>NC_063336.1:63956643-63978376 GCF_021869965.1 Rhincodon typus | reverse complement strand
TTCATCCAGCTCTACACCCTGACTTATTAGACATGGACAGCTTTTGTGCGGGGGTAGTCATGCCTCACTAACTTGATCAAGTTTTTTGAACTGGTGACAGAGATGATTGATGAGGGAAAAGTGTTTGATGTTGTCTACATGGAGTTCAGTAAAGCCTTTGACAAGGTCCCTCATAGTAGACTGGTTCAAAAGGTGAGGTCACATGGTGTTAGGAGTGAGCTGGCAAGATGGATACAGACCTGGTTTAGTCATTGGAGACACAGGGTAGCAGTGGAAGGATGCTTTTCGGAATGGAGGGTTGTGACTAGTGGCGTTTTCACAGGGATCAGTGCTGGGACCTCTGCTGTTCGTGGTCTACATAAATAATTTGGAGGAAAATGCAGCTGGTCTAATTAGTAAGTTTGCACACAATACAAAGATTGGTGAGTTGTGCATACTGAGGTTGATTGTCAGAGCTTACAGCAGGATATAGATCAGTTGGAGGCATGGGCAGAAAAATGGCGGATGGAGTTTAATCCAAACAAATGTGAGGTGATGCATTTTGGAAGATCAAGCACAAGCAGAAATTATACAGTGAATGACAGAATAGGAGTATTGATTTGCAGAGGGATCTGGGTGAGCAGGTCCACAGATCACTGAATGTGGCAGTGCAGGTAGATAAGATAGTACAAAAGGCTTATGGTATGCTTGCCTTCATTGGAAGGGGTATTCAGTATAAGGAAAGAAGTGTTATGCTGCAGCTTTATAGACTTTAGTTAGGCCACACTTGGAATATTGCGTACAGTTCTGGTCACCACAGAATGATGTGGATGCTTTGGAGAGGGTACAGAAAAGTTTTACCAGGATGTTATCTGGTATGGGGATTTTAACTATGAAGAAATGTTGGATAGACTGGGTTTGTTTTCACTGGTTGAGGGGCAACCTGATAGAAGTTTAAAAGATTGTGAATGGCATGGATAGAGTGGAAAGTAGGAGGCTTTTTTCTCCAGGGTGGAGGGGTCAATTACTAGGGGACACAGGTTCAAGGTGTTGGGGGTGTGGGGGAGGTGGGAGAAATTTTGAAAGAGATGTGTGAGACAAGTTTTTCACACAGAGGGTGGTGAGTGCCTGGAACACGCTGCCAGAGGAGGTGGTGGAAGCAGGCACAATAGCAGCATTCAAGAAACACCTGGATGAATTCATGAATAGGAAGGGAATAGAGGGATATGTATCCTGTCAGTGAGGACAGTTTTAGCATGGAAGGGCAAAATATATCGGCGCAGGCTTGGAGGGCCAAAAGGCCTGTTCCTGGGCTCTATTGTTCGTTGTTCTATGCAGAACATAAAGCTATCATTCTAGAGTCATTGAGTCATGGAGCTTTTACAACACAGAAAGAAGTCCTTCAGTCTATTATATCAGCACCAGTCATCAAGCAGCCATCTATTCTAATCCAATTTCTCAGCACCTAGCCTGTAGCCTTGCATGCTGTACCTTTTTTGAGTGTTCATCTAAATAGTTCTTAAATATCTTGAGGGTTCCTGTCCCTACCACCCTATTAGGCATTGAATTCCACCTTCTGGGTGAAATTACTTTTCCTCAAATTCCTTCGAAACCTTCTACTCCTTACTTAAAACTATACCACATGGTTATTGACACCTCTATTAAGGGAAACGTTTTCTCCCTATCTATCCTGTCAATGCCCCTCAGAACACAGCAGAATACGATAACAGCGTGTGGTTAAGGCAATATATTGGACACTTGTCTTTATCAGTTGTGATATATTTAAAAGGAGCAGGGAGGTTACACTGGAGCGGTACAAAACTTTGCTTAGGCCTCAGCTAGATTATTGTGTGCTATTCTGATCACCACACTACAGGAGGGATGAGATTGCACTGGAGGGGGTGCAGAGGGGATTCACCAAGATGTTGGCTGGGCTGGAGAAGTTTAGCTACGAAGAGAGGCTGGATAAGCTCGGCTTCTCATCTTCAAAAGCAGCAGAGTCACTGGAATGTCCCAAGAGAGACATACAAGATTGTGATGGACATTGATAAGAAGTAGCTGATCCCTTTAGTTGAGGAAAACAATTATCACCCAGACGGTGGTGGGAATCTAGAATGCTCTTCTGTCCTCTATGATTCCATGAGACTTGAAACCTATCAGTTAACTTTCACCAAATATACAGTGATGGTTTCAAAACCGCTTCAGAGGTTGGGCACATAAATTATGGTGGCATTTGAAAGGTGATATCAGAAGTGTCATTTAGTTATTAAAATAAAGCTTACTTATACCTGTTCTGGTTGATATTTAAATATCTTAGGATAGATCCAGATCATTATTCACCACACAACTAAACAGTCATTTTTTCCATTGCTGTAGGTAGAAGAATGCCACTTACAAATGGCAGCCACATTTTCCTAAAAACGTTGTGTATGAATGTTGTGATCACAATACTTGTCATTGAATAGCACTTTACAAGAGCATTAAAAATCAAAATGTAATACTGAGCCACAAAGATATATTGGGGCAGACAGAACCATAGAATGCCTACAGTGCAGAAAGAGGCCATTTGGTCTATTGAGTCTGCACTGACTCTCTGAACAGCATCCCACCTAGTGCCATCCCTTCATGCTATCCCTCTAGCCTGTACACCACTGGACACTATGGGTAATTTAGAATGGCCAATCCACCTAACCTGCACATTTTTGGACACTGGGAGTAAACTGGAGCACTCGAGGAAACCCACACAGACAGTCACCAAAGGCTGGAATCAAACCTGGGTCTCTGGTACTGTGAGGCAGCAATGCTAACCACTGAGCCACCATGCCACTTGATGATCCAAAGCTTAGTCAAAGATGTAGATTTTAAGGAGATTGTCGAAAGAGGAGGTAGAGGCAGTGAGATACAAGAGGGAATTTTTTTTGAGAATTTAAGCCCCAGGCAACTGAAGACATGGCCATGAATGGAATAAATAAAAATCAGGGATGCTCAAGATGTTAGAACTGAAGACTGCAGATCAGAGGATTTTACAGAAGACTCACCAAGAATGCATTAGAATTGTTAAATGCTGAGGTAATAAAGAAATGGATGAAGGTTTCAGCAGATGAGCTGAGACAGGGCCAGATGTTACCAAAGTGGAAATGGATAGGCTTAACAATTGTATAGATGCATGGTCAGAAGTGTATCTTGAGGCAAAACAGAACACCAAAGATTGCAAACAGTCCAGTTCAGCTTCAGATAATTGCCAAGAAGAATGCAGACTGTGGTTCAGGAACAGAGTTTGTGGCAAGGACCAATAGGAAAGGGTCAGAATTTAATGAGTGTGACGGGGATCTCACCTAAGAGTTACAGAATCAGTGGGAATACTATGCTACTTCTCCCTAACAAGCTCATTGCAATCATTCGGTAAACAGACACTCACTTGGAGCCTGTAAAGCCTCCCACTGAAGCGACACACGAGCAGGATGAAAATCCTGGGTGAGAGTGCTGCTGGTCACAGGTCATGAATCTTCATGCAGAACTGAATCTAAGTGAAATGACGGTCACTGGAAATCAACAACAGTGGCAGGAACAAGCAGAGTTCTCCTTTCCCAGTAAGCAGGCTGACAGCAGACCAGAGTAGCCGCTGATAGGCCACTGGCAAATTGATAAGGTTTGTAATCCCCGGGAGGCGAGCCAGCCCTTAAACGGCTACTCAAGGCATCGAGTGACCTCCAGGTGCTCACAAGCCACTTCCCCCAGACTCAAATGGAGGGTGGCAGGAAAGTAGGCTCATCTCTGCTCTGTACCTTCCCACCTCAAAAAATGCCACTACCCACCCCCAGCTCCAAATTTACTTTTCAATGGCTTTGTTCCTCCCAATGTGTACATGAAAGAAATTTCAGATCACCTCATATTAAATGTTAGACAAGTTGTCTTGATGATTCATTGACAACAGAAGTGTCAAGGTTAGTGGTGATAACGGTAACCTGTGTATGTCAGAAAATTGATGTGCGTATTTGAATAGTGTTGCCAAAGGCTGACTTATTAATAGCATCAAACCTATATGAACAGCCTTTGCATTCTAACTGGGCACAGTTTAATGAATTATATCTTATTTACGAAATAACATGCACACCACAAGGTTCAATATTTCCCAGAAATAGCCATGAATGAATAGCAAAATGCTCTACTTGATGTAGGATACACATTGTCAAGGAAACCTAGCTATTTCTTTTGCTTTTTTTTGAATAGTGCTGTATACACAGAAAAACATGAAATGGTGGTATACTTGACAAAATTGCCAGCTTCACATGAAGACTATAATTAAGCCTGATGCTGTGACAGTGTACATAATACACTTTCCAAACAGTTCTTAGGGATTCTAGCCCTTGTCCACTCTCAGAATTGACCATGCACAGGGAACAAGAGATCACTCTCACCATAGGTTTGGAACACAGGCACAGGGAGTTATCACACTGGCTACCACATGAGAAGTTACATCTTCACCCGACACCCTCCCCACCCCCCCCAATCCCGAGTTTCTGATCCCCACTCTGGTGTGAACAGGGGTTACAGCATTGCAAATATCATTCAGAGAAGATGCAAATGTACAATCCTTTAATCTCCTGGTTGAGTTGAGGAGTGACGACCTGGGTAAGAAAAGTGCCTATGTCTCTGTGGGTTGAAGAGACTGAGAGGAAAGAATGGATATTGTGTGGAAGATTCAGCTTTATGGGAATCATCCAAATAAATGGATGAGTAAAGATTTGATCTCATATTTTAAAATGTCATTGGGAACTGGACAAGAAAGGTCAGTTGTTCTGTTTTCAAAGGTGTAATAATGGATTAGATCAGGAGGATTCAGCTTCTGTCAGGTATTTTTTAAACTGAAAACACAGCTGAATTGCAACGAATCAGTTTGTAAGTTTTCTTTCTTTGAGATGGGAACAGCATGATATTATTCACCAGTTCATCAGGTACAGTTGTGCTATTCAGATCCTTGTGGATCAATAATTTTATCGTCCTAAATCTTTGTCAGTGACATTGTTCATTCTACTCAAGTCTGAATACTAGTAAATGTTCAAGCGTTACACATGGGACGTTTTACAACCGCTGCATCGAATTCAAAAGACGATACCTTGACACTGCAGCATTCCCGCCAAACTGTCAGTGGGGATTCTCTCTTTAAATCTATGGAGTTTGCCTTCAATCCATAACCCTGTGACTCAAAGGCAGAAATACGACCACTAAGCCAAGGCTGACTCAAATGGCATAAACTATAAAATAATACTTGTTTTGTATTAATTGTGAAAATATGTCTAATAGAGGCTCTTCTTGTTTCATTGAGTGACACAGGCAGCCCTAGAATCTCTCATATTATCAAGCCATAATTTTAAAAGGACCACTGGTCTGAATGATATTCTCTGAACTCTTGCGCCATGCAGTTAGATCATATGTCATAATGAGGCTGTAATATGTACAATGTATGGGAAATACTGCAGGTACATGTTTGAGAAAAGCCATATGCCTGAATGAAATTATGAAAAGGCTCCAAAAAAAAAGTGTGACTGCGTTATGGAGGCCTTATTAAGTTCTCTAAAATGTATGCATATGGAGAGAAATGAATACAGTAAGTGGGTCAGTCAGCATCTGTGGAGACAGAAAGAGAGTTATGTTGAGTTAAATAAGAATCTTCAGAACACCTCTTAACTGTACCACTGTCCCTTACTCCACACAGACATGACCACACTGAGTATTTGCAGGACTCTTTTGTTTTTCTTTTGTTTTACAATATAAACAGTTTTAATTTCCTAAACAATTATCTTAATCCTTTTGTTTTGGCAGCATGTTCTTAAAAATAACTTCTGGTACATATAGTCAGGGTGACATTCAAAACTCAAAAGTCTGAAATGGTTTCAAAACTGCTATTGAGATGGTTAACAAACATATTCATCTCTCCCCTCAATTTGGGAATCTTATAAAAATATTGTTAAGGCAATTAAACTATATGATGGTCAAATTCATGGATTTGAAAAATACAATTGTATTTCCAGCTAGTGCTTTGCTTTATTGGAATCAAACCAACTCAGCAGATTGAAAAGACTGAAAAAGGAAAATCAGAACCGAGAATATATATCTCAGCAGGAAAGGTTGAACGGGCTGGAGGTTTTTCTAGAAAAGAGAGAGAGAGAAGTACCCTGACAGATTTTTTTTTTTAAATTTAATGCAAGTGTTCAATCAGGTAGATGTAAAAGAAAATATTCAACTTATAGGGGAGTCCAAAATTATATATCAAAAATATGAGAATCACAAATAAATTTATTACAGATTTCAAGAGAAATTATTTAGCCTTTGATTTGCTCACTATCACGAACAGCAGTTGAACAATAAATCAAATCAAATCAACATTTAAAGGTAAGCCAGATAAGAAAATGAGAAAGAAAGAAAAAGTAGGGTATGATAACAGAGAGTTAGATAGAACTAGGAAGGAGGATTTTCACATGCAGCATATGCACCAGAATATACTGTTTGGACCAAATGTTCTAGTTCTGCCAGGAACACTTTATGGAACTTCATAAATGACAAAGGCTACAGTAAGTAATTTGCAGACCTTTAGGACGTCTCTCCACTTTGGTATTGCTTATGGTAAGGACAGCTAAATCAGAGTTGCTGTTATCACTGAAACCTTTTCAAGATTGAGAAATGGCTTAGCAATGATGACAAGTAAAAATGGGCAATGTCTGGGGTAGATATCTGAAGTGTTCACTGGTTTTACAGCCTGATTCATCTCAAAAGTAGTCAAAAGATGGAGGAATTTCAAGCACAAAGTACTCCATCACCAATCAAGTTTCTGTGATCTCTTGTGCTAGTATAAAAATAAACTGCAAAAGTGATTGAGCTGCCCACAAAAATGACTACATCCCTGGATTGAATAATCACCAGTGACTTTCCATTAATTCCAAGTCTTCTCGTGTGGCTACTAAAATTAGTTGTTTACTTTGTTTTAGGTACAACGATATCAAGATGTACATTTTGAAACATTTCACACATATACCTCTTAGCTTACCCAGAAACTGACTACTGTACATCAATGTAATAGATAAATGTTTCTACATTCTAACATGCTGCCCAAACGCATTGATTTGTGGAAGTTTTTGGGTTCAGTGATAAGTCAATGGGTTTGAGCAGAAACTGGAGGAAAAAAAAGCTTAATGTAAATGAATTTGTACCTGGTCCCACTGTGTCAAACTTGGAAGCTCTTGGCCCCAAGGTTTTGCTGAATTACTTTAGTGATAAATGAAGTTCACATAAATGTGACAGAGCTTACGTTAGAACAGACTGTGCACAGAATCAAAAGTTAGATGCACTTCCATTCATGTAAATAAGACATTGATTTTTAAGTCTATTAAAAAAGGTAATAAAGTTATAAACACAGCACAAGTCACTGCCTTTTATCTTAAATTCTAAAGGAAATTGTAATTAAAAAAATTAGTAGAACATCAATAATGACAAAATAGTACTTTTCAAGTTTTAAAGTTGCTAAAACTTATGTCACGCACCTGCCACTTGTCTATGTGATCTGAGGCCAAGTCCAAGTCCAGATCCAAGTAGCAAAATTAACAGAAACAAAATCAGCACCTACATAGAAGAAATACACATGACAAACTTGCACATGTTCATTTGAATACAGCCATTTAATTTTTACAATACTTTAGGATAAAGAAACATTTATTCACTGGAAGGTTCATGACCCAATGCACAATGAGTTGGCTGAAAACATGTCAGGCCCTATCACTGAAGGTAAACGTTATACTCAATATTTGTTAAAATGTGTAAGTTAGATATCATCAGAATTTCCCATGATATTCCTATACTCCAAGGAGAATACACTGCCTATGTCTCCATTAACTATCTAAAATCACTTGCTGACACTAACAACACACGAGATAATTTATCATGTTATTTGCTGTTTGCACCGTGTCTTGTTGGTCTATGTCTGTACACGTTTTTATAAATCTTGCTACATGTCTGAATGCTTGGGATTTTATTTTTTTAGGTATCCCCCACTTAACTCATTCATGGAGCTCATTCCATTGCTTTGCTCAATAAAAGGCTAAAGTATTCTGAGAGTTCTTTCAATACATTAAAAACAATTGTTGTCTCATTTTGAAGACATAAATATATATTTTCAGTTGCAGTATTCTTCCTTGGCTGGCAAAAGTTCTCAAAATAAACCTTTAGATTCTACTTTTATCTTTAATTGTTCCAGCTAATATACAAATTACAAATGATTACTTTTTCTGAATGTTCCATTCCAGGCCTTCAATGTTAGTGAGGCCACTTTTGGAGTACTACATACAGTTCTGGTCGTCCTGCCACAGGAAATATGTTATTAAATCGGAAGGGTGCAGAAAAGATTTACAAGGACGGGACTAGTTTAGTTAGGGAAACCTGGTCAGCGTGGAGTTGGGCCAATGGTCTGTTTCTGTGCCATATGATTCAAATGACTCTAGTTATTTTTTCAACTACAGTACAAATAAAAAACATAAATTATCATTTTGCTCCTTTTTAAAAAGAAAGGTTTTGTTGGTTCGATGCAATGAGGTTCATTTGCATATAAGTGTTATTCTTAAAACTGAAACTGTTCAAAAAACACTGTTACCAGATAATTAATTTATCTGTTATGTCACACATTGCATTCCCAAAAGATTTGATCCCCAGCCTTCACTGTGTAGAACTACTACACCAAAGATATGAGTATTTAACTTGAATTTTAATTAGTTATGAGAATATTTGAGACATCCAATCAGGACTGCCTGTTTACGAATGACAGTTATTAATTATTTTTGGAATTCACCTTGGTTGAATATTAATCAACATTCTCAAGAATTTGTTCCTGATAGTTACAGAAGACCAAAACAACTATATTGGAATTGTACACTTCATGGGATTTGCCCTGATTGCCATTATTGGCAAATCTTGGTATCTGCCACTTTTGCTAGGTTGCGGCACTGAGTGAGGGTTATTCAAGATAATTCACTCTCACCAAACTCCTTTGTCTATACTGTGCATAGGGCTTATCTGATTATCAGCAATAGAGAATGGACACTGCAGAGACACGTCTTAGTTAACAAGATGGTTTATTGTAAGAGACCAGTAGGCAAAAATATATGTTTGCCAAAGTCTTACCAGATTAGAGGGCTTCTCTCTCATTAGATTCTGCCATTCACTGTACAATTTCCACTTGTACTTGACCTTCCAAAATGCATCACCTCACATTTGTCTGGATTAAATGCCATCTGCCATTTTTCTGCCCAAGCCTCCAGCTGATCTATATCCTGTTGTAAGCTCTGACTATCAACCTCACTATCCACAACTCCACCAATCTTTGTATTGTGTGCAAACTTACCAATTAGACCAGCTACGTTTTCCTCCAAATTATTTATGTAGACCATGAACAGCAGAGGTCCCAGCACTGATCCCTGTGAAAACACCACTAGTCACAACTCTCCATTTTGAAAAGCATCCTTCCACCGCTACCCTCTATCTCCTATGACTAAACCAGGTCTGTATCCATCTTGCCAGCGCACTCCTGACACCATGTGACCTCACCTTTTGTACCAGTCTGCTGTGAGGGACCTTGTCAAAGGCCTTATTGAACTCCATGTGGACGACATCAACCACTTTTTCCTTATCATCCTTGGCACCTCTTCAAGAAACTAAATCAAGTTAGTGAGTCATAACCCTCCCCCAACACTAAACCATGCTGTTGATCGATAATAGGTTCATTTGCTTCTAAATGCATATAGAACTTGTCCCTGAGAATCTTTTCCAATAATTTCCCTATCACCAACATGAGACTCACAGGCCTGTAATTTCCTGGATTATCTGTGCTACCCTTTTTAAACAATGGGACAACATTGGCTATTCTCCAGGCCTCTGGGACCTCACCTGTGGCCAAAGAGAATAAAAAGAAGTCTGTCAATGCTCCAGCAATTTGTTCTCTTGCCACCCTCAATATTCTGTATCCTCAGGTGAAGGTGTTAAATTGAGGGAAGGCGAACTACAACGATATTGTCCACGTGTAGTGAGACAAGTCAGGATTGGTCATGTCTCTTGGTGGCTAGTTGGTGCTCGTGTATCTGTATTGTCAGTTTTCTTCCAGTTTGGCCATTGTAGTGTTTCTCACAGTCCTTGCATAGTATTTTGAATATTACTCTAGTTCTGGGTATGCGATCAGTAGCTGTTGTAGGGTGGTTGTTGGTTCATGGTCTACCTCGATACCTAGGGGTCTGAGTAGTCTTGTGGTCATCTCTGAAATGTTCTTAATGTATGGTTGGGTGACTACAGAGTCTGGTCGTGTTGTGTCTTCCAGTTATGGTCTGTCTGGAGGTAACGGCGGATTGTGCTTTTCGAGTATCTATTCCTTTTGAAGACTCCGTATAAGTGTTCCTGTTCCGCTTTGTGTAGTTCCGGATTGCTGCAATGCGTTGTGGCTCATTTAAATAGTGTCCTGATGCAGCTCTGTTTGTGGATGTTGGGGTGGTTGCTGGTGTAATTGAGTATCTGGTCTGTATATATGGTCTTTCTATATACACTGGTCTGGAGTTCCCCGTTGTTTTTGCGTTCTACCGTTATGTCCAGAAAAGGTAGTCAGTTGTTGTTCTCTTCTTTTGTGAATTTTATCCCAGTTAGGATGTTGTTTCTGTGTCGATGGGTTTCTTCTAGTTTTGTGCATTTGATAATCACGAAGGTGTCATCTACATATTGGACCCAAAGTTTGAGTTGTATAGTGGGGAGCGCTGCCCGTTCTAACTTTTGCATTACTGTTTCTGCAATCAGCCCTGATATTGGGAATTCCATTGGGGTTCCATTGATTTGTTTGTATATGCTGTCGTTGAAGGTGAAGTGGGTTGTGGGGCACAGATCTAGTAGTTTCATGATGGTGTCCTTATTGATGTTGTTGGTGTCCTGGGTCGTCTGCTTACTTGATTTGTCCAGTAGTATAGCAATTGTCTCTTTGGCTAGGTCGATGTTTATGGATGTAAATAGTGCTGTTACATTGAAGGATATCATCATCTCATTCTCTTCTATCCTGGTGTCCTTAATGATGTTAAGGAATTCTCAGGATGAGTGGATGGAGTGGGTAGAGTAGACAGAGTGGACTACTGAAAACTGACAATAAGGATACACGAACACCAACTAGCCACCCAGAGAAACGACCAATTCTCACTTGTCTCACTACACACAGACATTGAGGGACACGATTTCGACTGGGACAAAACGTCGATAATCGCACAAGCCGAACAGAGATACGTCAGGGAATTGATGGAGGCCTGGTATTCCAACCAGAACTCCATCAACAAACACACTGAATTAGACCCCATGTACAAACCACTGAGAAACAGAACCGGAAGTAATACCAATCACCCCAGCAAACCAAGGCATATAAATAACAAGTGGGACAGAACACCAATGCTTCACTGACGACGTTACCGAGCAGGGTGACAGAACGTTTGCAATCAAACCCACCGGCTCGGCGAGCATGTCTACAACCTCATCCACAGTGTGAGCTACAAATCTTCTCAAACACTTTAAACACCTGAAACACCTAAATCCTGGGACATTCAGCTACCAGTCCTATCCTTCTTTCAGCCAAGTCTCCATAATCGCAATAATATCATAGTTCCAAGTACTAACCAAAGCCCTAAGTGCATCTGCCTTGCCTATTATACATTCTGCATTGAAACACATGCATTTCCAACCACCTTTTCAGCAGAGTTTCTTTGCTTGTTCTTGTTTGCCTTGGTTTCTACCTCTCCCTTAATTTCTGCATCTACTGCCCTACTCCTCTGGTTCTCATCCCCCGCCACACTAATTTAAACCCTCCCCAATCACTCTACCAAGGACATCAGGTCCTGGTCCTGCCCAGGTATAACCCGTCCAGTTTGACCATGTCCCACCTCCCAGAACCAGTCCCAAAGCCTCACAAACCTGAAACCCTCCCCCTCACATCATTTTTTCCGTCACGTGTTCATCCTAAATATCCTACTGTTTCTACTCTGACTAGCTCATGGCAGTGGTAGTAATCCTGAGATAAATACCTTTGAGGTCCTACATTTCAAGAGACTGCAGAATGCTGCACTATAGAAGGACCTTGGTTCCCTTGCACGTGAACCACAAAAATTCAGCTTGCAGGTACAAAAATTAATAAGAAAGGTGTTGTTATACAAAATAATGTTAGCATTGAATAAATCGGATCCTAGAAAAAAAATGATTTGAAAGATTCATTTTCTAATTTAATGTGGTGAGCTTTCACTGAAACGAACACAAAAGGCTCCAGGTTTGGTTTTCACAATAAAATAGAGGTTTATTACACGCAAGTAATAAAAATAAAGTAAAGCAAGCTAAACATAACAAGTTTGAAAGATTTAAAAAGAAGCAAACTGAGAGCCCACCTACTGCCAGGCACCAGCGACTCAAAAAAACAAAGAAATTTCCCCACCCCATCAAATCTGTTGACTTAAAATGCTTGTTTCTCTGTTGATGTCCTGTGAGCTATGAAGCTTTCTTTTTGAACACAGCCAAGGTCCTAGACTTTCTCAGCTTTGAATAACCAATGCAGATTTCCAACTAAACACACACTAGTCTGAAATTTCACAAACTACACTCTTTCCCTGAAGTAACGTGCTTTTTAACTGATCCGAATTACATTCTTCTTTCCAGTAGAGACCGGATTGGCATCTGAATCCAGTCAGCTCTTCTTCGAACGGTTTAAAAGCTTTCCAATCTTTGGGTCTTCCTAAGCTCAAATAACTCCTTGATTATTCTAAACCCAAAAGCAAGTTAATGTCATTCAATATTTTCTCTCAGCTGTCATGCAACCCCTCCCCTCCATATAAACAAACTTCCATTGATACCCCAGGAGGTCGTCAGTCATCTGTTCTCTGACACATTCTGGTTTGAAATCATGGTTTTGGAAAGAACGACCTTGTTATTTATAAAACCCGTTCACAAAAACAGACAAATACCCAATTGAGATTAGGGTGAGTTCAGCCTTGGCCAGTTCTCCCCATAGCCATTAAACGACCATCAGGCCAAGTTATGACTCCTACCTACATCAATGAAGAATTCCCACCTCAGCCAATCAAAACCAGCAATTTTCTTGCCCCAAAAGCTCCAAACAGAAGCAGTGGCCACTTCTGGAACTACAGCCAGTACCTCAGAGGAGGAGTCAGTACCTCAGAGGAGGAACAAGGCGAGTCTGGTGTTTTGCCAGGGCCAGGCTCGCAAACTCCAGAAAGTGGGAGGAGGAGGGCAAAGAGATGACCAATCTGAACAGGGCAGTGAGGGCTGTGATTAATAGAAGGTGCCCAAACCTAGTGGGGCGGGGGGGGCTCCCATCTGGTCCCAGCCCCTCAATCACTGTAGAATACATGAAATGGCTGGCTGTGGTAGGTAGGCATGTAACAACAGCAATGATGTCCATTCCACCCACCCTCCTCCAATCACAAACCTGGAAATCAGAGGTGCATAAAATGTTCCAAAATCCAGCAAAACTACAATCAGAGAATTCTCAGTTTAATTCTAACTATCAATTTAAAGTACTGTTAAGCAAAGTTTCCATTACTATTCTACAACTGAACTCTTAGCCATTGATGCTGGCCATTTCCTTTACATTAGCACAGATCAAGAATATATCAAAACTTTATAGTAGCTATAAGAAGCCAATCGCATAGCAGGCTCAGAGAAACATCCTTACTCTTGCGGCTAATGTGGATAACCAAATAATATATTGCTCAGCACCACAGTAACCTCATGGAAATAGGATGCCTGCACAAAACCCACTGCCATTATTATTCATTAGAAAAATTAGCAGAGATGAGCTATGTCATTCAGTCCATTCACTGCATTCGTCCACAGGAACATATGGTTTCTGGGTTCCCAATAACTGTATCTAACTGTTTGTGCCTGTTCTAACCTACCCATACTGCATCTATTTATCTCATCTGTGCGCAGACCAATGCTTCTGGCTATCAGGCTTCAGCTTATGAAATAAAAAGAAGAGGAAAAAAAAGGATGCGGATGTTGAATAAATACAGAAAGTCCTGCAAATTGACAGCAATTCAATCAGCATCTGTAAGAAGACAAGAAAGAATCTATAGATAAGTACTGATCATTAAAGTTTCTTCCTCATTCAGGTACTAACTGGGAAATGCAGTGTTATAAGGTAGGGGGTTGGGTCTGGTTAGGATGCTCTTCCAAGGGTTGGTGTGGACTCGATGGGCTAAATTGCCTGTTTGTGCAGGTTCTATGATTTATGCTCCAAATAACTTAAGACCAATGAACTGCATTTTATTTTCATTTCTTTCAAACTGGATGGTATCCCTTTCCAATTTTTACCTTTGTGCATGTCTGACATTGCGTTTTATTAATTTTGTCAGATACAACTAATAATAAAATTGACTCCTCATTCACTCAATAAAACCTCTTAATTGGTTCCTTACTGTTTCTGGTCAACTACATTTTAACCTTGTGCTAAAAAGAACATCTTATCTTTGATGGAGATAACTTAGGGTGTTGAAAGGACAGGGTGGAGGGAGGTGGTGCTGACAGACCCTACCTCATGTGGTTGTTATAGTAATACAGACATGAATCAAATCAACACATGTGTCAGCTCAGCAGGTCACAGGCAAATGTTGTCCCTGTTCATGATGCAACAGATAAAAAGTCAGAGTAAATTGACTTGTCATTCAATTGATAGGGGCTTCCAGAAACCTAATTATAGTTCCATAAAAAAGTTATAATTTTAAATCTGCTTTAATACAGCGGTAGTCTGTTATTTCCTGGCAAAGTTTTCTAATTTGTTTAAAACTTCATAACTCCGAAGTACACAAGAAGATGACAACTTATTTCTTACTCCTGACTGACTGGAGATTAATTCACTTCTCCAATTTCTTAATTTATTGGATTGGGTTCAATCAGATTTGCCACAATGATTATCAGAGCATCCATTGCACGAAGGCTAGTTTCAAGGATTAAGTGTGCCATGGATCACATTTTAGGTGTTTGGAAGACTTCAAATGTGTTAGAAAGGAAACCAGATATATTGCATTATTAGTTACTGGGTAACGACATAACAACACAATTATAATACCTGCAGATGTTGTTAAATCAGGCACTCTCCCAGCTCATAGACAATCCACAATTTTCCAGCAATATTTGTATTATGAAAAGTTTACATTTCCATTTTTCATATTGTTATCCACCTCATTTGGCAGAAACATAAAACGAGATGATAATGAAAGGTTGATCTAAAAATTAAATCAACTTCCAGTCAAAAGCTGAATTGAGGTAAGTTTTACAATCAACTTTTCCTAGTAAAATATAAAAATATATTTTAATTGATAGGAAGACCAAAATAATGTTTTGATCATTAGATTAATATCTTTACACAATGAACATTCAAAGTTTAATAGTCATAAGAGTTTGTTCACTGTATGAAAGACATACAGTATTCAATTTTTCTTAAATGCTTTCATTTTACATCTTAATTCAGTTAACTATTTTGAGTTCCATAGCTAGTAGCTACAATGAGATCTGACTGTAGGTACCAAACCGCGAAGTTTGGAGTTTGACAATAATCTCACCAAAGAACGGCAAATCACGGCTGTTCGTGAATAACTGCAATCATGTAAGGGATCTAAATAACTATCACAATTGGGGCTAAGAATTACTTTACAAGTCCTTTTCCAAACGTTCAATGACTGTACACTGCTGTGAGTCTAACTGACTGCAGGAAGTACCTGATGTTTCAATATGGAATAAACAGAAGTGATGATGGTTATAAGATCACTGCTTCAAAAATAGTGTTTCAACTTTCAAAGCATGTTAGCATGCTGACACACATGATCCAATATGAATTCTACATTTTTTTAATATAAGTGTCAAATCATCAACTGTTAAAGCGGCAAGTGCCAACTTTTCCTTCAACCAAGACACTAGCCCTGGGGGACTCTTGAAGGCCTGGACATGCATTCATAGAACATAGAACATAGACCAGTACAGCACAGTACAGGCCCTTCAGCCCACGATGTTGTGCCAAACTTTTACCCTAAACCTAAGGTCTATCTAACCTCCACCCCTACCTTATACTATCATGTGTATATGTGAGTGTACTATTCAGTCAAACACTACCAGACGCATCAATGAATGGGCAAACTACAATACATTTATGTATTATATTTCTTAAAAGAGGTTGTGTCTAAAATGTTTTATTTCATGGTTTTGAGAACGCCAATCACATTTCTAACAGCAATTTAAGTTGTAATCTCAAGCAAAAATATCAATGGCAACTATGATTTATAATCTCTATGAATGAGTTAGATGAAAGGGCAAACTGAATTGCAGCCAATTTTGTTTATGATGTAAACAGTCACCTAAAGGATAAATAGATTAAATGAGTGGCCAAAAAGTTGGCAGTGGAATATAATGTGGTAAAAACAAGGTGTTCTTCATTTTGGCAGGAAGAAAATAATACTATTGGAATAGAACCAGACTACAGGATGCTACATTAGAGAAGAATCCAAGTGATCGCAAAATATAAATCATAATCAGTTGACATGCAGACACATCATGTAATTAGGAAGACAAACAGAAAATTAGTCAAACAGACTAGTAGTTCTGATGAAGGGTCACTCTCCACAGATGCTGCCAGACCTGCTGAGCTTTTCCAGCAATCGGTTTTGTTTCTGAGTTACAGAATCTGCAGTTCTTTAGGTTTTTATACAGAATATTAGTCTTTCCTGCAAAGTTTGGTGTGTAATATAAGGTAAGTCTTTCTATAACTGAACAATGCATGGTCAAGATCTCACCTAGAGTACTGTGTGCTCTTTTAGACACTTACAGAGGTCCAGGCTGTACTTGCAATTCAGAAGTGATTGACTAGGCAGAACCTTGGCTGAAGGGGCTGTCTTATGAGGAAATACTGAGCAGGCTAGGTCTATACTCATTGGAGTTTAGAAGACTGAGAGGCGATTGTATTGAAACACAAGGTTCTGAGGGGGCTTGATAGAGTAGATTTCGGAAGGATATTTCCTCTAACATGGGAATCTTGATCTAGGGGTATGATTTAAAAATCGGGGATCTTTTTAAGATGGAATGAGGAAAATTTCCTTTTCTCAGAAGGTCATTAGTCTTTGTGGCTCTTTCCCCAATGCACAGTGGAGGCTGAGTCACTGAATATGCTCAAGGTTGAGCTGGTCAGATTCTTGACCAAGATAAAGAAAGCATTAACTTATTTAAGAAATATCTTACTGTGGCTTAACCTTAAAATAGGCCACAGTAGAAAGCAAGATCATAAGATATTGCATCACTTCCCATGATGAAGTTTGTTCTGTTGATTGGCATGGAACAGGGTAAGATTTAACCTCATAGTGCATTTTCTATCTCCAAATCCAACCTTGTTTTTTCATTTCTATTTTGCTTTCTGTACCGGACATGACATTGCATTCAATTTCCTTTTAGTATCACAGTCCTTTAACTGACAGGCCTGTAATTGCAGGGGTTTACTCTCCCCACATTTTTGAATGAGGGTGGAACATTTGCAATTCTCTCATTCTTTGGCACCATAATTTATTGAACGGATTGGAAGATTATGGCCAGAACCTCCACCTGCCTAAGCATAAACAGGAAAAACAGAATAATCAACACCAGCCATTCAAAAACACCCCAAAATACTCTGCTTTTCATCCTAATTAACCTGCTCATGAGGATATTAATCTCTGATCTGACGAGTTACAACCGTGCCATTTTGAACATGTCCCTTCTGCTCCTAATCCCAATATCCTAGGAATCTGAAGCCCTGCTTCCTGTTCCCTGTCTCTAAACCACACATTAATATGCCTTCTCCTTAAACTCACAAACATGTCACAGGGTAATTCAGAAATTACTGCCTTTAAAATTTTACACTAGTTCCTTAAACTCGGTCTACAGGATTTCAACTCACTTCCTCCATTTTTTGTTGGTTCTGACATTGGCCATGACTCCTGGCTCTTCCCCATCAGTTTAAGTACAGCACACACCCACAGGATACCAGAATTGTGGCCTTCTTCTCCCTTCTGAATTTGGTCTGGTTGTGGCAAGTTGATTTCCTGACATTTGCAACCCAGGAAACATTTAACCAGCTGTATGTCCCCAGTCACCCCCCAACCTGGCTCAGAAATCATCAACAGGCCAACAACTGAGGCACATCCTGCATGCATAGGCCACTTGGCCACATGGAAAATCCTGAATTTCCTCACAGAATTTAGGAACTGTCACCCACTAGTTGAAGCTGAACCTCGATTCCAATCAGAAATTTAAAAAGAGCTCGTTTGTACAAGATGGCTTATAGAATTGCTTTTAATAAGCTTATTCCATTTGCTCCTCAAAGCAAACCTTAGGCTTTTTATTTACTCAAGTTTACAAAGGTTGAACCAAAATATAACTACCCATTCTTAACCTAAATCTTAGAATCCTCAGCTTTTGGATTCTTGTTCCTTTGACTTGGGCTTGAAACCACACAAATAAAGCAACGAATGGAGGAGGGCTGAAGATCTGAAACAAAAACATGAATAGAAATTGCTGGAGAAACTCAGCAGGTCTGACAGCATCCATGGAAAGAAAGCAGATTTAACATTTCAAGTCCAGTAATATTTCTGGGAGTCACGATAAATACAAGTTGTTGCCAATTATAAGGATTCTGCTCAAACTGCATTAAGTGCATTATTTTGGACCATTAGCAATGCTTTGCACATCCTGATTAAGCTCTTAACCTGTCTCCACCTTAAGGTCTTTAGGACACCCATCACACCTGAGAATCCCTCTAGTCTGCTCAATTAAGCAAGACTGGTTGTGGCACTGTTTTAAAAGGAACACTTTAATTATTTGACCATTCTAAACTAGAACCAGGTCTTTTAATTTTTCTTAAATATAGTTGACTTATCAACTCGAAATTTCAAATCGTCAAACTTAACAAGTACTCCTTATACGTTAACTGAGGTTAGAGTTAATATCACATATTTATTTTCACTCTAAAAATGCAATCTGAGCGGTCTTACTACATTGCAGTAGTGCCTAATTATTGCAATTGAATTAACTTGCAGAAAAGTAAATTATACCACTATACATGAGTACTGGTACAGTACGCTGGTTTAATATATTGTTATCAGTGTAAACCTGCCCAATATGCACAGCGGGGTCTACAAATCTCAAATTAGTGGTTGGGACTGACGCAAGTGTTGGAAAGAAAAGTAAAAATGTAATTTGCATAACTGGGCAAAGGTTTTTTTTAGAAAAAAACTTATGCTAACTGGTTAATTTAAAGTATAATTACACACCACGTCTCATGGGACTTTGGAACTGGACAATTTGAGACTGGGTGGCATTTAATAACGTCTCTTGATTTACTGTAATTGAAGATCATTACAGTTTTCACAGTAATTTTCTTCAGTATTCACTTTTATTCACTTGCTTTAAAAGATTAAATGACATTTTTATTCAAATATTTTCTTGTAACAATTTTGAAACACTAACCATTCCAAATGTGCATCACACAGCAGAGAATGGAGTTCGTTCATTCTTCGGCGAAAACTAAAGATGATATCATGGCCTATCACTTTATCACCTCTTCACCCAGCTGAATAGTAAAAAGCAAAGCTGCACCCATCATAAACACTGGATATTCCAAACACTTTGCAGCCAAAGAAATAAGTCAATTATCCCTAGAGATAAGTAACTTTTAAAAAAATGTAGAACGTCCAGTTAATAGTTGAATGGATGATACAAAAAGATAACAAGTAAATTAGGAGCAACATTGACTAAACACTGTTGTATATGCAGCTTAGAGTTTAAATTACCATACAGAATTTTCTCCTTCTACTGGTAACACAACCAAAATTCCCACTTCAATGTTATACTGTTCATGAGGTAGACAGTCAATTCTACCAGAACCAACCTAAAGGGAATGTTTAGTTCCAAAGGTTTATTTCCATTATTTACATTTCCTAACCTGGTAACATTTAACTCTGTGGCTGTATTTCACAGTGAGGGTTTTTCCCAGAGTTTTTCCTCTAACAGTAACCAGGTGGTTCTTCCTGCCTTGACACAAATGTCCATGAAACCCCTCATTGCTCTGTCACTCTTCCACATCCTGGCAGAAAACTCAAGGGCTGCAATCCTTCAACAGCTTCCTGACAATTAACCCCCTCTAAAAGCTCATCTCCATGGCAATGCAAACCATACGGATCACATATCCAGGCAAAAATAGTGATCAGCTATTCTTTTAGAACACATCTTTATCTTATCTTGAAGTGAATGGTCAGTTTGAAGTATGATTGTTCTCAAAAGCTGTTATTCTAATCCTTTCCTGGGACTTTGGAGATGAATGCTAGACCAAATATCAGCAGAGATATTTCTGCCAATGTCAACAAGTGTGATTAGCACCTGGTTCCCAATAAACTAATCTGGGCCCTCCTTTAGCTTTTACAACCAATTCAGAATAGATCACGGACATACTTCACTTGTCCATTTTACCCAACAGTAAAACAGTCCAAAAACATAACAGTTTAGTAAAACTTGGCAGTAGTGCAGTCAATCCATAAGTGCAAGGATCATTCATGCTACACAAGTGACAGGCAATGACCATCTCTAATACAAATCTGACCATCGCCCCTTGAAATGTAATAACATTACCATAGCTGAATCCCACACTATCAACATCCTGGGGGTTACCACTGAGCAAAAACTGAACTAGAACAGCCATATTAATACTGTCACTACAATAGCAGGTCAGAGTTTGGAACTGCTCAGCATCATGGGGCCAGTTAGATTGGAGAGTATTCGGGATGATAATGTATTCTTGCTCTATGCCCTTTCTTAATAACTAGTTCAGACACATCTGGCTATTTGGCATGCTAAGTCAAAGCTGATGATGGTGTCAACATGGATGATCTTGGAACCACATGCCAAGAAAACACTAGTGAGAATGCACACCAAGCATTAGCTAGCCTGTCAGACATCCTCCTGTAACTGTGATAGTCAAAGTTGGTGGAGAACTTTATGATGGTACAGTCTTCCCCATTACACAGTCTCACCATCTTCCAGCTGCATTGCAGACCCAGAAGCACCAGAAGTCTCCTTCAAACAGGTGACCTGCTTCTCTGCACACCCTGTGAGGATATAGCAGCGTTCCCGGTCAAACCCAGGAATGCACCAAAACACTCCAGAAGTGTTCTCAAGCAATTTACTTTCGCACAAGCTCTTTAAAATCACAAAATCTTGCAGGTTGGGTGCCTGGCCCTTTAAATAACACTTTTTCAGGTCCATTCTGCAGCTGAGCATTTGATCTTCAGAGCAAATGATAAACAAATTAATTTAATGGACCATTAGGATGCAAGTATGGAAAATAACCATCAGATCAGCTGGTTGAGCTACATGACCTTGTGATAAGACAAACTTTATTGCTTCCAGCACTCTCACAAAACACCACATAAAGCAAATAGTAATGCAGCATGCTCCCTTGAAAGGGCTAAGCTTCTGCAACACCATCTCCAGTTAGGCTACAATCTAAATTTCTTGCCCTTTAGCCCAACAGGAAAGCTGTGTAAGGATTAGTGAAAAAAATACTGCACAAACAGATGATTAGGGAAATAACAACAAATTAAGATAGTAAAATAATGCTATAGTAAAGCATGAGATAGTAGGAACTGCAGATGCTGGAGAATCCGAGACAACA
>NC_063336.1:63821807-63956243 GCF_021869965.1 Rhincodon typus | reverse complement strand
CAGGTAGGTGCTTGTTGGAGCTCGTCCACTCCCAATTTCTGAGGAAGGGTCTTGGCCCGAAACGCCAACTTTCCTGCTCCTCTGATGCTGCTTGGCCTGCTGTGTTCATCCAGCTCTACACCTTGTTATCCCCTATTACATTGACACTGGTTTGTTTGTTTTAAACCAGAAGAGACCTGTAGCAAGTTAACTGTTCGACTTACACTGACAGAGGAAATTAAAAAGGTGCAAAAAAAATTAAGATTGACAAATTCTAAACTCAATGTTACCCTTTTAAAGGGGCCGCTGGCACAGAGAGACCTAATCAACTCTTTGGAAAGTGATGGGCTCAGTTGAGAATGCTGTTTAAATGTATACAGGATCTATGGATTTATTAATGGAAATCAGACCACATAACAATGTATTAACATCAACAATAGCTACAGAGCAGGTTTTAGGGAAAGCTCAATTTATACAAATTTAACAGACCAGAAACCAGGGGCAGCATGGCCATCTCAGTGGTTAGAACTGCTGCCTCACAGCACCAGGGATCCAAGAGTTTGCATATTCTCACCATGTCTGCATCAATTTGCTCTGAGTACTCCGGTTTCCCCTCACATTCCAAAGATGTGCAGGTTAGATAGATTGGCCATGCTAAATTGCTCATAGTGTCCAGGATGTGCAGGCTAAGTGGGTTAGCCATGGGTAATGCAGGTTTACAGGGATGGGTGGATGCTCTTTGGAAGATCGGTGTGGACTCGATGGAGCGAATGGCTTGCTTCCGCACTGAAGGGATTCTATGACCTATGAAACATAACTTGACCTCCTGCTCCAAATTTTGGGAGACCCACAGAACAGGTATAACTGGAGGAGACTTGTCTTGGGATCGGGGGAACATGAATGAGTTTTGTGATTTGTAGATTCACGTGCCTGAGGGTTAACGTACGATAGGGGTTTAAGAGGGTACGCGCTTTATTCACTGTCTCTCATAAAATACAGGGTTAGTCACCGTTTGTGCCCAGTTTATAAAGCAGAGAAAACTATTATACTTCCAATATTGCAAAGTAAATCTTAATTTGAATTAACTGCATTGATTACGACCGTTTGTTAGGAAGTATATTTGTAGCTATTTAACACATTGTACTGAGCGATAAGAAAGTCTAACAGAGAAGTTGGACGTTGGGGAGATTTTGCTGTGAAGTCAGGAATGCCTCCCTCTCTCCCTGTTCGCAGCAGTGAGCCCCAATGTGTAGCTCTCCCTTTCTCTGTCCTGGGTGATCCTTGTTGCATTCCCCAGATCACTCCCTGCACTCACCACAATGATCACTCGGCACTTGAAGCTGCATTGCTGGTTCTCTCTCTTCCCTGCGGGCTCCGATACTGGCCGCAGCAT
Organism: Rhincodon typus; assembly: GCF_021869965.1. NCBI lineage: Eukaryota > Metazoa > Chordata > Chondrichthyes > Orectolobiformes > Rhincodontidae > Rhincodon > Rhincodon typus. The sequence continues at coordinate 63,954,871 of NC_063336.1, read as the reverse complement.
GGACGCCTGTTGCTCCTCGTTGGAGTAATGAGCTTCGTACCCTTGCCTGCCTTTCTCCGGATCCATCTCCCTCAACTTTTACAGCTCTGTGTCAAAACTAGAACGCTGCAACGGGCACCCGCATTTAACAAAAAAACAGGAGAGACGAGAAAGGCCAGAGTGATTGTGTGAAAGGTGCCGTCAGTACATCCCCCTTTGCTGTGAACGAACCAATCCCTCCGAAGTTGGTTGGTCAGGGGACCGAACAGCCTGGAGAGCTCCCTGGAAGCAGGTCTTGTAGAAAGTGAATAATACAACTTCACCACACAACCCGGGCCACTGTGTCCTGCTGCAACTGGTGCAAACCTCTTGTTATTGTTTGCGACAGTCTGGTGGACTTTTAGTTGGGAATGCAATCGCCATTTTCTTTTTGTTTACAGAAGGAATTTAAACAGAACGTGGGAAAACTTGTACCGTTTAATGGGCACGTGCACTGGCTTGTTCGCGTTTAATAAGTGTAAAATTTCAAGATCAAAAACGCTTCAGTTTTGAATTTCCCAGGGGATTTTTTAATAGCCTGCAATATATTGTTTTCATAAAATCCAAAAGAAATACGCGCTGCAATAAGCTTTCCTCAGCTATGGAGGACTGGGGCTCAGTTGGTGTATGATTTGGATCACTGCTTTTCACTTTGATCTTTGATTTCATTTATTATTGTCACATTTACCTAAGTACAGTGAAAAGTACAGATAGATCATAACATACATACCATATAAAAATCATAAGGTGATTTGATATGGGCAATGGTGAGAAATTTGGGAGAATATGGGAACAATGAAAAAGTGAGTCTCTACGTGAAGATGTTTATAAAATCATGAGCGTGGATAGGGTGAATAATTGAGGACTGTTTTTCCCAGATTAGGCAAGTCCAAAACGAGAGGGCATAGGTTTCTTTCACCTTTAAAAGAGACCTAAGAGGCAACTTTTTCATGCAGAAGGTGGTGTGTGTATGAAATGAACTGCCAGAGGAAGTGGTGGATGCTGGTACAATTACAACATTTAAAAGGCATCTGGATGGATATATGAATAGGAAGGGTTTCGAGGGATATTAGCCAAATGCTAGCAAATGGGACTAGATTAATTTAGGAGACCTGGTCAGCATAGACAAGCTGGACCAAAGGGTCTGTTTCCATGCTGTACAGCTCTATGTCTATGACTGTAATAAAAATCGAAACTTAAGTTTACAAAGCCTAGATGAGAATCTTGGTAGTAAGTAGCAAAGGGTCTATTTGCAAGTATGAACATGCAATTATTATCTAATCTCACCTGCTTAATATGCAGGTTGCTATTCTCCCAGATATTCTCTGCATCTCTGTTGTTGGCCAACATTCCCGACATCTCGGGGCGTAGTCCATTGACAGTGACCGCTTTGTCCCATCCATCCATTTTGTGGGTGGCTTTGTCCACATCCTAACTGCCCCTGTCGATCCAGTCATTGCAGCAGTTTTCATCACTCTGGCCAATGTACAGCAAGCTCAGGACCAGCGCCAACCTCCAGCAGCTGTCGACGGGTAGAATTTGCAGCTGAAGTTCCCCTCAGGAGGCAGAGGAGATCCAGGAGGGTCAGAGTGAATCATCTTCAGTGCCATTCTTCTCAGATGTGTGAGTGCTGTCAAAGACTGAGGATGTCCCAAGACACTAACATGGAACTGTGTCGCTGCTGGAGCAGAAGGAGAGGGTGACGTCCTATCAAGGTGACTGTCGAGGTATGAGCAGCTCTTAATTTTTTGTGTGACTGACTGCTTTCAAGGATCTAGTGGGATTTTCTTAACTCACGAATGTATCAAGGCTGTTACCAATACAGTTTTGTGCCAGATTTTCTGCTTCAGAATCTACCACACAGTCCTAGCATGCTGTTGTCTACACAACTGGAACAGGCAAAGACAGGCTGTGACATTCACTGTGAGAGAGGCAGTCATCTTCTGAAGAGGAAAGTAAGACATTGAGTAGGAGGAACATCACTTCCACCGTGAGAGAGCTATGCAGCATCGGGTGTAATACACCAGATAGAACTGAATTGACATCTGCCTCTGATAGATCTGAGGTGGATAAAATCATCATTTATAGACTGCAAATTTGTTGTTGCTCCAATGACTAGCACCCCATGTATAGTCCCAAATGTAAGTGTAACTGTTGCCTTGCCACTGATGCTGAACACCAATGCCTACAGGCCAAGGAGTGCATGACTCTCTGTATTTCTGACAGCCATTGAGCTGATGGAACTGCTACTCCATATCAGCCATCAACCTGTCCATGGAGACATCCAGACATACACACAGCAGAGCCCCCACAGAGAGGGAATGAGTTTTGCAATAGGAATCAAAACCTGAACATGTTGAGAATATCGTCACAGTGATGGTAATGGGAGAACAGCGCAGCACATCATAATGAATCTTGGTTGCCAGGACATGGAGGTCATGGTATCCTCACATGAGCAGTGTCTGTCTTTACTTATTCATTGAATGATTGTTTCCCTGTAGGATGAGGAGATGAACGTTAGCCACCCCTTCACCTGTCTTTGCCTTATTGTGGACTGTTTTCCTCCAGCAATGAGTCAACAGGAGGGATTAGTGATCCAAAAGGACTGACACATCCGATTGTGGTTGTGCAAGTGCAAGAAAAATGGTGTGGTGTCCTGAGTGAATGGATAAGAAGCACAGATGGCAGGAATGCTTAGTAGTTTAGGTGAATGGATTAGATGGGAGCCATTGAGAGAAGATGCTGCATAAAATGGTGCAAATGATAGTTTAAGAGCCTATGTGGTAAATTGTTCAGTAGTAGACTAAGAGTGAGTGTGAAGTAGCTTAGACAAAGTACCCTTATGGAGCACAGAAGGTCATGAATCTTCTTGCAAAAACGCTACACCTTCCCCTGAACCATAGAAACAGCACTGATCCGGATGGCAACTTTGGACCCAGCTGGCAGGGCCTGGTACCATGGTCTCCTCTGGCAGTCCTGGAATAAGTGAGAACAAGTCTTTCCATTCCACCACCCACTCCATCAGGATCTTCAGGCTTCTGTCTACAAAGCAGGTTGTCAGTTTGCCTCTCTCAGACGTGGCCTTTCCAAATGCAATATACTGTGAAGGGTAACTCCTGGCTTGCAGCATTTGAACTGGTGCACAACTGAGATTTAAATATGGTGCCTGTAGTGTCAATGCCAGAAGGTCTTGCACCAGAGACCACTTCCATCAATGCTGAGCGCAAGATTGCACTCAATTGGAGCGGTGGAAGTGGGGTGCACTGTTAATGAGGTGAATGGTGGAGAATTGCATGAAAAATATTAGCAGAGTGCACAGAAGAAAACCATGTGTGAAACGCTGTAAAATTGACACTTGGGCAAAATTTGGGAGAATTTAGCCCTCTAGAACTTTTGCAGCATAGAAGGAGGCCACCAAGTATGTGTCATACAAGCGCTATGCAGCCTCATGCTATTTCTCAGCTCTTGTCCCATAGCAGGCAATATTTTACCACCTCAAGTGCACTTCCAACTACTTTTTAAATGCAATTAAGATTTCTGCCTCCACCACCTACTCAGGCAGTGAGTTCCACATCCACATCCTCTACATGAAAATACATTCCTCTGCCCTTCTAATTCGTTAACTTTAAATCTATGTATCCTGATTTTTCCTTAATTCCCTAAGTGAAATTGGGTCTTCCCATTCACTTCACTCCCTCATAATTTTACCTCCCTCAATTAAATCATGTCCTAGCCTTCCGGGTTTCATAAGATGGAAACTCTTGTCATTGCTAAAATTTTCTATTCCTAGCAACATGCTCATGAATACCTGCAGTGACCTCGCCAATGCAATCACAACCGCTACCATCGAGAAGGTTATGGGTAGCAGGTACATTGGAACACCGCCATCTGCAAGTTCCCCTCCGAGCCACTCACCAACACTGTTGTTCGGCCAAAATCCAGGAACTCCCTCCCTTGCAGCAGTGCTGTTTGTGTACCTACATCAAATAAGCTGTCATGCTTCAACGAGGCAGCTCAATGCACCTTATCAAGGGCAACGAGGGATGGGAAATAATTGCTGGTCCAGCCAGTGAATCATCTGAGTGAATAATAAGTTATCAAATATTTCCTGCAATGCAGTGATTAATGATACGTAGTATTCTAGCAGTGATCTAAATAACGTCTTGCTCAATTATTGCATAACTTTCCTGCTTTACACTCTTTGTTTCAGCCAATAAAAGAAAGTGCCCCACATGCCTTCTTAACCATCATATCTGCCTGTCAGGGACTTGTGAACATGTATTTCAGTATCTTAGGTAACAAGGTGTACTGCTGGATGAACACAGCAGGCCAAGCAGCATCAGAGGAGCAGGAAAGCTGACGTTTCGGGTCTGGACCCTTCTTCAGAAATGGGGGAGAGGAAGGGGATTCTAAAATAAATAGAGACAGAGGGGGAGGCGGATGGAAGGTGGATAAGGGAGCAGATAGGTGGAGAGGAGATGGACAGGTCAAGGAGGCGGGGATGAGGCCTGTAAAGGTGAATGCAGGTGGGGATTTAGGGTGGGGATTGGTCAGTCCAGGGAAGACGGACAGGTCAAGGAGGCGGGGATGAGGCTGGTAGGTAGGAGGTGGGGGTGGGGGTTGAGGTGGGAGGAGTGGATAGGTGGGAGAAAGGACGGACAGGTTAGGGAGGCGGAGACAAGCTGGGCTGGTTTTTGGGATGCGGTCAGGGACGGGGAGATTTTGAAGCTTGTGAAGTCCACATTGAGACCATTGGGCTGCAGGGTTCCCAAACGAAATATGAGGTGCTGTTCCTGCAACCTTCATCGTTGTGGCACTGGAGGAGTCCCAGGATGGACATGTTGACCAAGGAGGGGGTGTTGAAGTGGTTTGCGAGTGGGAGATGCAGTCACTTGTCGCGAAGCAAGCGTAGGTGTTCCACAAAGCGGTCCCCAAGCCTCCGCTTGGTTTTCCCGATATAGAGGAGGCCACATCGGGAACAGCGGATACAGTATACCACATTAGCAGATGTGCAGGTGAACATCTGTTTGATGTGGAAGGTTTTCTTGGGGCCTGGGATGGGGGTGAGGGAGGAGGTGTAGGGGTAGGTATAGCACTTCCTGCGGTTGCAGGGAAAAGTGCCGGGTTGGTGGGGCTGGTGGGGAGTGTGGAGCGGACAAGGGAGTCACGGAGAGAGTTACTATCTCTATTTCAGTATCTTACCATTTGATCTGCATTGCATTCCATTGCTTACACTTGCAAATGCATTTCCTCACATTTTTCTGGATTAAATTCCAATTGCCATTTCCACAATCTATAACATTCTTTAGTACCGTCAACCATACACCTGATTTTTGGATCATCCACAATATTAATTATGGCCCTTAGTGAAACAACTTCATAGGGGCCAGTATCGCATCGTCACTTCCACATGGAGTGTCTTTGTCATTGACCCTGCTGTGTCAGAGCCAGCTGTCAGAGTGAACAGAACCCCTAACACACATGTTTATATCTGTCAGCCAGGGCTCCCTGATTGGACACGATTTACAGCCCCAATCAGGGAACTCATACTCTATATTCTGAGAGAAATCGGGAATGGGATACTGAGATTGCAGGATCACCCTTGATCATATTGAATGGTGGTGTGAGCCCGAAGAGTCGAATGGCCTACTCCTGTACGTATTTTCAATGTTTCTGTGAGGTCCACCTGGCTGACCTCATCTCAATTGCTACACTTAGGTTTTAGTCTAAATCTTTGAAAGTATGTGGTCAATATACACAAAAGCAACTTCCATATATATTGAAGGCACTATGGAGGAAAATGTCTCAAGACTGTTCAAAATACTCTTGTCAAACAAGGTTGCAGAACAAGACAAATGAGGGAAAAACTATGGAAGATAACCCAAAGCCTTGTTAAAACGGCACATTTTAAGCAGCATCTTAAAGGAGCAGGGTGAGATGATGAGGTTTAGGAAGGAAGTTCCAGAAGTTAGGGCCTAGGCAGCTAAAGAACTGGCCAAAAATGGTGGAGTAATTAAAATTGTGATGCACAAGAGGCTAAAATTAGAGGAATATTGAGATACAGGAGGATTTTAAAAGTGGAACAGCTTCAAAAGGGTAAGGAAGGATGCGGCTATTAGAGATTTGACAACACAAATGAAAACTTTGAAATGAAGGTACTGCTGGACAAGGAACTAATGCAAATCAGCTGCAGAGGGTGGTAGGTCATACAGCCAGGAAGCAGAACAAATTTATCTTCCATCCATTTGTGCTGCCTTTGAATCAGTGTCCTTAACATGAAAGATCAATGTCTAACTCACTGCACAATTCAATCCACGAAATCCTAAATTTAATCTTTAACTTATACCACAAGTGTAAACTAGGTGTTATAAATATTTTATGTTTTTTTTTGATGGTTTTTATTTTCAAGAGCAATTTACAGAATTCTATTTCTTAAATTTATTTGTGGAGGAGAAGAAGCAGAATTCAAACAACAATAATGTAGTAGGAATCTGGAAACATCGTAGACTGATTGCTGAAGTGATTTCAAACCTGGGTATAATCTTTCATCCTTATTTTAAATTAATTCTTCAAATATAGATGTCTCTGGAATTGCCAGCATTGAGCATCCCTAGTTCTTCTTGAGAAGGTAGTGGTGAACTGTCTTCTTGAACTGCTGAAGGCAAGTCTTGTTGTTTAGGGAGTTCCCAAATCTTGACCAAGGGACAATGAAGGAATAAGTCAAAATGTTGTGTCACTTGGAGATCATAGTGTTCCCTTCTAAGTAGTTGTGGCGGTGAGTTTGGGATGTGCATCTGAAAATCCTTTAGAAATGTTACAGTTCACCTTGTAGATAGTACATGTATACATGACAATCACAAACATAAAACTCATGAAGGAAATGGGTAGTTAAGTGGGTCAGTGGTTTGCCATTTGTGTAGACTGCTTTATTCCTTTGAGGTTCTTGAATGTTGTTGAAGTTGTGTCCGATAGGCCAATGGAGAATATTCCTTCACAGTCCTGGTTGAACCTTGATTGGTTTCATGTACTGCTCCATCATCAAGCTGGAATATCTCCAATACCACAGTACAAGAAGAGAGCATCTTAATAAATCCGTTTTGTTTTTTTTTCGTAATTGTGAGATGTGGAAAGAATTATAATGCCACAATCTTGTATTTTTAGGTTCTGGAATCTGTTGGTTTGAGAGAGATTGCAAAAGAAACCTTCTGAGTTGCTGTAAGATATTCCCCGAACAAGTATACTTGACAGTCACTACATGCAAAAGGAGGAAGTGGATATTTAAGTTTACAGATGGAGTGTTGATCAAGTGGACTACTTTGTCCTGGATAATGTTGTACCTTTGGGATTTCAATTAAATACCGGCATTAATGGCAGTCCTCAAATAGATCCTGGGGTGGAAGAAAAAAAGTGGTGAGCCTGTGGAATTCATTACCACAGGAAGAAGTTAATGCCAAAACATTTAATGTATTCAAGAGGTGGCTAGATTTAGCACTTGGACTGAATGGGATCAAAGGTTATGGGGGGAAAGCAGGATTAAGCTATTGAGTTGGACACTCACCCATGATCGTGAAGAATGGCAGAACAGGCTTGAAGGACTGAATGGCCTCCTCCTGCTCCTATCTTCTATGTTTCTATAAGAAAATGGGAAAGGATAGGACAAATGTGGGCTAATAAAGATTAGCAATCATACTATGGAGCCTGTGTAAACTCTTCCTCCTGGCCCTACATTAAGGCAAGATAAAATTTCGACACATATCTTTGCATCATTATCTTCCAATAATTTCTTAATTCAGAAGAACTCAAAGTGTTTCAAGCTGTTGTTTGGGGCATCTGCATGTTGACTGATCCATATTTCATTCAAGTGATATTCAGACATAAGTCATGGTCTCATGAAATTGGTGCTGTTTCAATTCTGCACCTGAAAGTTGGGTACAACAAGCTCGAATTACACTCCACTAACTCTGAAAATAACACTCACAAACAATGATGTTATAGTTCAGCAAATCCACAAAACATGCTCTGTTGTACTGTGCAAATGACAGAGCATGGGAACACTGGGTCACATTTTTAGCTGCCTCCTTCGAATAATTTACGCATTTCAGCCACCTCAGCGAAATTAAACGTGATGGAAAGGAGGCTAACTCTGATAGGTAGTTACCATGCACTAAAAAAGTACATCTCAATCAAATGGTTATATTGACTAACATTGGCAAATATCTAGGAGCATTCTGTGCTAGCGTGACTCAGATCATTGCAAACAGGTGGGGGGGAACATTTTAATACCTTTTAAAAAACAGGGTTTTGTTTTGCATGCTGGGATTCTAAATCCACACACATCAAAAAATCAATTCAGCATTATATAAAATCAGTTTTGAAGATTTGCAAATGAGGAATCAGTAAAGGTTCCAAGCAAACAATATTTTTGTTTAGAATAATAGTTATACGTTAGGTATAAATGCAGGTAGAAATGTTTTTAGCTGTAAAATCTCATTGATTGGCTGCTTTCTGCCCTGATAAAAATCGAGTCCTGTGATCAGCTCCACGTCCCTCACTCGTGCTGTATGATCCCAGATTCGCTGTTCAATCCATTGGGATTCTTTTTTATTATTCTGCCAAAAGAACACAGGATTCATTACCTACTGAGTGATATATTTTGTCTTTTACAGTTTAAGATAGGAAAATTAACTATGATAAAATTTCTATGTTGTTAGATAAAGTTAAGATACTTACTATTTGTCAATTACCATTGAAAAAATGGACTGGTTCACATTGTTTTAATACATACTTACCTTTTAACTAGTGTATTGAAGTAATTAAAAGTTTTGTACATATGTGCATTCTCATGGTTATTCACGCAGGCACTCCTTTACAGGCATCAGACTGACATTATGCACTTTGGTCTTTAATGAATGAAGGAAACCAACTAGGTAGCAGAGACCATAACTCCCAAAGAAGCCTTACATGTATCCAATAGACTAGAATGCATTAATTGAATCTATTAATCTATCTATCTATTATCTATGTGACTTCACAAACAAAGAGTCACTGACACACTATGAGTGACCAATCATAGTTAATTGAGTTTACAATCAAAAGAATCCTAGCACTTCAACTATGTTTCGTACCAGTTATAGAGTCATAAAGACATGCAGCACGGATATAGACTCGTCGGTCCAACTCGTCCACACCGACCAACTATCCTAAATAAATCTAGGCCCAGTTTCCAGCATTTGGCCTATATGTCTCCAAACCCTTTCTATTCATAAACCCATCCAGATGCCAAATAAATGTTGTAATTGTACCAGCCTCCACCACTTCCTCTGGCAGCTCATTCCATATATGCACCACACTCTGCATGAAAAAGTTGCCCCTTAGGTCCCTTTTACATCTTTCCCCTCTCACCTTAAGCCCATGCTGTCCAGTTTTGAATTCTCCCACCCTGGAGAAAAGACCTTGCCTGTTTATCCTATCCATGCGTCTCATGATTTTATAAACCTCTATAAGGTCACCCCTCAGCCTCCAATGCTCCAGAGAAAATAGCCCCAGTCTATTCAGCCTCTCCCTATAGCTCAAACCCTCCAACCCTGGTAACATCCTCATAAATCTTTTCTAAACCCTTGCAAGTTTCACAACACCCATTCTATAGCAAGGAGACTAGAACTGCACACAGTACTTCAATAGTGGTTAACCAATGTCCTGTAAAGCCGCAACATGACGTCCTAACTCCTATACTCAATGCATTGACCAATAAAGGCAAGCATACCAAATGCCTTCATCACAATCCTGTCTACCTGCGACTCCACTTTCAAGGAACTGTGAACCCGCGCTCCAACGTCTCTTTGTTCAGCAACACTCCTCAGGACCTTACCATTAAGTGTACAAGTCCTGCCCTGATTTGCCTTTCCAAAATGCAGCACCTCACATTTATCTAAATTAAACTCCGTCTGCATAATGTCCTTTGCAATATATATGATTAATTGAGACCACACCCAGTATCCTGTCCCATTCTGAAGTATCACTGGACCAGAAACATTAACTCCGCCTTCTCTCCAGAGATGCTGCCAAACTTGCTGAGTTTCTCCAGCAATTTCTGATTTTCTTTCTATTATTCTGTTTTCAGGTGACATGAGATAAGAAAAAAGGAGATAATTGGACCAGGATGTGCAAGTAAAATTTTGTAGACATTCAGTCGTTTTCTTGGATTATATTTTTACAATTAAGTATTTTGTCAACATTATGGCAATTTAGGATGCAAAGAAGTAGAGTAGTTGGAACATAGAATTTTCAATACAGATTTGACAGATGCTGAGAGATATAAATCTAAGGCAAGATAAAGCTACAGTGTGACAACTTAGCAGGCCCTTGACATAAACATGAATGGAGGAATTCATAATAAAAATGTTAGCAATAATGCACAGTTAAAGGATATTAAGTATTGTATCAATACGGCACATGTTGGAAGAGAGAATAAAATAGAATTTTACAAATGCATTGTGTGGTTAAGAAACAGATCTTTCAGAATCAGGAAAGTAAGAAAAGGCAGTTTTGAGCATTGAACAGGGGAAAAATAAACAATATTTGCATTCTTAGGAAACACAACGAATCCACAAAATAATAAATGTGATTAATGAATGATTTCTCCTCATCCCCCTCTTGATGTGCCTGCAGTCTTTGACACTGTTGACCACACAATCCTCCTGCAAAACCCCTCTTCCAATCTCCAATTGGCTGAAAATGCCCCTGTTTAGTTCCATTCTTATTGAAGCAATCAGACAAGGAATCGTAGACAATGGTTTCACTCCCTTATCCTCTGGTATCCAGAAGGATTTATCCTTGGCCCCTCCTATTTTTCATTTACATCCAACCCCTTGGAGATATATTCCAAAAACACAACATCAGTTGGACACACCCCGTTCAGTCTCACTGCAACCTCTCTTAACCCTTTATTTGCTGAACTTTACAGGTGGTGGCAGGGGTCCCCATCCACTAGTTGGCAAACAGGTGGGACCCCACATTACTTTTCCATGGGAGGCCCTGCATTATTCTGGGGTAAGCCAGCACTTACCCCACCAAAAGCTCAGTAGGGCTGAAATTCTGTAGTTCCAGCAGTTCTGCAAGACTGGCAGCACCAGCAGAAACAATGACCATTGTTATTATTGCGTTGGAAGTACAGAGAGGATGGGTGATGGATCCGCAGGAGTCAAGTAAGTGGAGCAGGATAGGGTTCCCATGGAGGGGGTCAGCAGCTGAAGGTGGAGTGTTGGGGATAGGGGAAACAAGGGCAAGGAGGAGGTTTCCGGCAGTCTGTCCTGCAAAAACCAAACACACTTTCCCAATGCCAGATCTCACAATGAGGCAGAGTGCCTTTGAATAAGGGTCCCATTGGTGCCGTACTCTATCACCAGCCCTGAAAAGGTGATGGGTAAACCTGATCAGTGAGTCCACCGATGGTTAAACACTGGCTGTGGGATGAGGCCCTTACCTGGCCCTTAAGTGGCAATAGAGCCTCAATTAGCTTCCAGACAAACCATAGATCTTCCAGCCCTAGAGACAAGTTGAGAAGGCAACAAGATCTCCACTCTGCACCCTCCAGCCTAATCATAAAGCTTCTTCCTCTCAGAACTAATTTCTAGAGAGGCATTGAATCCCACCTAGTGTCGAAATTGTCAGATTGATGATCCATATCCAGTACTGAATGAGCAGAAATTCCCTCTGACTAAATATTGGAAAGAAAGACAGCATAGTTTCAATCCTTACCACAAACTCCATTTCATTATTCCCTCTTCTTGGCAACTGTGAGGTTACTCACAACTTTGGTGTTATATTTGATTCCAAGCTCAGCATCCAACCACTCATTTGTAAGATTACTTATACCATCTTTTTCCACTTGAACGGCATCATTCTTCTCTCTCCTGCCCCAACATATCTGCTGCTGAGCCCTTATTCTTTGTTAATTCTAGACTTGACCATTTCAACCCTGCTTTCTAACCATCATAAACCTGAAATCATCCAAACGTCTTTCACTGGGGTCTTAACTCTCACTAAGTCCTATTCAACCATCACCCCATGCTTTTAAATTACATTGGCTCCTTGTTATGAAAGCTTCTGTTTTAATTTTCTCATCTCCCTATATCCTCACGCCTTCCTAACTCTGTAATCTCCGCCAGCCCTCTAAAATATCTGTGCTGTTTCAGTTATGGCCTAATGAGTATCTCTGATTTTAATCATGTCACAGTTTCCAATGCTTTCAGCTCTGGAATATCCTCCCTAAAACTTCTGTTTAAGACACTGCTTAAAACCTACTTCTGTATCAAGATTTTGGCCATCTTCCATAACCTGATGTAGCTCAGTGTCGAATTTTGTCTTTGGAGCATTTTGGGATGTTTTACTATGTTATAGGTACTAAATAAGGGTAAATTATTGTCATATGAATCACATATAGATGGAAAGAGCAAACACAATGTTTGCATGCATTTTTAAAAAGTGATGTAGTGTGGAATGGTAATAACATTTCCCTATGGTTCTGTCAATTTCCTGTCAGACAACTCATGTAGGAATTCCAGGCAAAAGCGTTTATGCTCTTTTCATTGTTCAATTATTAGACAGACATTGCCTAGAAGGGTGGTGGATGCAGATTCAGTGAAAACTGACTAAAGCAAATTGAATAAGTAGGTAAAGGGGAACAATTTATAGGGTTGTGGGAAGAAGGGCAACTTGGATACCTATTTTAGGCACAAGCACAATGGGTGAAATGTGTTGTATCACTTGACAGTCTTTGATATTTCTGCAATCTCTTGAATGAAATTGGATTTGCAACATTTGTGACAACAAATGTTCATTTCTTTTGTTTTGAAATCGTAAAATCCTTCTGCATTAAAATACTAAAGGGTAAGCTCAACAAAATGTGCTTCAGTGAACAATTTTGATTGTATGTGAAAATTACACTGAAATGAAATATTTTGTAAGACCGTTTGTTTTTATACTTTTCAAAATTATGAGTGAAATGAGGAAGAACCATTTTAAAATCGTAGTTTTAAAGGATTATTGCAAGTTTTGAAAACCAAGTAACTTGACATTTCTGGCAAACATTATGTTTGCAAACAGCTGTTTGAACAAGCAGTAATTCAAATGGTTACAGATGAACTGGAGCTGAGGAGTCCTGTATACAGATGTAATTGCTGGTAATGAGAAGTTGATTGAACTATGGAATGGTGACCACTGTCGATGACAAAACCTTTTTGCCTACCAACAACCATGTGATATTTTCTCAGGTAACTGAACATCTTGGGGCTGGGAGCAAGATACAGAGATGAGTGTTTTGATCCCCACAGTCCCTTTGTAGTCAAACCTGCAGAAAAGCAATTCATCTTTTCTTCAGCAGTTGCTATCAGCTGTAACTTGTAACTGATAAGTTAGAGGCCTTTTTCGAAGTGAACCAGCAACCTTGTACCTCTTGCAAACCAGTAGAAGCATCTGGAGAAAGGCAGCAATGTTCTGACCAGCATAAGAGTCACAAGGACCATCTCAACACTTTGTAAATAGAAATGGATGAACTGCCTTCCAGCTTAGCTTCAGCAACAAACTATTTTTCACTGCTTTTGTGTGTGTTTGTGTGTGTGTGTGCGTGTGTGTGTGCGCGCGCGGAGTGAGGGACATTTATAAGAGGATTACAGTCTAAATTAGTAGAGTCATGTGCTGACAGTTTAATAAATAATAAATCATAATTTTTGTTCACTATAGAACCCTGATCCATGCTTTTTTTTTTATCAGTATGGGCCTGAAAATTAGATAAATTGGGTAAGTTTGTGTACCTACTTTAACATATTTAACTTCTGTGATGATTCTGGGAATAGCAGGGTTTGATTCCCAACTGTCGCAATGAGCTGTGACAATTTTAGAATATGAATTCTGGTTGAGTTCTGACCAGTAGGTTGGAACTTAGAGTAAAGTACTTAAACTACCAAGATTGATCAAGAAAGGGATGCTCCTCCTACCTGCTCATATATCCCACAAATCCCTGCACCCCAATGCAATATTTCTACAGTCTTAGGGAAGTCATAGGAATGGGTAAATTTTTGGGATATTTAAAGGCACCTCAGGAATCTTCACAGGATAGCCTGTTGAAGGCGCAAAAGAGAGTTAAAACTACTTTCTGAGGTGGGGGGTGCTGCTGAGACCAGAAGCAAGCAAGTTAGCAATGTATCTAATTCTTTACCCTTCTATAAAACTACTATTTGTTTTTTGTAGAAATAGATTAGGAGATTTTCATGGCTGGTCGTTGGTGAACAGAAATCTTTCTATTTTCCACAAAGTCAAATGCAATAGTTTTAGGCCTCAGATTATTTACCGAACCAAGAAAAGTACAAAACTCCATGTTTAAATTTAGTTTTATGCAATGACAGCCATGTGCATAAATCATATTCCTTGTCCCAGAAGGGCAGCATGGGATCCCAATGGTTAGCACTGCTGCCGCACAGTGCTAGGGACTCAGGTTTGATTCAAGCCTTGGGTGACTGTCTGTTTGGGGTTTGCACATTCTCCCTGTGACTGCAAGGATTTATTCCAGGTGCTTCAGTTCCCTCCCACAGTCCAAAGATGTGCAGGTTAGGTGGATTGGCCATGCTAAATTGCACATATTGTCCAAGAATGTGTACATAAGGTATATTAGCCAGGGGAAATGCAGGGTTACAGGGATAGGGTAGGGGAGTGAACCTGGGTGGGATGCTCTGAGGGTTGGTGCAGAGCCGATGGGCCGAATAGCCTGCTTCTGCACTGTAGGGATTGTATGATTCTAGAAGCGGTAATCATATTGTCATCAGAGAGCTCAGTCAAAATTGCATTTCTATTACAGAAGAGAGATTAAAATAATGCCTAAATAAACCCATCACACTCCTGTCATTGCCATTTCTTTCATTACTTCCTGATAATGTATTTGGAGGTAATAAAGAAACCTGCAGCCCCTGATTTTTGATCATTATAAATTTATATATGAAATCACAGAATGGTTAAAGCACAGTAGACGGCAATTTAGACCATGTGTGTGTGTTGGCCCTGATGGAAAATTTCACCTCGTGTTATTCCCCTGTCTTTAACCATAGCCCTGCAAAACTTTATTTTTCAAATTGAAGTGGGCTGTGGTCTACCACAGTCATGGTGTAATACTGTGGCTCCCATAGCATAAGGACAAAACATAGATCGCGTAGCACTGAAGAATTCAATGAATTTTTATGACAGTACCTGGTATCTACATATTTATATTATAATCACAGGCACATGCATGTCTGGGCTGAAGTTAAACATTTTGCAAGAATTGTTGATTTCTTTCCTCAGCATTTCATGCTGCAAGGGGACAGAGCTCAGTAAGATGGAGACTGAGAGCTTTACACCATTGGACCACATACCAGGATATGATGATGGCATCATGAGCATGCCCCTTAAAGGTATACCACAAATCTTTGAGAGACATCACAACACAAATAATAATGCAACTCCATTTTCAAAACCTCAATTGATCCTTCCACTCTCAGACAACACATTCAAGGTGACCAACCATTCTGCGTTTTACAGGATTGTCCTGCATTTTTCCTTGCTGTCCGTGTCCCACGTTATGGCTTCTTGATCTGCCAGATAGCATGGATTTCATCATGAACTGTCTCAGAAGACTGCTGGATCCCCCAGACAGAGGAGCCAGTAGTATTTGGAAATGAAAATACTGCTCATGTGGAGCCAATGTTTTGAAATATTCAAGGCAGTAAGACCATTTGTCAGTTTTAATGTGTTTGTTTTCCCCTTCGAGGGATCTCATCTTGCCACAGTCCAAGGTCTTTGGTAAAAACCAAAAGAACTGTGGATGCAGTAAATCAGAAATAAAAACAGAAGTTGCTGGAATCTAGTTCACACAATCTAGTCTACTACATTCGCTGCTCACAATGTGATCTCCTCTACATTGGGGAAACGACACGTAGATTGGGTGACCACTTTGCAGAACATCTACGTTCTGCTCGCCAAAAAGACCCTGAACTGCCCATTGCCTGCCACTTTAATGCACCACCCTGTTCCCTGGCCAACATCTCTGTCTGGCTTGCTGCAGTGTTCCAGTGAAGCTCAGCGCAAGCTGGAAGAACAACACCTCATTTTCTGCTTGGGGACCCTGCAGCCCTCTGGACTCAATATCGAGTTAAATAATTTTAGGGCCTGAACTCTCCCATCTCCCAGCCACTAACCCCACACACCAGGCCTTGTTACCACATAGGCTGCCATTACACACCACCTATTGTTAGTCACTATCAGTCTCCATTGACAGCTGTTCATATTCTCAGCCAGATTATTATCCACTCCTTTGTCCAACTGTTTTCTCTCTCTCTCTGAGCGCAGTCCCCACCTATCATTTACTTCTAACTCCCTTCCCCCACCCTATCTTCTACATATAAACCAACATTTCTTAGCTACCATCAGTTCTAAGGAAGACCCAAAATGTTAACTCTGATTTCTCTTCATAGATGGTACCGTACCTGCTGATCTTTTCCAGCAACTTCTGTTTTGGTTTCCAAGGTCTTTTGTGTCTGAGTTAATGCACACTACCATTGGGCATGCACAGCAGTGCTCAGAAAGTTTATGGCTCAGCAGCTGAGTGAATGGGTGATGGAGGCTGGGGGCACAGGTGTAGTCAAGTGTTCCTCTGGCAGGCCTGCTTTGCGGTGGGACTTGGTGCCAGATCATGGGATACCTGGGTGTTGGGAGGCAGACCAGGCCTGAGTTCAGATGGCATTCTTCAACAGGCCCAGATTGGAGAAGATGGAGAGGTATCAAGCAGAATCAACATGGGATGGTTCCAACAGACCCAGGAGAGGGCGTCCATCAGATGAGGAGAAGGATAAGGGGTGCTCTGGCAGGCTTGAGGCATAATTCAAACAAGCCTGAGGGGTGAGGTATGTCAGGGTTGGCTGACAAGACCAACAGGGGTGGTGCCAGGAACCACAGAATGGTCCAACTTGGGAGGAAGGAGGTGACAGGAAGGAGGGGTTGGTGATGAGATGGTCTCCTGATTGCACAAGGGGAGGAGTTTTGAGAACAGAGGTTTCTAATTACTGCATGGGGCTTGGGTAGGGGAAGGGATAGGTCAGGAAGAGGCATTCTGAGTGAACAGAGGTGGTGAGGTGGTGAAGGAGGGAGTCGAACTAGAAATAGGAGTTGCCAAGTGAGTAAGGGAAAGTGGAGTTGAAGAGTTAGGGGGTCAGCATGAATCAAATTGGTGTCAACAGGATGAGGTTTAATCCAAGTCCCAGCTGAGGTGAATTCATCCTTGCTTTACCCAGTTGGATACTGGGATACTGTTGGTCAGAACTGCCTCCAGACAGAGAACACAAAAATGCTGATGATACATGGAACATAGCAAAGGCACATTTTTGCTTTAGGGCAAGTCTTAGGAGCCTCTCTGACTCCATCAGTGCATTTCCTGAAGACCTCTACCTCTATCTCCGCAAATACCCTCCCTCACTCTAACCTCCACCCGTCTTGTCAATTGTCTCACCAACACCCACCCTTCCCTGAAGAGTCCTTTATGGTTTTATTTTTCCGCAGATTTGGTCACCCTACTCAAAACTTACCACACACTACAGCATATAACCTTTCCTCATGTGGCAATACTTCCAACAATGAATTTTAGGGATAAATGAATACACTTAATTCTAGACTTCATATATACAAAACAAATTCAAAATTTGTGCTGTTGCCAGGCTGATCTATTTTACTTACTGGGCAGCTCTCACTGTTATCTTGCCTGTGTGGTAGAATGAAGGACCTTGCATGTAGTGAATCTTTACACTGCTGGGGAGTCTGAGTGGTGTCCTTGCAGTTGGTAAGGACAATGTAGTAGTGAGTTGGGATGGGGATTGCTGTGCCATTGACATGTCTGAAGAAATAACATGGAAAAGGAAACAAATTTCAACATTTTCATTAGGTATACAAAACAAATACAAACAGAATTATAGCATTTCTCAAAGATAATTAATGGTTCATTACTATAACTGTAATCTTGAGAGTTTGTTCTACTGACATAATTTGTTATCAGTCCACCAGACCACCAACAAGCAAGTCCTGCAGAGACAGGCAAAGGATACTTGCTGTTCTTGCAACCCTCAGCGATAAGATAAAATGCCATATTTGTCAGGATGGGTGGACTGGATTATCAAACTCGTGAATGTCTTCTATTTTGAAATGAGACTTTGTTTTCGGTCACCATGACATAATCTGAGCATTTAATTATGCTCCTTCCAGAGACGTAAAGTCTGTATGTGAAACAATACACTCTTATTGGAAATATCAACTTATCTTTTATCTGGTTTAAAATTTCGTTAAAACCCTTTTATGCAGGAAGCTTTATTTTGTTAGACTGATGCCCAATAATATTTTATAACTGGATGATTTTCTTTTAAATCCTCTGTAAGAGGGTTGTATGTGAAAAGGGTTCATTGAATGTTAGAAAGATATTTTCTGATATTGAGTTCTCATATATTCAAGTCCCACATATGCTGTCAGCATTTTAATTTAGAAATGAAAGCTTTATCAAAAATAGAATTAGGTCATCTCTAATTATTCAGGCAACTACACAATGCCAAAGCTAGGTATAATCCTTTATAAACATGCAGAACTGGGCTCTAAAATAATCTTTATTTTCATATTATAATATAAAATTTACATCATATAGTTTGCTTTCTTTATATATTTTATAAAGACATATATTTATATAGATCCTTTACAGTACCCAAAGCATTTTACAGCCAATGAGGGACTTCTTAGTCACTATTATAATGTAGGAAACACAGGAACAAATTTGCAAATTCCACCAACAACTATGTGACGATATATTTTGTTTTAGCAAAGTCAATTGTGTAGCAAATATTGGCCAGGACACAGGATAACTTCTCTGCTCTTCTTTACCTCAGTAGCAAGGACACTTAAGTTTCAGCTGAGAGAGCTGACAGAGCTTTAGTTTAACATCATCGAAAATACAGGAATCCCTCAGACTGCAATGGAGTGTTAGCTTAGATATTCATACCGAAGACTCCAAAACCTACAACTTTCTGATTCAGAGGTGAGTCAACTGTCATAATTTCCATGTTGCATATATAAACCTTGCACTAATTGAAGTGACTAATAGTTGTTCCAAACTGGATTCTATTTCCAAACTGCAAGATTCAAAGCTCAATTGCTAACTTTAAAATTATTCTTGCACTATACTACATAAATGGAATATAATAATAATGCTGAGCAAGAATGTATAGAATCATGACTTTCCTGTAATGTTGTAAACGTCTCTATAAATTGGCTATGTCAATCAAGGTATTTTAATTTTGCTCTCAACCAATGATAGATCAAGGCTGAATTTTGTTTCTCAGTAAACTAAATGGAATATGAAATAAAAATATTTTGCTTACTTCTTAATTTGCTCAAGCGTATCAAAATGTCCATCATAATTATAGTCAAATACTGGCCCACTCATTACATTGATACCATTGCTCTTTGCAGCATCCCTTGGCAGCATAGTGTTGTGGAGGTAATGCCAGATCTCTGTGAAGCAATCAAGCAGATGGAACTTGGTAAGTTTTCAATGTGCTGAAGGACAAGAGTTTCAGTTCTAAAATTTCAGTTCTATCAATTTCTCTTGCATCCTTGGACAAAAAGATTTGTATCCTGTAAATTGTTTTCTAATAATCTTTTTATTACCGTTGGGTGTTTATTCCAATCCCTCAAACAGTCAGCACAGATCTCTCCATTAGTTCTTAGGATCATGCCTTTTGATCTTGTCCAACCTCACATTTTGTGTTTGTAAATTATGCAGTTTTAATTCCCAGCAGTAAACTTTCAAAGAAAATAATATTGTTTATAATTTCAGCAACAAAATTGTGATGCATTCTAAGGCGGCATTTAAAAAAGAATCAATTCAATACTGAAAATAACCTCCAGTTATGGGAAAGATAAAGTAACATCCTCCCAATCGTTAGAAGTCAGTTACAAAAGTGAAAGTTTTTATTTGAAGTTATCGCCATCAGATTCAATATTGGCAGCTTCTTAGTTATCAGACTGAAAGGGCAGGAATCAGTTGTTTTTGAGTCCTGAACTGCCCATTTCCCAAGAGAATCCATCATTCATTAGGATTTTCAGAGAGGCACTTGATGTGCATAGATACAGGCTTCCTGGTCAATTCAGATTGACACAAGCTCTTGAAGCTGGAGGGCCAATCTGGCAAGGAGCAGCAGGCTGTTAGGAACAGTAAGTAACTGAGAAAGTACTTCAATAGAGGGGGCACCCTTAAAGCACGTTTTTTAAAACTTCAATTAAAAAAGGTTTTTGATGATTCTTGCAGCCTGACCACAATGGTAGCAGGGAAGGGAGCAGTGTCTCCAGACTGATGAGAATTTCCAGGCATGGAGACTGGCACCAGTGACATGTAAAATTCTGGCATCTACCTTGAATTATACTTAACAAGGCCCTTAATGATATTAATTGCCACGCCCAATCCTCCTCCACTACATTGGAACATCACTAGAGGACTAGCATGTTAGATGGAACTGACATTTCCTGGTTCTATTTGCCTTTGCTACTTGTCCATTTGGGCTCAAAGATTCTACTCAATGATGTTGGAATCTTTGGGATGCTATTATGTTGATGAACTTGTAATTTCTTTAGCATTGTTTCCCAGAAATGAATAGGAATGAGTAGATTCATACAGTGTTAATGCTGCAAGACTAACAATCAAGAGGTCCTAAATACAAATCCGCCCACAGGAAGCAGTGAAATGAAATTCAATAAAGGCAAGCACTGTATGTTAACCTAACCATAGCATCTAGCAGATTGTTGTAAAAATTTAATTAGCCAATTCATGTTTTTAAGGGAAAGGAATATGCAATACCAGCCCTCAACAATTAATGTCCTCGAGGTAGCTAGGTCTGATAAAACATGCTCATCTCCCATGCGCAAAAAGTAGGACAGAGGAAGATTTAGATTTGTATTATGTGAGGAGGGACCCATACAGATCAGGAAATAGACAGGTTCATATATTATGAATACATTGAACTTAGAACAACTTAAGAATGAAAACAGACTAAGTACATCACTGGTGACAAGCATTATCATATAATACGTATTAGAAGGTGGGGTAGAAAACCCCAAAATTAACAGACATCTAATGATAGGCCAAGAGAGTTTTGTAAAAGAAAATGGTAAGGGAAATTATTAAACCTGAATTTAGTACAAAATGTATTGTGAAAAGGGAACGAAGCAGCCAGCACAGTTTTTAACATCATTGACTGAAAAATGTCACACCTGTAGAGTTGTCAGGGAAACAGAGACATAAAATGAAAAGATGAAAAGCAAAAATTGATCACTCCACTTAGCAGAGAGTCATTTCCTGTGGATTACATCCCAAACTGCAAACACATTTTGCTTTAGTGTTTCAGGAATATACAAATAGTTAAAACCCAACTGCAACCCTTGGTTTGTGTATGTTAGTGGACAGATATACCAGCATGGATTGGTGTACTATAAAGGTCACAGTTGGAGGACATCATTAGACAGCCCTGCACTTTAGGTCAAAGAAAAAAGCCCATTCTTGTTGCTAGTTCTGGAGGCAAGGCAAAGTGTTGAAATCATCAATGAGAGGGAAATAAGACAAAAGCCTATCTATCAATTGCAAAACCAAGAATCATGAAATCAGAGATAGTAGGAACTGCAGATGCTGGAGAATCCGAGACAACAAGGTGCAGGGCTGGATGAACACAGCAGGCCAAGCAGCATCATAGGAGCAGAGAGGCTGACGTTTCGGGCCTAGACCCTTCATCAGAAAAGGGGGAGGGGAAGGGGGTTTTGAAATAAATAGGGAGAGAGTGGGAGTTAGGAAGGGGATAGGTCAGTCCAGGGAGGACGGACAGGTCAAGGGGGCGGGATGAGGTTGGTCGGTAGGAGATGGAGGTGCGGCTTGAGGTGGGAGGAGGGGATAGGTGGGAGGAAGAACAGGTTAGGGAGGCAGGGACGAGCTGGACTGGTTTTGGGATGCGGTGGGGGGAGGGGAGATTTTGAAACTTGTGAAATCCACATTGATACCATTGGGCTGCAGGGTTCCCAAGCGGAATATGAGTTGCTGTTCCTGCAACCTTCGGGTGGCATCGTTGTGGCACTGCAGGAGGCCCAGGATGGACATGTCGTCTGAGGAATGGGAGGGGGAGTTGAAATGGTTCGCGACTGGGAGGTGCAGTTGTTTGTTGCGAACCGAGCGTAGGTGTTCTGCAAAGCGGTCCCCGAGTCTCCGCTTGGTTTCCCCGATGTAGAGGAAGCCACACCGGGTACAGCGGATGCAGTATACCACATTGGCAGATGTGCAGGTGAACATCTGCTTGATGTGGAAAGTCTTCTTGGGGCCTGGGATGGGGGTGAGGGAGGAGGTATGGGGGCAGGTGTAGCACTTCCTGCGGTTGCAGGGAAAAGTGCCGGGTGTGGTGGAGCTGGAGGGGAGTGTGGAGCGGACAAGGGAGTCACGGAGAGAGTTGTCCCTCCGGAAAGCAGATAAGGGTGGGGAGGGAAAGATGTCTTTGGTGGTGGGGTCGGATTGCAGATGGCGGAAGTGTCGGAGGATGATGCGTTGGATCCGGAGGTTGGTGGGGTGGTACGTGAGGACGAGGGGGATTCTTTTTTGGTTTTTATTGCGTGGACGGGGTGTGAGGGATGAGGTGCGGGAGATGTGGGAGACACGGTTGAGGGCGTTCTCGACCACCGAGGAGGGGAAGTTACGGTCCTTGAAAAACGAGGACAACTGAGATGTACGGGAGTGGAATGCCTCATCCTGGGAGCAGATGCGGCGGAGGCGAAGGAATTGGGAATAGGGGATAGCATTTTTGCAGGAAGGTGGGTGGGAGGAGGAGTATTCTAGGTAGCTGTGGGAGTCGGTGGGCTTGAAAAGAATATCGGTTTCTAGGTGGTTGCCCGATATGGAGACAGAGAGGTCCAGGAAGGGGAGAGAGGTGTTAGAGATGGTCCATCATGAAATCAACTGCTTCACTATGAATATCAGCTAAATGCCATAATGTTCCATTATCTAGAATCCCTACAGTGTGGAAGCAGGCCATTCCACCCAACAAGTCCACACTGCCCCTCCAAAGACTGTCTCACCCAGACCAATTCCCCTACTCCTGTATCTAACCAAACCTGGACACTATGGGCAATTTAGCAAGGCCAATCCACCTACCCTGCACATTTTTGGACTGTGGGAGGAAACCCATGCACAAATGGGGAGAATGTGCCTGAGGTTGGAATTGAACCCAGGTTCCTGGTGCTGTGAGGCAGCAGTGCTAACCACTGAGCCACCATGCCACCCCAACTTTTCATGGAACATAGAAAGTGATTTGTAAATCTTTTTAACTTTTATCTTTTTACTCAATTCACAGTTCTAATCTGTGCACATATGGGCACGTGTGCGTGGTGTTTAATTATCTTTTCTCACGTTTAGTAGTTAACAAACTGACCTTTTCTTCAACTCAATAAAGATAGGCTAATATGGCTCTTTTTAAACATAAGTATCATTGGATTAGGAAAAGTATCCTGAAGGGAAGGGACTAAATTAATGAGAGAAGAGGAGCTAGCTCATCCTTCCTTACCCGGGAGTATAGCCATTTGGGGGATCCTGTCTGAAATTGTAACAAATTGGGAACCTTCAGCCAGGATGGACCATAATAATTAGACTGCTTCTTCTAAAGTGTTACATAATTCTATTTTAAAGAGTGCAAAGATCGAGAGACAATTTTATGTACTTCAAATATTTATTAATTTAGTCCCAAGACAAATCACACAGGAAATAATTGCATATTAATCTCACTTACTTTGGAAAGCTGGATACATAGGCACGATATTGCTAGTAATTAATGCATCATATTGTTCCACCTCTGTTTTATTCATATCTGAGAAGGACACATTAACAGTTATTAAAAAGACTGAATGCTCTAATACAAACCACAATGAATATGAATCCTTTTCACTTCCTTCTTCAAAATAGTTAAAGCATTTAGCAAACAAAAAGTTTTGTTTTACAAGGTTTAGACAATGCAGCTAAAGAGTTCAGCACAGACCAGCAAATATTTAGCCAACTATTTCTATATGTTGATTGCAGTACTCAGCACACAATTCCAAACTTCAGCACCAACTATCGATCAAGAGAGAGAATGAATTCACATAGAGTGCAAAAAGAGGCTATTTGGGCCATTAATCTGCACCAACTCGTCAAAGCCAACAGGGAGGCCAAGAAGCAGTACTGGACCAAGTTAGAAGCCCAAACCTACCAAACAGAGTCCCTACGTCTATGGCAAAGCCTAAACAACATTATAGGATATGAAATGAAGCAGAGCAAGGTAGCGGACAAAGACACATCCCTCCCTGATGCGCTCAATGCTTTCTATGCTCGGTTTGAGCAGAATGCCAGCAGTGTGGTGATGTCTGCCCCGACAGCCCTGGACACACCTGTTCCCTCAGTCATCACTCCAGATGCCAGATCGGTCTTCCTGGGAATCAACCTAAGGAAAGATCCGGGCCCGGACGGTGTCCCCCTGCTGAGCACTGAGATCCTGTGCAGACCAACTCAGGGGGGTATTCACCGACATCTTCACCCTTCCCCTCCTACAAGCCAAAGCCCCTACCTGCTTCAAGAAGACCACCATCATCCCTGTACCCAAGAAAACATACGCAGCGTGCCTTAATGACTACTGCCCAGTGGCTCTGACTTCAATAATCATGAAGTGCTTTGAGAGGCTGGTCGTGGCCCACATCAACTCCAGTCTCCCAGCCTGCCTCAATCCCCTACAGTATGCCTACCAACATAACAGATCCACAGCGGATGGAACATCTGGACAACAAAGACACCTATGTCAGATTCCTGCTCGTTGACTACAGCTCCACATTCAACACCATTATCCCCTCCAGAACGATCTCAAAACTGCATGACCTTGGTCTCGGCTCCACCCTCTGCAATTGGACCCTCAGCTTTCTGTCCCATAGGCCGCAATCAGTGAGGATGGGTAACTGCACCTCCTCCACAATAACACAACACTGCAGCCTCTCCATGGATGTATCTTCAGCTCCCTTCTGTACTCCCTGTACACCTATGACTGTGTTGCCAAATTCTGAACAAGCGCCAACTACAAGTTCGCTGATGACACCACCATAGTGGGGCAGGTATCTAACAATGACGAGTCAAAATACAGAAGGGAGACAGACAGCTTGGTGACATGGTGCAGTGAAAACAACCTCTTTCTCAACTTTGGCAAAACTAAAGAACTGATCATTGACTTCAGAAAGAAAGGAGGAGAACATGCCCCCTCTACACCAACGGAACTGAGGTTGAGAGGGTGGAGAGCATCAAGTTCCTCAGATTGATGATAACCAACAACCTTTCCTGGACTTCCTATGTAGATGCGACAGTCATAAAGGCATAACAACGCCCCTACTTCCTCAGATGGCTCAGGAAATTTGGCATGTCCATAAGGACCCTCACTAGCTTCCACATTGTACCACAGAAAGCATTCTGTCCGGATATATAACAGCCTGATACGGCAACTGCTCTGCCCAGGACCGTAAGAAACTACAGAACGTTGTGTGCACAGCCCAGACCATCACTGAAGCCAACCTTCCATCCATGGATTCTATTTACATGGCTCACTGCCACGGAAAGACTGCCAACATTATCAAAGACCCATCGCATCCCAGTAATGATCTCCTACAACCTCTTCCAACAGGCAGAAGATATAGAAGCCTGAACACATACATGAGCAGGTTCAGGAACAGTTTCTTCCCAGCCATTATTAGACTGATGAATGGACGTCTACCCTCAAGTAATGCTGATCTTGCTAACCTTGATTTTGCCTAGCGCATGCCCTGTGCAATGTAACCTGTATGCCTCTGTCTAAGTCTTTTTGATCTGTACATCCTTGCTTACAATGATCTGCCTGTACTGCTTGTAAACAAAGCTTTTCATTGTACTTCAATACATGTGACAATAAATCAAACAGCATCCTACCTAGCCCCAGACCCAACCTATTCCTGTAACCCTGCATTCCCCATGACTAATCCACCTAGCCTGCACATCCCTGGAGATGACAGGTTAATTTAGCATGGCCAAGCCACCTAACCTACACATCTTTGGACTGTGGGAGGAAACTAGACCACCCAGAAGAAACACACACAAACATGGGGAGAATGTGCAAATTCCACACAGACAGTTACCTGAGGCTGGAATCAAACGCAGGTCCCTGGTGCTGTAAGGCAGCAATGCTAACCACTGAGCCACCATGTTGACCAACTTCAATTCCCAATTTCACCTGGCCTTCAAGTGTATGGGTTTTCCAGGTTACATACAACCAGAAGAGGTGATCAACAAGTAGATCCACTTTGAAAGTGATGTGGTGATTCCAATATCAGTGACCAAAGTGGTTTAACTGAGATTCTTTTATATTCACATGCTCTTTCACTGAAAGAAATCCACATTTAATGCACTTACTTGGAATATAAAGAAAATCATAGGTGATGTCTAACCCTGGTTTATAGTTTGAACACTTCTGGCTGTGTTTTGCTGAGATTCGAGGATCAGCACGCAGACAGTCTGAAATATTTGGCGACAGCGGAGTAAGTTCTGCCTGTTGGCAAAATAAGACAAGAGGTTAAAAAAAAATGATTGAAAGAGGAATTGTGCTGGACTGAGTTCAAGTCCCAAAACAGCCAGGAATTAACAAGTGCTCAGTATGTCAGCATCAGGTCAATCCACAAAAAAATTCCAGTCTGTTCTAAAGAACTGGAACACTGCAAAAGAAATGGAAATACATCTGAGTCAATATTTGTGTCAAAATGACACACTCCAACTGACATACAATTCAGCGTCAAAAGGTTTTTGTACAAACTGCTGGGACTTCTTCATCACTTAGAAAAAGTAGGATTATAGAATCCCTACAGTGCAGAAAGAGGCCATTCAGCCCATCAAGTCTGCATTGACCCTCTGAAGCGCATAACACCCAGACTCACGTCCCCAGCCTATCTCCATAACCATGCAATTCCCATTGCCAATCCACCTAACCTGCAGATCTTTGGACTGTAAGAGGAAACCAGAGCATCTGGCAGAAACCCATGCAGACATGGGGAGAAGGTGCAAACTCCACAGAGACAGTTGCACAATTATGTCAAGGAGACAGGACCTCTTTGCACCTCAGCCAGGATGAAGATGTTGGCATTAATCTGATTGCGACATTAGCAATGTAGAGTTAACTGAGCTACCCGACCCTAAATCCCCAAGCCCCAATCAGGCCACTTACCTCACATGAATAGACAAGGGGAATATCCTAGGAGTACGCTTGGAGATAGAAATGAAGGAAGTAGAAGGTAAAAGGATGGAGCATGATAATAGCTACAAAGAAATCTGGGAAGTAACTCAGTTCATTCTGATCCATTGTCAGCTTTTCTTAAGAAAATGATAATTATTTCAGAAGCCTGATCTTGATTTAGTGGCTACTGTCTAGAGTGCTATAGCCACTGAATAATTTTGATTGGAGTACACTCACATATTAGAAACCTCATGTAGAAAGGACATAACCCTGGCTTTCAGGAATGCCTGAAAAATTGCATAGCCTGATTTTGAAGGGCAGAATGATTGTTCCACAATATTGGGCCTCATGTCCCTATCATACATATGAAAACAGTTGCAGCAAGTTACAATTTCTTTCCCAAAGATTTTTATGGCAGAAGTTCTGTAACTTTGCCGAATATTGTTTTGGCTTAATTCTTCATCCAGTCTTGATGGTTGTCCACATGTAACTGATTAGCATTTTATTTTACTGGCCCCGTATCTTTCTGCCCCACTTTCCTCCTTTAAGACTCTGTTTAAAGTCTATCACTTCGCTTTTGGTCACATGACCCAACATCTCATTTTCCTGGGTGCCACTTTATTTTATAATGCTATGAATTTCCTGGAGATTTTGCATTTTGTTAGCGGTGTTTATGGTATAGGTACTCTGGCTGGACAATCTCAGGAAAATGGGTCAAGCGTTTAGGACTGAGATGATGTCACATTTCTTCACTTAAAAAACATTTAGAATTCTTTACCTCAGAAGTTGTGGATGTGCCATCACTGTATATATCCAAGACTGAGCTCAAGACATTCTTTGTCTCTCACAAAATTTGAACAGAAGGCAGGAAAGTGGAGTCTGACAGAAGATCACCCATAAATGTAGCAAGTGGAAGAGCAGGCTGGAGGGAACCCACGGCCTATTTGTGATTCTATTTGTTATGGTCTTACGGCAGTTGGGCCAGTAGGACAGTGAAAGGTTGTAACTCTAATTTTACCCCAAGAAAGGAGGAGATCCTGCAACTGAGATTGAAAGCTTATCATTGGATTGCATGGGTAGAGAGCAAGACTGCAGCGTAATTTGACTGGTGTAGCTAATTAAGGAGCTGCTACCAGGACTGCTATCCCAATTGAGGGTGGCAGCCCGTCTCTCAGAACTAATAGCTCAATCAAAGACATGGCCATTCTGCAGTCTCAACAGTGACACCAATAAAGGGGGCCAACACAGAGATTGCAGGGAGAAGAGAAAGCAGGTTAAGAGAAGAGTTAGTGTGTAAGATACGGCAGGAATGCCGGGAGATTGGAGAACCCTCCACTGGTGGAAATGGAACCAGGGGGTTGGCCATTGTCACCGAGGATCCCACTGTGGCCCATGGACTGGTCAGAAAAGGAAAGTCAGCCGAGGAAGCTGCATTGATGTACCTGATAGTCTTGCCACAAATGTTGGGTGGAAAGCTGTGCCAGCACTGGTAAAATCCTGGCGCCATAATAATTTGACTGAGAATGGGTCAGTTAATTAAATTAATTGGCTGCTTGGCACTTGTTGATAGCTGACTGAGCTGCTAGCATTTCCACTTCTGAGAATATCCCATGGTGGCAGGAAGCCATCAGACTTCTCTTCTGTCTCCCAGCCCAAATCCAGTCTGTTTGTAAACTTCAGCTCCATCAGTCGAGTGAAGAGGTACACAGTGGGATTGAATCAGAAACAGTCGCACAAACCTTTCATCATGTACTTCCTGGTATTCATCTTCATGAACTAGTTAGTGGTCCACGTCACTCTTGTGCATGTTCTCACAGTCAACCACAGATTGGATACTTTTAGCAGAAGCAAATAGGTCTCCACCTTACCCTCTTGGCTTTAAAAGCTCGATAACACTGGAAGCCTCTTGGGGGCAAATGTTGCAACTATAGAAAAATCTACTACCACATGAAAAAGAAAGCTACATGACAAAATTGTTTTCAATTTTGTGTGCATTGCTATTAATGTTTAGAGTCTCACTGTGAATGTGGGAAAATGAAATTTTCTCCTTGTGGTTATTTTCTCTGTCAAAATTATGTTAAAGATACAAGACTTCCACTGGCATAGCACAAATAAACATTTATTGGTCTTCAAACCACAACTGCTTCCCACATCTCACCCATGTATCTGCATTCCAAATGGGTATGTTGCAGGCTTTCCTATTTTTGTCTGGTTGTTGATGTCTCATCTCAGTCTGGCTCTTTTCCCTCACCATCAGAGCTCAAACTCCTAATACTGTCCTTTAATCCTTTTTTGTCTCAAAGCTGATAATTACAGCATTGGAACCACACCCCACCCCTCCCTCCTTACTGCTTTATACTCAAGTTGAATGTTTCTAGACAAAGTTCAGGCTTATAATTCAATTAGGGTTTTATTTCAACTCATCACCCAGCGTGAAAGCAAGTCAGCCTACTTATATTTGAATACCATCTACTAATTTGCTCACATTATTATTACCTTTATCACATTGTTACCTTTAACTTTGAAATATTTAGCATCTTATTAACAGAATTAGATACCAATAGCTTACTCAATTTTAATAAACAAAAAGACATAAGGCAATACACAATATGATAATACATCACGTGTTGCATTTTTGCACAATCTTTAATGACTCATTATTCCACTCCATCTTGGCAATAGGTGGGTCAGGGGTGAGGTTGGGTCTATTGGGGGTAGGGCGGTGTTGGGGAAGCAGTCAGGTCTAGTCTGCTGTGGTCTGGAGATGAAGGATGGCAAGGTGGTCGGGCTGGGTCGTGACAGGTTGGCCCGGATTCACCTGGGGTGGGTGGAGGTGGGGGCTGCAATGGGGAGTAAGGGGTGAGGTCATACCTACTGTGGTATAAAGGGGGCTGTCTTATTCGGTCCATTCTGGCAGGAATAAGGGAGACTGTCTGACTTTGGGAGGGCGGGGTATTCAGTCTGACGGTAAAGTGGCAGGACTGTTGTATGAGGAGAGATATATTGTCATTTTCCACATCCAGTTTCATTTGTGGTTTCTTCATTGATTGTTACTTAATAACAACATTTACTTGAATACTACACTTGTGCAAATAAAATGATTGATTTTAGCTATCTTACAAGGAATGACTACACTTTGTAAAGATTTTAGTATGTTATCATTTCTAAACCCTGTTACTGATGGAACTCCTAAATCCTTCACATTGCTCCAATTCATATCACTCAGAGTGTAGGTAGCCATTAACCAGCCCATTCCACGCACACTGTAGATGTGCATCCGCTGTCTAATATCACACAATTGAAAGATTTTGCCATCAACACATTCATCACTGGGCTGAAGCTTCTTGTGACCAATACAATGTCCTTTCTTTGACCCATATCTCCATCTTCTTTCTCTGAGTCTTCCATTTTATGTTTAGTTTCAAATATTCTATTATACTGCTTGGGACAGTTCATGGCGTACTGGTACTTTGAATTGTACCTTTAACATCGATTGATAAATGGGCAGTTCCGTGATTGATTCTTTCATTGTAAATCCCAAATTCTCTTTGCTTCTCAAAATTATCAAAAGCATTTCTGTCTTAAATTCTCTTCATTACCATTCTTTTTCCATACTGTTGCCTGTGATCTGAATGTAGAGAGTCTCACCAGTTCGTGAACACTGTCCTCCATTTTTGTCATATTGCCTGCCATTGGAATCCTCTGCATCACAAATGAAGTTGCAAAAAAGTGCATTTCAAGGAATGATTTTAGTGTTTCCAACACTTGTTCTAGAGAAGTGTGTGTTTACCTGCAAATTTAACCACTGTCAACCTAAAAATTTGTCCATACTGGATACTTTGGCAAAGTCTAATAACTGCCAGCAAGGATTGGGCAATTTCCAAATTAACATCTGCAGTCTAGCATACATCTCATGAATTCCATTATGTATTCTCCACAGAAATGCATTCTCTCTCTAAATTTGTCAAAATCTCACCTCATAAGCAGTCAATAAATTAGCTTTTTGATACATTTTATCCATGAAAAACCTTTATCAGTGTTCATCTCATCAAGTGCCAAATCAGAAAAAGCTTTGCTTCTGATGGGATGGAAAGTGCCAAGACCACATCATGTTTCCTCTTTGGTCCAGGTCCACATGTTTAATTCTCTTTTCCACTGGTCATATGGTTCACATCCAGAAAACAGCGCTGGCTACTCATACCACTTCACTTTACACTTTGAGTAATCCATTTTGAGCAGCAATGTTTTACATTAGAAACTAAATGCTTTTAGTCAAAATCCAAACACACACACACACACACACACACACACACACAGACACACATACACGCACCACCAACTCCTACCCCCATACCACCCTCAGTTCCTGACAAAAGTCTGGTCCACAACAAAAAGGGGACTCTCGTCCCTCACTGGAAAGAAATCAGTGAGTGAGCCACCCTGCAGGGGAGACACCTTGATCCAGGGTCTGAGCTGAGAACCTATATCATTGGAAGATCTTGAGATCATCGCTTCTTGCAGAAAGTTGTCCTGGACCGCTGCAGATTCCAAGCGATAGATATTGTCTGCCTGCAGGACTTCCCCAGCGAGGGACTACTTTGATGTGACCTTCAGGAGTATGAAGCAATGTGAGTGTCTCCTGAAGGCATTCGAGGAGAAAGGAAGTGAGGGTCCCTTCTCCATCTTGTACAAACTATTTGTACAACCCCCATGTCCTGGCAGCAGATGTCCTAACCTTCCTGGGAAGGTACCTACAGCTGGAAGGAGGCAGCACCGACGTAGTGAACCCCTTCGGAATCTGGACCAGCAAACGGCAGGTCAAGGTGACCCTGAAGTTGGACGCTAGTGGGAACATCCTCCACCCGCACTCCAGCTTTGCAATCGGAGGAAGCCGAGGCTACCTGAGTACGTGGGGCAGCCTAGGGTGCCAAACCTCCGGGAGGTCAGGGCATATGGCAGTGGATTGGAAAGTGACCCTCTGCAGGCACTACAAACAAGAGGGCCACCTGGCTAAGGAGTCCAAGAGTTGCAGCCTGAATGGGGAAGCAGGCCTTGGTGGCATGGGGAGGGGGAGTGGTGCCACATACGCTCGGATAGCTGGAAGTGGCAACACAAGCCAGGGTCCCCCAAAAGGTCAGTAAGGTACCACCAACACCCCCCCCCATCTCCCTGCCAAAAGTAAATTGTTACAAGTGGCACCCAGAAGGAGGGATGTGCCAGCGAGGAGCAAAACGTAGCCAGTGGCGGGACAGAACAACCGAACCAATCCCCAAGTGAACAGGGTCAATGGAGGAGGAGGAAATGAAGGACGCGGGGGAGTGGATACCAGAGAGAAACAACCAGAACAGGGAAACATGTCAGGCCCCCAAAGCCCCACAGCAAAACAGACAGAGGCAGATGCACGATGGCTCCACTAACAGCTCCTCTGACGACAAAGATTTGCAGAGGGATAGCCACCAACAATAAAACAGGCAGAGCACCACAGGGGAGAAGGAGAGGAGCACTTCACCAGCGCCCCCCAACCCGGTAACACCAGATATTGTGAGGGGCCCGGTGAAGGAGAGGAGCACCCCCCCAACCCCGACAACCCAGAAACACCAGATATCCCTAGGGGCCCGGTGAATCTCCATTTCCAGCCATCAGGCACCACGGGGTACGTACTACATTACAGCTCCATGCAACCGGGAGCAGCGACGCTCCGAATAAAGAGTTGCACATGACAGTCCCTCATTTGGACTCAGAACTGGACCTTCCTGGCTTTGTCCTTGACCCGACAACACCGGATCAGGACAACCCCCAGGGAGGGACAGGACAGCTACCTCAGTGCAGAGAGTGTCCAACAGCTTAGGGATGTCCCACACCACGGGGATGCAGGGTGTCTGCCAATAACAAGACCATGGGTGAATGGACAACGGGTAATTCTATAAACTCTTAAAATGGGATTTAAAATTGCCCGTATTAACATGTGTATCACTAAATCTACTGCAAGATGTGTCTCAATATTGGCAAACCTGGCCAACGTCAAAGCAAACCTCCTGCTTCTGCAGGAGTGTGGGGTACCACGCTTCAGCAGCTACAGGAAACAGTTGAGCTAATGAAGCTATGGGCCGTTGATTTGGTCTGGGTGATGATGGCGGTTCTTTCAGCCTGGGTATTCAGCTGCAATGGTGCAACTTCACCATCTCCAAGATTATGGAGGTGGTGGGTGCGTGAGAGCCTCCTTGTAGCAGACATTACGTACAGAAATGCTCCCCTGAGACTGATTAAACGTTAATGCCCCGGTGGTAAAGAGTGAGCGACTGGCCATCCTGCAGCAGCTGCCACTGTTGTTGGCAATGTGCAGGCTGGTCATTCTGGCCAGAGACTTCAACAGCATCATCGATGTGGATGGGCGATCTGGAGGGGCTGACAGCAAACAGGACACCATGTCCAGATTCGTGATGGAAATGGTTAAAGCTGCATGACATCTTCAGCACCCCTGCATATGGAGTGCAGTGTAGCTTTACCTGGTTGTGGCCAGACGGGTCAATCTGCTCAGGGATAGTTTTCCTGTTTGTGTCCTGCATATTCTCAGTCAGATCCACCGACATCAAGCCGGTGTTCTTCTCTGACTGTTGCCTTCTGCTGGCCAACTGTCACCTACAGGATGACCAGTGGGCCGGTAAAGGAACGTGGAAGCTGAACGTGGAACTGTTGAGCCCAGAAAACAGCGAGGAGCTCAAAAGGGATTTCCCAAGTTGGAGAACCATGAAGCCCCTCTTTGAGTTTCCATCGGATTGGTGGGAAGCAGTCAAGGGGAACATCAAGAAGATCTTTATCCTCAAAAGGTGTTCAGAACACAAGAGAGAGATGAGGTAAACTGTCCAAACTCCAGAAAAGCAAGCAGAACCTACTCCTGCTGCAGACAATGGGGGCCAATGTCATGGAGGACCTTGAGGAAGTGAAGAGTCAGCCATCTTTGCTCCTTGCCTTGGAGACTTCCAAGATGATTTTCCGGTCCAAGGTTCACACCAAGCAGCAAGATGAGACATGCTCACATTTCTTTTTCCAGAAGGTGCACAGGGAGAGCTCTGTGCTCAGCAGCCTGAAGGAAGCAGTAACACCATCTCAGTCTGACATCCTGAGGATCAGCAAATTCCTTTCTGCCAGACTGTATGACATGAGACTGTATGACACAGACATAATGGGATGGAACTGGCCTTGTTGCTATGGAACACTCCAAGTGATTGGACTGTCCCATATCACCTGTCCTTTGTGGAGAAATTTGCAAAGAAAAACACCATTTGACCACAAGTCCATCAGGAAGTGATCCGCATGTAGAGTCCTCAGGACCCAGCAGGAAAAGGAGAGGGTGGATCCTGTCATGTTGTTTCCTGAGCAGCTTGTCAAAGTCATTTGGCAAAATGCATCATCACCAGAACTTCCCAACAAGCACCAAGACTTGTGTTGTGGTGAGAAGGGCACTACCTGTGAGATCCTTCACGTACACCCAGTCAGCCTGCTCCACTGCACGATGGCCTCAAAGCAGCTGAGGGTGGGGGCGGTGGCATTGGGGGATGGTGGGTAGAGACGATCACACATCATCTGCTGGAATGTGCCTTTGGAAAGGAAGTCTGGAGAAAGATGCAGTAGCTTTAGTCGAGGTTTGTCCTGAGCAACTCCGTGACACAGGACTCCGTGCTCTACAGACTGTTCCCTGGAACACACAACGAGACAAACATCGACTGTGCCTGGAGGACCATCAACTCTGTGAAAGACATGCTTCAGTCTGCCCGAAACTTGTTGGTCTTCCAGAGCAAGGCATTGACCTTGACTGAGTGCTGCAGACTGGCACATTCCAAGATTACGTGCTGAAGGATGCACTAAAGCTTGGGGCAGCTGCCACCAAGGCTCACTGGGGAAAGACCACAGTGTAAGGTCTTTCTACTGAAGTTAAATGAGGATCTGTCCAGTTATCGGACCCTCCCAATGCCATAAATATATGTAAATATAATCTTCTACAAACCGTTAATTATATAGAGTCAAACTGCAACGTTTGTGTGTTTCTTCATATGCTGCTGTACAGAACTGAATTGCTTTAGTGATTATGTATGTACATAAAGATATTTTATGAATAAAATATATTTTTGAATTTAAAAAAAATGAAGATGCAATAGCAGCTGGGGTGCAATGGGCTTTTTCAGTACCGCTGAGTTGGAAGTATATACTCAAGGGGTGCTCCCAATGGACATAGTGACCCTCCAAAGATAGGGACCCTTTTCGTTCTGCAGTTTTAAACACTTTTAAAAAACACAGGTGACCCATTCTCTGCAGCCTGCCTATGCTATTTATGTTCTGGGATTGGCAGGGTAATATTGAGGTCAAGTGAGCTTTTAACAAGGTCAATTTTTTAGTAATTATTTATTTGCATACAGTGCACATCTTAGTGTTTGCCTCTTATTTAGATTCACCCAACCTGTCCTCCGTCACTCCCTCTATAACCTTGTTTTCCTGGCCAATTGATTCATTATTTCCTCTGTTTGACTGCAGTTAGTCTTACATCATTTTTATAGCTATTTTATTTATATCATTTTTCTGGACTAGATTTGAACCTATGACCCCTCATCCTTGTCCTAAAAGGGCCTAATTTTAAAAATGCCTCCTTGTCTTGGACTGACTAACCAGAGGAAACATCCTTTCCAGGTCTGCCATGTTAAAACCATTCAGGATCTTGTGCATTTCAAATAAGTTACCCCTCAATCTTCCAACCTCCAATGGAAACAAGCCCAGTCTGTCCAAGCCATCCTCATAAGATAATCCACTCTCGTAAACCTCCTCTGAACTGCCTCCAAACATATTTACAAACTTCATTAAAAATAAAGACTGAAATTGCACACAGTATTCGAAATGTGACCTCAACAATGCTCTCTATGAGAGACCCATAACCTCCTTACTTTTATGTTCAATTCCTCTTGTAAGAAAGTATGGCATCTCATTGCTTTCTTGACTACTGCTTCACCTCCATACTAACTTCTTGTGACTCACACATCTAATACCTAAATTCCTTTGCAGCTTGGAAATTTATAGCAATTCTCCATTTAAAACTCTACTTCTTGTATTCTTCTTGCCAAATGGAAAAATTTCATATTTTCCTGTGTTGTACTCCATCTGCCAAACTTTTGCCCATTCACTCAACCTATCCATATCGGTCTGCAAACTCCCTATGTATTCCTTACAACATACTTGCCTAACTATTTCTGTGTTATCTACAAATTTACTTGCCATGCCTTCACTCTCTTCATCTGTGTAACTGATGTAAAAGCTTGTGGGTCCAGCACACATCCCTGCAGAACTGGCAATATCCTGACAGTCAGACTAGGATCCTTTGATGTGTGCTCTGTTTTCTGCAAGCTACTTTCAATATCACAAGCTCTTACTTTCTTCATTAATCTTTGATATGGTTGCCTCTTAACAGCCCTCTGGTCAATTAGGGATAGGCAATAAATGCTGACTAGCCAGCGATGCCCTCATCCCATGAATGAATAAAGATAAAAATGAAATGACAACAGGGTCCTGTGAGGGAGCCAGCACAATGGTTATAACTTGGTCAGAGCTCTATGGCAGCCATTGCTGCCCCAGACCTTGTGGTCCCAAAATTTTAGCTATTAACCCTGCTAGGGTCCTAACACCCACTTTAAGACGCCCTGACTTATGCACTAAACCTTATTGTTGTAACCTGATGCATTATCTGTCCCTGAGCAGCAGTATTCGAGTGAGAAGGTTCCTGGAAGAAACAAACTTACCAATTTCGAAATACTGTATGCACTCCATAAGGGCATTAAAATGTCAGCACTATATCCAGTCACGTAAGATGCCTGGGACAAGATGCAGTATGTGCTTTTCTTCTGTAAAACTCTGGGCCTTCCGTAAGGCATGGTCATGGCTTCCACTTTTTTAACTGAAAAGACACAATTTTAGTCTGATTAGGAAACTTGCAGATGACACAAAAATTGGTGAAGCTGTGGATGGTGAGGAAGGTTGACAGAAGATACAGCAGGATATAGATTTGTTGGAAAGTTGAGTGGAGAATTGGCAGATGGAGTTCAATCCGGACAAGTGTGATGTGATGCATTTTGGGAAGTCAAATGCAGGACCCATAGGAGCATTGATATACAGAGGAATCCCGGGGTCCGAGTCCATAGCTCCCTGAAAGTGGTGACACACGTGGATAAGGTGGTAAGGAAGGCATAACGTCATGCTTGCCTTTCATCTGTCAGGGTATTGAGTATAAAAGTTGGCAAGTCATATTGCAGCTGCTTAAAACTTTAGTTAGGCCACATTTGGAGTATTGTGTGCAGTTCTGACTGCCACACTATAGAAAGGATGTGAGGCTTTGAAGAGGGTGCAAAAAACATTTAAAAGGTAGTTCTGCTATAATGCGTGTTTCGTTATCGTGAATTGGGTGTAATATGATTGATGAATAGTGGACACTGTTCGGCTAATGCGAACTTTCTATAGTACAGGTATAGTGGTTTTCTCTGGCAATTTCCCTATAACACTATTTTCTATGGCCATTTCTTTATAGCGTGATTTTCTATAGCACGAGGTTACACAGAATGCAACTGTCATGTTACAGGAGAACTACCTGCACCAAGATGCTGCCTGGATTGGAGTGTATTAGCTATAAGGAGAGGTTGGATAAGCTTGGATTGTTTTTTGCTAGAGCGTGGAGGCTGAGGGGTGACCTGATAGATGTACATAAAATTCTGAGAGGCCTGGATAGGGTGGATAGTTGTAGTCTTTTTCCTTAGGTGGAAATACTAGGGAGCATAGATTAAAGTGAGAGGGAGTAAGTTCAAAGGAGATGTGCGAGGCAAATCTTTACACAGAGAGTGGTAGGTGCCTGGAACACTCTGCAAGGGGAGGTGGTAGAAACAGATACAATAGCAATACATCAGAGGCATTTAGATAGACACATGAACAGACAGGGAATAATGGGATGTGAACCATCAGCAGGCAGAGGGGCTTAAGTTAGAACGGCATAATGGTCAGATCGAAGGGCCTGTTCCTGTGCTGTTCTGCGCTATGTTCTACATAATCTTATCATTCCGTCTCTCTTTCAAATCTCATTATGACCATACAATAATTAAAGTTACTCATTTGTTAATTGTTCTGCAACTTTAGCCTGTTGTAAAAGTGTGGTATGATGCAATTCAGTCTGTCATTTTCTACAGGATGAGGTTACATTCATACATGTAACTTTATGCAATGTTGCTCAAGTGAGGACTGTGCATTTCCATTTAACAATTGAATGCTTTCCTGAGTTGCTCTTTGTCATTTCCACATGGCTAACCACAAACTAGCATTGGCAGAGATTGAACATAGCCATGGTAACTCCTTCATTTTACAGAGGAAATAAAATCACGAGGTAGGAAAGAAATTGCCTAAATGCGATTTTGAAATTATAATGTGCAAACACAAGCAAATGTAGCTTGAAAGTACAATTTTAAAACTAATTGTTTATTCTTTTTAACTTTCAATGAGTGGAAACCTAACCCAAGTTGTTTCTTGCCAACTGCTAGTACATTCATTAGAATTTATTGTTTGTCAGGCAGCGACGGCATCTTTTGAGCAAGATTTTAAGAGGTTATCGGAGCTCTGTCATTTTGACAATCTGGCAGAAATGAGAAAGAAAAAAAAAACAAGCCAACACCTTTAGTCTTACAGCTAATTAGTCTGCCTACACACAGTGATCTGTTAAAAAATATGCACATAGGACTATGTCATGACATGCTTAAGTTTGGGAACATTATCTTGACTATTCCACTGATGTAAAGATGCTACTATTGAGCACTTTAAGTGAATCTCAGTAAAGGAGAATCAGCTACTTGAATATGTTCTGATCATTTAACATGCATTGCAAGTGAGGATAAGTTAATTATTATTCATTTTAACTAAGTCCCATATATTATTTTATAAGTTTTTATAAGCTATTATTGCACTTTTGAAAGTTACAGTGTGTACATCTACACAAAAACCAAGTTATCAATATGCTTTACTCCAGCTAATGAAATAAATAACATGTCATTTTCAGCTAACTGGTGTTCAGCCAATGAGGT
This sequence comes from Rhincodon typus, assembly GCF_021869965.1. Lineage (NCBI taxonomy): Eukaryota > Metazoa > Chordata > Chondrichthyes > Orectolobiformes > Rhincodontidae > Rhincodon > Rhincodon typus. The sequence goes on along the minus strand of NC_063336.1, from coordinate 63,915,405 downwards.
CTGTTACTTCCATGGGGAAAAAGACCATTTGATGCCATTTTACAGGAAGCTCATTATGAGCAATTCAACATAGATCTTTAGAGGTTTGTCATTCTTGCATTGCCTTTAATGTGCGTTGTGGCTTCTAAAAGATTGAATAGGCATGAAAACAAGTTTGGAGTACAAAACCAATGAGAGGACTTATAGCTTAGAAAACAACAGTTGCTTCATTGTATCCTTTGAGACTTCACAAGTCTAATAGAATGTTGGCATTTTGGGAGTTTCCTGAAATAGGATCTTGTAAATGAGAATCCTCTCAAAATAAGGCCCAGATGTACTCAGAATGTTGGAAACTAAATCAGCTGTCATGCCAAAAAGTATCACGCTGAAGTAGCATCACAAAAAATGGAAAAAATAGCATTGATTTACTGACTGAGAGTTCAAACATGAATACTTAATATACAACAGAACGGTTACAGCACAGACAGAGGCAATTCACCCTATCATGTCTATTATGGCTCTTTGCAAGAGAAACTCAGATAATCCCACTCACCTGCTATTTCCTCAATCTGTACATCATCCTTCTTGTTCCTCTTCAGGTGCTTATCTAACCATCTTTTGAAAAGTCAATTGAATCTGCTTCCAGTTCATTTTTAAATAGTACATTCCAGGTCCTAACCACACACTGCATTAAAAGTTTCTACCTAGATTACATTTGTATCTTTTGGAAAGCATTTAAAATAAAAACCTCTCACCCCTTCCACCAATGAGAACAGTTTCTTCTTTATCTTGATCCTTTGTGAATTTGAATACTCCTTTCAAATCTCCTCTCAATCTTCTCTGAGGAGGACAACTCCAGTTTATCAAATCTATCCAAATGACAGAAGACCTCACATTTCCCTACATTGATTTGCATCTGCTTGTGTTCTTTCATTCCATCAGTCAATCTTTACCTTCTTGGAATCTATCACTGTCCACCTCATAGTTTCCAACACTTCCAGGTTATGTGCATTCTGCAAATCTGCCCTAAGGATACGAGTCAATGCATTCAAGCAATCGTCCCAGTACTGGGGAATCTCAACGTATATCGCCCTCCAGTGTAAAAATCAATTGTTCTCCACTCTGTTTTCTCCCAATTAGCCAAATTCATAATCATGTTGACATTTCACTTGTTATTCCAGGAGCTTCAACTTTGCTGACAAATCAGTTTCATGACATTTTGTATACACCACATTACCATCATTGAGTCTCTCTGTTACCTCACCAAAAAACACAATCAAGTTAAGTAAACTGATTTCTCTTCAATAAATCATCGCTGGTTTTCCTTCATTAATATAGAGTTGACAGGTGACTGATAGTTGATACCATTATTTTATCTTTAAAACTTCCCAAACACCAAGAATAACCTGACAGGCCTGTAATTGTTTCAGAGATAGTAGGAACTGCAGATGCTGGAGAATCTGAGATAACAAGGTGTAGAGCTGGATGAACACAGCAGGCCAAGCAGCATCAGAGGAGCAGGAAGGCTGACGTTTCGGGCCTAGACCCTTCTTCAGAAATGTAATTGTTGTGTTTATCCTTACACCCTATTTTGCCCAGTTCACAATTGCATTTCTCTGGCACAACCCCAGTATCTAAGAAATCACTGGAAGATTACGGCCAGTATCTTTGCAATTGCCATCCTTATTTATCACAGTATTCTTTGGTCTTGCTTACTTATTGACTTTAAGTATGGTTCGCCTTTCTGATCTCTCCACTTGATCACTTTCAAACCTATCCAGTAATTCAACTTTTTCCTTTTGACCATCGTTTTGGCAGCATCTTTTTCCCTGATAAGGACAAAGGCAAAATACTTAGTAGCTCCATTTCCCTTGCCTTTCTCTTTTGATTCCTAATCAGTCCTGTGCCTCCTTTTACCACTCTCTCACCCCTCCACCTCCTCGCCACCTTTTATGCACACTCAACGCAATTGGCCTAATCTCAACATTTATAAAAATGAGACAGATGTAGTTTTATTCAAAGCAATTGAACAATTTTGTTTTGGCCATGGCAGCTGTCACATGGAGGAGCAGTGTACATATCTTCCAAGTCATTTTTGGAACTTACACTCATTACTGACTATGTCAGTGACACACTCAGCTCCCCATAGAATGGTAAAGAAGTACTTTAAAGATACAAGAGAAGATGGCAGGGAGAATTCTACATCACAGGTCAGAAAAAAATCACATAAATGCATTCTTGTTATGGAAGTCAGATTGGTCAGGAATGTCGAGTATGTCTCTCCGTGGCCCTTACTTTAACAATAGGTTCCTCCTCATCCACAGCAAACCCTCCTCATTTAAAAAAGGCTGATCCTCTTGCAATCCTGTTGCCAGGGATTTCAGTTCCCAGTACTACTATTTGTGACTCCCTCTGATTCACAGAGGTCATCAGACTGGTCAAGGCAGTGAAGGAGTTTAAGAAGCCCAGTGGTGTGCTCTGTGGCAGCTATAGTGGAGGTCTGAGCTCAATTGCAGCAGTCCCCTGCCTCACTCTGGAGATACCTCATGGACATCATCAGCCATGTTTGTAGGGGATAGCCCTTGTTATTGAAGATCCATCAACCAACCTGGGTTGGGGATTCAAAATCTCTGAGGCTGAGTTGTGCAAAATGTATGTGTTTTGACAGCTGCCTAAGAAATGAGTACAAGCTTGCATTACACATTTAATGCAGTGAATCACTTTACAAGTCACAAATACAACTGGCTATTCTCAGTGAGCATTTATGGTCCCACGTTTGCTTCCTTTTGATGAAACCCAGCAATGACAACAAACATAGCCAACCTTGCAGCTAGCTGTCTTCATTAGTGGTGAACCAGAGGTAAGAGGCAGCTAAAAAAAAAAAGTAATGCTTGGAAATGAATGGACTAAGCCTCCATTCTGAAGTTTACAAGACAAGGCAGACCAATATTCATCATTCACAAGTTTTACTGGTTTTCCTTCTTGAGAAGTGGATAAAATCATCAGCACGATGATAGAGGTGTTGGTCACCTCTGTCACGAGCAAATGACTTATGACATTATAGATATTTTATTTAAAAAAAGATAATGTGACTGTAAGCTAACACTAGAACCTAAAACAAAATGGCTCTTAACAGTCACTCTGAATACAAGCTGTAATTGCATTGCAGAGAGATATGTCTAAGCATGTAAAGACTGTTGAAATACCAGGAGTTTACAAACAGAGCGTGGAACTATAAAAATTCTAGCTTGAGAGAAACAGCAGACAGAAGGAAGAACTTAAAAGGGATTCATCAAAATTTACTTATTTGGAACTCTCGATTCCTCAAAATTAACATACCATCATTTTGAGCTGTTGAACTGTGTTATAAAAAACCTGGCTGAGAACAGTTAATGCGCAGAACTCCAAGAAGGTAGCTTTGAAAACTATCATCGCTGGGTAGCTTTGGCCAAGAGGAGACAAAGAAAAATTCCATCACGAACCATCTGGAAGGAAATATCTCTCCAGGTGGAGCAGGTTAAGGAGAGAGCCAGAGAGAGAGAGAAAAACCAAGAAGAAAAAGATAGATTTTAAAACAGCCAGTGGTCTTCTGCAAAGTAACAGAGCAGCTAAAAGTAAAAGCCAAAAGCCACGCCAGCAGAACAAGAAGTTGTGAATCTTTTCCTTTTACCCCCTCCCAAAATCTGTTGTTCTGAGCAACATATCTGTAGAAAACGAAAGACTAACTAGCTAACCACAGAAGTCAGATCCACAAGCTGCAAGTGCCAAAGTTTTATATGGATTTTCTTTTTTTTTGTCTCATTGGTACTAATGATCTTGATATTTGTAATTTCTTATTTAAAAAATTACCACTTTATGACATGAGATTTGAACATGCAGAAGACTCAGCAATCATGAAGAAGTGCTTCTTTATTCCACTGGAATTAGATCATCATCACAAACACGAAGTGTAATTGAGGTTAAACAAGGAAGTATTCACAGTATCTACTTGGAATGGAGCCTCTGGTTTATGTTGAGTTGAGGATTTCTTTCCCTGTATACTCTTTCTTCCCTGGAAGGTTCCTTCCCTGAAAGGCACCTTTTTTTTATCCAGAGAGGGTCTATTTGACTGATCCAGCTGCCATACCTCACCATCACCACCTACTTCAGAAGATTCCAGTGCAACTGCTCAAACTCCTCTGTTCAGCATTCTCTCTCACCATCGCCACCTGCTGCTTAAGGTTACATTACATCTTTATTGCTCAGGATCCTCCATAAATACTTTGTAATAAATTAACATTTAACATATTTAATCAAAAACTTCACTGCAAATCCTTGTTAACTTGAGCCATCACAAATTAAAAAGGGACAACATGAGGCATGTTCATCAAGAATTTGCTATTCTGATGGAGATGACTAGCATCTCCTTTATATATGAATGAGTGCCTTTGAGATGTCCTATATTTGCCTGTCATACGTTGGAGTTCACCACTGGTGTAGAAATTGAAGACTGCTGTAACTTTGAGTGCCATAGGCAGCAGTTCCACCAAATCCTCATCATTGTGCACCTTGATAAACAATATGACATGTCTTGGTAAGAATTTTCCAGAATATCTTTAAATGTCACTGGTATCACTTCATGGAGATCCGTAGGAATTTAGTTCCTATCTTCTGCACGTGTTGATGTGCCAGTGCCTGTCCTCATCAATGTCTTCCCCTAATGTCTGCAGGTGGACCAACCCCCTCCTCTGCTGTGGCGTTATGCTGGCTTTGAGGCCTCCACTATTGGGCAGCAAGGGTTCTCTTTCTTCCATTCTCTGCTCCTGCTCTCAGAGTTGCTGAAAATCGGATGAACGAGATACGTGGCACTGTGGAGCAGGACAGACATATAATAATGCTGCTCAACCATGGCTCTCATTCAGTGAACTAGTTATTAATGTGTCTCTTTAGTCATCCAGTTATGCACAAGATGAATTTGAATGACCCAAAATGCCACTCTTCCTCCTTTAATCCATGTTGAATTAAGAGAAATTGTGCTTGAGAAGGGATATTAAAATTATGGTGTGTGTTACATTTCCAGCAAAGTCCTTCTACCCTCCCTCAGGACTTGCCACTCAAGCCAGACATTATTTTGTTGAGGCATTAGGATAAAGAAATAGAGAAACTTTTTGAAGTGTGCACTAATGTGATGTCATCAATGCTAACTTGATCTCCATGTTCCACCTCACGATGTCTCCAAAACAAAGATTACATGTTTACAGGCACTGCTATTGGTGCTATTGCTATTGAATTTCACAGCTGACCTACTGCAACTCTAGTAGCATGCATGGTCAGGTCAAGTATAAAGGAGGATTAATGTCTGTCAAAGCTTATCTTTTGGAAGACTTTTCTTCAAGTACTTGGTTCATATTCAGACATCTTGAAAGCATTCGACAGCATTTTGTTTTGATTTGTTTCTGGATATGAATAGCCAACTATGGCAAATTATAATGTTCAGCTGTATAGAATTAAAATGTGGTGATTCAAGGATAATCGGATAAGAGAGATCTGTACTCATGATTATAAAAATAGTTATCGCAAAACAAGCATTACAGAAATATCACTGTGAAAACATTGCATCACAGTTTGATAATTTAGTGGAGTTATGTTCCAAATCAGGAAAAAAAATTATGTACGTTTTGCAATGTTACAATTTAGGTCATTTCTGCACATTAGCAACAATTGTGAGATCACTAAAAGCTTTCATTTGGGGAGCATTGATTTGTAAAAGGTGAAAACTCAACACTTTGAGCTTAGAATACCGTGACTCTGCAAATGTTACACTAATCGTTTCTCAGCCAATTATTCTTTTCTCTTCTATGTTTGTTGGTAGATGAAGCAACTCATTTCTTCCCTTACATACAATGGATGTGTTATTTCAAATAAGAAAATTTTTCACATGGACAGGTCATTAGTCTGACTTGCAACTCTCTGCTCACAGGGTTTTCAATGGGGAGAGCATGGGACAGAGTGTTAGGCAGCATATGAATGTACAAAATAGGAGCAGAAGTAGACTATTTAACCTCTGCTGTGCCATTCAATAAGATCATGACTGACCTGTTTGAGTTTTGAATTTCCCACTTCCATCAACTACCAGCCACCTTTAATTCCATTGTGAACAAGAATCTATCCATATCTGCCTTAAAAATATTCAATGACCCACTTCCACCCACTTCTGAGATAGGGAGTTCTGAAGTTACACAACCCTCAGAACAGAAACCATTCTCATGAGTCCTAAAAAGGTCTAATTTTAGAAGTGCCCCTGGTATGGCCTGAACAAAAGACGTAATGTTCTTTCTACCTTATTAATGCTAATCGGGCTATTATAGTCAAGATCAGTCAAATCACCATTCACTCTTCTAAACTCCAATAGAAACAGGCCCAACCTGTCCAATCTATCCTGATAAGACAACCAGCTCATTCCGGGTATCAATCTGGTAAACTTCCTGTGAGTTACCTCCAGTTAAATCCTTCCTTAATAAAGGAGACCAAAGCTGCACGCAGAATTCACTATTGGTCTCACCAATGCGTAACTGAAGCATTACAATTTTTAACTTTTATGTTCAATTCTTCCCATAATAAAGGATATAACCAGTAGCTTTCTTGGTTATATGCTGTGCTAATGTCATGTGACTCATGGAGCAGAACATGTAGATCCTCTGCAGCTTAGAATTCCTAATCATTCTCTTCTTAAATAATTCTTTGCATTTTCATTCTTCTTGCCAAAGTGAACACTTCATATTTTCCCAAGTTATACTCCACCTGCTAGACTTTTGCCCACTCATTCAACCGATTCATAACCACCTGTAACTTCTTTGTCCTTCCTCACAAGGTACTTTCCTGGCTACCTTTCTGTTTTATGCATGTTTAGCTACCATTCTTTCATTCTACTCACTTTTTAAAAATTCATTCATGGGAAATGGCTGTCATTGGCTGGCCAGCATTTATTGTCCATCCCTAGTTGTCCTTGAGAAGGTAATGGTAGTGAGCTGCCTTCTTGAACTGCTGCAGTCCATGCGCGGCAGGTTGACCCACAATGCTGTTAGGGAGGGAATTCCAGGATTTTAACTCAGGTGACAGTGAAGGAATGGCCGTATAATTCCAAGTCAGGTTGGTGAGTGGCTTAGAGGGGAACTTGCCGGTCGTGGTGTTCTCATGTATCTACTGCCTGTGTCCTTCCAGATGGAAATTGTTTTGGGATTGGACAGGTGCTGGCTAAGGATCTCTGGTGATTTTCTGCAGTATATCTTGTAGATAGTACACACTGCTGCTACTGAGTGTTAGTGGTGGAGGGAGCGGATGTTTGTGGATGTGGTGCTAATCCAGCAGGCTACTTTGTCCTGGATGATGTGAAACGTCTTGTGTTGTTGGAGCTGCATCCATCAAGGCAAGTGGGGAGTATTCCATCACACTCCTGATGTGTGCCTGAGGAGTCACAACTAGTGCTGTTCATCATCGATATCAACTGTAAAAAGTTGAGGCCTCAGCACAGACACCCAGAAGGTCCCCACTCATCACATGCTGCCAATCAGACAAAGATACATTTATGCATGTTTTCTTATCTGCTAAACAGCCAGACAATTAGCCAGACAAACTGTTATCCATGCTAATATATTACCCCTGCACTATGAACTCTTATTTTCTGCAACAATTTTTAATGGGGCACCTTATCAACACCTTCTGAAGATCCAAGTACAATATGTCTATATGTTACAACACATTCAAAGAAATCCAACAATCTTTTTTTTCTTTATTCATTCACAGGAATGAGGGTGTTACTGGCTAGGTCAGCATTTATTGCCCGTCCCTAATTGCCCAGAGGGCAGTTAAGAGTCAATGACATTGCTGTGGGTCTGGAGTCACATGCAGGCCAGACAGGTAAGGATGGTAGTTTTCTTTCCTAAAGTACATCACATGGGTTTTTCTAACAATTGGCAATAGATTCACTGTCATCATTAGATTCTTAACTCCACATATTTATTGAATTCAAATTCCACTATCTGTTGTGGCGGGATTCAAACCCAGGTTCCCAGAGCGTTATCTGGGTCTCTGGATTAACAGTCCAGCGATAATACCACTAGGCCATCGCCTCCCCAGCAATTAAATATATTTTCTTTTTCATGAAACCATGATGACTCCTCAAATACCTTGGTTTTTCGAAGGGCACAACTATGACCTCTTTCATGATCCTTTCTAACATCTTCTGCACACCAGGTATCAAGATAACCAGCCTATAGTTTCTTGTTTTCTGTCTCCTTCCCTCTTGATAGAGGAGTTATATTTGCTCCTTCCCAGTCTGATGGAACTTTTCCAGAATCTATGGAATTTTGGAAAATCAACACCAGAATGTCTACCACTTCATTTCTTCTTTTAAGCAACTTCTTTTAAGATCCTAGGATGAAGTCCATCTGGATGTGGAAACTCATTCCTTCTGTCTGTTTGCTCAGTACTGCTTCCCTAATGATTGTAATTTCACTGAGTTCCTTCTACCTTCCACCTTCTGATTCACAGCTACAACTGAAACATATTATTGTATCCTCTACAAGAAAGACACAGCAAAATAATTGTCCATTTCATTTGCAATTTTCTAATTATCTGCTATTAATTCCTCATTCTCACTGTAATCGTTTGATCTAGATTTACCAAGTTGACACCTCGTTTTCAGATGTGCCTGGTGCTGCTCCTGGCATGCCCACCTATACTTTTCATTGAACCAGGATTGATCCTAGTAATGGTTGAGTGGAGGATATACCGGACTATGGGCTCACAGATTGTGTTGAAGTACAATTCTGCTGTTGCTGATAACTTATGGTACCTCACGGATGCCTGGTCTAGAGTTGCAAGACCTGTTTGAAATCTATCCCATTTAGCACAGTGAGAGTGCCATACAATATAATGGAGGTTAGTCTCAATGTGAAGACAGGACGTCATCTCACAGGACTGTGTGGCAGTCACTTTTACCGATATTGTCATGGACAGATGCATCTGCACCAGGCAGACTGGTGAGGATGTGGTCAATAATGTTTTTCGGCCTTTATGATTCCTGCATCCTCAGTCTAAAAGTTAGTTCCTTCAGGTACTGCTGACCCACTCTTGGTGGTGAACGTTGAAGTTTCCCATGCAGAGTACGCTCCGCATCCATTCCACATGCTACACATTATACATCAGTACCTGATGGCTCATGGGAAGTGGAGTCAGATAGAGATGTGGAATCCTAGCGTGACCTGTATGTTGTCAATCCAGGGCATGCATCCAGTGTACGTTGGCCTATTCCTGCCTTGGAAAATAACACAGGACTTGCCAAGAGACAGCAACGAAAGCAAATGCCCATGTTAATACAACTCCTGGAGATCTGACCCACCTGGACCCCAATGAGGGTGATATGCTTTGAAATATACTAGTATGGAAAAGAGGCTGGGCAGCAAGTGTTAGATATCTACCCAATTCTGACTATTTGTTAAGGTTAGTGGTGCAAGATGAAGATGCCATCATCAAAGTGAACTTGAACATTCCAGCCATCGCGGTGCAATTGAAACTGCTGATCATACAACTGTTTCACAAATGGTCACTGTGTGCTAGGTGCAGCTGCTGGAATGTGAGTTGGAAGCAAGGAGATCTGTAACAAAATATCCAACAGCAGATGGCAAAGGGGAAGGAGGGCACCTCTATGGTGGAAAAAAATGGTGTCTTCAGGGGAAGGCAGCTTCAGGGGAAGAAAGTTCATACAGGCAAAGGATTGTTCAACTCAGTGTAAGCCATAGGTTTCATTCGTTGTAAAATATCCTTATTTAACTTTAATTTCCCTTCATATTTATAATACCCTGATGATAATGGAATACTATAATTTTCTAAATGGTTTGGAGGTGCCAGAGTTGAACTGGGGTGGACAAAGTCAGAAGTCACACAACACCAAGTAATAGCCCAACAGGTTTATTTGAAATCACAAGCTATCGGAGCACAGCCCCTTTGTCAGGTGCAGTGAGAGAGCAGAGCACACAGACCCAGAGATCAAAGGCAGAGAGATGAAAAGATCATACAACTGGTGTGAATGGAATGTCGAATAATAAGTCTCTGCAGATGATCAAGAGTGCCAGACGATGAGTGAAGTGTCAACAGCTGAATAACAAGCAAAGTGATGACCTATAATCCAATTAAATAAGGCAGAGAGATAATAACAAGAAATTAAAAATAAGGTGATGATGGAGACATACTAAATGGCTGAAATAACATGATAGGTCTCAGAGTCACATGCCGAGGGTCTAACCAGAGTAATAAGAAATCCAAAATTATACAAACTAATTAAGGTAAAGGGATCATAACAATTTATCAAGGTGATGGTGTCAAACAGGAGACTAAGGAAGATTTTACAGTGTGGTGGGGTCACATGTAGCGCAACATGAACCCAGGATCATGGTTGAAGCCGTCTTCGTGGGTATGGAATTTGGCTATCAGTTTCTGCTCGGTGATTCTGTGTTGTTGTGTATCTCAGAGTCCGCCTTGGACGTCATGTTGTCGATGACAATGAGCATCTTGCTAAGATCATCCCTATTCTTCCACTTTTTGCCTTCAAAATATCGCCAAACCTTAAACAGACCATTGTTCACAGCAAACTACCCAGCCTTCAAGACACCATCAACCACAACACCACACAACTCTACCATGGCAATCTCCGCCAGACATGTCAGATCATCGATATGGACACTACCGTCACACGTGGAAACACCACCCACCACATACACCGCAGATACTCATGTGACTCGGCCAATGTTGTCTACCTCATACGCTGCAGGCAAGGGTGCCCCGAGGTATGGTATTTTGGTGATACCAGGCAGATGCTACAACAATGGATGAATGGGCACCACGCAACAATCGCCAGACAGGAATGTTCCCTCCCAGTCGGGGAACACTTCAGTGGTCAAGGACATTCAGCCTCCGACCTTTGGGAAAACGTCCTCCAAGGTGGACTTCAAGATACACAACAACACAGAATCACCGAGCAGAAACTGATAGCTAAGTTCCATACCCATGAAGACGGCCTCAAACATGATCCTGGGTTCATGTCGCACTACATGTGACCCCACCACACTTCTGTATCTGTAAAATCTTCCTTACTCTGCTGTTTGACACCATCACCTTGATAAATTGTTATGATCCCTTTACCTTAATTGGTTTGTACAGTTTTGGATTACTTACTACTCTGGTTAGATTCTCGACATGTGACTCTTATACCTATCATGTTATTCTAGCCATTTAGTATATCTCCATCATCACCTTATTTTTAATTTTTTGTTATTATCTCTCTGCCTTATTTAATTGGATTATAGGTCATCACTTTGCTTGTTATTCAGCTGTTGACACTTTACTCACTGTCTAACACTCTTGGTCACCTGCAGAGACTTATTATTCGACATTCCACTCACACCAGTTGTATGATCTTTTAATCTCTCTGCCTTTGATCTCTGGGTCTGTGTGCTCTGCTCTCTCACTGCACCTGACAAAGGGGCTGCGCTCCGATAGCTTGTGATTTCAAATAAACCTGTTGGGCTATAACCTGGTGTCGTGTGACTTCTGATTTTTCCTGAATGGGGAAAGGTGCTGGAAATCTGAAGCACAAACTGAGTTTGGAGTCCTGGTTCAGGATTTTCTTAAGGTTAACATTTAGATTCGGTTGACGGTTGGGAAGGCAAATGCAATGTAAGTATTTATTTTAAGACAACTAGAATACAACAGCAGGGATATACAGCTGAGGCTGTATAAGGTTCTGGTCAGACTGCATTTGGAATACTGTGAGAAGTTTTGGTTCCTGTATCTAAGGAGTAATGTGCTGACCTTGAAAGGGGTCCAGAGGAGGTTTAATAGAACGATCCTGAGGATGAAGGTCTTGTCACATGAGGAGCGATTGAGGACTCTAGGTCTGTGCTCAGTGGAGTTTAGAAGGATGAGAGAGAATTTCATTGAAGATTACAGAATACTGAGATGCCTGAATAAAGTGGACATGGAGAAGATTTTTTCCACTAGTAGGAGAGGTTAGAATCCAGGAGCACATTTTCAGAGTGAAAAGGTAACTCTTTAGAACTGAGATGAGGAGGATTTTCTTCAACCAGAGGGTGATGAATCTGTGGAACTCATTGCTGCAGAAGGCTGTGGAGGCCAAGTCATCAAGTGTCTTTAAGACAGAGATAGATTAGTAAGGGGATCAAAGGTTAGGGGGAGAAGGCAGGAGAATAGGTTTGAGAAGTATATCAGCCATGATTGAGTGATGGAGAGGCTCAATGGGCAGAATGTCCTAATTCAGCTCCACTATCTTATGGTCTAAAGAATCTCTGGTTCATGACCTTTGGGCCTTCCATGTGTTCAGTGTTAAATCTTGTGGATTAGTTACTTTTAATTAGGAATTTATTCTAGTATAACTTCATCATTTATATTCCAGCCCATAACTTTAAACTGTTAGAATTTAAACATATGTGCTAAGATCCATCACCCCATTTACAGAATTGATATTTGACATGGCAAAATAACATTAAGTTTTGCTTTTAAACTTACCTTCTGCAACAGTAAGATTGATGCTTTTATTCAATTCCTCAACAGTCAGATTCTAAGAAATGAGAATACATTTTGTTGTTATCAAAAGTTTACTGAGTGCCTCCTGAAATAACATTGTACAATCCAATATACCATGAAATTAACAGCTAATCTTGTACTTACCAACCCGTGACATGAACATCCCAGATCATCATTTGGAAGCAGTGTGGAAAGTGAACAGACAGATGAAACTGATACCTCGGTGGGAAGAGTAGGTTTATAAGAGGGATTCTTCAGCAGATGATTTAGACTGCCATGGGATCCATTATTTGATGAAGGTGTAATCTGCAACAAATCTAATAAGGCAAAAAAAAGGTAATTGTATTACAAAAACATATTTGTGCCTTTTTTGTACCTCTTTTCTTACAGTATTTCTTTCTCTTTTTTGAGGCTAGTGTCCTAGGCCCAACTATCGTGAGCTGCATGATCAATGACCTTCCCTCTGTCATGTGTCAGAAGTGGGAATGTTCGTGGATGATTGCACAATGTTTAGTATCACTCCTCAGATACTGAAGCAGTCCAGGACAATATCTAGGTTTAGGCTGAGAAGTGGCAAATAATATTCACATTGCGCAAGTGCTACTCAATTACCATCTCCAACAAGGGAGCATCTAACCCTTGCCCTTTGATGTTCAATGGAATTACCATCACAGAACCCCTGAATATGAACATCTTGGTGGTAACATTGACCAGAAACTGAACTGGACTAGTTATATAAATACTGTAGCAACAAGAGCATGTCAGAGGCTAGGTCTTCCATGTCGTGTAACTCACCTCCTGTCTCACCAGTACTTATCCACAATCTACATGGCACAAGTCAAAAGTGTGATGGAACACACTCCACTTGCCTGGATGAGTGCAGCTCCAATAATACATGGCACCATGCAGGCCGAAGCTGCCTGTTTGATTGGTACCTTATCTATCATGTGCACCATTCATTTCCTTCCTCACAAATGCATAGTAGTAGCAATGTGTACCATTTTCAAAATACACTGCAGCAATTCACCAAGGCTCCTCTGACTGCAAGTTCCAAATTTTCAAAGTTTTTATCATCTAAAAGGAAAAGGGCAAATGAAGAGAGGTAGGGCGTAGACGTATCACTGGGTTGGTCATTCAGATTCTCAGTCTAACGTTCTGGGCCCATGAGTTTGAATCCCACTCTAGAATGTGGTGAAATTTGAATTCAATATAAATCTGGAATTAAAAAAAACTAGCCTAATGGTTACTACATCACCTTGATCAGTTGTTGTAATATCCATATGGTACATTAATGTCCTTTTAGGAAAGGAAATCTGCTGCTATCATTACTTGGACTAAACTTAGTGTGACTTCAGACCCTCAGCAATGCAGTTGCCTCTTTTATTGCTGTCTGGAAAATAAATGCTGTCCAAGCCAGCAACTCCACATGCCATATACAAATACAAAAAAAAACACAGATGCATGGGTATTTCCTTCACTGTTCCTGGGTCAAAATCCTGGATCTCCTTTCATATAAGTATCTGGGTGTACTTACGCACTACAGACTGCAGCAATTTAAGAAGGCAGCTCAGCACCATCTTTTCGAAGGCGATCAGGGTTGACCAATAAATGCTGGCCTAGCAGCAATGCCACATCCCGTGAAAGTATTTTTAAAAATTCTTGAAATGACATGTTTTAAGAAAGTCATCTTTACCTTCAACTAATAGCAACTTTGAGTTGGGACCAGTCAAAAATTGGACACAGAGCAAATGATCAGAATGGATTAAATTTACAAACCAATTAAGGACGTTTTCTGTGGATTCTCCTCAGATGTGTACGTGTATCTAGTTTAAGTTACAGATTTACATTTTTACGTCACATTAGCAAACTGTTAATTTACAGATTTTACCAATTGGAGGAGCAATCCCTGACCCATCTCTCTTCTAGCTATACCAATATTTCCCACTGAGAAATATCACTGCTGTGATATTTTGCTGTGGCAAAAGTAAAAGATCATTGTCATTAATGCTTTGAGAGGCAGTCGGCCTAAATCTGAATCTTAAATCAGTGGTAGTGGCTCTGTCACTGGTGGAGGTGGTGGCTGATGCAGGCTCAGTTGGATAGCAGGACCTGGGTCTGCACTTTGCTGGTGGCATTTAATCAATGGATTACCACCAGGGCTGTCACCTTTACTAAGGATGGCAACCTGGCTCCCAAAAGCTTCTGGCCCAGCCAGAGGGTTTACATCTCAGCAGCTTCAGTGATGCCATTGATGACGATTGCTCAGGTTAAACCTGGAGGATGGTTACTATGCCCCTTCAAAGTCAGGTTAACATTATCCGGGTTATAAGATTCAGTCAAGGAAGACCCAATCTGCTCAGGTTTATCTGCCAGTCGCCTCGCACAGGAGCGGGGCACTCAGCAGCTGGTAAAATGCCAACCAAAACAAGAAAACATCTTTAATTGGTTATTTTCATGGTCCAGACAGATGGGCCTTCTGCCAGCTTTCCCACCACTGACAAAATGGCACAGATGAGGGAAAATCCCACCCTTCCCCTTCCTGTGTCATTTCACCATCCTTCTGACTTCGCAGCTTCTCCTCAAATGACTAGTGGAACTCATGCCTTTACGTCATTGCCAAATCTGATGATAGTTCTGTTCCAGTTTCACAGTGCAATCTCAGTAGGTCAATGCCTTGGCAATGCCGACCAATGAGTCACTTGGAAGTACGCTAAGCACTCACACAAGGACATGAAGCCATGGTCACACATTGCCATATGAAGGCAGACTTATTGATTATTTCATCAATTTTGAAATACTTGTTTAATATGATATTTCTCTGCCAAGGTAATATATAATCCTCTAATAAACAATACTGCCATTCCATCGGGAACTTGTTTACATTAGGTTTACGACATTGGTTACTTTGTACACAGTTCAACTCTGTGCTATGTGATGAGGAATTGCAAAATATTTTTCATGATACTTCTGTCATAGGTTCAAATATACCACAGGAAAAGAGGTTCAAATTCTCAAACTGAAGTCACACTGTTGAAATAACAGACTATAAATTCAAAAAACAGAGTTTGATGGCCCGGAACTGCAGGCATTGCAAGAATGCTATGCTTTTTCTTTTTTCTCACTCCTCAGGTCATATTATTTTAATGCTGCAAATACACAAATTGTAAATTTGTCCTAGAGTTGCAATGTCTGAGACATCTAGGTCCTCCTGAACATCGAAACTATTGGTCCACCTCCTTAGCCAATGAAACATCAGGTTAAAGTCAGAAGCAGACAATATATTGGTCAAGGAAATGGGTAAATTAAAATCAAAACCGAAAGGACTGCGGATGCTGTAAATCAGGAACAAAAACAGAAGTTGCTGGAAAATTGCCAGTTCTGAGGAAGGGTCACTGGATCCAAAATGTTAACTCTGATTTTTTCTTCACAGATGCTGCTAGACCTGCTGAGCTTTTCCAGCAACTTCTAAATTAAAATCAAGCTTGATATGGAAAAAAGAAGAGAGGCAAGAAAGAGAGAAATGGAGAAGAGAAAGGGACAAATGAAAAGTAATTTTTAAAAATTTAAATATAGGAGAGGCAGTGGAGCAGTGGTAAGATTGCTAGACTAGTAACCCAGAATCATAGGCTACTGTTCTGGCAGGGCAAGGGTTTATATCCAAATTTGGCAGATGATGAAATTTCAATTCAATAAAAGTAAGAATGAGAAAGCTAACCTAATGGCTACCAGGTAACTGTTGCCAATTGTCTTAAAACCCCATCTGGTTCAAAGGTCCTTGGGGGAAGGGAAAGTTGCCATCCCTACCTGGTCTGGTCTACACGTGACTCCAGACCCACAGCAATGTGGTTGATTCTTTACTTCCCTCTCAGCAATTAAGGATGGGTAATGAATACTGGCCTAGCCAGTGATAACCATGACCCATGAGCAAATAACATTAACATTAATTTACAACCTAAACAATTAAAAGTTTGCATTGTCAGTTCTTCCCTTTCTGCATACCCCAGTTTTGGTTTCATGTCACGCCTAAAACCTACACTCTGTGACCATACAGACAGGACAGTGGGGAGATGGGAGACAACAAGGTGCAGGGCTGGATGAACACAGCAGGCCAAGCAGCATCATAGGAGCAGAGAGGCTGACGTTTCGGGCCTAGAACCTTCATCAGAAAAGGGGGAGGGGAAGGGGGTTTTGAAATAAATAGGGAGAGAGTGGGAGGCGGATAGAAGAGGGATAGAGGAGAGGATAGGTGGAGAGGAGCCAGGTTTCAAAGACCAGTAGGGGGAGGGTTTGCCCAGGGGAGCAGATTATGGAGGTGTTGTTCAGGAAGGATTGCCCATGAGGCGACCTCCAACTTTTCCACCTGAGGATCACCATCTGGGCTTTTCCCTCCATCCTCCTCCCACTTGTCTACAAATTGCAGTGAGGTGGCAATTATTTGACCACCAGTAAAATTGCTGCCAGGTCGGGGCCTGATATGTGGGCAGCAGCAATGACATGCATTTTATGCCCCCTCCTGAACCCCTCTTCACCTCAGCCACCAGCAATCTGCAAACCTACCACAGAGAATTATAAAACATTGCCTTTTTTTCTTCATTAAGGATCTGCCAGTAGCTGCCATTATTACTACTGAACAGTGTTATGTGACTCTCAACATTCACTGAGGCCATGTTGCACAACATATCAGTATTGTTTTTCCTCAGTTGGTGGATTAACATTTGCGAGAACAGGTTTCGCTTTAACAAATAGGTCGTTTAAAAATCAGGAGTATAAATTAGGGGAGGTGATGGCCAAATGGCATTATCGCTAGACTGTTAATCCAGAAACCTGGTCATGTTCTGGGGTCAAATCCTGCCATGGCAGATGGTGGAATTTGAATTCAACAAATATCTAGAAGTAGGGGTCAAATGATGACCATGAAACTATTGCCAATTGTTGGAAAAACCCATCTGGTTCACAAATGTCCTTTAGGGAAGGAAACTGCCATCCTCACCTGGTCTGGCCTACATGTAACTCCAAGCCCATAATAATGTGGTTGACATGTAACTAGCCCCTGGGCAATTAGGGAAGGTAATAAATACTGGCCAGTCATGGCCAAATCTTGAGAATGAATAAAAACAGTTAGAAAACTGTATTTGTATTATTGGGTTCAAATACTATAATCTTCCTAGCCACAACTCATTTCCTTACATCAAGACAACGAAGGTTTGGACATACATAGCTTCCAACACAAGCATTGCTTAATTACAGTGTACCATAGCTTTGAAAAACTTACACATAAATGTTATTTAAATGATGTAATATTAATTCTGGACAGAAATTGTCAAATGCTTCATGGAACATGATTTCTACATTTCTGGGGTAATGGAAATATATCGATGGAAAGCAATATTTTTCTGGGGCCATTAAATAGATATATTGTACCAAATGAACTGCAATGGTTTAAGAAGGCAGGTCACCACCACTTTCTCAAGTATAATGAGGAGTAGACAATAAATGTTGGCCCAGCCAGCAACAGCCACACCCCATGAATTAATTCAAAAAACTGCAGTGCCCTTGATGCACCAGATTTTTAACCAGTTGAGGAACAAACAGATTTAGTAGATGAAGAACTTGCAATTATTAAACACCTTTAACAACCTCAGAAAGTTCCAAAGTGTTTTAAAGCCAAAGTGCTTTTAAAACATCATCATTATTGTATGTCAAGGAGGCATTAGTCAGGTTTCTGGAGTTGGTTGTGAGTTTTTGGCAGAAGTGAAGCAGGCTGAGTGTAGACCACACCCAGTCAATGCCATTGGCGAGAGGCGTAGCCAATTTCCATGGTTAGACTTCATTACCAATCCATTGGCAAGCTGCTCATGCACTTCAAACAACTCAGTGATCAGTCTATGGAACCCAGCCTGCCTGGATAAGGAAACAGAAGTGAAAGATGATCTTGGAAATGGCTGCAGCGTGTCTTAAAAAAAGTATGCATGCTTCATCTAACCGAACAAAATGATTTTAAAATCTTTAAATGATCTTTGAAGGCAGAGGGATGGATTTTTTTTTAATTCACTTGTGGGATGTGGGCGTTGCTAGATGGCCAGCATTTATTGCCCATCCCTAGTTGCCCTTGAGAAGGTGATGGTGAGCTGCCTTCCTGAACCACTGCAGTCCTCCTGCTGTGGGTTGACCTACAATGCCAGTAGGGAGGGAATTCCAGGATTTTGACCCAGTGACAGTGATGGTATGGTGGTATATTTCCAAGTCAGGTTGGTGATTGGCTTAGAGGAGAACCTGAAGGTATTGGTATTCCCATATATCTGCTGCCCTTGTCCTTCTAGATGAAAGTGGTCGTGGGTTTGAAAGGTGCTGTGTGAGGATCTAGGGTGAATTTCTGCAGTGCATCTTGTAGATAGTACACACTGCTGCTACTGAGCATAGATGGTGGAGGAAGTTGATGCTTGTGGATGTAGTGCCAAACAGGAGGGCTATTTTGTCCTGGATGGTGTCAAGCTTCTTGTTGGGGGCTGCACTAATCTAGGCAAGTGGGGAGTATTCCATCACACCCCTGACCTGTGCCTTATAGATAGTGGACAGGTTTTGAAGAGTCAGGAGGTGCGTTACTTGCTGCAGTATTCCTAGCTTCTAACCTGTTCTTGTAGCCATTGCATTTATGTGGTGAGTCCAGTTGAGTTTGTGGTCAATGATAATCCCCAGAATGTTGATAGTGGGGGATTCTGTGATGGGAACACCATTGAATGCCAAGTGGCAGTGGTTAAATTGTCTCTTATTGGTGATGGTCATAGCCTGGCATTTGTGTGGTCCGATGTTACTTGCCACTTGTCAGCCCAAGCCTGGATATTGTCCAGATCTAGCTGCATTTGAACACGAACTGCTTCAGTATCTGAGGAGTCACAAATGATGCTGAACATTGTGCAATCATCAGCAAACATTCCCACTTCTGACCTTACGATAGAAGAAAGGTCATTGATGAAGCAGCTGAAGACGATTGGGCCAAGGACACGACCCTGATGAACTCCTGCAGAGATGTCCTGGAGCTGAGATGACAGACCTCCAACAACTATGACTATCTTCCGATGTGTCAGGTGTGACTTTAAACAGTGGAGAGTTTGCTCCTGATACCCATTGATCCCAGTTTTGCAAGGGCTCCTTGATGTCACACTCAATTGAATACAGCCTTGATGTCAAGGGCTGTCACTCCTGCCTCACCTATAGAATTCATCTCTTTTGCCCATGCTTGAACCAAGGCTGTAATGAGGTCAGGAGCTGAGTGGCCCTGGCGGTACCCAACTGGGCATCACTGAGCAGGTTATTGCTGAGCAGATGCTGCTTGGTAGCACTGTTGATGACACCTTCCATCACTTCCCTAATGATTGAGAATAGACTGATAGGGTGGTAATTGGCCGGATTGGATTTGTCCTGCATTTTATGTACAGGACATAGCTGGGCAATTTTCCATATTGTCGGGTAGAAATCAGTGTTGTAACTGTACGAGAACAGCTTGGCTTGGAGAGTGGCACATTCTGGAGCATAAGTCTTCAGTACTATTGTTGGAATGTTGTCAGGGCCCGTGGCCTTTGCAGTATCCAGTGTCTCCAACCGTTTCTTGCTTTTGTGTGGAGTGAATCGAATTGGCTGAAGACTGGTATCTGTAATGTTGGGGACTACTGGAGGAGGCCGAGATGGATCATCCACTCAGCACTTCTGGCTGAAGATTGCTGCGGATGCTTCAACTTTATCTTTTGCACTGATGTGCTGGGCTCTTCCATTATTGAGGATGGGGATATTTGTGGAGCCTCCTCCTCCAGTGAGTTGTTGAATTGTCCACCACCATTCATGACTGGACGTGGCAGGACTGCAGAGCTTAGATCTGATCCATTGGTTGTGCGATCACTTAACTCTGTCTGTCACTTGCTGCTTATACTCTTTGGCATGCAAGTAGTCCTGTTTGGTGGCTTCACAAGGTTGACACCTCATCTTCAGGTATGCCTAGTGCTGCTCCTGGCATGCCCTCCTGCAATCTTCATTGAACCAGGGTTGATCCCCTGGCTTGATGGTAATGGTTGAATGAGGGATATACTGGGCCATGAGGTTACAGATTGTGCTGGAGTACAATTCTGCTGCTGCTGATGGCCCACAGCGCCTCATGGATGCCCAGTCTTGAGTTACTAGATCTGTGCAAAGTCTGTCCCATTTAGCACAGTGACAGTGCCACACAACATGATAGAGGTTGTTCTCAATGTGAAGGTGGGACTTGGAGGCTTATGACCAGCCATGTGCCAGAAGGATCAGTGCTGGATCCATTGTTTTTCATCATTTATATAAACAATTTGGATGTGAATATAGGAGCTATAGGTAGTAAGTTTGTAGAAGACACCAAAATAGGTGGTGTAGTGGACAGTGAAAAAGATTATCTCAGTGTACAACCTTGATCAGATGGGCCAATGGGCCGAGTGGCAGATGCAGTTTAATTTAGATAAATGTGAAGTGTTGTATTTTGGTAAGGCAAACCAGGACAGGAATTATACAGTTAATGGTAGGACCCTGAAAGTGTTGCTGAACAGAGACCTGGAGTTGAGGGTGCATAGATCCTTGAAAGTTGAGTTGCAGGTAAACAGGGTGGTGAAGAAGGTGATTCGCATGGGATGTCATATTATGGTTATACAGGACATTGATGAGACCACTTTTAGAATATTGCAAACAATTCTGGTTGCCCTGATATGGGAAGGACGTTGTTAAACTTGCGAGGTTGCAGAAAAGATTTAAAAGGATTTTGCCAGGACGGGGGGGGTTGAGCCATATGAAGAGGCTGAATAGGCTGGGGCTTTTTCCCTGGAGCATCAGAGACTAAGGGGTGACCTTTAGAGGTTTATAAAATCATGAGGGGCATGGATAGGGTGAATAGTCAAGGTCTTCTTCTTAGGGCAGGGGAGTCCAAAACTATAGGGCATAGGTTTAAGGAGAGGGGAAAGATTTAAAAGGGACCTAAGGGGCGACTTTTTCATGCAGAGGGTGGCACATGTATGGAATGAGCTGCCAGAGGAAGTGGTGGAGGCTGGTACAAATAAAACATTTAAAAGGCATCTGTATGAGTGTTTAGAGAGATATGGGCTGAATGCTGGCAAATGAGACTAGGTCAGATTAGGATAGCTCGTCAGCATGTATGAGTTGGCCCGAAGCGTCTGCTTCCGTGCTGTATGACTCTATGACTCTATTCGACAGTAGTTTCTGACAGGTACATGCTTCTCATTTTAATACCATTGGGGTCTAAGCATTTGGCAGCTGCTGCCTGCAGTCATATCAGAACATCAACCTAAACATGACGGGCCAGATGTCAGAAGGAATAGTGTTATAACTGCTGCATCAGATTCTACTTTGCAATTCTTGATCCTTTTGTAGTTGTGAAGCTAAGTATCAAGGTAATGGTCTCTGATATTCTTATATTATTATATTACTGTAATTATTTCATATAAAATCAGACAAATTTCAAAGCCTACGACTCTGATGAATTTTGTTTGCTAATATTCCTGTAAAATGCGTTGGGATGTTTTATCACTTTGAAGGAGTTATCTAAAAGTAAGCTTTCGTTGTAGATATTATGAAATTAAAACAAGTTTTCTAAATTATGACACTGGGAATCTCAATGTCCTCTGGCTCAACTACTCAGCATAAGATCTGACTTAATGTTCATCTGCATTAGATTACACGGTTATTTATTTTTCAGACTGGGAGTACATGGAGTATCAAGTTTATATTTTCTATTTTGTTTATTCCTTAACGGAATGGGCATAGTTGCCCCAAGATCAGCATTTGTTGCCCATCCCTAACTGTTCTTGAATTGAGTGGCTTGCCAGACTATTTCAGAGGGCAGGTAAGAGTCTATCAATTCCAATGTTGTTTTAATATTTAATTCCAATTTCACCATGTGCCGTGATGGGTTTCAAAGTCATGTCCCCAGAGCATTAGCCTCAGTCTCTGGATTTCTAGTTCCAAATTACCAGCAAATCATACATAATTTGTCTCTTTTTATTGAGGTTATTGCCGAATAGTCACTTTCACAGAGTTGACTTCCTTATAATTCCTTGGAGAAGCACTGCCTTGTTAGCAGAAAATGTACAGTCTTGACAAAAAGTAACAAAAAAAAAGGTCACAACTTGCTGGCACTTGCACAACATAGTCTGACAGGCACCAAACATGAAATGGTATTTCATCTTTCAGCCCAGAGCTGAAACATAGTTCGAATATAAGTTGCAAGTAACAGTAATAAAACAGAAACTGATGTTGAATTCTAAGTTACAATACTTGGCAGAATAGTCCGAAATGCCATTATTCCACTGCAAGTATTTTATTGTATGTGAAGTTGGCCACCTGAAATATTTATTTTAGTACTCCTAATAATGATATTTCACATCCTTGTTTTATTGCAAGCAGAATGAGCTTGGTGAGGAAATGGGAAGTGGGAGTAAAATCATAGCAAGATGGTACAGGTAAGTGAAATATAGAGTACCCTAAAAATAAATCACACCTATTTGCAGTCTTTATCTGTCCCATCATGTTTACCCCCGAGAAAATGAAATGTTACTGTTTCACATCTGCACTGGGGCGTATGTGGATGTCATCACACAAAAATAATTACCCTATTATTTCATGATCTTTTTCAGTCCTCAGCGATGAGATAGATTTCCTTCAGGACACTTTGCTTCACTACTGTTAATCATTTATCCTGACGGACATTCTGAATCACTGCAGCACTATTGAAGATATGTGCCTTCCGATGAATTCTTACCATACAAAAACAGACATAATGTTACATTTTATATCCAACTTTCAGCGATAGATCAGCAGTAAGTTGGAGCTGAAGTAAAATTTTTGTGCTATGAATATGTTTATTTAAGTGAAAGTACGTACCACACATTAGGTTGTAGAGTTCAATATTATCAAATGGATCAACCATGGTATTATATTTGAAGCCTGGCCCATTACCTATGAAGACAGCCTAAAATATACCATCAAGGAAAAACATAGTTACTACGAATAGCTCAAAAATGCATTACTTTGTTCATTACCTGGAGAAAACATATATTAAATGTGAACTGTTGTCCTCAGAGCTTGTAAAAGAAAATTTCCTGTGAGCACAAGGCCTAATTCTGTAGTAAAATCTGCAACAGAAAATTTTAGTGGACACTTAGGGGCCCCATGACTTCAAAAAGAAATTCTGGTTTGCATTTAATTACTTACAAGAACTTTTGGTGATTTGGCAGAAATCCCTGATGATAACAGTTTTATATTTTTCTACTCAAGATGGTTAAGTAGCTTTGTCAATTTTGGTACTCTAAAATAATGTCATTCCTGTGCGTCCCTCACTTTTGAAAGTGCATTTTGGAAATTCAGGTGCTCATTCCACACAATTGTCTCATCATGGTCAGAGGTTTGTGGACATTGTAATCCAAACATTTTAATATGCATTCCCAGAAGGTGAAGTTTGCTGCTGTTAAAAAAAAAGGACTAATAAAATTACATCTCCTCTGTATCAGCATCAGCATCAGCATCAGCATCAGCATCAGCATCAACCATTCTGCGGTTACATGAGCCCATTGTCAGATGCAGGGTTGTGTAAATTGAGGCCCATATCCGGCTGCATACATCTGAAATTACCCACTTCCCACAACAGCCATCTTTGTGATATGTGTAAGTGGGACTGAAAGATAATTACAAAGTTCTGTTCTATGACAATGTCAATGATAAATAATCTTCCTATACATATTTATGATGGATGATAAAGAATGCACACACAGGAAAATAACCCAAGCATGTCAGTTGGAAGTTGGGTAGTTGTGTTCCAAAACTATACCATATTTATAAAGAATGCATTCTAGCTTTACCCAGGACAGAGAAGACAATCTCCCAATATGGCGGTTGCAAGTTATACATGTACAGTACTTACTTGCATGCTTTTGTATTCATTATCATAGCCATGATTTCCACCACCACAGAAATTGAATGTCTTTGGATCTCTGAAAAAGATTTTTCAAACAGAAACTCTGTAAGCGAACAGGAGTATGATAAGTATAGAATGGAAAAGATCCGGGCATAAAGATTAATTGCCTGAACACAATGATAGCTTCCACTGTCATTCCCAAAGGAGAATTCAGAGTCAACAGGAGAATGCCTGATTTGCACCTAATTAACAGAAATGACCAAAAATTCTGGAATATAACAGTTGCCCATTTCCTGGAGTGGATGATACCTGTGTGTCCACAGGAACAGCTCTTTTCATTATTTGCCTTGGGAAAGCAGGAATTCCTATTTTCAAACTCAAGCTCTAAGTCACTAGCCTTGTGATGGATGGGCAGAAGTTTATAATTTTGCAAACTCAAGTGAAAAATTCCAGTTGTGGTTGGAACTTGGCATATCTAAGTCTTGGCCCATTTCAGAACCATTGTAATTATTGGTGGAAGCTTGCCAGAGAAGCTGAGGAAACTCAGTTCAATTCAGCTAATATCTTCAGTTCCAAGTCAGAAAATCTGACTACCATTCCTTTTAACTGTTGCTCTATTTTCTTTGTTTTTGTTTATTTCTAAGTCTTCTACAGTCTGCAGCACTTCTAAATAACAAATGCACCTTCTCTCTAGAGCCCACTGTCTTTAAGACATTCTGGCTAAGTGAAATATGCTAGTCACGTGTGTAGCCAGTCCATACTAGTTTGCACACTAAAATCATTTAAACAAGACAGTACAATGTTTGAATGCTCTTTATCTTAATAGATCTAGATGTAGATTGCACATCACAAGCTATGCTCCCAAAAACTGAGAGAAGGTAGTTTATCGTAAGTGTGAATTTAGGCTTGAGATGCTGTTGGACTGGATTTTGCTGTTTCATGTGAATTGAGTTTGAAGAGTGAGCTGCTTGTGTGGATTTGGTGTCAGTGGGCATTCAAGTTAACACTTTTCAGGTGAAATACAAAAGGATGGCATTGTAGCCTAGTGATAGGCATGGAGTACAACATGTGGCCCATCAAAATCTCCAGTTCATCTACGGGCTCTACAAAGTGCCTGAAAATCAGAAACTAGAGAAGATTTCAATGTTTCAAAAACAAATAGCCACATAGCATAGCAATTAAAATGGTCAGGGATTTTTAGATGAAGCTCATAGTCACCAACAAGATAACATTGTGCAGTTGAGGGTATAAGAATAATGTACAACTAAAGAACTGTATGATTATCCTATGGCAGTATCATGGAAATTGATACATAAAAATCTGGGATGCTGGATTTGTGCAATAATTTTATAACTTTCGTCTGAAATGAGATCAAACAACTCAAGAGAGGATGATCTAGTTTATAAAGCAGCACTGCAGGGTGAAAAACTATATAACCTGGAAAGAATGAACTATAAGAATAGAAAGAAGATAATTTTGGAAGATTCTATAATTAGGAGTTTGTTTAGTCATTTTAGCAATCATTGACAGTATATTGCCTCTTTTATGTCAGGATAAATGACAGAAATGAGACAGAGCTGCCAAAATTCATGGTCCACTTTGAAATCAATGATGTCCTTTACCCACCCCTACACCCCAGGTCCTGTCGTGACATGGGCTACTTTCGGCACAGCCAACACATTTTCATTTACTTATGGTCGTCATTCTCAGCTTTTCTTCCTGGCGTATTATCATTCATCCCTTTGTTTGCCTGTTATTTTTTCTCTCTCTCTCTGGCATCCATCTCTGCCTATCTATTCACTCCTGCTCCCCCACTTATCCCTCTCCTCAGCATATATACCACCTTTTCCTAGCTACTATCAATTCTGAAGAAGGGTCACCGGACTTAAAATATTAGCCCTGCTTTCTCTCCATAGATGCTGCCAGACCTGCTGAGTTTCTCTGGCAATTTTTGTTTTGTGACATAGTAGAAGTACCTTGAAGGTTTTAAAGAAGAAATTAGGAATATTTAACTATTTCATTTACCAATGTAGGAATTTAGCCTTTTAAAGTACACATGGAACTGTATATTAATTTAGAAGGCACACAGAAATGATTTTTATTTTTCCGTGAATGAAGTTCCTATGAACCTAATTTTGTACAGATTGAAGAATTTTGGTGACAGTATGCAGCCTTGGTGTATTCATCTCTTCAGCTGAAACATATTTTATTTTACTTTATCCAGCTCAATGCTTGCCATTTGGTATAAATATAGCCTCTGAATAATTCTGACATCTTTAATGCAATGTCACATTTCAGTAACACATTTGTTAACTTTTTGTGATGAACTCAATCAAGGCCTTTATCATAGTCTATAGAACAGAGGTTCTGATTTATTTCTAGACATCTTTAGAACATTGTACTTAGGTTAAATATCCCATCTAATTTTAGCCTTGACATTGATTTCTAAGAGAATCAACGCTTCACTTAAAGTCTTTTTAGTTAAAGTCACCATTTCAGGATCACAACCCAGCTTTATGTGAGGACACCCCATATGCTTGCAATTGTGTTACAGGAAGAAAGGCATTACGTTCTTGGGGTATTGGGGCAATATTTTGAATATCAGAAGTATGTAGCAAAGGGATAGCCTGTGTTAGATCTAAGGCAGCAACAATGTCCCTGCAGAAGGAACAAACCCAAAATATAGCAAGGTCGAGGAAGGCTTAGGTTTGAAACTAGAGGAAAAAAGAGAATGTGATAATACATCTATTCGAGTTAAAACTGAACAGTTAGCCTGCTTGTTTCCATTTACTTATTTATCCTATTGGGTAGTCAATGTTAAAACTACAGACATTGAAGGGCAGGTTATAATTTTAAAGATGAAAAAATAAATAATTACTTTTAAAATCAGGGTTTGGATTTGTACTTGGAGTAGTAACAAGAGATGGGATATTTAACCTAAGTACAATGTTCCAAAGATGTCTAGAAATAAATCAGAACCTCTGTTCTATAGACTATGATAAAGGCCTTGATTGAGTTCATCACAAAAAGTTAACAAATGTGTTACTGAAATGTGACATTGCATTAAAGATGTCAGAATTATTCAGAGGCTATATTTATACCAAATGGCAAGCATTAAGCTGGATAAAGTAAAATAAAATATGTTTCAGCTGAAGAGATGAATACACCAAGGCTGCATACTGTCACCAAAATTCTTCAATCTGTACAAGAATAAACATTCAGGGAATTAATTGTACTTCCAGAGGTAAACATTAGAAGCAAGAACATAACAAACTTGCAGCATGCTGACAACATGGCACTAGTTGTGGAATTAGAAAAGACCCTACAAAATATAAAATTTTAATGTTTAGCATATAGATTGAGAATGAGCACCAAAAAGACAATAAAAAATGATAATCAGAAGGAATACATTAAAAGCAACTAGAGTGAAGATTGACGTACAATAAGTAGATACGCTGTTCTATTTAGAGCATATGATAACAGAAGTTGGCAAATGTAACGTAGCAGTTAAAAGAAGGATAGAGATAGTCAGAAGTCGTTTCATGAAGATGAAGGATGTGTTAACAAAAGAAAACTCAAGCTTGTAACAAGGAAAATCTTCTAACATGCTAGATTCTATCCACATTCATGTATTCCTCAGAAACTTGGACGATATGTAAAGATCTGTGGCTGCTAAGTATGCTAAAATTTCTTAGAGGGACCAGAAGAAAAATGTATTTAAAATTGCAAGAGCATAAATAACTGTAAAAAGTAACTTACAGAAAAGAAAATGACAGTATTTCAGTTGCTTGATCAGAACTGAAAAGACAGGGTAATCTCTTCTAGAAGACAAAGTGGAGGGCAATAGGAAAAGGAGTCTACCTACTTGTATTTGGATGACAAATGTCACATAGTGGCTTCTGATAAGCTGTTGTGGATGTGTGAGGATTGTGCAAGATGAGTGTAACAGCAAACTTACTGGCAGGAGTTGATACAAACAACATTAGAATAGAAATGTGCCTAAATTTAGATGGAACTAGGAGTTTAATATGCATGGATGCATCATTTTTGGGAGAGAGCAGGAGAGAAAATGGAAGAAGTGAGCTGTGGAAATATGGGTTCTCACTTCCCATGCATTCCAATGTATCTTGGTGTTTGTGCGATTAGCACTGAAATAACTGCACAGAGGCCAGTATCCCATCACCAAGTCACCCTTTGTTTACATGTGCACAAAACATGGGCTCTGACCAGCCAGCTCAAAGCCAGTCTCTAGACTGAGGAAAGCTTCTGAATTTTCTGTTTATATCTGTCAGCCAGGGCTTCCTGATTGGGGTTATTAACCTGGGCCAACCAAGGATCTCATAATCAATAAGATCTACCTGGCCCTGGTTCCAATCTCTACAAGCACATAATGAGTTAAAGCAGCTTTCAGTACTAAACAGGAATACTCTGTTAGAGAAAAAGATATTGAGTCTGAGTTTGAGTTTGATTTATTGTTGTCACATGTGCCAAGATACAGTGACAAGTGTTCTTTAGCATGCTATAGAGGCAGATCATACAAATTTTCCAAGTCATTCTAAGATTTCTACTGGTCACTGTTTACAATAAGTGCTTGAGTGCAGTTATTGTGATGGAAACTATATAACTGAGAGAAATTAATAAATAGGAGTGTGTCTTTTGGATCCATATTAATCAAAATTTGGTATTTTGTCTTTAATCTATTATAAATTGACGTTAGCTTTGATGGATCATAAGGATTAAATGCTAGTATTGATGCAAGTGTTTAAAGCAAACTGCTGAGGGAAGTATCGTGTCCAACACATTACAGTCAGGTAGTGCTTTGGTAAGCGCAGAACCCAGACTCTCTAAATCTGAGATCTTACAACAGTGTAAATAAATGATGTTGTCAATAAATGTCAAGACATCCCTCTAAACAAGAACCTTATCTTTGTTGCATGTTACGTGTGCTAATATATATATGAAACGCTCAGACCTTACCATAGTTATGGTGTCAGTCCCCAAAATACACAATGTCTAATTTCTGAATAAGTAAAGAACTGACACCCTGGCCCTGGTAACTCTGCCCTAGCCCTCCACAAACCTCCAACAACACCTAACTCTAACTCTGTTCCCGACACAGTGAAGTCCACAGCTCCTGATATGACCTGACCTACTCTCATCTCCCTTCTGCTCCAACCTCCACTGATTCCCAGATTACACCCATGGTGCTGTGACCACTCCCTGACCTTCTGACAACAGCCAAACCCACCATGACCTTCTAGCACCACCTGATCCAACCTCACTACTGAAGCAACAGGCATCCGCTACTCCCCCAATACATTCTTAACCTCCAAGGACCCCTCAGCCCTCACTTGATACTCTACCTTTTCTCCTATTCAGCTGGACCTGCTTGTCACTGAACACCCCTTACTCTACCACCTGCCAACTAGGATCCTTCTACTTGCAAGACTTGACCACCTACCAGCCGACCCGCTTCATCTCATGCACTCTCAGTAAATCACCAAGAGGATCTGGGACATCCGAATGTATTTACAAGAATACAATGGTTGGTGCCACCAAAGGCAGCATCACATCCACACAAATTCTCTCCTCTGCTCACTCCAAGGATTCCTGTGTCAACTTAGTTACAAAAGGATTTTTGTTTAAAAGGTTGGCCAGTAAAATCAGAAGGGGATAAGAGGGGAATATTTTGTCTGGCCAGTGGAAAAATCTGTTCTGCCAGTGACTGGACTATTAGGTTGAATATAAATAGAATTGTGATGCTGGATTTGATTCAGCATTCATGTAGGGTTGTGTAACAGGAATTTGTTAAAGACAAGGAACTAGTTCTAGAGTTGTTACAACTTAAGTCTGTGCTTGCAGTCATAGAGTAAAAAAATGTATACTACACGTAAACAGGCCTTTAACCCCAGCTCGTCCTGCAGACTTCCTAAGCTGAAGTAGTCCCATTTGCCTGAGGTCCCAATGATCCAAAATTCAGAATCCCTAAACCCTGACCCAGCTCCTCAGCCACACATTCACATGCACTATCCTCCTATTCTTACTCTCACTAGCACATGGCACCAGGAATAATCGAGAGATAACTATCCTTGAAGTCCTACTATTTAACCTCTGTCCTAACTCCCTATATTTACCCTGCAGGACCTCATCTGTTTTTCTACCAATGGCATTGGTACCAATGTATACAACGACCTCTGGCAGCTCATGCTACCCCCTGAGAAATTCTGCAACCGCTCCAAGGTGTCCTTGACCCTGACACCAGGGAGGCAACACACCATCCTCGGGTCTTGCTCATGGCTGCAGAAATGCCGGTCTATGCCCCTAACTAGAGAGTTGCCGATCACAATTGCTTGTTTCAACTTAGCCATGCTCTGCTTTACAGCAGAGACATTTGTTGTGCCACAGACCTGGCTGCTGCTATTTCCCCCTGAGACGCTATCCTTCCCTTCCAACTGTATCCAAGTTGTCTGAGAGATGGAAAGCCACAGGAGATTCCTGCACTACCTGCCTACCTCTTCTGATGGTCACCCATCTAGCTGACTGAACCTGCAGTGTGACCATCTGCCTGAAGCTACTATCTACCACATTCTCTGCCTCACCAACTTTTACAGAGCACCATAGAAAGCATACTGTCTGGGTGCATAACGGCCTGATACAGCAACTGCTCTGCCCAGGACCGTAAGAAACTGCAAACCATCACGGAAGCCAGCCTTCCGTCCATGGACTCCGTTTACAATTCAAGTTGCCATGGGAAGGCTGCCACCAAAGACCCTTTGCACCCCTGTAATGGTCTCCAACAACCTTTTCCATCAGGGAGAAGATACAGAAGCTTCAAGACACGCACCAACAGGTTCAAGAACAGCCACTTCCCTGTTGTTATTAGACTGATGAATGGACTCCCCAACTTCAAATAATGTTGATCTTGCCTTGTGTATGTCCTGTGCAGTGTAACCTGTATGCTCACTTTGTCCAAGTTTTCTTCACCCTATGATCTGTATGTCCTTGCTTACCATGATCTGCTGTACTGCTCACAAACAAAGCTTTTCACGATACTTAGGTACACGTGACAATAAGCCAAATCAATCAATCAATCTGGATGCTCCTCAGTGTGCCCAACCGCTGCTCCAACAGATCCATGTGGTCTGAGAGGAGCTGCAGCCAGACACACTTTTCTTGCAGGCACAGTCGCCATGGTTACTTGACTGCTTCCTGGTTTCCTACATCTGACAGGAGGAGCATACTACTCCACTGACTGCCACCTCTTCACCTTTAACTTATTTGGCTTCATTAGCTTATTTTTTTGAATGAATTCTTTAAATGTTTAAAACTTTAGAAGACTTTCAAAAAAAACCAAGTAAGTCCCTACATTTGCATAAATAAAGACTTACAAAGTAAATAGTTTAGGAAATACCCACCAGGTCTTACTCATCAAAATGTAATGAAAGAAATCAGAACATAAAACAGTTCAATGTAGGGTGTGGTAATAGTGAGGAAATCTATAACAGTATTAGAATGCACAGATAGATTGCATTCAAACAGAATCCTTATGGGTACAGTTAGAAGATAGGAAATTAAATTGTACAATTCTTTAGTTTGTATATTGTCTAACTGAACAGTGGAGATCAGACAGAGATAGAGATCAGCAGACAATGCAAAGTGGCATGTAAATGTAACAAGGAGAGTAGATTATGAATCAGAAAATATGAGAAAACTGGAATGACATACCGTCCCGCCAGCCACTGTTTGTCCAAGTACAGATGGACTTCCTTGTCTATTCTAATGTTGTTGGCAAAGTGGAAACGTTTTGGCAAGTCATAGGCCATATAAGGTATGAAATGTTGGTTAGGATACCGACACTAAAATTTTAATAACACGAAAGAAATATAAGAAAAATAACCAGCATTACATTTACCTATAAAATACTTATCTCTAATAACAACACTTGTGAAAGCTTGACAGTTTTGAAATCAACGGCCTAGATCATCACTTCATGGTGGGTAAGGGGAGTCTGAAAAACTCCCAGTTTGCATGCCTGCCTCAGGAATACATGCCCACATACATGACCTTCATTTTGGGGGTTCAGTGCAGGCTGCAGTCAGGGTAGTAAACTTAGGAAAGAATTTGGAAATAGCTAAAGGGGCTGCCAAGTATTGAGATAGTCTGTTTAATTGTCTCAATTTAGAGCTGGTATGATTGAGCCAATTATAATGAAAATGTTAAGGACCTCAATTGCTCTCACCCCTTATGCCCACATGGTCCCCATGCTACATCCATGCCCATCATACCACACACCCCGTCCCGAAACAACCTCATTTCTCATAAGCCAAGCTGTGGCATGGCCATGTTCATTGGTCCAGTGTACAATGTTTAGACAAAATGAATAAAATGGTGGTAATAGGATGCGTTTATATTTCTTTTCATTCCTTGATAGGATGTGGGAGTCATTGGCTGGGCCAGTATTTCTTGCTCATTCCTACTTGCCCTTGTAAAGTAATGGTGAACTACCTTCTTGAACTGCTGCCTTCCATTTGATGTAGATAGATCGACAATGCCATTTGTGAGGGAATTCCAAAATTTGACCCAGCAACACTGAAGGAACAATATGCTTCCAAGTGTGGATTGCAAGTGACTTGAAGGGAAACTTGCAGGTGTTCCCATGTATCTGTTGCCTTTGTCCTTCTAGGTGGTAGTGGCTCTGGGTTTGGAAGATAATGTCTAAGGCTTACATGCATTTGCAGATGGTACACACTGCTGCTACTGTACATTGGTAGTGGAGGGAGTGAATGTTTTTGGATATGGTGTCATTCAATCAGGCTGCTTTGTCCTGAATGGTATCAAGTTTCTTGTGTGTTTCTGGAGCTGCACTCATGCAGGCAAATGGGGTGTAATCCATCATAATCCTGACTTGTGCCTTGTAGATGGTGGACAGGATGTAGAGAATCAGAAGATGAGTTAATTGCTGCAGGATTTCTAGTTTCTTCTTCCTAGTCTGTTCTGGTGGCCACAGTATTTATGTGGCGCATCTAGTTCAGTTTCTGATCAATGGTAATCCCTAAGATATTGAAAGTGGGAGGATTTAGAAATGTATACCTATTGAATGTCAAAGACCAAAGGTTAGATTCTCTCTTGTTGGAATGGTCATTACCTGGCACTCGTGTAGCACAATTTATAAGCCCAAGCCTAGATATTACCTAGGTCTTTTGCATTTGGAAATGGACTGCTTCAGTATCTGAGGAGCTACAAATGGTGCTGAACATTGTACCCATTTCTGACCTTACGATAGAAAGATTGATGATGCAGCTGAAGATGGTTGGGTCGAGGGCACTACTCTGAGGAACACTTGTGGTGACTTCCTGGAAGAGAGATGACTGATCAACAACTGCAACCATCTTCTTTTGTTCTAGGCCTGACTCCAACCAGCAGAGATTTCTCCACCCCAATTCCCATTGACCCTGTTAATTCTGCTAAGGCTCCTTGATATCACAATCTGTCAAATGTAGCCCTGATGTCAAGGGCAGTCATTCTCACTTAACCACACTGTTAAAAAAAATCCTGTAACTCCTGTAACAATACAGTCTTCATTCATTCATTCATTCACACCTTTCATAAAAGTCATTTTACTATCGTGCAATAAAGTTGTCAATGACACAGAATTTTGAAGTATCAACAATAGTGAATGCAAGGACTTCAAATCTCAATCTTTTATAATCACATTTTACAATTGACAGCAGAGATCAAAGAATCAGAGCTGTCAATCACAAATGATTTCCTGAGTTTCAATATTTCAAAAGTCTAATGGATATCTGGGCTTTCAGACAAACCTCATTTTGCATTCTTAAAAGCTGGCACCTTAAAAAATCCTGGTGAAAATCAGAAAACCCCAGGAATGTGGTTTGGAAGTCTGGAATTATGGCTCACCCATTTGTTTAAAAGGGATGCCAAGTCATTATGACTTGTTGAAAACGCAGGTTAACATTTCAATGTGGTCCCAAATTGTAATTTCGTAGCAATTCATTTGTAGCATGCCATTCATACAGTAAATTATTTGCAATAATGTATTGTTTCTACAAATAGATTTTCACTGCCTGTGTTTACTTATACAAGATTAAGATGTCTGAAGTGAATAAAAAGCTTTTGACGTTGCTAATATGAAAGGCTGTGGTCAATTCAGAAGTTGTGTGAAGTTATTTTCCATGTTATCTGTTAAAAGTCTCTGTTTACTGTGTCAGTTTCTGGATCATTTCAAAAATTTGCCAGACTTCTCAATGGCTTAGGGATTCCGTACATAGTGAATACCAGGATGATAGAAACAGACAAAGCATGGAGCATATAATTGGCATGTGGATATGAAAGGGATTGGAGGGAACAAGGAATGGAAGGCATAGAGGGGTTATGAAGAAGTATAAGAGCATATGGGTTGGTGTGGAGCAAGTGAAGAAGTTTTTGGAACCTGACACCCATCATTATGGCCAACATTCCAATAAATAGAGTGGCGGTGGGGGGGGGGGGGGGGGGGGGGGGGGGTGGGTGTTATTCTGCAGCTTTGGCATCCATCCACCCACTCACTCATTTCAGGATTGCCTCCACAGACAGTTGTTTTGGTCCCATCCCATTCATAATTCCCCAGAAGAATAATACTGCAGGCAGGAGCCTCCTAATGGAGATTAGTTTGCAGGATCAGTAAATTGCTTGATTCTCAGTAGCCATCTCCTTCCAAAAACCTATCCCAATGCAATCAATTGTGTATTCCCAAGCCATATTGGACTAGCAAATGTCCAGATTTGTCGGACATGTTTCACATAAGTCCTTAAATTGGATGATTTAGAAATGAGTTCAAAACACTTTCTGTCCACCAAAAAAGAGCGAGGAAATTGTGTACCATTTGAAAAATGCTAGTTAATAACATATTTTTTCACATAGTACAACAGTAGGCCTTAACTATTTGACACTTACTAAATAGCCCTGTGCTCTTGTTTCTAATGGCATGAAAATTACATCACAAAACAGGACCATTGGCTCATCAAGCCTATGTTGATACTAGCTCCTTATTTGGAGGAACCTACTCAATCTCACTGTCCCACACTTCACTGTATCTTTCTATATTCCAGGTTTTCAAGTAAAATTCTCATAGAATTCCTACAGTGTGAAAGCAGGCCATTTGTCCCATCAAGCCCACACCGACCCTCCAAACAGCGTTCCAGCTAGACTCACCCCTTCCCTCTAACCATCCATTTCTCATGGCTAATCCACCTAATTCTCATGGCTAATCCTGCGCATCCCTGGACACAACGGGCAACTTAACATGGCCAATCCACCTAATCTGCACAACTTTGGATGGCAGGAGAAAACCAAACCACTTGGAGGAAACCCACACAAGCACAGGGAGAATGTACAAACTCCACACAGACAGTCATCTGAGGCTGGGCTTGAACCTGGGTCCCTGCGTCAGTGAGGCAGCAGTGGTAACCACTGTCCAGGCCTAGGTACTTAACTAATTTTCTTCTCACTGATAGTAAGTGTGTGGCAAATCAGCAGTGTGCGGTTTACAGATGAGGGAAAGATGAGGAGATCACAATTATGGTAAGGAGGAGGATGGAGTGGGAGGCGAATGGATGATGACGGCCAAAACACTTCCTTGAGGGCTTAGGCAAAGCAGTTTCCCTCCTCCTAGCCCACAAGGAGTGTTGCAAAATAAAGAGCCAGTGTGTATCTCCTTTATCTCAGCACCAAGTTGCCCAAGCCTTGCAAAATTGGTCTTCCAATGGTAAAATTTAAATGAGATTCCCAATTGTACTGTGGAAGCTGGATTAAAATTTGTTAATGCAATGCCCAGCCTCTCAAGAGAGAGACACTGATATGTTGCAGTATCCAGCATTTATTAAAAAGGCCATGTTACCATTCAACAAATCTTAATCTGCCCCAAACCTCTCCTCTTCATTGTAAAGGTGCTAATATTGAGGTTAAAGTTTTATAGTTTATCTTCTCAAAATCTTCCAGCGTTTTTAATCCTTTCAACCTTCTTTATTCTAATTGCAAAAACCCTAATTCTGGAATATCAGAAGAAGATTAATTTTACTAATTTCTGTAATTAAGTACAATATGGCTGGAACAAGCCAACACTTTACAGCAAATGAAAATTATTTTCTATCATGTTACTTACAGAAAGATTTTTAACAACTCCTTCTGAATCAACTGAAAAAGAAAGAAAGCAATGCAGTCATTCCACAGAAACCTGGTAATGAGGTCTGAGCTACTGTGCATTCGTTTGATCTTTTCCTTGCCCTCCACTGCTTGTATTTGAGTTAATACAGAAGAAACCATGGTGAGTGGACTCACTCAAGTGTGGGAATAGCCCCACATCACTCTACTAATGGTGGGAGAGCATCCCCTGATTAATTTGAAGGGCAGAAAGACATGCTTCCTGCCCCTGTCAGTGTGATGTCAATTAGCCTCATTAATGAACTAGTTGACATCATTATGCACAAGCCACTGCAATTTTGTGCTGCCACAGAGATTTAATGGGGGCTCTACTGCTTTCCCATGACTTTAAACAGCCGACCAACAATCAGCAGATTTCCAGGGTTGGTGTTTGCGGGGTACTCGTTGACAGGCATGCTGTACCAGTTCAGAAATTTGGGGATGAGTGGCTTGGATTTTGAAAACTATCCTCAACCCTTGCCTCCGACGTCAACCACCCCTCATTCAACCTCGAGGCACCCTCTCCCTTGTAACATCCACCAGCTCTCACAAAACAATGGTCCCACAACCATTTCTGGGCCTCTAGCGGGTGTAGAGCCATGAGCAGTCATTGCTTTCATTGGCATTGTGAACGATGAGTAGCTGCTGGCCTCTGATTGGCCAGTATTGTTTTGGTTGGTAGGATATCCACTGCTGGGATCCTCAGTTTCCAGGCGAAGCCTGATGGTGGTGTCCAATTATTATTCTAGCAGGACTGACCAACACAACATGCAGGGGCTCCCAAATGATTCTCCAACTGGTGGGGCCCCAAAATCCTGCTCCTTGGGAAGGTGCAATCACATCCTGGGTTTAATTCCAAGAGCTTGCTGGCCTCCACTTCCACATTCTGGACACCATATTACATGTACAAGTCTAGGCTATAAATGTCCATATGCAATTTTTGGGTGCACTGCATTGGAGTGCACACCAAATGTTTACTCATTGAAAATATAGTAGCAAATAGATCAAGAGGAGAAGCCCTCACACATTTGTCATTTCAGAAAGCAGGAGCAATGAGGTCAGTTGTGGTCTCTTAATCGTGGTTCCTTCTGGAATCAGCTCATTCATCAAACAACGGGCTCCCTTTGTTTGGTTTACCAGGTAGTCCATGCTCCAGAAACTTCATTGGAGGAGCACTTCATTGTATTTCTATGTTATGAGTTTAGCTTTCAGTAGCCAAACAGCCAACAGCCAAACAGATAACTACCTCATATAAGTCACTACCATTTTTTTGCCTATTGGCAGCAGGTTTCAGCAGCTGCAGGTAATATCATGAAATGGTGTGTTGCAAACTGATCTCCTCATCTGATCTCTCTCAATACTGGCCTCACCGTTGTGAGAAGTCAATAATTACAGACCAGATATTTCAGATGAAAGGGAACCTTAGCGAGCACCCTGTAGGATTGTCATTATAGCCATTGTAATGGCCACATAGAAATAATATTTAAGAGATCCAGGAGGAGGGAAGCCATCCTTCTGGTTGGCAGCATGATATGGTGCTGAATGAACAAAAGGAAAATAATGAAAACTCTGGAAAACAAAAGTTGCAGAAAGGGAAATGCAAAAAAAAGGAAATAATAAATGTTATCCTGAAATTTTGTCAATGTACTTCTTGTCTTGCCTCATAACCACAACAGGAAACCCAACGAACCTTCAGAGAAATGGCATTATTTTCATCTGCTTTCATTCTTTCTGTGGAGGCTACGCTGATTTCCTACCAAAAGTGTGGGCAAGACCAGAAGAGCTACTACAGAGACATTCTTCACAGAGCAAAAACTTTAGTTAATATCATAGAAAAAGGTTAATTATCAGTTAATTTATAACATAGGAAATCAATTTAACTAATTTGTATTAATCTTCTTTGAGTATTTGCAATTGTAATTTTAAATGCTCTACCCATCTCATGCTGGTGGTATTTACATCACTGTTTCTGTTGTATCACTCTAGTGGTATTTACATCACTGTTTATGTTGTAAATCAAACTATGATTTGTAACAGATCCTTTTGTATTTTACATTAATAGTACTTGCATGTCAAATAGTCCTTGGGAACATTTTTTGGTCGAATGCGAGCAGCTGGACCACTGTACACGTATAAATTATCCACAGTTTCAAAATATTTAGTCATATATTCAATTTGGTCACAGTAGGTCTTTTCCATTCCTGGAAGAGAAGGAAATTCAGGAAAACAGCTGTAAGATAAGTAACACCATTCAAGTTTTGAAAATGCATTAACCCCTTCAAAAATAGCATTTGTATTTAGCGCAGAAAGTAAATATTGGATCTTCTTTAATTTTAAATTCTTATTGAGACCATTTTTGTTAATATTGGTATAGCTTACATTTAATCATTACTTAATTATGTTTAATTAATCAATCAGCTTCAGCAGGTCCTTTCATGAGATCAATGTTCTTAGTCATTGTGGGCTCCCACTCAAAGTGGCTGCACGGGCATAGAATTTATTCATCAAACACAGGGACAACGATAGAGAAAGTGCTTGCATCTTTTGCAATACACGGACTCCTGGAAGTGTCGGTCACAGATAACTGGCCATCATCTACCAGCAGGGAATTTAAGTATTTCCGAAAGTCAAATGGTATTTGTCATATAAGAACAGCACCATGCCAGCTACAGCTCAATGGAAACAAAATATTTGATTAATGATAGTTCCATAAATTAGAAAACATTTATAACTTTGCAAATCTAGCACAGAGCTTTGTCCAGGAACACAGCTCAGGGGATAAGCAGATCCAGCAGAATTTTCAAACCAATATGACCACAAAATCCTATGTGGCCCATTACTCTCCAGACCATGAAATTATACTGTCTGCATCTGATGGGGTTTCTCTGCTGGACCCACTTTAAAGTATGCTGCATTTTATTGCAACAAGCAAAAATTTGAAAGACTATCAAAATCAGACAGGCAGACTTTGAGTTCTTAGAGAACATGATGCTGAATGCTCACATTGAAGACGTCTGTCAGGGGATCATCCGGTCAGCTGACATCTTATTGTACACTCTTACATGTTTTGTTCCTTTATCAGTTTTTCAGTCAAGTGAACATGACTATATTTATTTTGCTGTGCTGTTTTATTGTACATCCTGGTATGGCTCATACAACTTGCAGTTGCGATGTGCCTATCAGTAAATTTACACTATTACCACAGTGTTAAATTCTTTTCAAGCTTGTTTTTTTTTGTGGTTGGTTGGCTAGCCGAGCTGGTTCGTTGTTCCGCAGACGTTTCATTACCCTGCTGGGTAACATCATCAGTGCAGCCTCCGATGAAGTGTTGTTGTGTTTTCCCATCTGTTATTTGAGCTCTGGTGTCCGTTGGGCTGGATTACCTCACTTTTGGTTTTCCTTCGCAATGCAGTGTATATGGGGTCTAGCTCTATGTGTTTGCTGATGGCTTTCTTTGTGGAGTACCAGGCTTCTAGGAATTCCCATACTTGTCTCTGCTTTGCTTGTCCCAGGATCCTAGTGTTGTCCCAATCGAATTGGTGGTTCTCCTTATCCATACGGATAGAGATGAGTGAATATTGGTCGTGTCTTTTTGTTGCCAATTGATATTCGTGTATTCTTGTGGTTAATTTCCTTCCTGTTTGTCCAATGTAGTGTTTGTCACAGTCTTTGCAGGGAATCTTGTATATGACATTGGTCCTGTGGGTCTTTGGTTTGGGTGAGCAGTTGACGAAGGGTTGGCGTGGGTTTGTGTGCTACTCTGATGCCCAGTGGTTGTAGGAGTCTTGTGATCAGTTCCAAAGTGTTCCTGGTGTAAGGTAGTGTGATGAGTGTGTTGGGGCGTGTAGTATCTTCCTGGTGTTGTTCGTGTGAAAGGCATCTTCTGACCCAGTTTTTCAGGTATCCATTGTCTTTGAATACCTAGAAGAGGTATCTTGACCACAAGACTCCTACGACCACTGGGCATCAGAGTAGCACACAAACCCATGTCAACCCTTTGTCAACTGCTCACCCAAACCAAAGACCCACAGGACCAATGTCATATACAAGATTCCCTGCAGAGACTGTGACAAACAGAGACTGTGACAAACACTACATTGGACAAACAGGAAGAAAATTAACTACAAGGGTACACGAACACCTATTGGCAACAAAAAGACATGACCAATACTCACTCATCTCTATCCACATGGATAAGGAGAACCACCAATTCGATTGGGACAACACCAGGATCCTGGGACAAGCAAAGCAGAGTCAAGCATGGGAATTCCTAGAAGCCTGGTACTCCACTAAGAAAGCCATCAATAAACACATAGAGCTCAACCCCATATACACTCCACTGTGAAGGGAAACCGGAAGTGAGGTAATCCAGCCCAATGGACATCAGAGTTCAAATAACAGGCAGGAAAACACAACAACACTTCATCGGAGGCTGCAATGATGATGTTACCCAGCAGGGTAATGAAACATCTGCGGAACAACGAACCAGTTCGGTGAGCCAACCAACCACAACACCCACAACCCGAGCTACAAATCTACTCTAAAACCTTAGAGGCTTGTTTTTTTTTAACATCTTGTGCTTTGAGTGTTTCTTGACAAACAACTAAACAGATATACCATGATCAGCCACAATAATGAGGTTAACACATTTGTGTAGGTTTTTCTGTTTGAGTCCATCCATCAGCATTCCTATCATCTGATCAACTGACTGTAATGCTTCAATCACCTGCAAAATAACAAGAGACATGAACCAATAATTAAGTAACACTTGAACACCAACTACTTCTTGACAATTCAATCCAACAACCTAGAGAATGCAGTCCTACCTGGATCTACACTTAAGCGCTGTACATGCGAGGCTACAGTCCAGGAGCTGGTAAGCGGGATCAGAATGGACAGCTAGTTCATTCAGCCAGCAGAGATACATTACGCTGAATGGCCTCTGTCTCTAACTGAGCTTATCAATGGTTCTATGGGATACTCAGATTTAATATTGTCGGAAATTTAGGACAATACAGAAAATGACTTAGAATTATTGAATCCCTACAGTATGGAAACAGGCCATTCAGCCCATCAAGTCCAAAGCAACTCTCCAAAGAACATCCTACCCACACCCTATCCCTGCCACTGTGCATTTACATGACTAATCTACCTAGCCTGCACATTCCTGGTCACTACAAGGGCAATTCAGCATGGCCAATCTACCTAATCTGCACACATTTGGACTGTGGGAGGAAACTGGAGCATCTGGACAAAACCCATCCAGTTGCAGGGAGAATACGTGAACTCCACACAGACAGTCACCCAAGGGTGGGATTGAACCCAATCCCTGGCACTGTGAGGCAGCAATGCTAGCCACTGAGCCACCATGCCGCCCTTGTGTTCTTTTAAGTTTCCCGTTTTAGATAATGAAAGAACTTTATTTTCAAATGTTTTAGTTACCGATACAAAATTAGAAATTTAGACCAGTGTTTGGCATATGTGATACAACTTTGGTGCAAAACATTATCAGCACTAAAGCCAAATGTAAATTAAAATAGGAATTTGACACATTTCCAATGTTAGTTCCTTTAATTGTATACAACCACGATTAATTCACCACAACCATCAAGAATCTACCGTTCTCAGCCTTAAAAATATTTAACTCCCACTAGTCTCTGAAGAAATGAGTTTCACAGAACAACTACCCTCCAGGAGAAAAATATTATTTTCATCTTATTTTTAAACTATGTTCCCTCATTCTAGAAACAACAAAAGGGGAAACATTCTTTCAGCATTCACCCTATCAAATCCCCTCAGGTTTTTATTTGTTTCAACAAGATCGTATCTCTTTTATTTTCAAAACTTCAATAGATAAAGGCCCAAACCTTTCCTCATAAGACAACCCACCCCATTGCAGGAATTAGGCAAATCAACCTTCCCTGAATTGCTTATAAAATTATATAATTTTTTAAATAAGGAGATATAGCCTATGCACAGTACTACTGATGTGGTGTCACCAACATCCTGTACAGCTGTAGCAAAAAATGTTGTACACTTATAATCCATTCCCCTTGCAGCAAACAACATTCCAACATAGAAAATAACACCTGAAGGTAATCAGATATAGGCTGAGATTGACTGAAAGTAGAAAGTGAATAAACATAAAGAAACTAAGCTACAAAAAAACAATCAAAAATGTTCACTGTTAACATTCCTCTCTCCACAGACATCGTCATGCCTGTTTAGTTTCTCAACCATTTTCTGTTTTTCTTTCAGATTTTCAACATTTGCAGTATTTGCTTTTATTTTAGTCAAAATTATTATTTGGGAAATATTTTTGAATTACAAGGTATTGAAATATGAAGCCTTTTAAAGGGAATAGACAATTTTACAAGGATCACAAGAGTCACATTGCATGCTAGGGAAAGGGAAACCAATATATATAGTCAAAAGACACACCAGAAAAATGGGATGTTGGGGATGATAGAATAGAGTACTTAAGGGAATTAGGCAAATTTAATTAACATCCAAGGAGATGTAGTAAATTAAAATACTTTACCTTCAACCGAAAAGAGATAGAGGATGGGACTAATATTAGTGTGCCTACAGATTCTTGTGTAGGATAAAAATCATAAATGTAATATTTGATGAGACAAAAACATACAGAAAAAGAAGGACAATAAGAAAACCATTGCATAAAGACTCTAACAATTCAGGAGCAAAATGCATCAGTATTATCTAGGAATCAGCACCAGAAATAACATGTTAAAATGTGGATACTCAATTTGGCTTGATGGTAGGAAGCAAAGAGTAATAGTGGAAAGATGCTTGTTGGACTGAAGGCCTGTGACTTAGTGGTGTGCCTCAGGGGTCAGTGCTGGGCCCATTGCTGTTTGTTATCTTTATCAATGATTTGGATGAGAATATACAAGGCATGATTAGTAAGTTTGCGATAACACTCAGATAGGTGGTATTGTGGACAAGGAGGAAGGTTATCAGAAATTGCAGCAGGATCTTGATCAGCTGGGGAACTGGGCCGAGAAATGGCAGATGGAGTTTAATAAAGATAAGCGTGAGGTGTTGTATTTTGCAAAGTCACATCAAGGTAATAGTTTCATGGTGAATGGTGAGGCCTTAAGCAGTGTAGTGGAACAGAGGGTCCTTGGTTATCAGAGGGACCGGTTCTCTGAAAGTGGAGTCACAGGTAGACAGGGCAGTGAAGAAGGCTCTTGGCACACTGACCTTCATCTGTCAGGATGTTGAGTATAGAAGCTGGCAAGTTATGTTGCAGTTGTACAGGACGTTGGTGAGACCACACTTGAAGTATTGTCTTCTGTTTTGGTCACATTGCTAATAGGAAGGTTGTTATTAAACTGGAAAGAGTACAGAAGAAATTTATAAGGATATTGCCAGGACTCAAGGGACTGAGTTATAGGGAGAGGTTTGACAAGCTAGGGCTTTTTCCTTTAGAGTGTAAGAGACTGAAGGGGGATCATTTTGAAGTGTATAAGACCATGAGAGGCATGAATAGGGCGAATACACTCAGTCTCTTTCCTAGGGTTGGGGAATCGAGGACTAGAGGGCATCAGTTTAAAGTAAGAGGGGAAAGAATACATGGAAACCTGAGGGGCAACTTTTTTACACCGAGGGTGGTATGCATATGGAATAAACCACCAGCGGAAGTGGTTGAGGCAGGCACATTAACAACATTTAAAAGGCATTTGGACAAAATCTTGGATAGGAAAGGTTTAGAAGGATATGGGCCAAGTGCAGGGAAATGGGGTTAGCATGGATGGGCAT
Organism: Rhincodon typus; assembly: GCF_021869965.1. NCBI lineage: Eukaryota > Metazoa > Chordata > Chondrichthyes > Orectolobiformes > Rhincodontidae > Rhincodon > Rhincodon typus. The sequence goes on along the minus strand of NC_063336.1, from coordinate 63,870,929 downwards.
TTTGGTCAGCATGGATCAGTTTGAGCCGAAGGGCTTGTCTCCATGTTGTAGGACTCTATGACTATATCATTTTATAATGAACAATATCAAAGGCATAAATCAAACTCTTCAATTGTGACTTTTTATGAAAGGTAACAAGTGAGGCAAATTGAATATTTTAAAACTATAATGTGTGCGTACAAGCTAATTATATATCCAAGAAAAATGAATGTAAATTAATCATACTAAAAACTTAATTAGAATACAAATAATTAACTTACTCCACTACTAACAGGTCCAAATGAATGTCCAGCACCATCTGGTTCTTCAAAATATAGGGTATAAAAGTTTGGCCTGATTGACAAAATCAAACACTTAGTATAGCAATGCTGAGATTTTCAGCTAACATACATTTCTAATTTGAATAGCTATTTTTGTAAACCTGATTGATTACTGATGATCACTGATCACATGAACTCAAATTGTGTCCCTTCCTCCAACTATCTCTTCCATGGTTTGGCTCCTACATTCTGCATCTTTCTGTCCATCTCTGTTGGGGTGTTCACTTTCTCATGGTGTACAACTCTTACATTTAGATGCATTGGCATCTGTCTCTTTGTCAATCTCCAATTCTCTCTATTACCCTTTCCTCTTTCGGTCCTCCTCCTCCTCTATATATTTCCCTTTCTTCAGTTGTTTTCCTCACACATTTCTGACTTTCAACAGCCCTTTCTACATTCTCCCATCTCCCTGCTATTTGATTTTTTTCTTTTCTTTCCTTTTTTCTCCTATGGAGATATTAAGACAAATGTGGGACACAAACTATCATTTGGCCGCAGCAGTGAAACAGATTCTCAATAACACAGATACAGATGGAGGGTTAAAGCTTGAGGAACTGAGGAACCGGTGGGAAACGTGGGACTGGAGGAAGGATTAGGAGAGCTAGAATCTGGGTTGAAGAGGAAACAGAGATATCACAGTACAGCAGGGCCTGGAGAGAAAGCTAAACAGAAGGCCAGTGTGCAAAGTAGAATGGTTTGAAAAAAGTGTGGAGACCATGAGGCAGGATACAAAGGTCAATAGCTTGGAACAGAGGCTGAAGAACAATTTTGGAGCACAAGGAATAAGAGCTACTGACTTGTGGCTTTGGGTGCAAGTGCCAAGCAATTGAACAGAGAAACCAGGAAATGGGACATCAAAGCCAACTGGGAAGCAGACGAATCTGCTTAATGAAATTGCTCATGATTGACAGACAATTGATGGACAGACTTTTTATTTAAATTCTGCAAACAGACTGATTACTAATGACAAGTTAGTATGATAATAACCAAAAGTGATTACCTCTCCGACTCAGGTAAGCTGAGCCATTTCAAGACAGTAAATACCCTTTCTTCAAATGGAATTGATCTGAAAATATATAAACAGTTGTAGGCAAAAGGGAGAGATAGTAAAAGCACTCAAGATGAAAAGATTACATCAGTTATTTTTGATGCATTGGTTACAATTAACTAGGTTCTTTCAAACATAATTAAGTAGAAGTTACAATCATCTAGATTTGCAACACAGGTGTGGCAATATAATTCAGACAGAACACATTATTTGATCATGAAACCATTTAGCTTTAAGCACATTAATATTGTATCAAAATCCTATTAATCTGGATCAAAAACAATGAGGTAACTAAAATATTATTTGATCTTTAAATAACGTTCCACTGTCCACCATTTTATTGCAGATTTCAAATTATTTAATGTAATCAGATATTTGTTCAAATAGCAGATAAAAGAATTTTCAACAGATATGTTTTACTGCATGGCATGGAATGTAGGATTTAGGATCAGCAGTAGGCAATTCAGCTCTTCAATCTTGGTATTATATTCAAATAAGATCATGTCTGATCTGGTTGTGGCCTCAACTTCACTTTTCTGTCTATCCCTGTATAACCCTTCACTCCCTTGTCTATCAACTATTTAAACTAATTTAGAAGTTTATGACTGAATTGAATTGCCTGGAATTTGCTTTAGACATTCAGCATTAGTTTACCAGAACAAGTAGAAATCTTCCATCCATTTTGTAAAAAGTATATATTTTTCACATGTGCCCTGCATGTACCAATATTTCTATGTACAAATGGTGACTATGTTTTGGGTGACCATTGTTAGTTGCTGAGGGAAGTAAATCTGTTCCTGGCCAATAGTGGTGACATGTTGTAATATCTTGGTTACAAAATAAAATAAATGAAACTTTGAATGTTTTTAATTCCAAGTACATTGAAAGATGGGAAAATTTGGCAACATCACAAGCATCACCTAACCTCCACCCCCTCCACCACAAACTCTGTAATCTGCCTAAACCAGCATTAGAGGGAGGAGAAAGTGGTAAATCTGTCAGCATTCATTATGGCTTATAGGTAAATAATGCCACTGCTACTTGTTATCAAGTGATAAATCCCAGCAGCTAGGCTTCATTATATTCATTACATGGTAACAATGCCTACTTGATTTTCATACAAATAATTACACACTGAAAGATTGGATGTTTTGTTTTCATTTCATGCAGTGGTGCATTTTAAATTGTTAAAATTTTTTCATGGAATGTGAGTGTTTTAATTGTCCTTGAATTAAGCAACTTGTCAGACCATTTCAGACGGAAGGATATTACTGAACCAGATAGATTTTACAACAATCGAGGACACTTGTAATGGTCATCATTATGGAGACTACCTTTATATTCCAGGTTTACTACTTGGATTTAAGTTCCACCAGCTGCCATTATGGAATTGAGATTTGCTTTTCAACATCATAAACCTGGGCTTCTGGATTACTAATGAAGTGACATTAGCACTACATCATCATCTCCCATTTATGAGATGTTTAATACAGTGCTGAAACAAAGATTGGGATGACTTTTCCCTGCCCCTTGGAAATGGGATTGAATGCAGGGCGATGATTGTGAATAAAAGGGGAATGACTTTGGGACAGCTCTAGATGATTTGCCCAGTGCTGGACAGGGAACATGAGCTTCATGGAGGCAGGCAGTCATTTGGTGTAACTAATGTGTCACAAGGGAGCCATTTTGTGACAACGGCCATATTTTCCCACCATTGCGGTGGATTGTTACTCTATGCAACTGAGCTCAGTTGAGGAGCCCTCACAGCAACAACGTGGCAGCCATAAGAGCCAGAGACTTCATGCCCAATGACAGGGTTGCAAGGATGAAAGACTGCAACCATCACTACCCATGTAGAGGTCTGTCCCTTCACTGTGATGGACTTATTGACTCCAGCCCTCTTAATTTGATGGTTCAGCGTAAGCAAAGGGCACCTTTTTGTTGTGGTTGTTGGAGGCTGACCTCACTGAGGCTCTCAAGAAATTGCCTGCCATCTTTAATAGGTTGACAAACGGAGAGGCAGGCAATTAGTAGGACACTGAGTGGTGGTGCCTGTGGGACCATTGACAAAATATATGGGCAAAGGACCGCTATATAGGCTGAATGCTGGGGACACAGTGCCCACCCAAAATTCAACCAACCATCCTGGATAATTGGCCATGTTAGGGCCTCAATTAGGGCAAAGGCAAATGGACCCAAGGCCTTGCCCACCCCATATAAAACTGGACAGGTTGAGAACTGATTGGAAAGCAGCGGGAAAGCCAGTTGGGGAATTTTACGGGCTTCCTACCTGCCGAGACTGGGAACACAAAACCTTACTTAGAGGTTCTGCTCTCTGAATCCATTCATGATCCGATATTGACCTATGCACACTGTATTTTCTTGACTTCTGAAAATATTTGAAGATTTCTGGTTACAAACACGGAAATCTAGGGCACAGAAGGAGGCCTTCCAATCATTGTGGCAGGAAAACTGTTGCAGAGCTTAATTCCACATTCCAGATGCTGGTCTGTAGGCCTGTAGGTTACTGCATTTCATGTGGATATCCACATATTTTTGAAATATTTTGAGGGCTTCTGTCTCTGCCAGACTTTCAGACAATGAAAGTGGAATCTTCTCCCCTCAGAGATAGCGAAATTAAAGTAAGAAGGGCTCTTACTTAGTTGATTGATGGCCTACCTAAACACGACGAGCTCCCTGCTGCCACCAGAATTGAGTTCAGGATGGGAAAGCCCATGCTTTACACTCCCATTTGCCACCAATTGGGGCTCCTAAATGATCAATTGAAGAAACCTTAAGAACTTCATCCATCATCGCTGGAAAAAACCTTGCTGCGAATGAGCCTGTTACCATGCAGTGTGCACGGGCAGGTCAAACTGCCACTTGTCACATCAGGATGAGGGGTTTCCTCAATCAGAGACAATTAACGCCTGATTGAGGCACTGGGCATGAAGCGGGAGACTTTGTGCTGGGAGCCAACCATATGCCCTTGATTCCAGCCTCACTTGCCCCAAACTCTACCTCAGGCCAAACTCAAGAAATAACTCCTCCTCCACCTAACATGATTTATCTTTGTCTAGGGTCATCTACAGTCTCCTTCTAACTTTATCCACAGGTGCCAGTGGTGCCGCTGAGCACAATAGGTGCCAGCCATTTGATGACCTCTAAGGGTCTTGATTCTGGGGAAAAACCCACCAGTGGCCTTGCCATTGCCATTTTGGCAAGAAAGTTAGAGCACCTGGAAGAGACAGGTAAGACCCTGATGCCTCAGCAGGTTTACATCCAATTTCCAGACTCCCATCACCCTCTGGATGAAAGGATATCTTCCCAAAGTTCCAATGTCTTCTTATATTGGTGTGAGTTTGCCTCCAGCAGGATGTTTTACCAATACGTTTATCCAATAACATAAGAAACTGGAGTGGTTATCATGGTGCTGAGAAACTAATGTTTCTTACAGCTGACTATCATATACAAATGTTCCATTCACAGCCACACACAAACATTAGTTTGCCACTGGAAACAATATGCCTTCAATAGGTTGCCATGCTTCAAATGATCCCAAGGTAAGATGGAATGTTAGATCCTTTTACCCTAGGTTGCATACAATGATGCAGTAATGATACCATGTGCTTGTCTCTTAAAAGTACAATGACACATTGACCATGAGACATGATCCAACATAATCCTTCAATCAAGAATGCCCGGTATTAGTTTTCATACAATGTAACTCAGCAGATTTGAACTAAATTTGGACAACAATTTTTCAAGAGAATTAGAATGGTCTAATTATAACAATTCCATGAAAACTGTCTAAGCACTCCAAATTTCACATTGCATGTTTAAAGAGGATTTAGTAAGTTAAAACCATCTGGAAAAATTGGCCATGGAACTGATCCACAGCTTAGTATCCATATGTATTTACACAATGACTTAATGGGATAGAACAATTGTTCAATGAGGAATGATTAAACACATTGCACCTTTGTACGTACAAAATTCTTACAGGGATCAAAAGAATTAATGCAGGAAGGCTGTTTCCCATAGTTGGGGTGTCCAGAGCAAAGGAACACAGTCTCAGAATGAGGGGCAGGCAAGGACTGGGATGAAAAGGAATTTCTTCACTCTGAGGATGTTAAACCTTTGGAATTCTCTGTCCCAAGCATTGTGGAGACTCTGTTGTTGGGTATGTTCCAGACTGAAATCAGTGAACTTACATATTTTAAAAACAACAAGGGATTTAGTGATAGTGCTGGAAAATGGTGTTGAAGTTGAAGTCAGCCATGATTTCATTGAACGGTGAAACGGGTCCAAAGTGTTGATTAGCCTGCTCCTATTTCTTTCGTTCTTATGGAACGTTTAATAGAAATATTGACAATTATTTTTAGCAAGAGGAAATGTAGCTATGGCCTTTTGATGGATCTACCCACCCCAGCAATGTCAGAAATCATACAATACCAAGTTATAGCCCAAGAGGTTGATTTAAAATCACAAGCTTTCATAGCACTGCTCCTTTGTCAGGTGAAGTGACTGGAGTGGTGCATGCAAGTAAGCTAATGAATCCTTATTCTATACAGGCAAAAACTGCAGGTATCAGGAAAGGAGTGGGAAAATCTGAGTTGGTCTGATGCACATTTTTTAAAGGGTTCCAAATTGGCATAAATCCAGTCCTAATACTCCATTTGCCATTGCATTAAAAATAGATTTCTGGTTTTCAAGTATTCATTCCTACCATTGTTGCACAACTATGCTCATTTCATAATTTTCCAAGTAAATTACTTCATGATTATTTCATATTATTTGCATATACTACAAAACTTACTTATTGAATTTCACATATTTATTTGGGTACGTTCCATTTATTTTCACTTCAGATCCAGGCCAGAAGAAAGTACCTGCTTTTAGGCCTTGGTACATAGCTGTCAGCCATAACTAGGTAAAGAACAAAAGTACATTTAAGTCACATTTATGCAACCAGTGATTCATATGAACATTATGATAATAGGGGAGCTTAGTGATGAAGGTCATGGGGAGATTGCCCTCCCACTTTTGCATTTTTTTGCTACCTTTGTCCACAGTGTCAGCTTCAACCACACCCAGGCCAGACACAGCAAGGCAAAGAAAAAGTAAAACTCTCTAATTTGCCCCAGCAATGATCTGATTATTGGTGATTGATTAAACAGGACCTAAATCTTTAAGAACTGATGTTAATCTTGCCAAAATGACATTGTGTGGATAACTTGTATGCCCCATAGCACTAGCCTCCTTGACTCTTTGTCCATGCAAATAGTCATTGGCAAGCCACTCGTCTCACCACATAGACATGGAAACTAGGAGCAGGAATAGGCCATTCGGCCCTTTGAGCCTTATCTGCCATTCAATATAGACATTGCTGACCCTCTATCACAAAGTCACATTCCTGCTTTCTCCCATACTCCTTGATGCCTTTAATATCTAAAAATGTATCTATCTCTTTCTTGAATACATTCAGTGACTTGTCTCTGCAACTTTATATGGTAGAGAATTACACAGGTTTACTATCCCTTATTCTGTACTTCAGTCCTAAATAACCTACACTCTATCCTAAGCCTGTGAACATGGTTCTAGACTCTTCAACCGAGGAAAACATTCTCTCTGCTTCCAGCCTGTCCATCCCCGTCAGAATTTTATATGTTTCAGTCAGAATCCCTCTCATCCTTCTAAACTCTAGTGAATACAGGCCAATTGAACTAAATTCATCATATTTGTGCTCTCAGACCAACAAAAACACATTACTTCAGCCTTTCTGCATTTGTATCTATGACACTAAATACTTCTTCAGGCCATTTTGCTTGCATGAATACACATATTTTTAATATATTTGCACAGGATGTCTCCTATGGCTCTTAGCTTGCTTTCTTAGCACTCTTAGTACTTTACAACTCCTTACTTCTGCATACATCATACTGCTCCTGCCCCTATTTCTTTTGTTCTTATGGAATGTTTACTATAAATATTGTCAACTATTTTTAGCGTGGGCAATGTAGATATAGCCCCTTCTTAGAACTACCCACCCCAGCAATGGAACTGGGAAGGGTAAGAGTGGTGCATGCAAGGAGGCTAATGCATCCCTGTTCCACGCTGGCAAAAACTGCAGTAAATGGGAGTGGAGTGGGAAAACTGCAGTTGGTCCTATGCACTTTTAAAGGGTTCTCAAATTGCGTTGACTTGGCACCAATCCAGTCCTAATACCCACTCCATTTGCATTTGCATTAAAAATAGATTTCTGGGTTTCAAATATTCGTTCCTGACATTATTGCACAACCATGCTTATTTCATAATTTTCCAAGCAAATTGTTTCATGATTTTCTATCTTATTTGCATATACTGAAAAACTTACTTATTGAATTTCACATATTTATTTAGGTATGTCCCATGTATTTTCACTTCAGACCAAGGCCAGAAGAAAGTAGCACACACTTAGCACGTACTCACTTACTTATGAGCCACCAGCTTCTGTGGCTTGCATTGCATTTTTCGTGCAGCTGGAGAGGTAAGCATCCTATAATGGTGGGAAGGCACTGAAAGGTCAATCTATCAGTCAGACAGCATGTACTCTGCAGTTTACACAGTAAACACACTGCATGTGCTTCAAGCAAATGGCTATGTGTAGAGGGGCGCAATCCTTAGTTGGGTAAAGGGGGATTACATTCAGTCAAGGAATATTGCCCTATTCTAGTGCAGGGCCACAGTTAATCAAACATTTGGTCTTATCAGTGAAATAACTCTTCAGAGGCCGGCATCTCAGCACCAATCACCCATTATTGACAAATGCATAGCCTTTGACAATAGTACTGCCTCTCGCTGAGTCAGGCATTCCCATATCCCTGACATTCATCCCTTTATGTCAGCCAAGTCTCCCTGATTGGACCAGATTAACAGCCCCAATCAGGGAACTCATATTCTATGAGGTCCATCTGGCTGACCTCATTACAATCACTATAATCAGAGTCCATAAATCAGACCAAGCTGTGTCCTGAAGATCAAGTACAACCAGTCTGGGGATTACAGGTAGGTCAGAGAGGATGCTGTGGAATTAGATTCGAAGGAGTAGTACACATTTACCTTCAAATAAACAGAGATAAGGACTGAATATAATAGAAATAGATAGAAGAGCAGTTAGTGGTGATGCAAGAGCAAGAGAAGTGATGGGAGATCCCTGTGAGTGGGTTGGAAGTGCAGAGGATGGGAAGGCTTAGTAGGTTGGGAGGATGTGATGGGTGAGAGCCATTGAATAGCCATGCTGCATGCAATACTGAGTGGTGTAATCCATGAATCTTGGTGAGAGATATGTGTAGTGGGAGAGTTAGTGTGAATGGTGGCTATGTGAGCATGAGGCAGCAAAGGGAAGACAGTCCACTTACTTCACTCAGGACGAAGCACTGGCCCAGGCTGCAATTTGTGTGCAGGTTGGTTGGGATCTAATAGTATGGGTTCCTGTAGTAGTCAGCTGGGAAATGAACTGTCCTTCTCTCCATTATACTGTCCACCAACACCTCTAGGTCCCCACCCGCAAAGCAGGGTGCAAACCTTCTCTTCTCTACGCTTTGGGTTGAATGTTGAGGCTTCAGCTTCACAATATGAAGGGCAAAACCTGATTCACAGCACTTGATGTGGTGTGCAGCTCAGCTTTAAATAAGTTGCCCAAGGACTGAAAGCACAATAGGTGCCCATTAATGGTGAGCATTTCTAGTTTACCAGTTGCCTGATTTCTCAGAAAAGGCATTCAGGAACCTGGTTGCATAATTATTGAAGTGAAGAGTGAACAATTACACAAGAAAAACTCCTCCCAGCCACAGCAGACTTGACACTATGAATTTAGCTCGACAAAACACTGATTAAAATGGGCAACTTCCACACAATGGGATGACAAAACTATAAACAGCTTTTTTTGATTTTGATTTGATTTATTACTGTCACATGACCTGGGTTCGATTCCACCTGTGGGTGACTGTCTGTGTGGAGTTTGCATGTGTTCCCCGTGTCTGTGTGGGTTTCCTCCAGGTGCTCGGGTTTCCTCCCACAGTCCAAACATGTGCAGGCTTGGTGGATTGGCCATGCTAAATTGCCCATAGTGTCCAGAGGTGTGTAGATTAGGTAGTTTATAGGTGGATGGGTCTGCGCGGGATGTTCCGAGGGGCGGTGTGGACATGTTGGGCCAAAGGGCCTGTCTCTACACTGTAGGAATTCTATGAATATTCTATGTACCAAGGTACAGTGAAAAGTGTTACTTCACATGTTTTACAGGCAGATCGTACTATACAAATGCATCACGGTAATAGAACAGAGTGCAGAATACAATGTTACAGCTGCCGAGAAGGTGCTGAGAGAGATCAACATTAACATTAAAGATGTCCATTTAAAAGTCTGATAACAGTGGGGAAGAAGCTGTTCTTGAATCTGTTCGTACATGTGTTCAAACTTTTATATCTTCTGCCCTTACAAAAGAAGGGTGAAGAGACTATAACCGGGTTGGGAGGGTTCTTTGATTGTGTTGGTTGCTTTCCCATGGCAGCAAGAAGTATAGATGGAGTCAATGGATGGGAGACTGCTTTGTGTGTTGGACAGGGCTGTGTTCACAACTCTCTGTAGTTTCTTACAGACTTGGGAAAAGCAATTGTCATACCAAGCTATGATACATCCAGATAGGATGCTTTCTATTGTGCATCTATAAAAGTTTATAAGAGTCTTTATGCACACACTGAATTTCCTTAGCTTCTTGAGGAAGTAGGGGTGTTGTTGTGCTTTCTTGACACTAGTGTCAACAAGGATGGGCCAGGGTAGATTTTTGGTGATTGTCTCTCCCAAGAACCTGAAGCTCTTGGCCACCTCCACCTCATCACCATTGATGCAGACAGGGATGTGCCATCCACTCCACTTCCTGAAGTCAATAACCAAATCCTTTGTTTTGCTGACATTGATGGAGAGATTGTTGTGAAATAATTCCATAGAGGCCAGTATCCCATCATTCCAAGATGGTGGCAGAGTAGGACGCTTCAGCTGGAGCCCGCCCGCTCCATCTATTTCTTTTTCTGTTTTTTATTCCTGAACTCTTGGCCTCTGCGCAGTTTCAGACTCCCAGCCTCAGTGAAGACTTGGACTCTTGGCCTCAGCATGGACCCGTTAAGGTGCCCTCTCGGCTGCCTATAGTAGTCTCTTGGCCTGACGTGACTGTCTCGTGGCCTACCATGGCAGTCATTGAGCTCAGCTTGGCAGCCTTTTAGTAGCCAGTGGCTGACATTTGGCCCAATGTGGCATCAGCATGGACTACCAGCCTCGAAGTGATTCCAGACCCATCTCCTGGCCTCAAGAGCATCGAGGGGAAGCCTGGTGCAGTTTGGAGTCAAAGCCCAGTGCAGACTACAGGCTTAGTGCTAGTGTGGACTGGGTTGGAAGAAATTTTGTTCTTAACCTTTTATTTCTCTATTTTCTAATTTATTCCCATGATCTGTAATGCTGGACTTCTTAGTTTCTTTATTTTTTAAATTTTTTCCTATGAACTTGTACTGAAGAAGGTGACACCTTAAGTGATGACTTGTAAACTTTTCACTGTACTCATTTGAGTATATGACAATGTCAGCCAGGGGTCCCTGGTTGAACCAGATTAAAAGCCCCGATCAGGGAACTCATATTCTATTGAATCATAGAATCCCTATAGTGTGGAAACAGGTCCTCTGACCCAACAAGTCCACACCGACCCTCAGAGCATCCCACCTAAACCCATCCCCCTATAACCCACCCAATCTACACATCCCTGAACACTACGGGCAATTTAGCATGGCCAATCCACCTAACCTGCACATCTTTGGACTGTGGGAGGAAACCAGAGCACCTGGAGGAAACCCACGCAGACACAGGGAGAATGTGTAAACTCCACACAGACAGTCGTCCGAGGGTGGAATCGAACTCGGGCTGTGAGGCAGTAGTGCTATCCACTGAGCTACCGTACTGCCCCATGACCTATGAGGTCCATCTGGCTGACCTTGTTACAATCACTACATTGTCTTTGCACCATGCCTCTAAACACTCTGTCTCCTGTACAGTTGAGTCAATTAGTAGTGTTTGTCAATGCTGGTGGGCTAAAGGATTACAAAATGACAGTTAAAAATGAAGGGGAAGAAAACCTGACTGTAAGCAAGTGAGGGACCAACTACATATTTGACTCCATGTTTGATGGCACCTGTATTGAAAGTCATGCTGCATGTGCTTATTGTACACTGGTCTAATCTGCACCATCTCTACATGTCCATGTTGAAATATGCTTATCTGGAGAATGAGACAGGTTTGAGATTGCAGTGGATTAGCACTGTCACAGGCCATGCTAGTCCTCTGGTCTATTTAGCAGCTGAGACTATCAGACCAACAATTCTGATTTAGTTTTTTGCTGATCCAGATTCCATAAAAACAGTTCCCACATTGATGCAGGGTGGTGTTCTGGAGTTAGGATTAAGTGATGACTCATTTTGTAATGTCATCTGCAATGACTGATAAATTTCAATGTCACAGCATGTGAAGACAATTTTAAAGGGCCTTCTAAGGACACAGATTGCACAGTTCATCAGGATGTCTGCTCAGATTCTTTTACTTCTTTTCGAGGTAGCTGGTTCTGCCGGGCTTGGTAATTTTGTGAATTTTGTGCTTCGTCAAAGTAAGCAATCATACATACTTTGGCAAATTAGCACTATTTTAGTAAACCTATGGTAAATTTTCAAAATTAGTGGCCATCTCATGTGAGCCTGTCTGCGAAGTTCTGCTAATTCTGAAAATCTCTCAATATACAAGGAATTTAAATAAGATTTCTCTATTTGGAATGACTATTACAATAATAAACATTTGCAAAAGCAAAAGTTGCTTCTAGGCAAACTGTCATGTGAACTGCAATACAATATGGGAAAGATAATTCAAATTGTGAATGGCTGCAAGAGGCAGAGCTGATGACAGACATATCCTGTTATGGGAGATTTAGTATGAAATAAATCTTATGCAATGTAGTCAAAGAAATGCCTCCTCAGGATGTTGGAGTCATAGAGTCATAAACAACATGGAAACAGATCCTTCAGTCCAACTCGTCTATGCCAGCCAGATGTCCTATACAAATCCAGTCCCATTTGCCAACATTTGGCCCATATCCCTCTAAACCCTTCCTATTCATATACCCATCCAGATGCCTTTTAAATGTTGTAATTGTACCAGCCTCCACCATCTTGTCTGGCAGTTCATTTCATACATGCATCACTCTCTGCGTGAAAAAGTTGCCCCTTAGGTCCCTTCTATATATTTCCCCTCTCACCTTAAACCTATGCCGTCCAGTTTTGGAGTCCCCCAACCTGGGGAAAAGACCTTGCCTATTTACCCTATCCATGCCCCTGATGATTTTATAAACCTCGATAAAGTCACCCCACAGCCTCCAATGCTCCAGGGAAAATAGGCCCAGCCTGTTCAGCCTCTCCCTTTAGCTCAAACCCTTCAACCCCAGCGACATCCTTGTAAATCGTTTTTGAACCCTTTCAAGTTTTGCAACATCCTTCCTATAGCAGGGAGACCAGAATTGCACGCAATATTCCAAAAGTGGCTTAACCAATGTCCTGTAGAGCCCCAACATGACCTCCCAACTCCTATACTCAATGCACTGGCCAATAAAGGCAAGCATACCAAATGCCTTCTTCACTATCCTCCTGCGACTCCACTTTCAAGGAACTATGAACCTGCAATCGAAGGTCTCTTTGTTCAGCAACACTCCCCAGGGCCTTATCATTAAGTGTATAAATCCTGCCCTGATTTGCCTTTCCAAAATGCAGCACCTCACATTTATCTAAATTAAACTCCACCTGCCATTCCTAGGCTTATTGGCCCATCTGCTCAAGATCCTGTTGTGCTCTGAGGTAATCTTCTCGGTCCACTACACCAATTTTGGTGTCATCTACAAACTTATGAACCGTACCTCTTATGTTCACATTCAATATGTAAATGACAAAAAGCAATGGACCCAGCACCGATCCTTGTGGCACACCGTTGCTCACAGATACCATGTCATGGATTAATTTAGTAATAAATGTTGTGCTGAGTTATTTGTTGCACTATTCTTGTAAACATTGGACTTGTTCTTTGATAATGAAGTAATCAGATTAGATACTAAAGTGCAGTTAACACAGGTAGTTTAAGTGATTCACAAATGTTAACTGCTTGTTTGGTCAGCAGGCTCCCTCAAGTTCAGCTCAGGATGCCTAGGTAGCACCCAAACAAAGCAGCAGGAACAGAAAGACTAAAGAATCCTGAAATCATTTCAGGTGCTTTGAGGTCAATATAATGTGGAACCAAGCATTGTTTAGAAATATAGCACTTTGTAATACATTAGTGTGGTCTCTTTTATTCTGTTAACAATTCTGATTGGCTCTGTTCCTCATAATTAACCTTGAAGGTGCTGATCATGGTAGGTGATTGTACATGGAGCTGTACATGGAGCACTGAGGCCCCTAATCCCTAACGCACTGGGGTGAACACGATCTCGGGAAACATGACCTTAGATTAGATGTATGGGTTTGGAGTGTCAATCAGCATTGCACAGGGTCAGTACATCACAGAAATAGTTGAACGCTGTTGCTCACTGACGTTTCAGAAATGTACACGCAACCTGCACATATTCCAGCTTAACTCCATACAGATGTTCCAGCCTGGGAACTGAACAGGGGGTAATTGGAACAAAGCAGAACAAAGGTTCAACCCCTGAAAGGTTCTGTGAACATCACACCAAAACATTAGCCTGACATTGGAAATCTGAATTCTAGCCTCTTGGATAATTAAGTTCCATGTCCTGACATTCTAAATGCTCTGGACAGACTCAGAAGATTCCCCCTCTCCCTTAATTTCACTGTGCAGTTCCTTTAAGATTGACACTTGCATGCAGGCACCTTAAAAGGATTGCTACTAGAGCATTTGTCCCCTGGGTGGCTCATTCCTCATAGCTGCATAGCAATGCACGCACATTGCTTAGGAGTGATCATTCAGACAGAACGTTACCATACCATTCCTCATAATTGTATTTCTAAATATGCAGAACCGATGATGTATTTGTGCTAAATTCTTACTAAACAAAACAATTAGTATACAGTATACTCACTGGCTGTCCGCCCCACCACACTGGATTGTTTTTCTCATCACCAGACAGAGAGAAGGATAAGTTTAAATTAACATCATACATGTTGTTGTCAACAATGCCATGTGTTTCCGAATAGAGTCCCTAAAAAAAATATACATTTACTTCAGATTAACTAAATTCATCTCTTCATATTAAAGTTTCTGCCATATGCTGACAGCTATGAGCAATTATAACAAAAAGTCTAAATAACACAGGCTGCATAATAGCTACTTTTAAATATTGTGCTCCCAGTATTTTTCAGGAGTCTTCCTGCCTGTGACGCTGGTCTGGAGACCCCTGTGAAGATGACTTACGTAAATTCACAGATCTGATTGCTAATAACTTATCAGTTTTCAGATCAGTCTGTGAAAAAAGGAGGTAGTAGCTGTGACAATTCCAATGGGGAGAGAGCAAATTATTATTTAAATGGAAAGCAGGTTCAAAGTGCATTAGTGTAGAGGGATCTGGCCATCTTTGTGCATGATTGAGAGAAAATGGGTGTGCAGCATATAATAAGAAAAGGCAAATGGAATCCTGGAATTTATTGCACAAGGACTGGATTATAAAAGTAAAGAAGCGTTATTGCAATTATATAAGGCGTTGGAGAGGCTACATCTGGAGCATTGTGTTCAGCTCTTACTTGAGGAAGGATGTGGTGGAACTGGATGCAGTTCAGAGGAGATTCACCAGGTTGATTCCAGGGATGAAAGGGCTGTTGTATGAGAAGCGGTTAAATAACTTTGTAGCTTGTACTCGCTGGAGTTCATAAGAATGAGAGGGGGATCTGATTGAGGTATATAAGATGCTAAAGGGTGATTGTTAATGTGGATGTTGATCAGATGTTCCCCTCTGTGGGACAGTCTCGAGCAAGAGGGCATAGATATAGAGTGAGAGGGAGTAGGTACAAAACTGAGATGAAGAGGTATGACTTCACTCAGAGAGTTGTGAATCTATGGAATCCACTGCTCCAGAGTGCAGTGGAGGCAGAATCAATCAACCAAATCAAGAAAGAATTAGATGTGTTCCTTTTTGAAAGCAGGATAAAAGGATATGGGGAGCAGGCCCGAAAGTGGAGTTGAGACCAGGATTGGATCAGCCACGAGATAACAAGGTGTAGAGCTCGATGAACACAGCAGGCCAAGCAGCATCAGAGGAGCAGGAAGGCTGATGTTTCGGGCCTAGACCCTTCTTCAGAAAAAGATCTAAGATCAGCCATGATCATGTTAAATGGCAGAGCTGGTTCGAAGGGCTGAATTGCCTACTCCTGCTCCTAATTCCAATGTTCCCATGTTCCAGTGGGAAAAGCCATTCTAGTCGCTCAAGATCCTTGTAACCTTACGGGATTTCTATGGAACCCCTGCCTGTCCCAGACTCTAGAAGGAAACTATTCCAGTGTTTCTTAAGAGCCAAGATCCATTGTTTTCCCATCCAGACTAATTTCCAGTATTCCCCCACCATGTCCACTCTAATGATCCCACTCCAGCTCCCCCTAACCAATGCAATGGCTTTTTACTCCCTAATTTTGCTTTGTACTGTAGGATGTTAGAAACTTTGGGCATAAACAATATCAATTTTTCAGGAGTAGTTATTTATCTTTTGCCCAGATTTTTTGATGGACAGTCATCTCTGCAGCATGGGTGGGAATTATGAATCAAGACCCTGTAGAATCAATAGCAGAAACTGAGAAGAAATAAAAAATTCTGATGGACAATTCCCCGAACCTTGAAATTATCTATTTAAATCTTGAAATTTAGAGGGTTCTATGGCAATTGCATTAGCAGTTACCCAGGAACTAAAAACCTAGACTAAATCCTGGGTAACTACTGGATAATACCCCCAACCACACCTCACCCCCTCCCCCAGTGCTCCTCCAGAGGTGCCTAACCCCATCCTAGACCTGACCCAACCCAACATGCCCACCACCCGCCCCAATATCACCACACTCACCCACCCTCACTTAAGCCAGATCCAAAATCCACTGTAGGACCCAACAGCCACTTTCCTGCCAAGAGCTAACAACCCAGCTACTTGATCCAATTGCATTGAAAAAGGGGCATGGCTTGCCAAAATCAACCAACCTGCACTATGCTAAGTTGGCAGATTTAAGGTATGTTTCTCACTTCTGCAGGAGCTGTGACTGGAATTTCCCTGCTAGAAATGCAAAGTTCTAGCTTAATGGGATAAAATAAAAGAGAGTAGAGTGGCAATCTGATGGTGACCATCATTCCTCAGAAAATCTGGCCCAATATTTTTAAGGTTAGATTTTACAAAGATACATTCCCAATGCAGTCTTATTCAACAAGAAAACATAAGAGGAAATCATCTCCATGATTTCAGCAAATACATTTTTTAAACATATTAATTCATGAAATGTGGGCATTTATTGAACATATCTAATTGCCCTGGAGGTGGTAGTGGTGAGTTGCCTTCTTGAACTGCAGTCGTTCTGGTGTAGGGATACTCACAGTGCTGTTAGGGGTGGAGTTCCAGGATTTTAACCCAAGGTCAGTGAAGGAACAGCTATATAGTTCCAAGTCAGAAAGAGAGGAACTTGCAGATGGTGGACTTCTGATACATTTGTTTCCCTTGTCCTTTTTGATAGTGGAGATTTGGGGTTTGGAAAGAAGCCTTAGTGAGTTATTGCAGTACACCTTGTACACATTGACACCTCTGTATGTCTGTTGTAGAAGGAGTGAATGTTGAAGATATTAGCTGAGGTACCAATCAAGCCGATTGTCTGGTGTCAAGCTGCACTCTCCAAGTAAGTGGGGAGTATTCCTACACACTCCTGGCTTGCTCATTGTAGGTGGTGGATGTGCATCATCTACTGTGGGTTACCCACTGCAGATCTCTCACCCTCTGATCTGCTGTTGTAGCCAAAGCATTTATATGACTGGTCCAGTTCAGTTTTTGATCAATGGCAATTTCCAGAATGTTAATAGGGAGTTTGGTGATGATAATGCCATAGAATGTCAAGTGGAGATGACTAGATTCTGTCTTGGAAATGGTCGCCGGCTGATGTTTCTGAAATGTGAATATTCCTTGCCACTTGTCAGATCAAGTCTGGATGTAGTCCAGGTCTCGCTGCAGATGGACATGAATTGCTTCAGTATATGAAGAGTCATAAATGATACTGAATATTGTGTGATTATCTCCACTTTTCATCTCCTGATAGAGGAAATGTCCATAAGACCATAAGACATAGTTTTCCATCAGCCCATCGAGCCTGCTCCACTTTTCAATGAGACCATAACTGAATTAATAATCCTCAATTCAACCCTCCTGCCTTTTTCCCATTACCCTTGATCCTCTTACTGATTCAAAATCTTATCTCAGCCCTGAATATACTTAATATCCCAGGCTCAACAGCCCTCTGTGTTAAACCACAGTCACTACCCTCTGAGAGAAGAAAATCCTTCTCATTTCAATCTGTAACAGGCAACCACTTATTCTGAGACTATGCCCCCTGGTCCTAAACTTTCCCACAAGTGCGAACAACCTTTCCTGTCAACACCCCAACCAATTTGTTTCAATAAGGTCTCCCCCTCATTCTTCTAAACTCCAGTTAGTACAGGCCCAACCTACTTAATCTCTCCTAATACACAGTCCCTGCATATCCATGATCAGCCTAGTAAACCTCCTCTGGACTGCCACCAATACCTGTATGTCTTTCTTAGATAAGGGACTCAAAACTGTTCACAATATTCTTGCTCACTAGTGCCTTGTAAAGTTTTAGCAAAACCTCCCTATTTCCTGAAGAAGGGTAATACCAGAAACATTGACTGCTCCTTTCCTCCAGATGCTGCGTGGCCTGCCGTGTTCTTCCAGCCTCCTGTTTGTCTACCTTGGAGTCCAGCATCTGCAATTTTTTTGTCTGTCCCTATTTTTATGCTCCATTCCCTTTAAATAAAGGTCACTGATGAAGCAGTTAGAGATGGTTGCCCCTACAACATTATCCTGAGGAACTCCTGCAGGGATGTCCTCCAACAGAAATGATTAACCTCCAATAACCACAACCATCTTCCTTTGTACTAAGTATCACTTGAATCCTCACGTGGAAGGAGCCACAAAGTTCACATTTGTAAAGTTGATCTTGAAGACTATTTCCCTACTTCAGAAATGTTCTTAAATCTCAGGAGTTTTGTGCTAAATGTAATGGAAAATAAACAGCCAATTCATGTGTTGCAGTGAATATTTTCAGTACAATGCCATAATAGAAATCTGTCAATATCTCTATTTAATGTGGGTTGCTTCTACCATCTCTTCAAACAGCGCACTTTCTTATAAATGCAAAACAATCCTAAAATAGTTTATAAAAAGACAGATCAGTCATTTCCTGCTTTTGGTTTTACAAAAGTTGCCAAAACTTTGTGAAAATGCAGTAGCTCACAGAGAAGCACTGTTCAGTCCTCCAAGGTGCTGTTGCACAATGCAACATCTGTTTGTCATTTTTATCATCCAAGCAAACCCAGACCAGCTGTGAATTCTGAGAAATTTTGAGGAGATCCCCTAAAGTGTAGAAAGTGGGAAGGGATAAATCTGAGGAAAAGGTTTCACTGAAGAAGAACATGTTTAAGTATAGCTGAGTGAGAGCCTCATTAATTTCAGGCCTTGATGACAGCAGATGATATAATCCAAAAACTCACTGGCTTGTTACTTTGTCTTCATTATCATGCTTACCTTTCCATTTCTGAAGCAACAAATTTCATAGAACATGAACAGAAAGTCACTGAGGCTGAAAAACAAAACTTACCGTGACAATAGTGTAGTGATTTGGAAATGTTTTGGTGGGGTACATGGCTCTCATGTACAGAGAATGTGTTCCACAGGTCTCTGAAATTAAGACATCATGTTTAATTTTATTTATAAAGGATATAATATTATTTCCTTTCATTCGGTTGTAGTCTCACAATGTAATTTCAGTATATTTCACTTAACATGGTACAAAATGATACATTTGAGTTAGTGCTAAACTCTATAGGCGAAGGGACAGTTGTACAGTAATTAAAGCATAACTGCAGTTATCCTGCAAATGTAATCTACATCTACATTTTTGGAGCAAAGGAATGGAGAATTCTTGGGATTAAAAATCATTCTGTGCTGACACTAAACTAAAACGACAAATGTATCAACTGGAAATAATGTTGAATCACTGAAATTTGTGTGCAACAAGGTACAGTTAGAAATGATTTCATTCTTAGCAAGTTAACCTCAACATTGTGAAATCCAGTTGAAAATGTTGAAAATCCCTTAAAGTTTGTAAGCAGGGAAGATAGGAATCCAGGAAAATTACTTCTTTGAAAGGGAGGTGAAATTTTGGAACTTATTACTCAGTTTGTTGTTGCCAAATTAAACTTCAGCCCTAACTAAAGATTAATTCTGAGGGATTGCATGTAAAAATAAAGTCACCTCCATGTTTTGTGGCAAAAGTCATTTTGAAATATTAAATAATAAAATTGTGCAGATTGGGGCCTTTCATAGTTAACGTTTCGGGTCCCGTGACCCTTTCTCAGAGGAAGGGTCACTGGTCCCGAAACGTTAACTCTGTTTTCTCCTTCACAAATGCTGCCAGACCTGCTGAGCTTTTCCAGCAACTTTGTTTTATTCCTGATTTACAGCATCTGAAGTTCTTTCGATTTTTATAGGGGTCTTTCATGTTCAATATATATTGAGCTACCTGTCTAAAGCACACAATGAAAATCAAGTGGAAACCTTCCAGAACCTGTGTGCTTTTATTTCAAATGCATGAAAATCAAGCTGGCTCCATTACAGGCATAGACCTGTCTAGAATCATTTATATTCAAGTGTTGTAAGATTAACATGGATATGGAATTGGTTGAGTGACAGGAAACAAAGAGCATTAGTGAATGGATCTTTGCAGCCTTAAGAACAGTTTGTAGTGGAGACCCCAGACTCAGTTTTAGAACCTTTGCTTTTTTTGATTTATATTAATGACCTAATCCTTGTTGAACAGGGCACAATTTCAAAGTTTGTAAATAATACAGTTCTGGGAAGACAGTGATGACAGCAGAAATTGAGTACAGAGAAGATTCACAAGAATGGTTCCAGCCATGGAGAACGTGAGTGAAAGATACATTAGAGAAATTAGGACTGTCTTTCATAGAGAAAAGAAAACCAAAAGAGATTTGGTGTAGGTATTCAAAACTATGATGGATTTGGACTGAACAGACAGAGAGAAGCTGTTCCCCTTTTTGAAAGAATACAGAATATGAGGGCACAGATTTAATTAAAACTAATTTTAAAAAGCAAAAGTGAATTGAAAAAATGCTTTCACAACGAGTTAAGGTCTAGAATGTTCTGCCTGAAAGTGTGGTGAAGGGAGGTTCAAATAGACCACTAACAGGGGAGTATAAGACATTTACCTGAAAATGTGCAGGGTCACAGGGACTAGATGGGGGTATGGCACAAAGTAAAATCCTCTTTCAGAGAGTCAGTACAGACATGATGGGCTAAACGGCCATCTTCTGCACCGTAAACAGTCCTTGGTTTTCTGATTCATTAAAAACAGATTTTTGATTTCAGCAAAGCTTTTTCTTTAAAGCTTCCACCAAAATTTCTAAATTGTTTGAAGATTAAACAATGTTGCATTTTTCTTCAAATATGGAGCTGGATATTACATGCCCCTATTTGGTATGTTTTGGGCAGGAGTCACGTAATAAAGAGAGAGTGGCTGGCTCACCAGCTTCCCGCACATGCCTGAGCTGGCCCCCTTAGTACAGAGGTTGGCTGTGTCTCAAAATCAGTAATCCACCATAATCTGTAAATAAATAACTAAGGGTAGATTGAGCTGATTAAAAGTTCAATTGACTCCAATGTCATATTGTCCTTGCTAAGATATGCTTGGTATAGGCAGGCAGGCAGGAGTGAGATTCTTGGTTGTTTTGTTAAAGTGTCTATAATGGCAGGAGGAAGTGGGTGCTGTCATTGCAGAGTGCTCCTTGTCCACTCCAGCCACAAATTGAGAAGGTAGCACAGCTCTCCTTTCTTTCCGTCCTCACATTCTTTAAACACCAACCCCGCATATCCCTCCCAGAATTGACAAAAGGACATCATTCTAAAGCCCCCAGGCTTACATGGAGTGAAAATCCATCAGGCATTCTGTCTGACTTGCCTGCAATGCTGGCATTGCCCACTGTGGAGCGCTAGCACTGCTGGGTCTATTGCATCTGCCATCCAATCTAATTGTCTGGCAGCAGAGGGTGTGACCACCTGACTATGAGGGCAGCAATCTCTCTTGGACCTTGTTTATTTCCCCATACAGAGCTGGTAGGCTGGGGATGGCGATGGTGGTTAGTTCTTCCAGGCTGGTCAGCTGGCTGCTCATTTTCTTTCTGGGGTGGTTGGGGTCAGGGGTGGGGGTGCCGGTGGGAGTAGTACATAATATTCATCCTCTTGTTTCAGTCAGTCATACTGCCCTATAGATACATAGAAAATAGGAACAGCAGTACATCATTCAGCCCTTTGAGCCTGATCCACCATTGATCATGGCTAATCATTCAACTCATTACCCTATTTGAACTTTCATAGAATCACAGAACCCCGACAGTGCGGAAACAGGCCATTTGGCCCAAAAAGTCCACACCACCCCTCTGAAGAGCATCCCACCCAGACTCATTCCCTTACTGTTGTATTTCCCATATCTAACCCAAACATCCCTAGGCACTACAGCATAGCCAATCCACCTACCCTGCACATCTTTGGACTGTGGGAGGAAACCAGAGCACACCCACACAGACACAGGGAGAATGTGCAAACTCCACACAGGTAGTTGCCTGAGGCTAGAATTGAACCCAGGTCACTAGTGCTGTAAGGCAGCAGTGCTAACCACTAAGCCACCATTTCTTTCCATCCCACTAGGGTCTAAAAGCTATAACTATCACATTCTTGAAAACATTAGACATTCTGACCTGAATAGCTTTCAATGGCAAAGAACTGCACAGACTCACCACTCTCTGGGTGAAGAAATTCCTCCACATCTCAGACCTAAATGATGTACCTGATATCCACAAACTGTGATCCTGATACTGGATTCCCCAGTCACTGGGAACATCCTTCCTCTGTTTACCATTTTTTGTCCTGTCAGAATTTTACAAGTTAACTTATCTTTACTATCAGCAGGAGTATTCTTGCAGAATGAAACTCTAGAATCCCATTGCCCCACGGTAGGTTATTAAATGATAGTTTTTCCTTAGGTCATTCAGCCCTTTGTGTCCACACCGCCCCTCCAAACAGCATTCCACCTAGACCCACCCTATCTCTGTAACCCTGCATTTCCCATGGCTAATCCTGCATATCCCTGGACATTTAAGTCCTCCCACAATGAAGTAGGCAAATGAACAAACGGGACAGTATAATAAAGGTGGTTGCTTACCCTGATATACTGTTGTAAGCTTGAATAGATCACATGCTCTCACCAATATGAGATTCTAATGTCCTTAAGATTAAGAAAATATTTTGTCACATCCTGAGGAAAGCACTCGTCTTTTAAATGAGGTCACCAAGCTCTTCCAGGATTAATTACATTGGCCCTGACGGTTTCTAGGATTTTGCTGTGGTCTTCAATGGATCTTAAGCTAACTCTCCATTCAGGCTTTTGAGAGGGTAATGATCAGAATTCCAAGGACAGCCCACATTCTCCCAGAAATACATAGGTCAGATTTTCACAATCGAGGTAGGGACTTCAAGTTGGGAAATAGCTTGCAGCAGGCAAGGGTGGTCCGTAAGACACAACTTTTGGCTCAGGGAAGCACGAGTGGTAGAGACAGATACAGACTGCAGGTAGCCAAGGAACCACCAGATGCTGAAGCAGGCTGGTTAACAGGCCTACCGTGGTTATCAGAGTTGTTTTGCTAAATATCAGGCTATCTAATCCTCACCCCTCTATACCCTCATTCCCATCCACTACCTATACTTTATCCATCTTAACACACACCAGTCTATGCCCGCTAGCAACCACCAATGGTTTCTTACAATCTTCATGCCAGCCCATGCCCCTCCAACCAAACGACTGACCACCATGTTGTCTATGCCAACTAATTTGCAGGGCCCCTTATAGACCCTGTGCCAACTTAATGACAATGCCTAATCCACCACCCTTTGCCCTTATATACTCCATGGTTACTCACCCATATCCACATTTGGCAGGCCTCAGCGGTCAAGCGGAGGTAAAATATAAATTCAAAGTATCTAATACAGAGTTAACAATATAAAGAAGATCTCAATCTCATTGCCTCAGAATTTTGCCCTTTTTTACACTGACAGAATATTAGCAAAACAAGGACTTCATTTTAACTCTGAATGAGAGAATGAGATTTGATGTAGGTAAAAATCAGGTCTTTGATTTCATCACAGACCAGTACAACCCATGTTCCAAGCAGACATTATGGTCCTTCTATCGGCTTGGCTTCATCCAGGCCTCAGGCCACCTGTGAATGAGTTTGGTGGTCTGGCTGTGGAGGGGGATATTTTCATTTAAGACTTAGAAGTTGGCAAGGGAGAACATCTATCTTAAGGTGCAATCCCTGCCCCCATCTTCCATCGATCCTCCTTCCTCATCACTCCTCTCTTGCTCTCAGGATTCTGTTTCTCTAGAGCCAGAGGACAACCCATTGACCCTACACTTCGAGACCCTGCCTGCTATAATTGGTTAGACATAAACTAGCCAATCAAATTAGCCAATTCAGGAAAAATCATTGTTGGACGACAATTTCGCACAGAGGGTAGATTACAGTGGCCACCAAGGTGCGTTTTGAGGCAGGTTGGACATGTAATCAAATCGGAAGATGAAGACGGGGGCTCCATTACCTTCCTGCCTGTCCCCCCTCCCCCCACCCACCATTAAGTATGTGGTGGACAAGCTCATGGATGACCTTCCCACTCAATGTCAGGTCAGATCCTTAGGTGAGCTATTATTGTCTACTTCAGGGACTCAGACCATTGCCACTGGGACTCAACCAGCAGCAAAAATGGGGTAGTTGCCAGCCGGAAGCCTGCAAAGGAAAACTCTGTTACAATTGCTTGCAGGCTACTAGAAGGATGCCACATTGTCAGACATTCAATAACTGATTGAGAGAGCTGGCACTATGAAGGTGTCTGATCAGAGCCCAACACCTTCTCCTTCCTTCATAGACTCTCGCTGAACCTGGACCTCTGGCAGGTTCCATTATACCCCATGGAAAAATTCCCATTGTCAGATTAAAGACTAGCACAGTTTGGGTTTGAGATACCCTACCCTCAGGTCTCAAATCCTGTGGGGAAAATTCTACCCAGGGAAGGAGATTAAGCTATGTGATCAAAGATTAGGCCAAGTAAATAGTTTTCAGGAAGTTTTTATAAGTGGAATGGAAGGAAGTGAGGATCAAAGTTTTAGATTACATATATTTCATTCACTTGAGGGACACCTGCTGGCAAGAACTTGCACTCCTAAAACATAGTAAATCCAGTGATTCGGGTTCAATTCTCAATTCCGCAAGTCCTCAAAAATTGATCATTTTTGTTATACAATTTTATCACAGAAGTCATTAGACTTTCATTCCAATTATTTTACAAAAGGGTTTTTTTTAAAAAATCCAAAGGATATTTCCAGCATTTTGAAAAATTGCATTTGCATGTATTTATTTCCAAGTTAATGAGAACACAGATTTGAAAATGTTAAATTGTGGAAACAAACAGCTTGAAATTTTGCTGCATGTAACACCTTGTACTTTTTTTAAAGTTATTAATCAATACTCTTACTTATTCCTTTGGTTAAAATAACAGATAGGAAAGATCCCATTGAATGCATTAGTACTTTGGGTACTATAGCTGTACAGCAGAATATCAACCCAAAACTATGTTTACTTGAATAGTGATTTAATGATATTGTCTGTAAACACATACTCCAGCCATTGGATGCTTTCAGTTTGTTTGGATTTTCAGTTACTTACTGAGTTTGGCAATAACGGGCATCAAACCATACCAGGTCTTTAAATACTCAGCTCTGAAACCATCTAATGAAACCAATATCAATGGTGGTTGAGAAAACCTGAAATTTAAGAACCAGATGTTATATTATTTCTGCATAACTTATAGTGTTGTCAGGTATATATCGCAGTTTTTCTCAAACTAAATTCAACAACAATACTAACATCCTGGTCAATCTGTTTAAGAGTTAGCAGAAAGACTGCAAAACAAAAGACCATATTGTAGTGAGATGTATTGGCCTACCAAATTACAAACAAAACTCCCAAAATTCATTGGTATTTCTGGCACCTTCCCCACTTGAGATCACTGCGAGCTTGTTAAAATTCATCCCAGACCTGTTTGGTTCCTCATTCAAAGGCGCTCAATACCTGTTTGTGGGACCTGGCATTGAGTACAAGCTGGGGGAAACCACCGTGAGTCACCCCTTCCTGTAAATTCCCCTCATGTTTACTGTCTGGCATGCCCCACTGAGCCTTGAGTGGGTACAATACTCATAACAACTACTGCATCCCTCTGGTGCTTACTGTAAATTGCATCCAGTGGGTGGGATGTCTGGTCCTGGCATCCTTGATCTTAGCAAAAGGCCCATTGTTGCCTAGTTAATTGGCAGACCTTACTGAAAAAAAAGTGAATTAGTGTGGTCAATACCCCCATTGCCTCCATTAAACAATGCTTTTGGTCTCTGACAAGATAAAATATGCAGTCAGAAAAACAAATTCCCAGGTCAGCAACTTTATAGATCCTAGAGTACCTTCGAATAATTGTCCTTTGTCCTTTCATGGGATGTTGGTGTTGCTTCAAGCAGCTGCTAACTAAAACACTTGGTTGATAGCTCTGTAGTCCAAACAGCACCACTGGGAGCAGTGGCCATGGAGGAATTGGGAGGGGGGGGCCTCGCAGTGTGTGGAGAGGTCACGATCAAGAGTCCATAAGTGTGGTGCCCATATTGCCTACTGTCCCAACGCTGATTGGGGTAACCTGTCAGCCATCCCATCCCCCAATTTCTAATCTTTGATTTTTATCCCCCAGGCCCAAAATTGGGGCCAGATGAGGAAAGCCCTTAATGATCTCAAATGGGACAAGGGTTTGTCAGTCAAAGTCCATACAGGTCAGGAGCAGGGAGGTAAGCAGCAGTAAGGACACTTTGAGAATTTTAGAACATGCCACCCTAAATTCCTACTCATGGGGGCCCATATATTTCAGCCCCAGATATGATTTCATCTAATCTCATCTCAGGCCAACAGTTAATTACTCCATCTGTTTTGCAATAAAAACTGGTAAATCATTCGCCTTCCTAATTACTTAGTGAACTTGCATGTTAACTTCCTGGAGTTCATATCCAAAGGTTATACAATTCCCTCTATATAAAAATATTGACTCACCATTTAAAATTATTCAGCTTTTCCATTTATCATACAAAAGTAAAAAATTTTGCACTTCACTGTGTCATATGCTATCTGATATTTTCTAGTACAATCATTTAAACTTTTTATGTCCCTTTGCATTTTCCTCACAATTTACTGTCAGCTAGCTTTGTATCATAAACAAACTTGTTAAGGATTACATTCCGTGCCTTCATTATTGGCAGCAATAATAACTAATCAAGGCCTGAGATTAATCTTTATGGCACTCCATTAGTTTTACCCCATTTTTCACAAAATGATATATTTATCACTACTGTTTTCTGCTAATTAACCAATCATCAATCCATGCTTTTATATTATTCTGTACCACATAATGTTAAAGCATGGGCAATAACCTTTTAGCTGCCATCTTATCAAATACCTTCTGAAGCTCCAAACACACTACATTCACTGGTTTCTCCTTATCTACTCTTCTGGTTATACCTGAAAATCCTCCATTCATTTATCAATACTATCTCCCTTTCATCAAACTGTTAACTCTGCCTCACCTTTTTAGAATTTCCTAACTATCTAGTTACTATATCCTTAATAATAGATTTTATCATTTTACTTGGTCCTGTAGTTCTTGGTTGCCAATCCCCACTCTTCTTTTGAACAGTGGAGTCAGGTTCGCTACTTTGCAATCCAGGAGGCCTATTCTAGAATCAAGGGAATTCTGAAAGATTAAAACTAATGCATCAGCTATTTTTCTAATGTTAGGCTGAAGGCCATCACGTCTAGAGGATTAATTGGCTGTTAGTCCAATTAATTTTTCTAGTGCCTTTTCTTTATTATAATTAATTACTTTAAGATTTTCACTCTCATTGGTTTTCACAATTTTACTTCCCTTATTTCCTCTACTGCGAAGAGAGATTCAAAATACTAGCTTAACATCCCTGACATTTTTCTTTGCCTTTTTTTCCTATCTCTGCCTCTAAAGGAGCCACATTCAGTTTTGTTTATCTCTTTCTTTCCACATTCTTGTTACTCCAATCTTGATTTATATTTCTTGCTAATTTACTCACATTCTATTTGTGTAATCATTGTTAATTTCTTGATCATACTTTGTTAACTTTTCAAAACCTCACAAACCTCAGCTATGCTTCCCCTTATAGTAATATTGCAAGTCTGTTCTTTTGCATGAATACAAACCTTACTGTCTTTACTTAGCCATGATTGCATCACTTCTTAAATTTTCAATGGAATGTGTACTCTTTGCAAATTATAAATTGTTTCTTCAAATATTTGTCATTGCTTAACTACTATCATATATTCCATCTAATTTCATAACCTGCCCCCACTAATTTGCCCTTTTACCACTGCAACTAGTTTTGTATTAACTTAATCCTTAGTTTCAGTGTTTACCACATCACTGTCAAACTTGATATGAAATTCCTCCATGCTACAATCACTCCTCCTCAGGGAGACATTTACAATTTGATTACTGTCTCATAAAGCAAGAATCCGTCTCAAATGGCTAGTTCCCTATTTAGTTCCTCAAAATATTATTGTAGGAAACAATACTGAATACATTTATTAAACATATCCTCCAAGTCACTTCTGCCAATTTGGCTTGACCAGCATACATGAAGATTTAAATGCCTTCATGTTGATTGTATTATCCTTGTTACATGTTTCTCTATGTTTCTTTATGATTTATATTTAGTCAGGTGAGCTGCAAATTGAACTTACCAATGTTCTGTGAATTATAAATTATTACACCATAAGACCACAAGAAATAGGAACCAGAGTAGGCCATTTGGCCCCTCGAGCCTGTTATACCATTCAATAGGATCATGGCTGATCCAATATTCCTCATGTCCTTCCTGCCCTTTCCCCATAACCTTTGATTCCCCTCCTGATCAAGAATGTGGCAAGGAGTTCCAAAGACTCACAACCTTATGATAGAAGAAATTCCTCCTCATCTCAGTCTTAAATTGGCACCCCTTTATTCTGAGACTATGCCCTCTGGTCCTAGACTCTCCTATGAGGAGAAACATCCTCTGAGCTCTGTAAGAATCCTAGGAGAACATTGATTCTATATCCTTATTTCTGGGTTAAAACTCTTTCTCTCTACTGATTTCATTGTGTAATTTATAATCGGATATAACGCACCTCATTGTCCATTTGGCTATCCTTTCTAAATCTAAGTTCCTAACTTTGGTATTCCCAGGGGATTTATATTTCAGTAATAGCTAGGTAAACATACATCTATTTTTGTTATTAAATCATCTATCTTGTTATGCATTCTTTGTGCATACAAATATGGAGCTGATTTTAAATTCTTAATTTTTACACTGATGTGAACCTTGGCCATTCTCCCTATTCACATTTTTAAACTTTGTCCCTTCCTGGTTCAATATGGGTCGATTTTATTCAATCTGCTACTTAGATTTTTTCTCTTCAGACTTAAATGTTTTCTTCCATGAACTTGTCAGCCTTCAACTCTTCTACAAATAGTGTCACAGGATCTTTTACATACAATGGTGAGAGTGGATGGGACCTTGGTTTAACCTGTTATTTGAAATATGGCACCTCCAAAAATCCCTCAATCAACCTTTTGACTCAAAGATGAATGTGCCATCATAGTTAACACATTAGATCCCTGCAAACTTAGAACACTCAGGATATTTGCAAAACTGGGTAAATTTGTAATTACAGTCAGAAAATTGATTATACACAGAAGATAAAATGTATACTGTGCTAGTAAATCAAATAATGATTTCATTTGATGTAATCTGGCCAGTTTCTCATTCTAAATGTAGTTGTATTTTTCCGTTCCCTCTACAAAACAAAATAGCTGATGGACTTTTCAGGTTACTGCATGTCTTACCCTGATGGACATTGAGAATCATTAATTTCTTCACACTTATCTTCCACCCAAGGTGTTTCCGCTACACAAGAAACAAAATCACTGAAATTAACATTTGAAACTTACAAGTTGCTCTCATACTCGGTACTGCTTTTAAATTAAATGAAGTTATGGTGTATTCATAATCTCAAACTGTGCCTACAACAGATGATGACAAACAAATATTTTCTCAAGTGCTTGACACACACAAATGAGACTTGAATTTATGTTTTAATTTAAATAACCTCACAGGATATGTAATTTTAGTTTGTCCTAAAATAGTTCACATTCATTATCACTACATGACAATTGGTCAATAATGGAGTACTTTCCAGGTAAGTAATAGCATCATTACTTTTTAAAGTCTACATACATGATCTAGTTGAAGAAGTTCTCAGGTCTTTCAGCCATAGATCACCAATGTTCTGATAACTTCATAGAACTCTTTGGTCTATGTGCTTGTCATTGAAAGTATACAGTAAATATCACACATATCGCAATTGTATTAAGGCACCACAGACTGCAACAGGCTCAATGGCAAAATGTTGAACTTCATTATACTTTCCATAATGTCCAATTTGAAATGTTTGGGAATGTAAATTTTTATATTTTATGAGTGAAGTATATTTTTGTGAAAAAAAGGTGGCAAGTCTACAGAGGGCACGATGGTTTATGCTGTTACCACAACTTCAGAGGTGGAAAAGATTATAGATGAATCAAGATACGATGTGGATAACTGCAGTCTTAAGCATTTAAGGCAGGGCTAATGTTAAAATTTGCATGGTTGAAACTCCTTACCTTTACAAACAGTCCTGTAATCAGTGCAACAATCACCATTTTCCAAACAATCATCAGAACATGAACAGCGGCTGGCAGGTAAGCGAATCTCACCACAGCGGAACTTGGTGCATGTCCAGAGTTCAGCTAAATTACAAAATATTCAGTTAATCCAGCTTCCTAATGAAGAAGAAACTGTACAGTTAGAATGGCAATCTGTGATTAACATGCATCTGACATTCTAAATGAAAAGTAAAAAGCATTCTATCAAACTTATAAAGATGTTAAAGTGTTTAATTTATAATAAATCATTACACTTGTTATGTAGTCCATCATTTCTTATGTAGTGAGAAGGTCCTGACCACCACTCTATGGGAAGGATGCGATTGCACTGGAATGGGTATAAATTAGTTTTACCAAGTTGTTGCCTGAGATGGAGTATTTCAGGTAAGAAGAGAGGCTAGATAAGCTTGTTTATTTTGGGGTAGAGAAGTTTGAGGGGATCCTAATAGAAGTGTGTAAGATTATGAGGGGCATAGAAAGCAGCTGTTCCCCTTAGTTGAAGGATCAACATAAGGGCGCATAATTTTCAAGTGAAAAGCAAGATGTCTTTTAAGGGATTTGAGGAAAAACTTTTTCACCCAGAGGATTGGTGTGGGGTTGGGAGAGGTTCTGGAATGCAATGTCTGAGAGGGTGGTTGAGGCAGGTAACCTCACAACCTTTAAAAAGTACTTGGATGAACACCTGATATGTCATGATATTCAGGCTGGACCTAGTACAGGAAGGTGAGGCTAATGTGTGCAGTGTAGTGTGGTATACTTTTGGTGGTACAGACTCAATGGCTTGAAGGGCCTCTTCTGTGCTGTGTGATTCTCTGAGGGAGACCTTATTAATAACAATAAGATGACTGGTTTGGTTATTGTTTTTTGTGGGAAGGGTTTTGTTCAGGGCCTTAAAGATATTAATAGTGCGGCTGAAATTTTAACTTTTATCTGAGGCACTGGAACAGGCAACAGAAAGTCAGTTTAATATCTTACTTTTAGACAGCGACATTTTTGGAATTCAACATTTGTGAAACAAACACCCACTCCTTATTACAAACTGGAAGGTTTCTATCCAGCTAATTGCGGTTAGTCAGGGATCAAAGGTAGAATCCTAGTTATTGAATTCTGCTTTATTGAGTACAGCACATGTCTTTATGTGGCTTATTTTACTGTGAGAGATGATGCGTTGCATGGGTCAAACACAACTGCCAATATTATAATACTGAATGTTTCCCTATATGTTTGCCATGTAACATATACAATAAAGACTGGAGCTGAATTTTACCAAATATTGACTGTGTCAGCTTTGGGAGACCTTTCTTTTATCCATTCATGGTATGTGAGCATCACCTGCGAGGCTGCATTTATTACCCAGACCTAACTGCCCAGAGGGCAGTTAAGAGTCTACCACATTGCTGTTGGTTTGGAGTCACATGTAGGCCAGACCAGGTAGGGACAGCAGGTTCCCTTCCCTAAAGGACGTTAGTGAACCAGATGAGTTTTTCTTACAATTGACAATGGATTCATGGTCATCATTTGACTCTTAATTCCAGATTTTTATTGAATTCAAATTTCGCCATCTACTGTGGCGGGATTCGAACCCAAGTCCCCAGACATTACCAGGGTTTCTAAAATAATATTCTAGCAATAATACCACTAGGATATCACCTCCCCATAATGAAAGGTTTTATTCTCTAAAAGCTGCAGTGAGTAATTTCATGCAATTCTCCACTGCTCATCTTATTAGCATTTACCTCCATGGTGCTGTTCTCATGCACAGCAGTGAGTTGCTAGCCAGTGCTGGGACCTTCTGGCATTCACATCCCAGGCACTATATTTAAACCCCAGTTGTGCACCACATCAAATTCTGAAGTAACCGCCTGAGTCAGTGCAGTGTCCATGGTCTAGAGGAATGCATAGCTATGCCACAAAAAGGATAAAGACCTTTTACATTCGCAATGGTAAGTACCACCATCTTCTCTCTGCTGCCTCATAGTCGCGATAACTTTGTTACTGCACCTTTCCACCAACAAGGCTACACACTTCCAATGATAAGATTGGTTATTAATTCTTCACCTCCAGCAAAAGGGAGAATAAATTGTTGGAGGTCAATAATTCTGTCCCAAAATGCCACTGTAGGAATTTCTGAGACTAGTGACCAATGCCCAACAATGATCTGCTCCTTTATCAATGACCATCCCTCTATCATAAGATCAGATGTGGGGATGTTCATTGATGATTGCACTATGTTCAGCACCATTCATGACTCTGCAGATGCAGCAGCCTGTAACCAAGACCCTGACAACATCCAGGTTTGTGCTAACAACGGTACGTAACATTGACGCCACACAAATGCCAGATAAAGGCCATCTCCACCAAGAGAGAATCTAACTATTGCCCTTTGACATTCAATGGCATTACTGTCATTGCATTCTCCATTATCTACATCCTAGGGTTAGTAAACTAAACTGGACCAGCCATATAAATATTGTGACTACAAGAATAGGTTACAGCTAGAAACTTTTTGCTGATCAAATCACCTCCTATCTTCCCAATACTGACCACAATCTGCAAAGTACAAGTCAGGAGTGTGATGGAATATTCTCAATTTGCCTGGATGGGTGCAGTTCCAATGACACTCAAGAATTTCCAGCAACATCCAGGACAAACCAATCTTCTTGACTGACTTGATTTGATTTGATTTATTGCTATCCCATTTACTGAGATACAGTGAAAAGTGGTGTTTTGTGTGCTCTACAGGCAGATTGTACTATACAAAGTGCATCAGGTAGCAGAACAGAGTATAGAATACGGTGTTACAACCGCAGAGAAGGTGCAGAGAGAGAGAGATCAACATTAACATTTGAGAGTTCCGTTCAAAAGATTGACAACAGTATTGTTATCAATTCTTTTCATTGTTATAGATTGCCATCCCATCCACCACCTTCAACATTCTCCGCTTTTACCACTGTGGCAGCAGTGTTTACCATCTACCATCTACAAGATGCACTGCAGCAACCTTGGTAGCACCATGACTAATGGTGCCCACTAATGGCTCCTTCAACAATACCTTCCAATCCTGTGACGTCTACTATATTCATAAGAGCAGTAGATGCATGAAAACATGACCAACTGCAAGTTCCCCTCTCAGCCACACATCATCCTGATTTGGAATCGCACCTTTACTGTTGCTGGGTCAAAATCTTGCATGAAATGAACTGCATTTGTCTAAGAAGTCAGCTCACCACCACTTTTTCAAGGGCAACCAGGGATGAGTAAAAACAATGCTGGCCCAGTCAGCAATGGCGAAATTTCATGAATGACTTATCAAAAAATCTCACATCTATGAAACCAAGAAATGGGTGGGTTTGATGTGGTTTGGTTTCTAATTTTTTTGCATTTTACACTGACCCAATACCAACACATCCAGTATTGGGAACAACGATTCAACTCTATGTCTCTAAACCATTATTGGATTATAACGAGCATTCCTGTAAAATGATTTTCCTTTAATAAATCAGACTTTACATCCAAAACTATTGTTTTGAGTGCAGAAATTTCAAAATACATGTCCACAATATTTCCCAATATTGAAGAGTTTTCGATTAGAATTGTGGAAAAGGAGGGAAAGGGAAAGAAACTTTGAAGAAACTATGTTTGTAGAATGCTGTCTTTCTTATACTTACTTGGCTGAAGACAGATTTCTTCAAAATCCAAACAACAACTTCTAGCTTCTGTACAGAGTTTATCACAACGGCAGCCGTTACTTTTCTCATCAAAAGGTGTAAAGCATTGGTTTCTGCAGCTCACTGGAACATTAAGTAATCATTATACAAAAAAATTAAAAGATACTACTGTAATGTGATAATTCAGCTCTATTTTTGAAGTCAAATCTACAGTTAGAATAAGACTGGAGAATCACTAATTGTTCAATTGGCCATTGTACTTTCCATCTGGGATTGGCATAGGAAGATTCCAGACTCTTTTCCACCGATGTAACTGATCTCATAGTTTTGGAGGAGAGTTAATCAGAGCTCCCACTGCTGTTTATGTCAATGATCCTTTCCAAAATGGGCATAATTGGCTATGGGAAAAATAAACGGACATTGCTGGAAAATCTCAGCAGGTCTGGCAGCATCTGTGAAGAAAAATCAGAGTTAATGTTTTGGGTCCAGTGACACTTCCTGAGAACTGATGGTAGCTAGGAAAATGTCAGTTTATACGCAGAAGATAGGGTGGGTGGAGGGGATAAGGAGTAAACGATAGGTGGGGAGAGAGCCCAAAGTGAGAGAAGAGCAGGTGGACAGACAAAGGAGTACAAAAAGACGGACAGGTAAACCTGCTGGCTTTTTAGCAGGATCCTAGATTGGGGTTGGGGGTGTGGATTGGTGAGTGGTTACTCCTTGACAGCCTATGGATAGTGTCCCTGGTATTAATGGACCTGTGATAAAGTCCTGCCACCTGAAAAGCCACCCATTCTTCACGCCAAATGCTATGTGTTACCTAATAAGCTTCGGCTTCCTCAAAATGACTTACTTGAGGGTTCCCCTGGACAGTAGCCATTAGTAGGCACCATTAGTCATGGCACTACCAAGGTTAGTAAACATCAGCTTCTTGCTTGGGCTGTCAACACTGGGTTGGGGTTAGAGGGCTTTCGGCTCCCTCGTTCCACCCAGGAACAGAACTTATTCATCAGTGACAGAACAACGGTGCACAGTTGAGCAAACTGGCAAATGGTTACACTTGTGAAAGGCTTAATAATAGTTCTCAAAGGTGAAACACTTGACTCGGGAAAGTGGTCATGTAAGGGTTAATAATTTAAAAAAAGGTAAAGGAAGGTATGAAAATAAACAGTTAACTTGACACAGTCAATTCAATGAGATGATCAGCAATACAGGTCAGGAAGTCCAGGCTTAATTCAAAATCAGGGTGTTAGATATTTTTCATCAGCCCAGTCAGATCTGATTTGGCACAGTCTGGGGCAGTTAGGACTTGAACCTTTCTGGCCTAGAGGAAGGGACACTACTATTGCACTGCAAGAGCCCTAACTGAAATGGAATTGACCGGATAGGGTTTCTCCTCAAGATATTCTGCTGAAACCCAAACTGAACCAGGGACCTTTAGACCTTCAGTCTAATACTCTCCCAACTGAGCTATTTTGGCTAACATAAAAAAAAATTTAATAAATCTGTTCAGATAAGTTATGACATACCTCTGTGGCAGGTAGGACTCAAACCTGAACGTTCTGGCCAAGAGGTAGGGACATTACCCCAGAAACAAAAGTGCCCCTCAGTCAGGGTGTTACTATCAGCTCAATTACCACAGGCTACACATAACAAGATCGGTCAAGGCTTTAGATCCTGTCTGCCATCCAGCTATTGCTGCTGGAAGTGTGTATGATGAATGAGGACTACTGTTTGACATGCGATACTACTGCAGTTCATGAGAGCACTGGCAATGTTTTATCATGGCTAATCAATTAGACAAGGAAGATCCCAAAGTTAGTACGCATTCCTATTGAATACATATGCCAATTTACTGGGGGTTGCAAAGTTAGCTCCTTTGAATATGTAGAAGAGGAGCCTGTTTTGAGCAATTCTTTTGGGTTGACAGGAGAAGGTAAACATGCTGGCTGTTTTTTAGCAGGCTCCTGGGTGTGGGGAAGCCTGGGTCACTGAGGAAATTTCAGTTCTTGCTGTGGCCAATCTACAGTTGTGCAAAGAATCAGAAACAAAACTCACTTGTTTTTGCAGCAGGAGGCTGCTGAGGTTTTTGGTGAAGTCCAAGTCCAAGTCCAAGTCCAAGTGATACAACAACTAAACAAACAATCAGCACCTATCAAGAAAATGTTATCACCACATTAACTCAACCAGATAATACAAATGACATAACAGAAGATGTCCAAATAAACCATAAAACTTCTGAATTCAGCACTTTGAAATCTTAAGTTCAAAGATGAAAATATCTTCTGTCATTGAAAATACACCTCTAAAAAAATCTTGCAAAATGATTGTTTACATAATGGGTGTGGAAAGTTTATAGTCCACTTCTGAAGTCAGTGTGCAATATAAACTGACTACTTTTGACAAAGCGCATTCAAAAGTTCATGAAGCAAATGATAGGTGCCAGAAATTCTCAATATGTTATCATTTGAACTAAGGATATTTGATAATAATAATTATAATTCCAGAGAATTTTCAAAATGTACGATCTATATGTTTAAAAGCTTTATTCAATCATTATATACTGAAATTGTAGATATACAGGTCTCAATTTTTGAGACACATACAATGTCTGAAATCAATTCAGTTTCTAACTTTGTTGCAGATATTATTGTTTAACTTTGACTAATTTGTCAAGCACAACTTTGTAAAGCCATGGTCTGTCATAGCTTGTCATTATCTTCCAAGTGTTCTGCTGTAACATCTTTTATAATGAACTATAGTATTCTACCCACGCTGACATCAAGCTAACCAGTCTATAATTTGTTGTTTTCTCTCTGCCTCCCTTCTTAAATAATGGGGTACCCCAGCACTGTTGTCAACAGGGCCCTCAACCAGGTCCGGCCCATCTCCCGCACTTCTGCCCTCACCCCTTCCCTTCCCTCCTGCAATAACAATAGGGCTCCCCTTGTCCTTACCTACCATCCCACCAGCATCCACATCCAGAAGATCATCAGACGCCATTTCTGTCACCTCCAGGGAGATGCCACCACGACGTATTTCCGTCCCCTCCCTTGTCCGCCTTCTGCAGGGATTGTTGCCTCCAGGACACCATGGTCCACTCTTCCTTCACCCCAACACCCCCCACAGCCCTACAGCACCTCCCCCTGCAACCGGCGAAGTTGAAACACCTGTCCATTTACCTCCTCCCTCCCCAGTATCCAAGGGCCCAAACATACCTTCCGGGTGAAACAATACTTGACTTGCACTTTCCAGAATCTAGTCTACTGCATTCGCTGCTCACAATGTGGTGTCCTCTACACTGAGGAGAAGAAGCGTAGATTGTGTAACCGCTTTGCAGAACATCTACGTTCTGCTCACAACAGAGACCCTGAGCTATCAGTTGCCTGCCACTTTAACACACCACCCTGTTCCCTGGCCAACATCTCTGTCTCTGGCTTGCTGCAGTGTTCCAGTGAAGCTCAGTATAAGCTGGAA
Organism: Rhincodon typus; assembly: GCF_021869965.1. Classification (NCBI taxonomy): domain Eukaryota; kingdom Metazoa; phylum Chordata; class Chondrichthyes; order Orectolobiformes; family Rhincodontidae; genus Rhincodon; species Rhincodon typus. Next base: position 63,833,171 of record NC_063336.1, on the reverse strand, counting down.
GAACAACAACTCATTTTCTGCTTGGGGATCCTGCAGCCCTCTGGAGTCAATTCCGAGTTCAATAATTTTAGGGCCTAAGCTCTCCCATGGCCTAGCCCTCTACCACATATACCAGGCCTTGTAATCACATAGCCTGCCATTACACACTACCTATTGTTAGTCACTAACAGTCCCCATTAACAACTATTCACCCTTCTAACCAGATCGTTATCAACTCCATTGTCTATCCAATTGCTTTTCTCTCTCTTTCGGGTTTTATCCTATCGTTTACTTCCTACCCCATCCCCCTCCCTATTTTCTGCATAGGAACCGACATTTTCCCAGCTACCATCAGTTCTGAGGAAGGGTCACCGGACCCGAAACATTAACTCTGATTTTCTCTTCACAGATGATGGCAGAACTGCTGAGCTTTTCCAGCAACTTCGTTTTTGTTCCTGATTTACAGCATCCACAGTTCTTTTGGTTTTTATATGCAGAATGACATCATTCATAATTACAGCTGTACTTTTGATACGTGTACCCCTAATTTCCTTTCACCTGCATATCACCTCAACCTATCAGCTGATGAAGCACTCATCCATGCCATTCTCACTTTCAATCTCAAAATTCCAATGGCCTCCAAACCAGCTTCCCATTGCCCCATCCTCCTTCAATTCATTGAAAACTCTGCCTCCTAAATCCTATCGCGTACCAAGATTTGTTCACAAATTACCCCTATGTATGCTGACATTGGCTACCTGTCCTAAAATGCCCCAAATTTAAAGTTACACCCTCCTGGTTAAGTTGTTTCATGACCTCTATTCTCCCAATATTTAAATCATTACCCAGCTCAAAACTCTACGTTCTTCATTTTCCAGCCTCCTTTATTACCTTCCATTCATCTCCGCTCTCCCACATGCACACATTCTTCAACCTTTTGGCTGGAATTTGCTTAAAAGATTTATCCACCATTTTGTCCTCAGTTAAGACACTTATATACCCACATTTTCTAATCAATTTTTTTAGCCACCCTCCGAGAGTTGCCCTCTTTCTGGATCAATATTCACTTTTGCTAATAATTCTCTTGTGAAGCATTTTGGAATGTTTCCTTTGTCTGGGAGAACAGTCCTACAATTATATTTCCTTAAATAAAAAGTTGAGGTTACAGTGATGAGTGATGATGTTGTTGCCTTCATCTGAATTCAAGTTAACGGATCAGGTCTAGCATAAGACCCCCATTTATGTATTTATGGGGCCTAATGTATGCTTTAGAATAGACAAGGGGCACTTGCAATCTGATGTCAGATCAGACTTAGTCTTATTCTACATAATTAGTTCTTGTTGCACTTGTTGGTGAGGTTAGTTAGAATAGTTAGGTGTTTGCTTTTGATCGGCATAGCTGCAATGGGTCAAAGAATCTTTTTCTGTGCTGTAGACCTCAATATTTCTGTGATTGTTTCAAGTAGCATAACAAAGTCTAATTTCTACCTAGATCATGTCCTTAATCAGAAATACAGCCAATTTGAATGCTTTGCGACATTGCATAACACATGGTAATTTATAGATATAATATAGCTTGTGTCCTTAATTATCCCTTAAATAAATTTATTTTGAGTGGGCCTTAAATTACAAAAGATCACCCTAAGACGTAACTTCAATCAGGCAGAAGTAGCAGCTGCAAACAAGTGTGCAATTGTGCATTTGATCAAAATCTGTGTATAGGGAAATACCTGATAAGTGTAAATTCTGAAGTGGAGACTACAACACATTTTGGAAATGGCTGCGATCTACCACAAATGATTAACTTCAACTAAATAAAGTTAAAATATTGCAGATGCTGGAAATCTGAAGCAAGCACAAACACATATATGAACAAGGAACAAGAGTAAGCCACTCAGCCCTTCGAGCCTGGTATTCATAGCTGGTAATCTTTCAAACTCTTGGTAATCAAAACTTGACCTTCCTCTGCCTTAAAAATATTTAAAGGTTCTGCATCCACTGCCTTTCAAGGAAGGGAACTCCAAAGACTCACAATTCTCTGAAAGAAAAAAAACGTCCTCATCTCTGTTTCAGATGGGCAACCCCTTATATTTAAACTAAGGCCCCTAGTTCTAGATTCTCCCAGAAGAGTAGATGTCCTTTCAACAACCAACTGGTCAAGTTCCCTCAGGATTGTATATGTTTCAGTTGAGTCAACACGTCTAAACTCCAGAGGATACAGGCCTGGACTGTTTAGCCTTTCTTCATAAAGCAAACCATTCATTCCAGCCATTAGTCTAGCAAACCTTCTCTGAACTGCTTCCAATGTATTAATGTACTTCCTTAAGTACAGTGACCAGCAGCATTCCCTCTAATTTTCTTCTGTGCAGACCTCCAAGGTAAATGCATGGCAGTGACTTCAGGAACTGGACATCAATGCTGCGATATGCAGCAGTACAGCAATCACCTTGCACAGAACATAAGAGCAGTGTGTGCATGTCGTCAAGCAGCCTAGAAGAAAAAGTAGTGACCAGCGCTATACAGGGCACTGCAGATGCAGGTCTCACTGATGTCCCTGTATAACTGAAGGATAACCTCTCTACTCCCACCTCTTCAATTCCCCTTGCAAGAAGCCATAACATTGTATTAGATTTCCTGACCACTTGCAGTACCTGCCTACTAACATTTTGCAATTCATACACTAGGACACCCAGATCTCTCTGCACCTCAGGGTTCTGCAGCCTCTCACCATTTTAATAAGCTTTTTATTTATTCTTTCTTGCTGAAGTGGACAATTTCACATTTTCCCACATTGTACTCCATTTGCCAGATGTTTGCCCACTCATTCAACCTATCTCTGTCCCTTTGTAGGTACCTTATGCCCTGCTCACAATCCTTTTTCCTAACTATCATTGCATCATCAGTGGGCTAGAGGCATGGAGCGGAGCGGGGATGGTTTTTGGACTAGGGATGGGTGCAGCAGTCAGACAGCTTGTGGAAGCTCCTGCACTGATCTACTGCAATGTAATGTTTACCTGAAGATAGAAAATAAGACTTAAGATATGAATCACTGTAAGGTAGTGTAACTTTTTTTTTCTTCTTTATTTCTTTATTTCACATCTAAGGTTTGGACCTAGGTACTTTGTATTGAAGATGGCGCCATGAGGGGCGACATTGCAAGCTTTTCACAGTACTCCCGTACTTGAGTACACGTGACAATAAACCTAATTCTAATTCTAATTCTAATTTAGTTAGCATATTTCAGTCCCTTCATACAAGCCACTTGTAAAAGTTGTAAAAAGGTGAGGTCCCAGCACTAACCCCTGTGGCACACCACCCGTGACATCCTGCCAGGCTGAAAAAAGATCACTTTTTTCTGACCAAATTGGAAATTGCAGGCAAATTTCAGGAGGTCTGGCAGTACCTGTGAGGAGAAAGCAGAGTTAGCATTTCAAGTCTGGTGGCTCTTCATCATCTTCGTCTTCTGATGAAGAGTCCACGGACTCGAAACTTTAACTCAGCTGTTAACTGTTTTTGTTCAAACTTAACTGTTTTTGTTTCAGATCTCCAGGATCTGCAGTTCTTTGTTTTATTTTACCATTTATTCCTAATCACTGTTTCTTGGTAGCTAGCTCATCGTCTATACATGCCATTATATTATCCCCATGCCCTGTGCTTTCATTATCTGCAATAACCTTTGATGTGGCACATTGTGAAATGTCTTCTGATCTAAGGACAAACCATCCACTTGTTTACCTTTATCCATCGCACAAGTTATTTCTTTAAAGAACTCTAATATACTAGTTAAACATGATTTCTATTTGAAAAACATTGTTGGCTCTGCTTGATTAACTTGAAGTTATCCAAGTGCCTTGTTATAACATCTTTAATCATAGCCTCTAATATTTTCCCTAAGACAGATCTTAAGCTAACCGGCTTGTAGTTTCCTGATTTCTGCCTTCCTCCTTTTTTGAATAAAGGAGTTGCACCAGCTATTTTCTAATCTGAAGGAACCTTCCCAATATCTAATGGATATTGGAAAATTAAAACCAATGCATCAACTATCTCACTGGCTCCTTCTTTAAAGACTCTAGGATAAAACCCATCAGGACTCATGGAATCGTCAACTCACAATCCCATCAACTTACTTAGTATTACTTCCATTCTATTGTAATTTTCTTGAGTTCCCCTCTCTCTTTGAATTCCTGACTTATAACTATTTCTGGGATGTTACTTGTATCATGAAAAGCAATGTAAAATATCTGTTCAATTTATCTATTGTATCTTTTTCCTCCATTACTAATTTCCACATTCATTTCATACGGGTCAAAAATTTAACTTGTTAACTATTTCCTTTTTTTAAGAAGAAACTTTTCCTATCTGTTTTGAGATATTTGGTTAGCTTTATCACATATTCTAGTTTTTCCATCCTTATTCATCACTTCGTAATTTTTTTTACAACATTTTGTAATTTTTTTTCTATTCTGTCTAATTTTCTGACCTGCTACCTATATTGGCCTAATTATATGTATTTTCTTTGAGTTTGATACTATGTTTGACTTTTTTAGTTAACCATTGATGGTGGGTGTTATTTGTTGAAATGTATCTATTTGGCGCTTTCTGGAAAGGCCCCTTAAATGTTTGCCATTGCACCTCTATTTACTTATCCCTTAAACTAAATCATCAGTCACTTTTGCTAGCTCTGCTTTCATGCGCTCATAAATGCCTTGTTTAAATGCAAAATAGTAATCTTAAGCCATATGTAAAATTCAGTCATATTATGGATGCTACTATGCAGGGCACTTCACTCTGAGGTCAGTAACTAATCCTATATAATTGGTCAAAACCAGGTCTTGTGTAGCCTGTTCTCTGGATGGAACCGTAGCACGCTGGTCTAAGAAATTGTCCTAAAATCATTCAGTGAATTCCTCCTCTGTACTACTTTCTTCCCCAGCTGATTTTTCCAGTCAATGTGTAGGTATAAAACCCCATGATAATCACCGCACCCTTTTGACATGCCCCTGTTATTTCTTCCGTCATACCCCGTCCTAACATGTGGTTATTGTTAGGAGACCTGTACATAACTCCCACAAGTGACCTCTTGCCTTTATCATTCGTCATCCCTACCCAGATGGCTTCTATACCCTGGTTTCCTGAATTAAGGTCAACCCTCTCCATTGTACTAATGTTGACTTTAATAAACAGAGCCATTCCTCCAGCCTTTCCTAGTTGTCTGCCCTTCCTAAATGTCACATACCCTCAATATTCGAGTCCCAGTCTAGGTCATCCTGCAGCCCTATCTCAGTAATGGTCACTGCTTCATACTTATTTATCTCAATTTGGACTAATAGTTCATCTGCATTGTTTCGAATGCTACATGCATTCAAATGCAGTGCCTTAAGTTTTGTCCTTTTACTATTTTTGTAACCTCTAAACATATCTGCTGATTTGCTTAGATAAGTGCTCTGTCCTTTTCTGTCATTGTCTGTCATTTCTCACATTCTTTCTTTCCTTTGTTGCCTTTGTCCACTACTTCCCACTTTTGGAACTTGCCCCACCGTTTAGCTTAAAATCCCCGCTATGAACCAGAAAATGAGGGAGAAATTTAGCAGGTCTGGCAACATTTGTAGACTGAGAAACAGATTTATTATTTCAAGTCTAATATGACTCTTCTTCAGAACAGAACTTCATCTCCATAATGACTGTTCAGTGGTCACTCCTACCAATACTGTTATGGACAGATGCCTGTGTGACAGGTAGATTGATGAGAATGAAGTCAAATAGATTTTCTATCCATTATGTTATAGGTAGGAGTGACCATGACACTGTCATTGTGAAGATGAATTCCAGCTGTTCTGTGGCAATATCAACCTGGTAAATAGAACATACCTTGAACAGATCTAGCAGACTGGGCACCCATGAAGTGGTGTGGGGTATCAGCAAAAGTGGAATTGTATTTAACCAAAATCTGCCTCATTGCCCAGTATATTCCCTATTCTCTTACTATCATGTTGAGAGATCAACACTGGTTCAATAAAGAGTACAGGAGGGCATGCCAGGAGTACTACCAGGAATTCCTAATAATGAGGTCTCAAACTAGTGAAGCCATGACACAGTACTACCTGCGGGTCAAACAGTGGAAATGGCACGCACTATACAAGGTTAAGCGATCTTACAACCAATGGATCAGATTTATGCTCTGCAGTCCTGTCTCATCCACTCATAAATGGTGGTGGACAATTACATAACTAATTGGAGGTGATAACTCCACAAACATCCTCATGCTTAATGGTGGGGACCGCAGCACATCAGTGCAAAAGACAAAGCTGAATAATTTGCAACAATCTTCAAGCGGTCTATGTGACCCATCAGGTGGAATCTTATAAGGATCATGGTGAGAAATGAAGCAGAATCACACAGGATGGTTACTGATGCCTATCTAAACATTGGGAACAATTTGCTATACCTTTTAAAGAGCTCCAGATGTCAAGATGAGATTTTTACTAAGGAGCTGTGAGTTACCTATTAAGGAGAATTATTGCTCGTTAATGTACTTATTAATTAGCAATTTTGCTTCCTTAGTATGCAGCTTTCTATCCTACTACCCACAATGCAAACTAGATGCCAAGAATTCTCAACATAGAAGTCAGAGAAAGTTCCTTCACTCCCTATTTGTTTCAAAGTTTTAGAGAATTGCTCTCTGAACACCCTGAGCAAACATGGCATCTCATAAAGAGTTACCGTTTTGTCCTCCCTCTTTCAACAGTCTGTCCTGCTCTACAGCCTTCTGTCATTCTCCAAGGTATACTGTATTTCAATGGGAAAGATTACTTGTGGTACCCACATAAAGGCAAAGTACTATGGCTGCTGGAAATCTGAAACAAAGATAACAATCCTAGACAACAAGGTGCAGGGCTGCATGAACACAGCAGGCCAAGCAGCATCATAGGAGCAGAGAGGCTGACGTTTCGGGCCTAGACCCTTGAGAGCTTTAGCAGGTCTGCCAGCATTTGTGGAGAGAGAAATAGAGCTAGCATTTCAAGTCCAGAATGAATCTTCTTCAAAACATATCTGGGAGCAGCTGTGTATTTTTCTGCAGAAGCCTTGAGGTCAATAAAAAGCTAAAGTTTTGCAACATGACACAATCATAGAAGATTTCAGATACATGTAGAATTGTGGCATATTCCTGATTAAATCAATCAGAAGTTAATCCCTGAGTAGTTGATGATCCTAATTTCTCACATACAAATTTTGCTAACTCTTAATCTAGAAATTATCTAAATGAGATGATATGAATATTTGAGGTTCAGCAAAATTTGTAATATCAACTCAATTGCAATGTTTAAGCAAGCACTGCAAATGCAACTGTGTTAATTGAAACATTATTATTAACAATTTAAAATAACATCGAATAATTTGGTCAAGTTCAATCACATGAGAAAAAGCAAGAACAACATTTTTAAGTTAAAAAACTGTTCAGTTTTGTTCTTTATAAATTGTGATATTTGCAGAAATTAAATTGAGAGTGAGCTAATCTCTTCTTGGCTTTGTAATTGTTCTGTGTGGATTGAAATAAATATAATAAATCCATTCAAACAATTTAGAAGAGAGAAATAAAACAAAGAAAATCATCTTCATGTACCTTTAGACAATGACTTACCCCACATAGTATTTTGTATATTTTTAGTTCTTTACTTTCCTTCTGTACAGTCTCATATTGAAAATCCATTGTTTGATTCTGCAAGGAACTCATTTTTGATCCTCATTTAGACATGCAAGTTCTCAAAGTGAAAAGCTCTCTTGGTGAAAAGCAGTTGCTACACAGTTCTTGGTCATGCATACGTTCACTCTGAGTTTTCCAGTTAATATTTCTTACTTCTATCGATTTGGTAGAGTCATCTCACTTAATGTGGTACAAAGGTCGAGGTAAGTGTTTCTATATTTAATACACATAGCAAGGAATTATTACATTAGGCAATAAATTCTAAGCAGGGGTTACAATCTAAGGCAAATAAACAGTTGAAATGTAATTTTGAAGTCTTATACAATGTTATAATAAAGCACTTCAAAAAATAGTATCAATCATTTTCTGCTAAGCAGAAAGCTGTATATTAATTTTTAACAGCATGAGGAGCTCTTACTTTCAAATCTTTTTTCATGCCCAGTGACATCATTTGGAAGTATCTTCATTATCACAAGCAGGTACAATGACTGAACATGTTCATGTCAGCAACAAATATTATCAATTTTGATTGTCTTCTGTTAGATTGCATGGCATACCCTTAATTATAAAGATTGATTCAATTGATGTCAGCTGGTTGACTCTTTAGTTCAAGAGAACACTTGAAATCTGCTTCCATGTGTTGAAAGTTAAAAATATTGGAATAGATCCAGCTCTCACGAAGTTGAAGAATTATTTGTTTTCTTTTTTAAAAAGTGCTTTGTTTCACAATTTTTGAAGACATTGTACAAATAACTGCACAATCAAGAATATTTTCTTAAGCTATTGTACAATCATAGGTACTTTCTTTTTATGAAGTCATTGTAGATTCATACACATTTTAGAAGTGTCCACAACTTATCGTTTATGGGGTCATGGAACATCCTTAGGGCAGATGCTTGAATGGGAATAAAAAATGGGGAGAGCCATAAATAGACTGTTAATTTGTTTTCTCCTATTTTACACTATCAACTAGGGTCAAAATCACCTCCAGTGAATGTACTATAAATCTCAACCATGTCGTGCCACTGTGAGAAGACTTTCTTGTTCTGCCTAAAGGCCTAGATTTAATTCCATTCCATTTATCCAGTGAGGACTTTCAAGCTAACACACAGAAGAATAACAAATCTGTTTGATGGCTTAATGGGGTCCCTGCCATTTCTGACTTAAGACAGGTAACAGATAACTCTCAGATACAGAAACAAAAAGGTCAAGCAATGTTCCCACACAGAGAGCAAGATCAAGAATCTACTTTCACAGTCTAACTCATTTAGTTTTAGTTTAAATAGAAAATATGTTAGTAAATTGGATCTTTATTACTTTTCTCAGTAAACAGCATTGGGTCATCAAAGTGCCTGCTATAGAAATGACACATTGGATAGTCAAGTATTGAATATAAAATAAACCCAAAGCTTTCTCTATTCAAACAAAGTTATCTCTCAGTCCATAGTGAAAGAATTTGCATGATAGAAGGTGTAATTTATAAATGCCTAATTGACAAAGGATCCAAGAGTCTAATAGCAGTTTCCAGATTGCAGGAAGCAATGCATGGAGTTCAAAGGCTGCCAAATAAGTATTTCTAATGCAGAACTTTGCTTTCTCTTCAAAAACACAAGAACAACACGCATTGGAAATGCTTAGAGTCTTGTCATCTGGTGATGGTATTCGCTTTCCCACTTTGTTGGCCGAAGTTCATGAACCAAACTGTGCTCATGACTTCAAAGTACACATCGTAAAGTGTGGAGTGACAAAATGATTTTCATACTGCTATGTTACAAATAACGGCTACACCTTTTGATATGGATTTACCATAATCAGCAATATTCATGTTTAGAAGGTAAGTTAGGACAACCAGCCAAACCATCACCTGTCCAAGTTCTCAGAGACATGGGACAAACTCAAAAAACAAGGGAGAATGAAGAAGATGCATGATCCATATGTAGGTGCAAAACTGCCCAATTTGCACATTGGATTAAAATATCAGGGTCCTACATTTTTCACAGGAAATATCGCTATTTCGAAGTGGATCCTGAGCTTCATTCCTGTAAAGTCACAAGACTGAAAGGAGCAACATTCAGGAAAAATAGAATCCAGCTCAGAAAACTGTAGAATATTCCAGTTGTAAACAACACACATACATACACACACACACACAAACACACACAAATAAGTTTGAACAATGATGTGGAGATCACGAGGAAACCAATCAACATGCTAACAATATGCAAGTTTCCAACACATCCACAAATTGAGAATACCCATGTTCAAAGTGTAAATGTCCAGAAGGTTACACCATCCCAGGTTTCCGAAGGACTGTGTTCCCAAGTTGCTTTATAGTTAATTATAGAAGGGTATGGCACACAAGAAAGCCATTCAGACTATTGTCTTTGCACCTGCCCTCCAAATGAACCTTACCATTAACTCCATTCTCTTGCTTATTTCCCCATATTCTTGAACATTATTATAATTTAAATATTCATTCAATGCCCTCTTGAACTAATATTGTTTGAAAGACTTACATTTGAAGGTCTATGGAAAATTGATGCATTTCAAGTTTCATGGAAGTAGCTGGAATTGTTTCTTTAAAGGAATATTAAATGGAAAGTTCACAACAGACATTGGGGATTTTTGTTAACAATTGTTCCTGTAAATTACATGGCTGGTCATAACAGCTTGCTTTGCTGCAGACCCCTGTGGAGCAGATTTTGAATGGTGACTGGTTTGGAAAGGTTCTTTTTTTAACTGGTTGAGTTGGATGAAAGCCTGCTAAGAACTGGCCTATTCCAAAAGAGAATCATACTGGACTTGAAACATAAATGCAATTTCTCTCTTCACAGATCCTGTCGTGACCTGCTGAATTTCTCAAGCTCTTTTTTTTATTTCTGTGAAGAGCAAGCTGAGTTGGATGAAAATCTGCAAAGAACAAATGGCCCAGCTGATTGGTCCCATTTCTGAAAAGAAAACTTGTTAAGCACAGGGTGAAACCTGTTTTTTTTTCGAAAGAATGTTTGAAGGAATATCTCAAGATTGTACTTCTGAGGGAGACTTCAGAAACAACTGTGATTGGTTAGTGGCTTGACCACATGTGCGAGAACATCAGAGCAAGAACATCTGGAACATTCTACACGTTATCCTTTCCCCTTCAAGAATAGCCCATTGGCCAATTTATGTTTCAGAACTTTTTCCAAAATGACAATTTCTGCAGATAAATCTTTGTTCTCTCTGTTTTTCTCATGCGGGTGTGTTTTTGCATGTTAAGCATTTATACTTCTATGTCATTACGTCTGTCAAAAATACTGTATTTATTAAATTTTATATCAATAATAAACCCATAATTGTGTTCATTAAGAAAATTTGTTGAAAGGAAAAAAGGTCTCATTGTTTAAAACCCGATATAGAAAATGAATCTGTGATCTTGATAACTGGAAAATGTTTTTAATTTTATGTTGTGACCCATAAGGTAACAGGACTAGAGCGACAGTACACTCCTTCAGAGATAGTAGGAACTGCAGATGCTGCAGAATCCGAGACAACAAGGTGCAGGGCTGGATGAACACAGCAGGCCAAGCAGCATCATAGGAGCAGAGAGGCTGACGTTTCGGGCCTAGACCCTTCATCAGAAAAGGGGGAGGGGAAGGGGGTTTTGAAATAAATAGGGAGAGAGTGGGAGGCGGATAGAAGAGGGA
>NC_063336.1:63804735-63821407 GCF_021869965.1 Rhincodon typus | reverse complement strand
CACCTTGTTATCTCAGTATTGTGAGGGTCCCTACTTCAGGTGGAATGCAACAGTTTAAAAAAGCAGCTCACTACCACTTCCTGCAGGGCAATTAGGAATGGTTAATAAATGTGGGCCTGTCCAGTGAGGCGCACTTCCAATGAAAAAAAATTTTTAAAAATTCCCTGGCAAGAACAATGCTGAAATGAGTCGAAACTTCAATTTCCATGCATAAAGAAGGAATATAGTCTTATGGTTTAAGTGCTTTCCTGGGTCCCGACATAGATTCGCACCCAATTTATTTTTGGATCGATTCAAAATGAGATTTTTGGGCGAAATTTGAGGGTAACTTGTGCTCGGGAATGAATTTGCACTGTTTTGGGTAGTGTCTGGGGTGGAATTCACAATTTGACACAGGACTTTGCTGTTTCCTCCAGGTGCCGCACGGGGGCAGTGGCTGTCGGCGTTCAGTACTGCGGCCTGGGCAGGTTACCTCCGGTCTTCAATCAGACAGTAAAGCCCGGGCCTCACTCACTGTCGCTGCCTTCAACGGGGCACCGGCTTAATGTAAAAGTTTCCGCCAGTTTATATCGTATGAAGTTGAAATCCGAATGTGCAACTGAATCTCTTGGAATATTGCTTTTATTTTTCGATTCGACTTCGCACGTGCAAACGGGGAAAGGAAACTTTGAACCGAAGCGGTTTTGAGCAAGTGCGGAGGCCATCGGAGCACGGCGGAGGATGAGAGGAGACGGAACGGCTCATCCCGGAAGCGGAAACTGCTCAAGGCTTCCGTGGATCGAAGGGGAGGCGGCGGCTGGGGGCCGCGAGATGGCGGTTTCCATGGAGACACAGCTCCAAAGCATCTTCGAGGAGGTGGTGGTGAGTGATTGAGAGATATTGGGTTAGAGAGATGGGATAGGGTGGAGAGAGAGAGAGACAGAGACGGATACCAGGGAGAGGGGGATCAGGGTGGACAGAGAGAGATACACCAGGGGGAGAGAGAGAGGGAGGGAGGGAAGGAAGGAAGGAAGGAAGGAGGGAGGGAGTGTCTGTTGTGAGTAAATCACCACAAGCTACCTTTAATTCAGCTACTTATTAGGAAATCTCACAGACAATCAAGTACTGAAGCAATACTTTAAACTATTAAGCAAGTATAAGCCTGCGACCCAATTTACTCAGTACCCAATTAATGGTGAAATCTGGCCAGAATTTCAACCAACAGTGATGTATGTGTCTCTGGAAGTTTCCAGGGTTCGGTCCTTCTCTAGTGTTGTTCTTCTCAGTTCTGCAGTTGAGTCGTTCTGGTGTTGGATTCTTATACAACTTTCTCTCTGTCAAGATCGCACATTATTGGTATCCTTTAGATTCGTTCATCCCCAACATTGATTACACTTTTGGAGATTTCAAGTCTACTTGCCTTCATATCAAAAAACTAGCACCGTTGTTCCTTGTTGCATTAGGGTTAGCTCTCTTTAAACCACAGCTTTTTTTCCTGGTTCAAAACATTACTTCTGCAGGCAGGTCTAAATTGCCCAAATGTGGTGAGGCAGCAGACTATCAAATAATGTTATCTCTTGTCTCCCAGGAAACAGCTTGTTTATGTTGTTCCTGTAGCTCCTTTCTCCCAGGGATGGTTAATTCACATGTGGCTGTAACTCCTTTTTCTAACAGTTTCTCGTTCTTCCTTTCATCTCTAGAAACAGTTTATCCCAGAAGAGTTATTGCTGCTTCTTTCAATCCATGTGTAACGATTTAACTCGGTTAATTTTTCCAATCCACGAACAGTTATTAAAATTCTGAAATGTGCATCGTCAAAAGCGAAATCGGGTTAGGGTTAGACAGAGAGATAACAGGAAGAGGGAGCCATCTAGTTTGGGTTAAAGAGAGCAAGAGAGAAATGGTTAGGGTTAGAGGAGAGAGACAGAGCTAACGTTAGTAAGAGTGAGACACCAGTAAGGGGGTGGAGTGGGGAGAAAGTGAGACCCGCCAGAAAGAGAGCGAGAGAATTTATTGCCCATTCCCAGTTGCCCTTGAGAGTGTGGTGGTGAGCTTGAACCTACTGTGGGTTGACCCACAATGCCATTAGGGAGGGAATTCCAGAATTTTGACCCAGTGACAGTGGGGGAATGGTGATATATTTCCAAGTCAGGGTGGTGAGTGGCGTGGAGGGGATGTTGCAGGTGGTAGTGTTCACATGTATCGGCTGTCCTCATCCTTCTAGATAGAAGTGGTATGTTTGGAAGTTGCTTTAAGACCGTAGGAAAAGAAACAGAATTAGGCCATTCAGCCCAACAAGCCTGCTCAGCCTTTCAATCTGAGGATCTTTGGTCAATTTATGCTGTGCATTTTGTAGATAATACATATGGCTGCTACTGAACATTGTTGGTGTTGGGAGTGGATGCTTGTGAATGTGGTGCCAATCAAGTGGACTGTTTTGTCCTGAATGATGTTGAGCTTCTTGAGTGTTGTTGGAGTCGCACCCGTCTAGGCAAGTTGGGGAGTATTCCATCACATTCCTGATTTGTGCCTTGTAAATGGTGGACAGGCTTTGGGGAATCAGGAGGTGAGTTACTCACCGCTATATTCCTAGTCTCTGACCTGCTTTTGTAGCCACTATATTTATTTGGCAGGTCCAGTTAAGTTTCTGGTCAATGGTAACACCAAGGATGGTGACAGTGGGGGATTTAGTGACGGTAACACCATTGAATGTCAAGGGGCCTTGGTTAGAATGTTTATTTTTGGTGATGGCCATAACCTGGCATTGTATGGCATGAATGATACTTGCCATTTGCCACTTGTCGGCCTAGTCCTGAATAAAGTCCAGATCTTGTTGCATTTGAACATGGACTGCCTCATTATCTCAGGAGTCATGAATGATGCTGAACGTTATACAGTTGTCAGTGAACATCCCCACTTCTGACCTTATGATAGAGGGAAGGTCATTGATGAATTAGTTGACGATGATTGGGCCTCGAACAGTACCCTGAGGGACTCCTGCAGAGATGTTCTGGGACTGAGATGACTGATCTCCAACAGTCACAACCATCTTCCTATGTGTCGGGTATGACTCCAACCAGCGGAGAGTTTGCCCTGATACCCCTTGATTCCAGTTTTGCTAGTGCTTCTTCTTGCCACACTCAGTCGAATACTGCTTTGATGTCAAGGGTTGTCACTCTCACCTCACCTCTGGAATTCAGCTGTTTTGTCCATGTTTGAACCAAGGCTGTAATGAAGTCAGGAGCTGATTGACCCTGGCGGAACCCAAACTGGGGGTCAGCTGGTTTACTGCTGAGCAGGTGCTGCTTGATAACACTGTTGATGCCACCTTCCATCACTTTCCTGATGATTGACAGCAGACTGATGGGGGTGATAATTTGCCAGGTTGGAGTTGTCCTACTTTTTATGCAGAGAATATACCTAGGCAATTTTCCACGTTATCGGATAAATGCCAGTGTTGTAACTGTACTGGAAGAGCTTGGCAAGGGGAGCTGCAAGTTTAGGAGCTCAAGTGTACAGTACTGTTGCTGAATGTTGTCAGGGCCCTTCGCCTTTGCAGAATCTGGTGCCTCCAACTGTTTCTTCATATCACATGGTGTGAATTGAATTAACTGAAGGCATGGAATGTGTAATGCTGGAGACCACTGGAGGAGGCCGAGATGGATCATCCACTCGGCACTTCTGGCTGAAGATTGCTGTGATGTTTCAACCTTATCTTTTGGTTGATGGTCACTCTTACTTAAAGTGGGCTCTTCCAACATTGAGGATGGGGATGTTTGTGAAGCCTCCTCCTCTAGTGTGTTGTTTAGTTATCCACCACAATTCACAACTGGATGTGGCAAGACTGTGGAGCTTAGATTTTGATCCTTTGGTTGTGGGATCGCTTAGCCCTGTCTATCACTTGCTGCGTATGCTGTTTAGCATGAAAATGGTCCTGTTTGGTAGCCTCACCAGATTGACACCACATTTCTCGATATGTGTGGTGCTGCTCCTGGCATGCCATCCTGCAGTCTCGATTAAACCAGAGATGATCCCTTGGCTTGATAGTAATAGTTAAGTGGGAGATATGCTGGGTCATGAGGTTACAGATTTTGCTAGAGCACAATTCTGCTGCTGTTGATGGTGCACAGTGTCTCATGGATGCCCAGCCTTGAGTTACTAGATCCCATTTAGCATGGTGATTGTGCCACACAACATGATTGAGGTTGTTGTCAGTGTGAAGGTGGGACTTGGTCTCCACGAGGACTTTGCAGTGATCACTCTTACCTATACAGTCATGGACAGATGCACTTGCAGCTGGCAGGTTGGTAAGGATGAGGTCAAGTTTTTTTTCTGCTGCAGACCCCACCAGCTCAATCAGTAGTACTGCTGCCAAGCCACACTTAGCGGTGGACATTGAAATCTCCCACCTAGAGTATGTTTTGAGCGCTTGCTACCCTCAGTGCTTCCTCCAAGTATTGTTCAACATGGAGGAGTACTGATTCATCAGCGGAGGGAGAATGGCACATTGTAGGTGTCGGATTCAGGGAGATGTGGAGAGTGGGATAGCGGAGAGAAGTGAGGAGATGGGGCAGTGCAGAGAGGGAGGAGGGAGGTACTAAGACTATGGTGGAGAGGGGAGCAGACGTTTGCAAAGGAGGAATGGAAGGGGGTGTAGGGTCAAGGGAGTCACATTGAAGGGAAAGAGAGGGATGAGTGAGATTTGCAGAGGGAAGCAGAGTGGTGAAGCAGAGCTGCGGGGGAGGAGATGGTGGGGTGTAGAGGAGATTGTGTATTTTGGGGATGGTCATTTGTAAAGGGGAGGAAGTGGAAAGAGGTGGGAACAAGGGGTGCATATGAGGATGTTGCAGGAGGGGGAGGTGGCGAGAGAGGTGCGGGAATTGGAGAAGGGAAGCATAGCAGAGAGGTGAAGGAAGAATGGGAAAGATGAATGAGCAATGTGGGGATAGGCTGTTGACCGGGGGGGGATACTCAATTTTGAGCCTACAAAGTGTGGGAGGAAGGGAGAAATCAGAAACTGTGCAGAGAAACTGGTAATTGATGAGTGCCTTTAACTGTGTTTTACAGTTAGAGGGAGATTGGGCATCTCGGTTATACACTGGGATGGATAGATTTGGAGGAATGTGAAATGGAGTAAACAGAGTTTACACAAAAAGTTGCACAATCGAACAAAACCCTCAGGCTTACTGTTCTCCTGTGAATTCAGGGAGATGATGACCTAGTCGTGTTATCATTAGACTTTTAGTGCACAGACCCAATAGTATTCTGAAGAGCAGAGTTCAAATCCAGCCATGGGATGACCATCGAATTAAGAGTTCATGACCATTGTCAATTGTTGTAAAAACCTGTCTGGTTCACTAATGACCTTAGGGAAGGCAACTGATGTCCTGGTCTGGCCGATATGTGGCTCAAAATGCAATATGGTTGACTTTTCACTGCACTCTGAAATGGCCTGGAAAGTGACTCAGTTATAATAATCACTCAAGCCTGATAAAAGAAATGAAACTATATGGACCACCTGACATTGATGAAGGCATGGGAAATGAAAATGGCAAGTATTGTCTTGAGCCTGTTGGCCCTGCAAAGTCCTACTTAACAACATTTGAGGGCTAGTGCCGGACTGGAAGCCTCTTCAAGCAGCAGTAATTAGGATACTAGTTAACTAACAGCCTGACATTGTAATTCTCACTTGACAGGTGATATCCCAGAAACCTCCATCACTATCCCTGGATCTGTCCTGTCTCACCAGCAGGACAGGCCCACGAGAGGTGGTGGAATAGTGGAATACAGCCAGAAAGCAGTTGCCTTAAGTCCTCAACATTGACCCCAAAAACAATGAAGTCTCATGGCACCAGGTGCAGTGAGACTGGGTCGGTGGGAGGTGGCGATAGAACCGACAGGAGGAGGGAAAAAAACATACTTGAACACATCCTCACCAACCTGTCTGCCGCAGATACATCTGTCTGTGTCAGAATCAGTAAGAACAACTACTGCACAGTCCTTGTGGAGACAAAGCCCCACCTTTACATTGAGAATACCTTCCATCATTTTGTATCACATTATCGCTGTACTAAATGGGACAGAATTCAATCAGATCTTGCGACTCCAGTCTGGGTAATCATGACTTGCCATGGGTCGTCATAAGCAGCAGAATTGTACTCCAACACAATCCGTGACCCCATTGCCTGGCATATCCCCAACTCTACCTTTATCTTTAAGACAGGGGATTAATCCTGGTTCAACGAAGAGTGCAGGTGGAGTAGGGAGCAACACTAGGCATATCTTAAAATCCTGGTAACAACCTAGTGAAGCTACAAACCAGGACTACTTGCATGCCTAAGTAATAAGTGATGGCTGGAGCTGAATGATCACACAATCAACGGATCAGATCTAAGCTCTTTAGTCCTGCTACATCCAGTAGTTGCGAATGATAGTGGACAATTAAACAACTCACTGGCGGAGAAGGCTCGACAAATATCCCCATCCTCAATGATGGGGGAGCTGAGCACATTAGTACAAAAGATAAGGCTAAAACATTCACAGCAATCTTCAGCCAGAAGTGCTGAGTACATGATCCATCTCTATCTCCTCCAGAGGTTTCCACTATCACAGATGTCAGTCTTCAGTCAATTCATTTGATTGGACATGATATCAAGAAACAGTTGGAGGCACTGGATACTGCAAAGTCTATATCTCCTGACAACGTTTGGCAATATTACTGAAGACTTATGCTCTAGAATCTTCTGCACCCTCAACTGAGCTGTTCCAATACAGCTACAACACTGGCATCTACCTGATAATGTGAAAAATTGTCCAGGTATGTCTTCTACAGTAGAAACAGGACAAATCCAACCCACCTCATCAGTAACATGATGGAAGGTGTCTTCAACAGTGTTATCAAATAGTATGTACTCAGCAATAACCTGTTCGCTGATGCACAGTTTGGGTTCCACCAGGGCCACTCAGCTCCTGACCTCATTGTAGACTTAGTTCAAACATGGGTAAAATAGCTCAATTCCAGACATGGTAAGAGTGACTGCTCTTGACATCAAGGCCACATTTGGCCAATTGTGGCATCAAGGAATCCCAGCAAAACTGAGTCAGTAGGAATCAATAGAAAACTCTGTAGGTTGGAGTCTTAGCTGTCAAAGGAAGATCGTTGTGATTATTGGAGGTCAGTCATTTCACCTCCAGACATTTCTGTGGGAGTACCTCAGGGTAGTGTCCTAGGGTCAACCATCTTTAGCTGCTTTATCGATGACCTTACCTCCATCATAAGATCAGAAGTGCAGTTGTAAACTGATGATTGTGCAATATTTAGCACTATTCACACTACTGAAGCAGTCCATGTTCAATTGCAGCAAGACCTGGTCAATGTCCAGGCTTGGGCTGAAAAGTGGCAAATAATATTTATGCCACACAAGTGCCAAGCAATGACTGCCTTCAGTAAGGGACAATTTAATCTTGACATTCAATGGCGTTATCATCACTGAATGTCCCACCATCAATATTCTCGGGGTTACCATTAACCATAAACTGAACTGGACTAGCCATATAAATAAAGTATAATTAACATTCACAGTCTTCACAACTGATGTACATCTACAGTTTGAATTGCTGAAATTCTCAGAAGCTTCTTAGACAACAGTTTCCAGAACCATGACCACTTCCAACCAAAAGGACAAGGGTGGCAGATACTTGGGAATGCCACCACCTGCAAGCTCCCATCAAGCCACTCCCCATCCTGCCTTGGAAATATATCACTGTTCCTTCAGTGTTGTTGGTTGAAAATCTTGTAATTCCCCCCCCCTAAATGCATTGTGGGTCTATTTACAACATGTGGACCACAGCAGATCAAGAAGCAGCTTAACTCCACTTCTTCAAAGGCAACTCAGGATGGTCAAAAAATTCCGGACTAGTTAGCAATGCTCACATCCCATGAGAATAAACTAACCATTCAGGCAGATGCACCATTTTGTGTAATAGGGGATCATCCTGTAATTTAGCTGATTGTTCCCTCTCCTGTAGCATTTCTTGCTGGGATGTTATTTGTCCCATGTTCCTGGTATTCTTTGATATCTTGTGCCCTAAGTGCTTGTTGCACATACGTTACTTTGACACTAATCCATGCTGCTAGGTATTGTAGGTTTGGAGTGGAAAAAAAGGAGAGAGGAGTATGGTGCTGGAGTGAAGACCTGATCAAGTTTTACTTGCAAGAGTGATTATGGTTGGTGAATGGGGATCCCAGATCCAGGATTTGCAGTCCTGCACCAGGTAGGCAGAAGCCCAAGTTTTAGTTACGGAAACAAAGTCAGAGCTAGAGGTGGGTGTCTGGTGTCTCTTGCCTAGAGTCTTGCTGCTCATTTCTCATCAAACCCCTGTTCCCATTTTGCGGTGTCCCACTTCTCAGTGATATTACCAGCCAAGTAGCCAGCACTCATTGTGCAGCAAAGGGTGAATAAGAAGAAAGGGATTGCAGTAGGAGAGAAAACTAGCAAGAAAGATTTAAAAAAAAACAAACATACCAAGAGAAAATGAGTTGTTAAAGTGAGCATTGGAGGGTAATATTGAGAATGAATAATGGAGAAATCAGGAAATGGCAGAGAACTTTGAACAAGTTTACTTTATTCCTTCGTAAGATGTGCTGCCACTGGCAAAGCCAGAATTTGTTGCCCAATTCCAATTCCAATTGCAGTTGTATTGACTGACTTACTAGGCCATTTCAGAATCAAGAGTCAGACACATTTACAGTGTGCCTGGAGTCACATGTAGACAAAACTAGATGGCAAATTTCCTTCTCTAAAGGCCTTCAATAAATCAGCCTGGGTTTTGTAACAATTGATAATGGTTTCATGATCACCATCACTGAGACTTGATAATTGAATTTAAATTCAACCAACTGACATGATGGGGTTTGAGCCTGCATTGTGCATTAACTTGGATATCTCATTTTCTAGTCCAGTGACGTTACCACTACACCAATATCTCCCGTTTTCTTTGTCTATTCACAGAAGAGGTTAAAAAAAAGCCTAGCATAATGGAAAAGCAATAGGGTTAGAGTTAGGGTAAGGACCAAAGCGGGGGATAAACTTTAGCAGCCACGATTATCAGAGGGGAAAACACTCTAGAAACCAATGGGACTGAAGGACCTGCTGGACCTAATGGCCTGTGACCTTGGGTTTTAAAAGAAGTGGATGCATTGCATGTAATTTTTCAAAGTCCCTCAGGTTCTGAAAAGAGCACAGCAGATTCGAAAACTTGGATAGTAGCCCAAGTATTCAAGAAAAGGAGAATGATAGAAAGCAAGGAGCTTGGGACCAGTTAGTTTAACGTTTGTCATGTGGAAAATAGAATCCATTTTTAAGATGATAATGGTGGGCCATTTAAAAAGTCATAATACAATCAAGCAAATCTACATGGTTTATGAAAGGGAAACTATGCTTAACAATATTATTGGAGTTCTTTTAAGGATGTAGTAAGCAGGGTGGATAATTAAGAACCAGTAGTTGTAGATTCTGGATTCCAAAAGATGACATTAAAAGGTTGTTACACAAGAGAATAGCTCATGATCTTACAGGTGATACATTAGCATGTTGAGGGCATCAGTTAACTAGCAGGAAGCTAAAAATCAGAATGAATAAATTTTCAGGTTGGCAAAGTAACTAGTGGGGTGTCATAGGGATTTGTGCTGGAGCCTCAATTATATTTGCTGAATAATAATGAAATGGATGAAGGGCCCTGATTGGAATTTTCTGATATTATAAAGATCAGCAGGAAAGCAAGTTATGAGGAAGATACGAAAAATTTCAAAGGAATATCCATAGGTTAAGTAAGTGGACAGAAATTTGGCAGATGACATACTGTATAATGCAGAAAAATGTGAAACTGACCGTTGCCAGGAAGAATAGATGAGCAGAATGTCATTTAAATGGAAAGGAAGCACAGAATGGTGCCATAGAGTGATATGAGTATTCTTGTACAGAATCATGAAATATTCCTACACACAGACAGCAAGTGATTCAGAAGGCACATGGAATATTGGTCTTTCTTGTAATACAAATATAATATAAAAATATGTAAGTCTTCATACAACAGCGAATAGTATTGGTGAGACCACACCAAGAGGAACAATTTTGAGGATATAATGTCTTATGAGGAACAATTGAGGCGGACTCATTGGTATATAAAAGAATGAGAGATGATCTTATTGGAACATGTAAGATTATAAGGAAGACTTGACGAGGTAGATCCTGGGGAATCCAGAACAAGGAGAGTCAGTTTAAAAATAAGTGACTTCCCATTTAAGATAGAAATAAAGGGGAATTTCTGCATTGAGGGTCTTTAGTCTTTGTAATTATCTTCCCTAAACAGTAGTGGAAGGTTGGTCAAAATAAAAGCTGAGTTCAACATAACCAAATCAGCTATGATTTTATTGAATGGCACAGTATGCTTGATAAGCTGATTGCGCTGCTTCTCCCATTTCTAATGTTTTATTGTGACCAGGCTGAATAGACAACCCATGTGAAATGTTGGATAACAGCAATTACTATTAATCAGATTTAATTGATTTAGGAGAGAATGTGATATGGAGTTTTACAAAGTGTTGAATTACAGTTACTGCGTTTCAGTTGTATAACCTGTTATAACCTATATCACAGGTTTAATAAATTAAGGCATCCAAGAGATTTTGGAACTGGACTAGTAACCGAGGCAGCAATTCAAATCCCATCACAGCAAACTGTAAATTTGGCTTCAATTAATCTGATTTCTTGGGTGCCACTCCAAAAATATGTAAAAACTGATTAAGTTCACTGTGGCCACCAATAATATTCAAGTCAGGGACCTTTCATTCTCTCCAGGTCTGATCGTCATACTGTTCCATTCTCGTACTCTTTTACACTGAGTAGATTGTGCTGATTATTGGTCATTATCAAGAATATTCGGAGTTGTAAAATAACTACAGCAGATAAAAATGCAACTACTCATAGAATGTCAAAGCAGGCGGTGAGTTGTACACAATGGAGCTGTTAAGCTGAATTGCAGTTATTGCACTTTTATTTTCCAGAAAACTGAAGTAATCGAGGAAGCCTTTGCTGGGTGAGTGCACAATTTCACTTTTCTAGCTGTTTTGGTCCGTAACTAATGACACTGGGACCTACTGCAAAGATAAATATTTTGTCAAATGGACCCTATTTAAGTTGCGTTTTTATAAATGGCAAACTAGTGAAATGATGCCCTGAAATAAGTTCAATTAAGTTAAAATAGCAACCCAGCACAAACATGTAACATTTTAATCTTTTGCGTCTGTTTTCCTTAATTCTCCCATAAACTGCTCTTCCACATGGACAGAGATTATCTGTGGCAAAGAGGTTTGATTTGATTTGATATATTATTTTTACATGTACCGAGATACAGTGAAAAGTATTGTTTTGCGTGCTAATCAAATAAATTGTACCTTACATCTGGGTAATAAAGCAGAATGCAGCATATAGTGTTATAGCTACAGAGGAGGCAGAGAAAGATCAACTCGAATGTATGAGAGGTCCATTCGTAAGTTTGATAACACTGGGGAAGAAGCTGTTCTTAAATCTGTTGGCCCATGTTTTCAAACTTTTGTATCTACTACCTGACGGAACAGAGTACAACCAGGGTGGGAGGGGTCTTTGGTTATGTTGGCTGCTTTCCTGAGGCAGCAGGATATATAGATGGAGTCAACGGATGGAAGGCTGATTTTCATGAAGGCCTGGGCTACACACACAACTTTCTAATTTTTTGAGGTCTTGGGCAGAGCAGTTGCCATACCAAGCTGTGATGCATCTGGATAGGATGCTTTCTGTGGTGCATCTATAAAATTTGGTAAGAGTCATTGCGAACGTGCCAAATTTCCCTAGCCTTCTGAGTAAGTAGAGGCATTGGTGTGCTTTCTTGACTGTCATGTTGACAAGGATGGACCAGACTAGATCATTGGTGATCTTTACTCCTAGGAACTTGAAGCTCTCGACCACCTGCACTTCAGCACCATTGATACGGATAGGGGTGTGTCTTCCACTCCGCTCCCTGAAGTTGATGACTAACTCCTTTGTTTTGCTCACATTGAGAGAGAGATTATTGTCTTTACGCCATGCCGCTAAGCTGTCTATCTCTTTCCTATACGCTGTGTCATTGTTGTTTGAGACCTGACTCTGGTGTTATCAGCAAATTTGTAAATAGAGCTCGAGCTGAATTTAGCCCCATGATTGTGAGTATATAAGGAGTATAGTAAGAGGCTGAGTACTTAGACTTGCGGGGCACTGTGTTGAGGATTATTGTGGAGGAGATGTTGTCACCTATCCTTACTAATTTCAGTCTGTGAGTCAGGATGTGGAGGATCCAGTTGCAGTAGGGGAGCAGAATCCTAGGTCTTGGAGTTTGGAGATGAGTTTTGTTTGAATTATCGTGTTGAAGGAGGAGCTAAAGGCAGTAAATAGGGGTCAAGTCCTTGTTTTCCAGATGTTCCATGGATGAGCATAGGACCAAGGAGATGGTGTCTACTGTAGACCTATTGTGATGGTAATTGGATTGTAGTGGATCCAGACAGTCTGGGAGGCTGGAGTTGATGTGTGCTACTACTAACCTCTCAAAACAGTTGACCATATACTCAGTCCAGTCTTATTTACATACACAGCCATGAGCTGTTGGATAATAGTCAGGTGTGAAAACACTAATTCTTTCCTTTCTGAGTGAAGAACTCTGCCACTTTTTCCTCCACAGCTGTTAGCTAAATAAGATCAGTTGAAGTGCGGGTTATTGATGACACTTACAGATGGGACGACACAGTGGCTCAATGGTTGGTACTGGTGCCTCACAGTGCCAGGAACCCAGGCTCAATTCCACCCTCAAGCGACTGTCTGAGTGGAGTTTGCACATTCTCCCCATGTCTGCAGGGTTTTTCCAGGTGTTCTGGTTTCCTCCCACAATCTAAAGATGTGCAAATTAGGTGGATTGGCCGTGCTAATTTGCCTATAGTGTCTGGGAATATATAGGTAGTTGGGTTAGCTGTGGGAAACATAGTGATACAGTGATGGGGTCTGTGTGGGATGCTGTTCGGAGGGTTCATATGGACTTGGGGGCGGCGGGGCGGCACGGTAGCACAGTGGTTAGCACTGCTGCCTCACAGCGCCAGGGACCCGGGTTCAATTCCAGCCTCGGGCGACTGTCTGTGTGGAGTTTGCACATTTTCCCCCTGTCTGTGTGGGTTTCCTCCGGGTGCTCCGGTTTCCTCCCACAGTCCAAAGATGCGCAGGTTAGGTGGGTTGGCCATGCTAAATTGCCCATAGTGTTCAGGGAGGTGTAGATTAGATGGGTTATAGGGGGATGGGTCTGGGTGGGATGCTCTGAGGTTCAGTGTGGACTTGTTGGGCCAAAGGGCCTGTTTCCACACTCTAGGGATTCTATGATGGGCCAGAAGGCCTGCTTCCACACTGTAGGGATCCTAAGAACATTACAGTTTTCTCTGGAGGGTCAGTTTTGCAGATTGGAGTTCAGTTCCTTTATTATGTTATTGGAATTAAGTCGGTTTTTCACTTTTTCCTCATGTAATTTTGATGATGGTATGTCAGTTTAGCATAGCTAGTCATCTTTTGGACTCCAGAATTAACCTTATTGGCTCAAAGTGAGCCTCTAAGAATATAAGAGCAGAAGTAGGTCATTCAGCCTGTACTGCCACTCAGTACAATCAGGGCTGATCATTTGCTGGAGTCCCATTTTACTACTGTATTCCCTTATCTCATTGGTATTTAGAAATCTGTCAATTTCTACTCAGTCATTGAGCTTATATGGTTGGGTTAGAGAGTTCCAAAGATTCATAATCCGTTGAATTAAAAAAAAATTCTCCTCATTCCAAAGTGGCTCACCCCTTTATTTCAAAATTGTGTTCTTTGGTTCTGGACTCCTCAACTGGAGAAACAGCTTGCCTAGTTTTAGCTATTTTATATGTTTAAATGAAATCACCCCTGATTCTTCAAAACTACAGATTGTGGGCACAATTTCCTCAGTCTGTTGTTTTACGACTGCCCCAACATCCCAGGAATATGTCTGGTGAATCTTTATTGCAATCCCTGTGTGGTAATAATATCATCCCTAAGGTACGGGAGCAAAACAGACTGTACTTCAGGGGTGTAACAAGGTTCCATGTACAACTGAAGCAAGACTTTGCTATTCCTGCATTCAAATCCCCTTATGAAAACGACCTACGTTAGTTTGCCTTATTGCTTGCTGCACCTGCATGTTAGCCTTCAGTCACGTACTGACAAAGCCACCTACATCCCTTAGAACATCTAGACTTTATGAGCCCTTGCCATTTAAGAAATACTACGCACATCAGTTATTCCCACCAAAGTGGATAATCTCATTTTTCACGTTTTATTTCTTCAGCCATGTTCTTGCCTACTAAGTCTGTCTAAATCTCTTGAAGCCACACAGCCCACATTCCCATCTAGCCTTATATCATCTGAAAACTTGAAAATATTACATTTGTTCCCCAAGTTAAAATCATTTATATATATATTGTCAGTAGATGGGAACCATACATTGCGGATCCTTGTGATAGTGTACTAGTCACAGTCGGCCAACATGGGATGAACTTTTATGCCTACTCTGCCTGCCTGTTAACCAATCCTTAATCTATGCTATTACATTACCACCGGTTCAATGTGCTTTCATTTTGTCAACGAACCTCCCTTGAGGAACTTTATCCAAAATTCTTTTGAAAATCCAAGTATACTATGTCTGCTGACTTCTTTTTATTAGTTCTCTCTGCTACTGATATGAGGACTTCTTAAATAATGACATATGATGCTTTCCAATGTGCAGGAACCATTCTGGAATCTATAAAATTTGGAAGACAACCTCAATGCACCCACTATCTCCACAGCTGCATCTTGCAACATCCTTGGATGCAGAGTGTCTGGTCCCAGGGACTTTTCAACCTTTAATTTCATTAATTTCTCCAAAATAACTTTTTTTATTGATACTCACTTCCTAAATCCTTCATTCTTTCTAGGTCCTTGGATCTTCAATTCTTAGGGATGTCTAGTATCTTCCAAAGTAAAGTAAAGATGAACACAGTATAATCATTTAGCTTTTCTGCCATTTCTTTTCTCCCCATTATAAATTCTTTGACTTTTTTCCCGGTACGTTTAGAAGCTTTAATGATTTTTAAAAATTGTGTTTTTGCTAGTTTACTTTCATATTCTATTTTGTTCCTTAGTTTCTGGGTCATCCTTTGCTGTATTCTAAAATCCTCCCAGTTTTTGCATATGCTGCTATTTCGGACAAATTTATAGGTCTTTCCTTTTAAACTTATACAATTTTTCACTTTGTTTGATAGCCCCAGTTAATGGACATTTTTGGGTTTTTTTGTGCCTTGAAGGAATGTGTAGTTGTTGTAAAATATATTGTAATTCTTTAAGACTATCCATTGCCTGCAAATGCCTGTGTATTGTCATATTTACTAATGTATTTTCCTAATCAAACTCGCACCTTCTCAATTTCCTTTAATAGGCTTTAGATTGAACTAGCTCACTTTCAAATATAATGTAAAATTGTACCTCATTATGGTCACTTAACCCTAAAATTTCTTTTATAACAAGTGTATTAATTACCCCTTTTTCCTTATGTAATACTAGACTTAGCATGGTCTATTCTGTAATCAATTTCTCAACATAGTGCTCTTAAAAACTGCTGAACACATTGCAAAAGTTCAACCTCCACAACATTACTGCTTAATAGCTTTAACCAGATTTACCTGTGGTTACTGTATTCTTCTTGCTACGTGCTTCTCTAATCTCCTGATTAATACCATGAACCACACTAGCAGTTGGCAATCTCTAAACAACTCCCTGCAATGTTTATAGTTTCTTGTTTCATAGTTCAATCCAAAACAGATTTCACAATTTGTTTTTCTGATCTGAGATTATCCCTCTCTATCAATGCAATACCGTCTCCTTTTGCTTTTTTGACCTTCCTAAATATTTAATATTTAGTTCCCAGTCTTGGTAACCTTGCAACCAGAGGTCGGTTTAGCTCAGTTGGCTAGACAGTTGGTTTGTGAATTAGTGTGATGCCAACTGTGTCGGTTCAATTCCCATTACTGGCTGAGGTTACCATGAAGGACTCTCCTCCTTAGCCTCTCCTCTCACCTGAGGTATGATGGCCCTCAGGTTAAATCACCACCAGGCATTTCTGTCTAATAAGAGCAGCCCTATGGTCTAGTAAGGCTATGATGACTTGTTGACTGCTGTGGCGGTTAGATCTTTAACTGCACAAAAGATCTAGAACAATATAGATGATTTAGAATGTCTTTTAGTTTGTCTTTTTAGACTGGGTTATAATGTCAAACTTAGTTGCTCACCAGCCTTCTGATTTCACTTGCTATGTTTCTACTTCCTGTTACCAGTTTTATTTCTATCCAATTTGTGACCCCCTCAGATTCCCATTTTTCTTTGTAAGCTTACTTAAACTCTCCCAACAGCACTAGCAAATCACCCTGTGTGGTTATCAATCACATTCCTGTTAAAATGTGACCTGTACAACTTGACTGGTCTCACCTGCCCCTGAACTGACCCCAGTGCCAGGAAAGATGGATGTTTTTCCCCCCATACCAATTAAGAACATAGAACATAGAACATTACAGCGCAGTACAGGCCCTTCGGCC
>NC_063336.1:63791143-63804635 GCF_021869965.1 Rhincodon typus | reverse complement strand
AGAACATAGAACATAGAACATTACAGCGCAGTACAGGCCCTTCGGCCCTCGATGTTGCGCCGACCTGTGAAACCAATCTGAAGCCCATCTAACCTAAACTATTCCATTATCATCCATATGTTTATCCAATGACCATTTAAATGCCCTTAAAGTTGGCGAGTCTACTATTTTTGCAGGCAGGGCATTCCACGCCCTTACTACTCTCTGAGTAAAGAACCTACCTCTGACATCTGTCCTATATCTATCACCCCTCAATTTAAAGCTATGTCCCCTCGTGCTAGCCATCACCATCCGAGGAAAAAGGCTCCCACTGTCCACCCTATCTAATCCTCTGATCATCTTGTATGTCTCTATCAAGTCACCTCTTAACCTTCTTCTCTCTAACGAAAACAGCCTCAAAACCCTCAGCCTTTCCTCATAAGACCTTCCCTCCATACCAGGCAACATCCTGGTAAATCTCCTCTGCACCCTTTCCAATGCTTCCACATCCTTCCTATAATGCGGTGACCAGAACTGTACGCAATACTCCAAGTGCGGCCGCACCAGAGTTTTGTACAGCTGCAACATGACCTCATGGCTCCGAAACTCAATCCCTCTACCAATAAAACCTAACATACTGTACGCCTTCTTAACAACGCTATCAACCTGGGTGGCAACTTTCAGTGATCTATGCACATGGACACCGAGATCTCTCTGCTCATCCACACTACCAAGAATCTTACCATTAGCCCAGTACTCTGTATTCCTGTTACTCCTTCCAAAGTGAATCACCTCACACTTTTCCGCATTAAACTCCATTTGCCACCTCTCAGCCCAGCTCTGCAGCTTATCTATGTCCCTCTGTAACCTGCAATATCCTTCCGCACTATCCACAACTCCACCAACTTTGGTGTCATCCGCAAATTTACTAACCCATCCTTCTACGCCCTCATCCAGGTCATTTATAAAAATGACAAACAGCAGTGGCCCCAAAACAGATCCTTGAGGTACACCACTAGTAACTGAACTCCAGGATGAACATTTCCCATCAACCACCACCCTCTGTCTTCTTACAGCTAGCCAATTTCTGATCCAAATTGCTAAATCACCCTCAATCCCATGCCTCCGTATTCTCCAGCCTTGTGTTCAATCAATCCATCTTCCTATTGTATAATAAAATAAAGAACAGTGGGTGCTATAGATCTGAGACAAAAACAGAAATTTTTGGAGAAACTCAGCAGGACTGGCAGCATCCATGGAGAGAAAGCAGAGTTAATGTTTTGACTCCAGTGACTGTTCTTCAGAATCTCCTGTTATGCTCACTAGCACAGGACACCGGAAGGACTCCTGTGATTACTGCAATGCAGACCATGAGAGGCAGCACACCATAATAAAATAAAAATGCTACGGATCTGGAAATCTGAAATAATAAAAAAAAGTGCTGGAGAAAATCAGGTCTGGCAGCATCTGTGGAAAGAGAAATAGAATTAAAGTTTTGAGTCCAGTATGTCTCTTCTTCTGAAATCCAAAGAGTCAAACCAGACTTCATGTTAACTGTTTCTCTCTTCCCAGCTGCAGGATACTTGCTGAATTTCTTTGCCTTTATGTTAGGCAGCACCATATCCTGGACTCACGTTTACTGCTGCAGAAGTGCCTGTCAGATCCCCTGTGTATGAAGTCCACTACCACCATTGCTGTTTTAGTCTCCTGTATGACTGAGTTGCTTGTGGAGTCAAGGACTTGACATTGGCCCTGAGAAACCATTATCTTCACCAGTATCGTAATTGGAAAACTAATTAGCAAGCAGGATATGCTGTTATACTGTTGGTGGCTACCCACTTGCTAGCTGCCTGTGCACTCCTAACCTGTATGAGGCCACATGAGCTGTTCACGTAGCAGTGTCACAGATGCACAGCTATATTTTTATCACCCTCTGTAGTTCGGAATCCTGGAGCTCCAGCTTATACAACCACTGATACTTCCTGCAGATGTGTTCATCTAGACTGCAAAGTGTGTACATAATGTCCCACATAATGGAAAGAGTAAATTACATTTGGCTGAGTATGCTTACCACACTGTAACTTGAAAAATCTCGGAAAAGTAGAATAACTTATCAGTTACTCACCGACCAGCTGTTGAAGCACAGAGCTGAACCTCAGCAGGCTGGCTGTCCATTCTCATGCAGTTTTACGACTTTACTGCCTTAAGCGGCTGACAAAGTTAGAAAAACAAAGGTTCCCCTCCCTCCCCTCCACGTTGAACTCCATTACTCACTAAAGCATCAGTGCTTTGTCAGCTGCTTTGGAGTTTGACCCATTAATCTGAGCTCTTAATTTTGGCTCCCATCAGGCCCTGCTTTATTCCCTTTCTGTTAACGTAGATCCACTATCTTTTAATTCTACAATCTTGGTACTTGATTGTGGAATCCGTGCCCTTGTTTCGTCACCATTCATTATGTTCAGTCTTTTCTGTAGCTGTCTCAAGCTTTAAGTATGTACATAACTCCTACTTCTGCATTTCTCAATATTTTCTAAAGGGCTCATTAAATCAAATGTTAACGCTTAGTGTGTCTTACTAACCTCACCAACATCAGTATAGGGTTAATCTCTTTGTTCCTCTTCTCATTCCACATTTCCCACCAACATTCCCTCTAAATGTCACAAATGTATGGAAACATAGCAATATGGTGTCTTGCAGGGACGGCAGGTAGTGCCCAAGTTACAGCCCCTTTTAAGATATGTAGTGAAGTGAAAACCTTAAAGGAACCATGCAGTAGAGGGCAAAAGCCCCATGCACCATGGAGATATTGAAAGAAATGTTGCTTTCCATCTATTGGACTCTTCTGGTGAATCAACAGTCAGCATCTACTTTTTTTTTCCTTTTATGGAATGCCTATTTCCTTCTGATAAGCCTCTTGTCATTTTCTATTTTATTTTCAATTACTATGTTGACATCCTGAAGTGGAGTGACATTTAAATTGTGTCACATTCCTCATTGACAGCATCCGTGCATATAGTCGACTTTCCAAGACATCCAGCTCTACTTAATCACCATCTCTCTCAACCTCTCGACCAAATTTCAGTTTTTTTTTTGTGAACTATTTAACTTTGCAATATGGAGTCTCGAGATTAATTTCCATGCACAGAGGTAAACCACTGTACTGTTATACCGCTATGCTATTATTTGCATTTCAACATGTTATAAAACTGTCTAAATATGTGAACCAGCGGAGAGTTACCAGGATGTTGCCTGGATTGGAGAGTTTGTTTTGAAGAGAGATTGGATAGACTGGGATTGTTTTTCTTGGAGCAAAGGAGACTGAGGAGGGACATGATTAAGATGTATAAAATAATGAAGGGCATAGACAGAGTAATCAGAAAGAAACATCTGCCTTTGGTGGAGGAATTGAGGACCAGGAGGCATAGATTTAAGGTAAGGGGCAGGAGGTTTAGAGGCAATGTGAGAAAATATTTTTTATTTTAACCCAGTGATTCGTGGCAATCTGGAAATCAGTACCTGTAAAGGTGATCGAGGTAGAAGCCCTCAAACCTTAGGTATTTAAGGTCCATATGTGATGCCAAGGCATATAAGGCTTTGGCCATGTGCTGGAAAATGTTAGGTGATTAGTTAGGTGGTTGTTTTGACTGAAGTAGACTTGATGGGCTGAAAGGCCTCTGACTCTAATCTGATGAGTGTTTGAAGAATATAGCCGGATAACTGTCTTATCGAGGAATTAATTGTACTTGTTTGGATATAAAGTCCTTGAGATAACTGGTGGACGTTGAATGCATTATAATTACAAATCATTCTTTAAGCCAAAACACGTGTTGGTTATTGCCTAAATTTCTTTTTTGCTACTGTTCAGTGTTTCCATGATTCTTTAGGGAGGATGACAGCATATTTCAAGAAGTTTTTCTCTACATTGCAAGGTGCAATTTTGTTTTTGTAATGTTTAACTATTTGGGCAGTTAAATATTTGAAGAATTGTTCTCAAATATTTTCTTCGGCATAGATTTTGGGCACTAACACTTATTTACTTTTATTATCTTTTGCTGAAGCTTTCTATATGAATGTACCTTAAGAACATTTGAAATTAACCTACTATTTTATTTATCTTTCACAGTATGTTTATGG
Organism: Rhincodon typus; assembly: GCF_021869965.1. Lineage (NCBI taxonomy): Eukaryota > Metazoa > Chordata > Chondrichthyes > Orectolobiformes > Rhincodontidae > Rhincodon > Rhincodon typus. Next base: position 63,800,522 of record NC_063336.1, on the reverse strand, counting down.
ACACAGCTGAAGATGAGAAAACCAAGCTGATTAGTTGCCTTGGAGCTTTCAGGCAACTCTGGACAAATCTTCCTCAGGTTAGAATCTATTTACTAGCAGTTGTCTGAAGTATATTTCCAGATCTGGCTAGCTTTTTGCAAACTTTATAAGTAGTATAATGTATATTGATACATATTTTTTGAACATCAGGAATCCCATGAGCAGTGTGTGCAGTGGATTGTTCGTTTCATTCATGGACAGCACAACCCCAAGAGGATTTCCTTTCTGTATGACTGCTTGGCTATGGCAGTTGAAAGTGGGTTGCTACCACCCAGGTACAGCTGACAAAAAAAACAATATTTTTAAAAAGACACTGTAGTAACATGATTGCTTTAAAGTGGAATATAGAGCTTTATATGTAATATTGCATGTTTAAAAATTCAATTGCTATATTGCACAGTAGCTTTAAATATATTACTTGCTTCCTTCATAAGTTCCACTTTCATTTTCTTCACTCATTTTAAATCTGAGCAACTGTGGCCTTTGTTGTGCTCCCATCTGGCAATGAGGTTTTTTGCACCAAGTTGTCCTTTTCATTCTGTAAATTATCTTTAAATGGAATCCAGATTAAAGTCCTCTAATGGCATTTTCCAGTATTATCTTGGTGGTGGAATATATTTCATCATATCTATTTGACGGACATTAAAATACCATTAGAGTGTCTAGGATGCAAAGCTGAGCATTTGATGTTACTGTTTTGGTTTGTACTGTTATGAGAGATACTGACACTTGGAGCAGTGCAACAGCTGTTTTCTAATTTCTGATAAGCCGTTCCAATTGCAACTTTATTTCTGGTGTACCATCTGAAAATGCTTTCTTATGAAGAGATAAAATTCTCTGAAGGAATGATGAATTAGTCAAGAAGGAAGAATGCCAAACAGGTAAATTCAAATGCAGCCACAATGTTTACAGTCAACTTTGTACTCTGTCCTGTAGTTAGTTAAAAACATGCTACGCTGGCAATGACTTTGTCTCCAAAGTTTGTTCATCTTTAGGCATTCTTTCTAATTTCCCCCTTAGAATGGTTTCTTGTTTTCCAGCACTAACTGAATAGAGCTTCAGAGGTGAAATAAGATGTTACGTTGTTAGATAAGGGATTTGATTCATTTGTTTGATGACAATGTGATCATTAGAAGTGAACTTCACCACATATCTGTGATCGTATTCCTTGAAACTTGTTTTGCATAGTATTTTGACTATAAGCAAAATCTGAAGTACTGTAATCTGTATTTAGTAGTTCAGATTTGTGTAATAACAATAGTTCTGTGCTTTATGTAAGTTATGGACGGTGTCATTTTGAATATAACATTCCAAAGGGTTATTCTGTATTTGTTTCGCAGACTGGTCTGCGAGTCTTTAATTAACTCTGAAAGTCTGGAATGGGAAAGAATGCAACTTTGGGCTCTAACGTTTAAACTCATTCGAAAAATAATAGGTGGCGTTGACTACAAGGTACTGTACAAAAAACTGATTTAAGTTGCCTTGCCGTTATAAACAGGAGGATTTGTAATTCACTTTTATGAGGTGGTAATGGCTTAGGTTTTGTGGTAGTAGTGATGAAGAAATTATCAACATTGATTGCCATTACTCCACTGAAACTGACAGCTTCTGGAGTCTGAATGTGTAATTCACGAGGTCGCTGTCCGTGATTGTCACGTATTTCCAGAGGCTGCATTTTGCAAATCCCCTATGCCTGAAATCACCAGGAAATCTATGCATTGACAGAATTTCTGCTTAATCTGTTAATCTTGAAATAATCATGAAAAAATTTTGTGCCCCATTGAATGAAGGGCAACTAGACTTTTTTTATTATGTTCTAGCTTCGTAATTACTGCTTTAAAAAAAGACTGAGGCACAAATAGCCAGTTTTGTGTTTGGGGAAAGTCAAATCCCTGCATAACAAAATAAAATCAAATGTGGAATTTTATTAATTTTGTCTTAATTTAGTTTCTATCTTAATCCAATCATAACTTATTTTGCTTTTAATTTTAAATTAAAAATGAAGCATATTAAGTAATTTTAACTTCCTGGTTTGCTTTGCGTGAATTTTTCAGCATGACTGCCTGCTAATCTGCATGCTGACAGCTGTTACATCCCTTTACAGCACCAGCTTTAAACTGCTGTTGGGACAGGGGGATAAAAATACAGTAGAGAAATGATTAGATCTTTGTTGGCAGCTTTTTCCAAGGCCAGTGGTGAATGCTGTTGTCTCACTACTGACAGCAAGTTCCAGACTAATAAATGTTGCTTATGATATTTCATTTTATTTGAATGGACAAAGAAATACCTGTAGGTTTCTTGGGCAACTACACAAATTATAGTTTTTTGGTGCCTTAACTAACGTTTATGTGAGCTTTGCTATTTTAAGAAGCTTATTGGGGCATAGAGTTAGTGCATTTTAAGGAGTATTTGTTGATCAGCTTGTAACTTCCAATTTACTCTTTCGTTCTAGGGTGTAAGAGACCTGTTGAAAGCAATTCTAGAGAAGATTCAAACTATCCCTAACACAGTCAGTTCTGCTGTTGTACAGCAGCTACAAACAGCTAAAGATGTAAGTTTCTAGTGATGTTTTACAGTATTTGATCTTAAAAATTGCTTCCAGCTGTACTTGCAGGAAAATCATGCATATGATGTTTTACATAGTTGGCAATAATTTTGTGGAAAGGAGGATGTTCACTTTTATTAGTCTAGAAAACAAATTGGGATGTAAATTCGTCAATGTTGCACAGTTCATTGGGAACTGAGCTTGAAGAGAACCTGGGTCTGAAATAGGGTTCTTAACCCGATAGAACCAACTCTCCAATCTGTTTTTTCTTTGAACCAAGTTCCTTGCTTACATTACAAACCCAGACATTTTTCCCGATGTGCAAAATTAGCAGTACATTCTTTTAGTTAATATTTTTATAAATAAGTAGAATTGGTCTTTTTCAAACAGTTTTTGACTATTGTGCTGAAGAAGATTTTTGTTTTAAGTTGATCTAATCTAAACAAAGGTTCCTTGCTTTACTCTTTCCAGGTTGTGGCATACATCTTGGACAGAAATGCTTGTCTGTTACCAGCATATTTTGCAGTTACTGAGATTAGGAAGCTTTATCCTGAAGGGAAATTGTCTCATTGGGTAAGAGACCATTGCTGTTCTTTTTCTCTGGAAAGAAGAGAAACCAGAGGATAATCTTCACATTTATTGGTGCAAGAACCTTGTCAGTAAGAGATATGTGTTCCATTTAATAGATGAAACTGACAGGAAAAGAATGCACTTGATATTTTCTGTGGTAACCATTAATTTTATAGAAGGAAAGATATTTGCTTTGATTAGTCATATGAAGCCATTCAGCCTAACCAGTCCATCCTAGCATTTATGCCCCATTCAAGCCTATCATCATAGTCTCTTATCGCCGTCTCCCACATGAGTTTGTCTAGCTTCCCGTTAAGTGCATCGGTACTATTACTTCAATCTGACAGAGGAGCACATTCTGTCAATGCTTTGGATCAAAAAGTTTTTTTTCTGAAACCCCTATCTCACTTGGTGATTGTTTCACATTGAATGTAGTTATACACTTCCTCACAAGAAAACATATTTTCTCTGTATATGCTCTTATCAAAACCTGCCATAATTTTAAATACCTTTGTTTGGTCAGGTCTTAAAACTACATTTTTCAAGGTAAAAGTGATCCAGTCTGTCAATCATTTCCTTATATGTATAAGATGCCAAGTGCCATCTTCTTTGCACCCTCTCCTGTGCCTCTAATTCTTGATAGAATATACTGACCAGCAGTGTGTGGTTTAACCAATGTTTTGTACAGATTTCATACAAGGTGCACAATTTTCAGTTCTACCCCTCTAGAAATTCTAAAGCCAATTCCTTCCTTCTAGAAATGAAGCTAAATGCTTGCTTTGTTTTTTTTTAATGGCCTTGCAACGTTGTTGTGGCACAATTTTAAAAATTTGTGTTTATACTCCGAGATTATTTTCTTCTTCAACCCAATCTAGAATTTAATCTTTCAAGTAATAATTGAGCTCCGAATCCCTCTCCCTTGCCCTCTATTAAAATTTACCACATCGCATTTATCACTCTTCAAAATATCCTTCTTTTAAATATAGACCTCATGATATCCGAATATTTGTGCCTCTCCTTACTTCCAGAAAACAGACTAATTCTGCAACCATAAGTTTACTTCTTTACCACTACTATCTACTTCTCTTCATTTATACTTCCTAGTGTCACTGAGTGGGCGCATCTTAAACTTGCCACCAAAATCTCTCAGATATACCTGCAATGATATTTGCCAAGAATGGAGTCAATGCTGCAGGTTTCATGAAAAACTGATGTTAAAGAGAGCATAATAATTGAGACCCGAGTATCCACTCTACATCATGACTTCTGTGGGTAAATTAACATTTATGGTGATGCAGATAATCCAACAACAGTTGTATTTCAAAAAACAGTAATAATATGTGTCCTACAGATGGGAATGCATGTGAACCTTGCAGTATGCAGCTTCACTTGTGGTTTATCAGGATGGGGGGGAACCTTATCATGCCATGCATAATTTGCTATCTATTTGGTATAATGAAATACTGTTTGGCCTGATCCTGTTTGATTTTGTCCAGCTGGTTAATTTTCCTCAAACTCCCATGTCTTGTGACAAGTGTTGACTTTGTCCATCACCTAAAAAGCTCCTTTAAATAACAATGATGACCTTCAACTTTGGAAATAATTGACCTCCCAGTGTTTGGCAGGTTTGGCAGATTTGGCATAATATGACTGAGTACAAAAAGTGAGCCATAAAAAAAATGCTGATTCTAGTCAGGGCAGTCTGCAGGGGAATAATCTTGTTCTGTGTACCAAGAACAAAATCTCGTGATGTCCTTTGTCATATCATCAGCTTGATACTTGTACGATTAAACACAGAATGTTAATTTTCAGGTAAATGCAATAACTCGGCATAAATTGAGCGTTAAAACTCACTGGGAAATGAAATAATATTTCAAAATACTTTTTTTTATTAAACGGAATGTCGTGTTTGTAAATTCATTTGAATAGTTGACAGATGTAAGGTTATCAGCTTTCCAAGCATATTCCAAGAATAGAGCAGCGAAATTATCAAGTGTGATTCTTACGTGATACATACTTTTAAAACTCTACTTGGAATGAAAATGCATTTTGTTTTAAAATAATATTTGTTAAATTAAAAGGAAACATTTTGAAGTGTTGACAGATTTTGAATTTAAGGATACAATTAAATGACCTGAATTAGTGCACTTAGTTTCAGGTGTAGGTACTGACCTATGAAATAGCACATGTGCACCAACTTCTATCATCCTATTTTGGTCTAAATATAGACATCTTGTACAAAAGCCCACATCTGCTGTGCAAGTCGCTTTTGTTTTGTAACTATCTGGTAACTGAACTGTGTTTTAGCAAACTGCTTTAATTCCTGTAAACTTTAACAGATATTTTCTGTTTGTCTATTTTACCTAAAAAGTTCTTGTTTTGGGATTTTACTTTCAGTTACTAGGCAATCTTGCATCTGATTTTGTCGACAGCTTTAGACCTACTGCACGAATAAACTCTATCTGTGGTAAGAATGCAAAGTTTCTCTCTGGACTTATAAATGCTTTAAATCTCAAGTGATGAAACCTGATGTCTGTCTTCAATTTTACAACTTCAAGTTCAAATCAGTGAAGATTGAAAGTCGCTTCCTTCCTGATTTATAGTGAAGTATTTGATTAGTTCCCATAAGTAGGGTTTAGAAACCTTACTTACTTGAGTTATTCACATTGAAACTGACATTCCCTTCTGTACAAGATGCTACTGATGTTGGAAATATGAAGTTAAAACAGTTAATTTTGGAAGCATTCAACAGATCATGAGGCCTCCATTGAGAGAGCATCAGTGTTTCAGGTCAACTTTTCATCAGAGCCTTATTGTATATCCACAATATTTGCCTATGCCCTTTTTTGTGCATGGTATTTTAAGATTTATATTGTGCATTTAAGTGCTGACATAAAATGTCCCAGTTTTAACTCCAGTTATTGAGATATAAGCATTGAAGGATTAGTTATGATTGTTTGAATACAGGATTGATGCATGGGCATTGGCTGACATGCTATATACGAATACGTACCTTCAGTAAGAAAAGGGGAAAATTTAGCCATTTTGCCTAAGCAAATCCATATAATGCTTGCGTACTCTCAAACCACCCCCAGAATACTTCACTAATTTTACTGCGGTCAGTCAGGTCTCTCTCAAATATTGTGATTTTTTTTTTTCATTAACAACCCGCTAAGCAATTTAAAGCTTTACTAGTACAAGAAAAATACTGGGAATCTGAAAGAAAATAGAATTTTGCAGCATATTAGTCAGCATCTGACAAGCAAATGTCATGGTTTTACTCTCTGATCTTAAAGTTAAAACAGAAATCACAGAAAAGATTCAACAGTTATGACATTGTCTATGGCAAGGAAAGTAAATTTGACATGTGAGTCGATGTTGTAATGTCAATACTGGGATTTGTTACAATTCGGTAGCTTATGAGGAGCAATAGAGCCAGGGAAAATGGGTTGAGGAGAAAAGAATATGAAAATCCCTTGATTCAATGGAAGATCGTTGTGGTTAACATAGCGAAGTGATAACTGTGTCGGACAAGAAGCATTACTAAGTAAAACTATAGGATTAGAAGATGTGCCTAACACAGAGATTGCATGAGCACTTGTAGAAAAATAGCGAAGGAGAAGTGAAATATCAAAAATTGAGCAAGTAGAGGGGTAGAAAAAACAGGTTTTTGCCAGGATCGTGGACTCCATTAAAAAAGAAAAACATAATAACCTTCTGGGAATGATGGTTTAACTACTTTAATCATTTTTCTCTCTGTATGTAATCTACTGATCATTATTTTAATGTTTAATGAATTGTAGTTATGGAGTAATTTAAATTTGGTAATGTACATAATGCTGCAGGATGGGAATTTGATGTGTATTAAAACTTAATGTTACATGATTTGACTTGAGGAAATTTGAACTAAAGTAATCATTTCAAAATGCTGTTCCGTTCTTGAGCCAAGACCTAGATTTCAGTTGGAACAAAATTGTTGGTGAGAAATTAATTTGACCCGCATTTGATTGGAATAATTAAGACACTATTTTGATGTCTTATTTCCCTTCCTCTGTCACTATCTCAGATTGCACTAGATTATTTGCACTCTAGGTCTTTTTGACTCTGAACTAAGATTCTGAGCTTTACATCACAAAAGATATATAGTAGGGTAGTTTGGAACATTGCTGTTCAGATCTCCAACCTCAGTTTGTCTGCCACTGAAATCCTTATCCATGCCTCATGTATTCTCCTGTTCTTTTGGCCAACCTCCTATTGTCCGTGAGCTTCCAATTTAACCAAAACAGCTTCTTGTGAAAAAAGAGAACTGCAAACGCTGGAAATCTGAAACAAAAACAGAAATTGCTGGAGAAACTCAGCAGGTCTGGCAGTGTCTGTGGAGAGAAAGCAGAATTAACATATCTGTTCCAGTGACCCTTCTTCAGAGCTCTTGTATCTATTGTTGTTATAGGCCACATTCACCCATTGTGCTCACTGACTTATATGTAAAAAAAACTTTGCTTTTAAATGCTGACTTTCACAATCTCAGGGATCCCAAAGTGCTTTACAGCCAATGATGTGCATTTGAAATTTAATCACGATGGTATATAGACTTCCAATCACCGAACACCTCATTTAAAATTCTCCTTGATGTTTAAATATAGTTCCCTATCTCTAACTACCATCCTCCCCGCCCTGTTGAGTATTTCATTCCCATTACTCTGCCCATCAGTGTATTACTTTATCGTAGAAGCTATCACTTTCAGCTACTTAGATATTTCTGAAATATCCTCTTCTGACATCTTCTACTCCCCTGTCTCCTTTAGGACACTATACAGTCCTATTCCCCTTAATTCACATCTTTCACTAAACTTGTAATCTCACCAGCAGTTTCTGTTTTTGTTTGTTTCAGATCTTCAGCATTTGCAGTTCATTATTTCTAATCTCTGCTCTTAGATACGGTATCGTTTTTTGTAATGTCTTTGCTTTGGAACATTTTTCTATCTTAAATGTAAATTGTCATTAAATGCTTTTACTAAATCAGCAAAGAATAACAATCTTATTGATTAGTTACATATATACTTGCTCTTTCACTGCATTGAATTTCATTAGATTTTTGAGAAAAAATGGTGCCTTGTCCGAATTTAAAATAACTTGTTTTAAAACTACTGGACTCTAAATTTTAGAATTGAATATTGTCACCATTTAACCTCGTGTTCCTTCATTGTTTAAAAACTGAAATTATTTGTATGGTATGAATAATGTAAAAATTAAATGATAATTTTGACCACCGTTGCTTTTCTTTTTCTGTGTTAATGTTCAGGACGCTGCAGTCTTTTACCAGTAGTGAACAATTCTGGTGCAATTTGTAATTCTTGGAAGCTGGATCCAACAACGCTTCGCTTTCCTCTGAGAGGACTCTTGCCTTATGATAAGGTAAATGTGTGCAGCTGACTTAATTTAGATTTCCCCATTCATATCTTTAAAAATTAGACAAGTAGAAAATTCACTCATTCAAGATCTTAGCCTAGGTTTTGTGGTCAATAACAAAACAAGGGTGCACATTGTTGGCCTCTTAAGAAGACTGTGCCGAAAGACCTAGTGATTTCAGTGGGAAGAACTTTGGCAGGATTGATGTACAATTAGTTGCAATGTAATTTCATGATGATTCCTGACACTCTGATATTGTCAAACTGACCAAACAGTATATATTCTTAGACAGGAAACCAATAAATGAGATACACTAGTAATCAAATTGCTTAAAAAACAAAATATGAAGTAAATATTGGGGCATGACATGTACGGGTGGAACCTAAAACAACTTTCAATTTTTTTCTAAAATAAACATAATTGGTTATTAGCATTCCACACTTTTTCAAAACCAGGCTAGCTATTTGGCAACAATTGTTATTCATCACTGTGAACAATTATACCTCACCAAACAAATGTTTTATGAGGTTTCTTGACAGTAAGATGAACTAATAAAGGATCTTGTCGCCAGATAAATTGAATTCACTAATTCCTGATTTCAGCAGGTAGGTGCACATTCTAATCCAGATCATGGCCTGTAATGGAGCATTGAGAATCTGCAGCATAAGGATTTTCACAGTAATCTCTTTATGCCGTACAAAAGTTATTACATATGTTGAATCAGAGATAGTAGGAACTGCAGATGCTGGAGAATCCGAGACAACAAGGTGCAGGGCTGGATGAACACAGCAGGCCAAGCAGCATCGTAGGAGCAGC
>NC_063336.1:63767194-63790743 GCF_021869965.1 Rhincodon typus | reverse complement strand
GCAGGGCTGGATGAACACAGCAGGCCAAGCAGCTGCTCCTACGATGCTGCTTGGCCTGCTGTGTTCATCCAGCCCTGCACCTTGTTGTCTCTTATTACATATGTTTACTGGCACTTTTCCTTAAAATAACAAGCAGAAGTTATTTATTTACTTTATTGGTCCCACCTTTCGCTGTTGAGTAATTATGAACGAACGGCTGGATTAATTTATATAGTCCTCCCATCTTTTTGATGTTCACTCTTCATGCTAAGTGGTTTTTATCAAGAACGGATTAATAGAATTCCTGTGATAACTGTGAAATGGGAATATTTTTGAAGTACGACTACATAACAAAAGTAGAAAACGTTAAAATAATATGCTTAAACCACAGAATAATTTATTTTTGTGAGTTTAGAAAGATGTTAAGAGTTATAACATTGGCTGTATTGAATTACATATTGACATTTTATAGTAATACTTAATTTTGTCATTTTGCTCTACAAGCCCCATTTAATACATTGTGAAATCTGATTTTTTGTGCTATTATTTTAAATGAGTTATCATTATTTATATGGTTGCTGCCATAAAATATTTACTAAGATGCAAGCTGGTCAATATTCAGTAAATAACTGAAGGAAGCAATTTTAAGGTTGTATTATTGTAAACTTGAATCTTCTATTAATTAATGCAAGACAATTACTACTTGCACATGTTAATGACACAGCACATGATGTGGAGCTGTAAAATTGGTAAGTCTGCAGGATTTTTAACTTTTTGAAGACAATCTATTTCAAGCTGTTTGAGATAATGATGTAGATCCAGGGAGCCTAATTTTGGATTCAACTTGTATTAGTGCCTGATTTGTGCCACTTTTTCTGGAAATTCGTTGAATTGTTATGCAATATTGATATATTTTAGGTTTCTTCTCAGCTGCTTTTTTTGTATTTGGAGCTACCACTAAACAACAACTTTATCTGAGGCTTTATATTATATGTTGCCTTTTGCCATTGTGACACTGGTAGTATTCTTCCTTAGTTGCACTAATGGTTTAGGAAAATACCCACCAGCTAAGTGTCAAATGGAAAATCTTAAAAAAAAAAGGTAGAAGTGTGCGGTTTATGGCAATAAGATGATTCAACACAAATTAGGCTGCAGCTAGAGAATTGCATCCAGTTCTGGTCACCACACTTTAGGAAGGATATATTGAAAGGATGCAGTGTATACTTACCAGAAGAATCTGGAGCTTTTTGTAAGAAACTTTGTGGGTATGTTGACTGGACGTTTAATCGGTAAGTAAGTATTTAATGTGCTGATGTTTGTGGCTTTTTAGAAATAGAATAGTTTCAAAATAGATTTTCATCTCAAGCAGGATAGGCATCCCGGTTTGTGGTCTGTATTGTGTGCCCCAGACCATAATATGTGTATTGTCAAATTATAAATTTTATGGGAGTTGATACGAGTTTTTTTTTAATGTTTGCACATTTTGGGTCAAATTTTAAAATTCACTTCAACAGGATTAGATTTGTAACGTTGAACAATTTCCAGGATCAGGATGCTAGATTTGGTGTGATAATGTATAGGTTGGTTTCAAATCTAGTACTGTCTAATTTTGCACTTTGTTGATTTTGAGAATATTGCAGAACTCCTTTGATACTTGATCATAAAAATTACACGAGACCATTAAGGGAAAAATTAAGACCTGTTTGTTTATTAAATATAGTTCAATGTTATTTGCACTTCCAAACCAATGAGATCATATAATTTTAATGTACTTTTAAGGAAGCTATTGATGCAAAGCAGATATAAAAAGGCTTGTGTGTACTTGCAGTGCAACCTATTACTGATGTTTTGAAGTGTTTAATCATATAACGAGATCTTTTTGAGAACTTGAATTGGAAAACCTCTTAGGATCAAGTTGAAAGGCAGGTATCCTTAAGTAAATGGCAGCGTTTAACTTGACAATGGACCAATGTAATTCCATTCTGTATAATTCAAATTAGAACCTTTTGTCATGGATTTATATGCTGAATGCTGCATAAAACAACTAAGATGAATACCCCAATCCATACAATGTACATTTCCCCAGAGAAACATTAGTTTTAATGACTGTGTAAACCACCTAAAATGTAACAGATATTTTTAAATGACTGCCATCAGGTGTAATTGAAGTAAATACAATCAGTGAAAGAAAAGGACAAGCATTCAGATAGAATTAGTGTTTTCTGGTTAAAAGTAAATCCTTAGTTATTTGTTTCTGAAGTAGGTCACATTCACCTGATCAAAGCACCATCATAATTGCCATAAAAGAATGAAGATCCATGTACCATTAGATATTTCAGTTTATAGTAAAGCACATAATTCATGACATTTAATTACCTTCCTCAAACAATTTCAAAATCACATTTGACCTTTTTTCAGAACGAAAGGGTCATGCTGGACTTGAAATGTTAACACAGTTCCTCTGCACAGATGCTGCCACAGCTGAATTCCTGCAGCACTTGGTGTTTGTTTTAGATATCCAGCATCATAGTGTTTTGCTTGAAATAAAATCCCATTAGCTGTTTTTGCTTTGATGTTGAGTTTTGAGTGTTTGAAATCCCCTCAAAAAGATCAAGTGAACGTCAAGTCTGTGTTTTATTTCTCTTAGGATCTTTTTGACCCACAGACTGCTCTGTTGAGATATGTTTTAGAACAACCTTACTCCAGGGATATGGTCTGCAACATGCTAGGTCTGAACAAACAGGTACTGTATTTCCATGTATTTACTATGGACTTAACTTCTAAATATAGTCTGCACTGTTCTTTTTCTCTTTTCTGTTGCTATGGCTAAATAAGCAAATGCGTGTTCACCACAAGTAGCCAGATCATAAGTTAGCATTAGTTTGTCTTATGATGGATTTTATTTTTGAGCTACTTGAAATAGAGGGGGAAGAAGTTTTGAAGCCTTCTAGTTTGTATCACCTTGTGGATGGGAATGGTAAAATATTTAAATGCAGCATCTTGTGGAAAACTACTGTAGAGTTAATGTAAAGAAGTACATGATTTGAGTTTTATTTGAATTGCTTTAGCTATTAGGCCAGCCTCAAATATTAGAACTTGTGCATTTTGGTTTTTGCGGGGCTTGACCTGTCTGGGGCAACCTGAGGCTGGCCTCATAGTCACTGTTATGTCTTTCTTTTTTTCTTCCTTTATTTTTGTTCTGTCCTGTCTTGTCCTGCCCATCCTACAATGCTCTAGACCTTGAACATTGCTCAGGTATGTTTACAATCTTACTGTTGTATTGTGACTAACGAGATGCTGACTGCTTGGTAGCAACTGATGCCATTTAGAGAATAAAGTAGATCTGCATGCTGGTATACGTAGAGAATGCAGTGGTGTCTGTCGCTGTCTGCTACAGAATGTGTGATTGTTGCAATTCTTGCACCTAAGATTTTTATAGTCATCATCATGGAGAAGTTGTTTAGCAAATGTTCCGTTGTTGATCTGTGAAAAGTAGTTACACTGCCAATATAATGTAGAATCAACAGATGTTTTTAAAGTAGCTGTAGTTTTGTTAGGGTTTGTAAGGCATGCTTTCAAAGAAAGTACAATTTATTTTTTTCAGTTTCGTGATCACAAATGGAAAGCATGCTAATTTTATATGTAGGTAGTAATAGAATGTAGGTTCTGAAGAAATATGAAAAAAAACCTCTTACTAATTTGTTGACCAGAACACTTGTGGTTATGTTTCTTGTTGGCCAAAGTTGAGACATTGAAAATACAAAACAAAACTTGAGTTTTTGGACATGTAGATTTGGGAGAGGAGGGCAAATCGTTGCAGTGCTTGGCATCTTTTTTTTACGCTACATGCAAATTAGGTGCTTTCTGAAATATCTCATTGCAGTGTGTTTAGGTTAGCATTTCATGCTTTGTCAAGTTTCTTTTGCATAAATAGTCAACCTTGTGTATTTAATGTTCATTTCTGTAATAAGTGTCTACTTTACAGCACAAACAGCGCTGTCCAGTTTTGGAAGATCAGCTTGTGGATTTAGTGGTTTATGCTATGGAACGCTCTGAAACAGAAGAGAAGTTTGATGATGGAGGCACCAGTCAGTTATTGTGGCAACACCTCTCGAGTCAGCTCATTTTCTTTGTCTTATTTCAATTTGCTAGTTTTCCACACATGGTGTTATCACTTCATCAGAAGGTATGTTTGGGATACGGAAATGCCAAGTTATAAAAGTATACAATTTCAGATCGCCTTATTGCTCAGATTTTGCTCAATGACAGTATAAATTGAATTTATGCAGCATTTTGTCCACCTTGCAATTTGTATATTAGCAGGCTACAAATCCAGATGAAGAATTGTACCAAAATATATAGCCTTGACATATTCTTAACCTTGTTAAGAGGTGCAGCAAAATTTTAACTGTACAGTTTAGAATCAGTAAAGAAATAGTCATTTCCACATTTACAAGACTATGCATGGATGCCAATGGCAGAAAATAGTTCCAACTGCCATATTTAAATGCTATTATAACTTTGCATGATAAGAATAAAAGAGCTATTATAGGAAAAAAGGTCTGCACAAACAGAGCAATTTCAGATAGAGATAGATGAAGAAATGTCAGGGACTGCATTATATGCGGTACTGGATACCTAAGAAATAATAACGAATCTAATTGAATAGAGCATATATCATGGATCATTGAAAAATAAAAAGAAATTGAAGAGATTTGAGAGTATGTTGGGATAGCAACTATAATTCTGGGAAGATGTTTTAGGTCAGGATAAGACTAGCATTTGTATTCAAAAAGGAGAGGGTTTCTTAGAACATATCCAGAAACTGTTTTAAATCAGTGGGCCTGATCTTTATCTCTGTAAGTGAATGCATACTAAGTGAATTAAAATTTTGTTCAGTATGTTGAATATCCAACAAGAACAAAGACAATGTTTGATCTAGATCAAGTATTAAAGCATGAAGTGTAATTGACTTTATGGTGAAAGTTGGGAAACTAGTGATTAGAACTTATTAGATTTGCATTAGAGATTTCTAAAAAGTCCCACTAGGATGTGTTGGACTGAAAACCAATCTGTTCACTTTTTCACCAAAATAGAGTACTAACATTTGAGAAAGGTAGTTCAAAAAGTGAACAAGCAATGCCTGAGACGATTGCATGATGTTTGATTTATACGGTGAAATATCCTAAGTGGAGACAGAGGTCATGAGAATGCAACTGACCTTTACAAAAAGACATGAAGCCTCAAAAGACCTACTCTAGTCAGGTAGTGCAGATGAAACAAGTGAGAAATATGAAAGTTGTCAATGGAAAATAACAGGCAACAGGCAACAACGTAAAAGAAATACAGAAATATGATTTTTATGGACATGAGTCAAAAAGTAATTAATCAAGGCCTGTCTGTTTAGAGATGGAAAACATTTTGTATTTGAGAGGTGGTGACTGGCAGTGATTCACAAATATTTTGATCTACCTTTATAAGGGAACAGAAAAGTGAGATTGTCAAAGCACAATATAGAAGATACCACTATTTGAGCTAAATATTGAAGTGTATATATTATTTAAAATATTAGACTGAGATTACAAAAATCACTGATTAATGTTTGTAAAAATGTTGGAGTTTGGGAAGGAGTTAATGACGATGTTAACTAAATTTTACAGAAAGTCTTTGGAAACTGGAATTATGGCAAAGGATTGGAGTATTGTGAAAATAATATCTGTTCGAAAAGGGAAAGGATAAATAAGTCAGAAACCCATAAATTAATTATAGATTGACTTGCCAGTGAGCTATTGAGTCAAAGAGCAAGATAAAAGTAAAAGCGTGGGTTAAACAGAGACATTCGTTTTGGGTTTATAAAGGACAAGATGTGCTTAAGAAAGTTTACTTGTGAAGAAATTGCAGTATGAGGATTGCAGTACATCAAGCATGTAACTTCGGACAACACTGGGCATCACTGATAAAAGTTATTATGAAAATCAATGCCCTATGTGCAGTAATTGAGGGGAATAGGTTTTCTTGCATGGAAAGGTAAACTTGTTAACAGAGTGGGAAGAACATGTATCTGGGGTGGGGTACAGCTAGATCTTTAACATTAGTAGTTAGATTGTAAAAGGGGAGAGAAAATTCAAAAAGGTTTCATATGCGAGGTGCTGATTCCAAAAAAAAGCATGTGATGTTTTGCATAAACATGGAAGTGATGCAGTACAGTTTCTCTAACACACATGTAACCGGCAGCCTTATGATCTCTAACTTCTTTGTGGCTCAGTCTCCTCATGAGATTATTGTTCATATTCTGCCACTGAAGGGCAGCTCTAATTCCGCTTTTTCAGCAGGATTGCCTGAATTCATACTTGTGCACAAAACATAGAAAGCTAGCACATGGGCACAGCAGGTAATCAGGAATACTAATGAAATAATGGCCTACGTTTCAAGTTAGTGGGAATATACGAGTACAAAAGTCCCACTGCAGCTGTACAAGGTGGTGGTGAGACCGCATCTGGAGTACTCTAAGCAGTTTGGTCCCCTTATTTAAGGAAACAAATCATTTCATTGGAGGCAGTTCAGAGAAAGTTCACTAGGACGATCCCTAGTATGAAGGGATTGTCTTATGAGCAAAGATTGAACAGATTGGAATTGTACTCAGTTGAGTTTAGAAGAATGAGAGGTGATCTCATTGAAACATACAGGGTTCTTAAGGGTCTTGACAGGGTAAAAGCTGAGAGATGTTTTCCCTCATGGGAGAGTCTAGAACGAAGGGGCAACTCCTTGCCACAAGGAGCTGTGGGGGCAGAGTCCTTGTGTATATTTATGGCTGAGATAGATAAACGGATTCTTGATCATTCAAGATTTCAGAAATTATGGGGAAGGGGCAGGAAAGTGCACGTGGGGATATCAAATCAGCCATGATCCTATTGAATGGTGAAGCAGGCTTGAAGACCAAAAATGGCCTTCTCCTGTTCCAATTTCTATGCTCTTGATTGAACTCTCATCCCCACTCTCTTCCTTCATTTCTCGTATTTATTGGAGTTCTGTAATGTCTCTTGCTTTTATTTTCAAAATAAAACTTTGCTGTGGAAGTCCTCCTTTCCAGCTCAGAATTATTTGTTGTCTGTAATGCTAAGCAATCTTTTACAACTTTGTTGTCTTTATCTTATAGCTGGCAGGCCGAGGTCTAATAAAAGGACGGGACCATCTGATGTGGGTTTTGTTGCAATTCATCTCTGGGAGTATCCAAAAGAATGCATTAGCTGATTTCCTCCCAGTAATGAAGCTGTTTGATCTGCTGTACCCAGAGAAAGAAGTAGGATTTATGTATCAATTGAATCATGTTGCATATATTTAAATACAAAAGGAAGAGCATCTGCAGGTTCTAAAATGCTTATTATTTTTATTTTCCAGTGCATTCCTGTACCTGACATAAGCAAACCACAGTCTACTCATGCATTTGCCATGACTTGTATCTGGATTCATCTCAATAGGAAGGCACAAAATGATAACTCCAAACTGCAGATACCCATCCCTCATTCTCTCAAACTTCACCATGAGTAAGCTTTTTAAATGTAAAGGTTCAGTAGTAACATACTTTTTATTTGATCTGTGCATGACCGTT
Organism: Rhincodon typus; assembly: GCF_021869965.1. Lineage (NCBI taxonomy): Eukaryota > Metazoa > Chordata > Chondrichthyes > Orectolobiformes > Rhincodontidae > Rhincodon > Rhincodon typus. The sequence continues at coordinate 63,783,155 of NC_063336.1, read as the reverse complement.
ACATGTGATGTACATTATTCCAAATGATGTTGTGGGCAAGTGTAATTCTCTAGCAGTGCTGTTTCTGAGTGTCAGAAAAAGGAATAGAAATAAAATTAGTGTGAGATTTTTGTTCATTCTTAAGATTGTTAAATGTATGGCATTACCATTGGGACACACATTTGACTTTGTACCCTAAAAAATTTGTCTTTCAAAATTAAAGATGAGTAAACAGAAAACATTACCATATAAACTCGAGTAAAAGTCAATCTCATGTAAAAGTTGACCCCCTATTTTTGGCCAAAAAATCTTGAATTTTCCATGTATCTCATGTAAAAGTCAACCCTAGTTCTTCACCGATAATTCAGATTTTAAGGCAAGTGCTGGATGGTGTTCATTCTCATCTGTCAAAGAACCTTCTCAAAGTGTACCTTTAATCTGATGATGGGGATGAAAATTGGATTCAGCATTTCAAATTTCAAACATTATTATGTTAGTGAGCTGCAGGTGGAAATAAAGTGCTGTCATCCAGTCTCCCAGGTTTGGTGGGATTTTGTTTTCGACTCCAGGAAACTGTAGCATTTTAATAGTAGATTTCTTTTCATCGGGTTTCATTCCTTTATCAGAATTTCAGAAGAATGAACCCAGTAATTGTGAGAGCTCAAATCCACCAACTTACTGTTTCACTCAGGGTGACAGAGAGCTTTTGGACACGGGAGCAAATGGAAAAGATTCAGGGCTACTTTTTGAAAGAATAATCAGGTTTTAATTTACAGGGAGAATAATTGATCTGATTGTTCTTATCCGCTGACAATAGCGAACGCTCACATGAGCTGTGATGCTATGAGAGATTATGCCTCTCACAGCCCTGTTCATTCTTCGGTGCTGGATCACAGAAGTACCGGTAATTACCGTAATTTGTTGTGTTTATTTCTTTATTAATTTAGAGATCAATTGGGCTTCTGCTAATGATGTGGTATTTTGGACTGTAGCATGAGTTTCAGCTCCTCAAAAGTAGTACCCATGTAATAGTCGACTCCATAAATTTAACTTTTAAAAAAATAGCCTAAACAATTTGACTTTTACATGAGTATGTACAGTAATATGCTATAAAGAAGGTAAACCCCTTCTTTCATCACCATTCTTGAAGACAGAAAAATTATAGTAAATGTGTAATTAAAGAAAATATGTTTAGAAGACGTCTTATGAAAAACATCCTGTCACATTAGTAAAAATCACACGTGCATTTATTAATAATCAATGAAGCAAAATTAATAACTTTAATCATTTTTAATACAGATTTTTACAGCAAAGTTTAAGAAACAAGAGTCTACATATGAATGATTACAAGATTGCCTTGCTGTGTAATGCATATTCTACTAATTCTGAATGTTTTACATTACCTATGGGAGTATTGGTTGAAACAATATATGGGAATGGAAGCTTGAGGATATCCCTTCCTGGAACAAACTGCACAGCTTCAGGATCTATTACCCCACTACCAATGAACTTATTAGATTCACTGACAGTTCATGCCAAAATGAGGTAATTGCTTGAATTCAAATTTGCTGAACTACATAATGGCAGATTGATGTTTTTTGTGAACCTTTACTATTACTGTTATCAGTCACTTACCAAGTAAGTAATAAAGTGCCATACAGTCAAAGGAAAGAACACTTTTCAAAATAAAATTGCATCATTTGATTACTGGATTTATAGTATTGCACTAGGTTCAAATAAATATAAAATGCCAAAAGCACAAATAACTCTTCAGGCATAAATTGCAATAATGTCCTGTTGAGGGACTATTCGGGGCACCATATTTTTCCCTTTTAAAAAGTAATTTACTCTTACGGAGGCCCCAGCTAATTGGCCTGAGTAGCATTAATAGGTTTCTTTTTTTTTCGACTCAAAATGAGTTAATTTCGTTTTTAGATATCATAATACTACCTCTAAATTTGACAAGAATATTGCAGTATCCGGTATTATTTCCACACCATTCTGCTTTATTAGTATTAACTTCAGTTTGCACTGCAAGCTGAAAGTCCCAATTGCTTGTTTGAAGAAATATAGCTATAATGAATAAATGAAGCACACTAATGCTGTTCTATATTATATATTGTTCTAAATTGTAATGTTTCAACCTGTACTGATTTTAATATTCTGTGTTTCAGCCTCATTCACAGTATAGCTACAAGGGTGATCAAACTAGCCCATGCCAAATCAAGCCTAGCATTGGCCCCTGCTCTGGTAGAAACTTATAGCCGTCTCCTAGTTTATATGGAGATTGAATCTCTTGGAATTAAAGGTTTTATCAGTAAGTGTACTATTTCTGGATGGATCTGTGAAGAATTACCTTTCCCCAACTCAGATCTAATTTATGAAGGATATATTTCTGAAGACTAACTAATGTTTGAGTTGATAAGTTGTTATTTCAGAATTGTAGAGCTAAAGGAAAACCTCAGACCTGTGGAGTACTTGCCAGATTTCTAAAAGTTACTGATAAACTTTGCTTATTTGAATGATTTTCGATGTACCCTTTTAATAATAATGTTGGTTATTACATTCTAGGAATTGGTGGCACACAATAGTTTCACCACTGCAGTCTCCCATACCAAACTAATGGAAAAAGATCTTGTTTCTTGCTCTACATACTGACATTCTTCTGTCTTATAGGATGATGGTTTGCACCATGGCAGCCAGTTCTTTGTTTTGCAGTCCCTGGCATGACTCAGGAATCCCACTTTGGTGTGTTAGCCTCTGACACGTTTGCTGCAGAAGAAGACAGTAGGCTGAGAATATGTGTGATTCATTGGACTTTGTTTTCACTGGATCCACTTATCAGTTGAACTTGTCATTCTTCTTGCTCCTTCTAACTCCCTTTCAAAGAGTCACCCTGCAGAGAATTATGGTTGTCGGGGACTATCTCCCGATTGTCACTGTCAATTTCTTTCATCTTTATAGCTCACTTAGTATCCTTAGCAGAGGTATGGATGCCCAGGAGGTTGTGGCCAAGCTGCCAGTTCACCGTACAGAAGGTCTTTGGATGGACAGCTATCATTTATTCAGTGAATGTGACTGAACCAGCACAGGTGTCATTGGTTCAGCAACTAACGTAACTAGTTGGTATTGGTACACTCCAGATCACCCAAATCGGTAGTCTTGTCCTAGCGAGAGGTGCCAAAGATATGTCTGAGACAACGAAGAGGTAGCAGTTCAGTCTTTTTGCCAGCACAGCAAATATTTTGCAGAATTCTCCACTGTGGAGGAGTGCACTCTGGATGCAGGATTCTGAATCTCCCTTTGGGGTTCTCTGGTCAGAATGCTGATGTTCCATGAACTCATTCAGTTTGGACAAAACATCTACAGCTTTAGTGAGTTCCGACCGGAAATGTCAACTTTCGTGCTCCTCTAATGCTGCCTGGCCTGCTGTGCTCCTCCAGCTCCACACTGTGTTATCTACAGCTTTAGTCGTGGTTGTGTTGACTTCAGTATAAATAGTCAGATTACTGATGATTTTGGAGCTGGGGTATGTCAAACTATCAACAACCTCCAGCATCACGTTTTTATTGCCGATAGATGTTAGTTTAGCAACATCGTGGACAACAGCATTTATCATCCTTAAGATGATCAGATCAAACTCCATTAGTTGTGAACAACACCGTCTATTTGCTGTTGCGTAGAATTTGCTGTTGTACAGAATATGCAGCAACGATAGTGTAGAGTAACTCTATTGAGGACTTGGTCCACCTTTGTTCTTGGATGTCAGACAAGCAAGGCTGAAAAGCCTTCCATTAGTTCTTTATGTAACTAGGTGTCTTCTGTCGATGATCTGGAGGGATACAACAGCAACCAAGAAAAAAATGTAACGGTGTATCAGTCCAGAACATACCTGTTTGAACCCACTGCAAAGGTTCTGATCTTGTCCTTTTGTAGCTGATGTTATCCACCTATGATGTTGCAAATAAAGGAGGTCACATCGAGCGGCTTCAATGGGTAGTTTAAATAGATTACTTGTGCTCCTTGGTGAGATTGAAGGCTTTCCCAATAGCAGTAACCTTTTATTTTCTCTGGTTTCCAAACTGAGGAAATTGTGTTATTTGTGGATTTTCCGGTTCTAAAGCACACTGGGATCCTAGGTATTTCTATTTAGTTAGGATGTACAGTCTGACAAGAGCACCACATGTAAATACTTTACCTGCAGTTCCTTGCAGGGAGATTCCCCTCGTTGTTGCAATCATGGCAATTGCTTTTGTTCTTGTACAAGGTCACAATATTTCCACCTCACATTGACCCTTCCATTTTGTTCTGTTTGATGAGTTCAGGTGATACAACATGAGCACTTGGAGCTTTGCCCATGGCAAGTGAATCAGTACTCCTCTGCTGTAGGCTTGGTTTCCAGCTCGCTCTTTTATCTAGAGCTTCCTCTGTGACTCTGTTCTCCCTGGAGTGTAACTCTGTAACTATTGTCAATCAATACATTTATGGGTTTAGTCAGTCCATTCCGAAGCATTGCTAAAGATCAAGAGGCTGCAAGAGCAGTTCAAAATAAAAGTAAAATACTATACTGCAGATGCTTGAAAGCTGAAAACATTCAAAATGTTGAAAATACTCCAGTCTGGCCTGCATCTGAGGACAAGAGAAACCAAGATAATGCTTCAAATCTGTAACCTTTCTTCAGAATCACAGGATGCAAAGACTGGAAGTGTCATGCCAATGTCTTAGTTTTGTTTTGAGGGCAGGTTGATCTGTTTTGTTAAAAACAAATGAAAACCAGCTTTAAGTCTTTGATCTGATTAGTGAAATGTAGAAAAGGCTCCTCTCAGTACATTGAACTTAGATAATTTATGCTTAACTCTAACCCAGTTTGACAGAATTCAAACATAGAGTGAGTTCAAGATTGATTGCTTTCAGAAGTGTAGAGGTTTGGATTGGTCAAGTTTGAGGTCTTCATCCAAAATCAGGATAGCTATAGATATACTGAAGGTGCTTGATATAGGTAAAGTTCTCAAAATGAAATCTTGTTCTGTTTCCTAGAATTATAACTTGCTAAACATTAAAATGCAAGATTTTACTAGAGTTACCTGTTACAAAACACTATGCTTCTAAGGAGTAGGTTGTTAGATTAGTCTTATAATTAATTAATTATAATTAATTTTGCAACTAATAAAAATAAAATTTCCAAAGCACCATTCCGATTTTGAAAATTGTTGTCTTGTACTCAAACATGCTGCCTCTTGAGAAGGGATTTAGCTCTTACGCAATAAGACCTGAGAAAAGTTAGCATAAATTTTGTGACAAAGACTTAATCTTTTTTTAAATCTTTTTAGGCCAGCTTTTACCTAATGTTTTCAAATCACATGCTTGGGGAATCCTACACACATTGCTGGAGATGTTCAGCTATCGCATGCATCATATCCAGCCTCACTACAGAGTCCAGCTGTTAAGCCATCTCCATTCACTGGCAGCCGTACCACAGACTAATCAGAACCAACTTCACTTGTGGTAAGCTGTTTTTAATCTTTCATGTACGAATCTGGCTTGCTGCTTCAAAGCTGTATGATTTTTAACTGGAGCAGTAGTGTAGTAAAGTTGAGAATCTTGCAAACCTTTAAAATATGCCTACAATTTGCTGAACTTTGAATAGTATGAGTTGCTGGTGTTCAGTTAGTTCAATTAGCTGGATGGCTGGTTTTCAAAGCAGTATAAAATTCCCATACTGACTGAGATGCCATGAAAGATTCTGCTTCTCAAACTCTCCCCTTGCCTGGTCTGTGATGATCCTTGGGTTAAACAACCACTAGTCATCCATCTCTAATGAGAGAACAGCCATCTGATCTGGTAAGACTGATGACGTTATGGGTGGTTGGCTAGCTGAGTTGGCTGAACAGCTAATTCATGATGCAGTGTTCAATTCCTGCACCGACTGAGGTTGCCATGAAAGACTCTCCTTCTCAACTTCGCCCCTCACCAGAAGCATGATGACCCTCTAATGAGAGAGCAGCCCAATGTTCTAGTAAGACAAAGGTGACTTACCTTTTTAGTGTAAGTTACAGCATAGAAGAAGACCTTTGGAAATGGAACCTTATCAAAACTACCTTCTGGGATGGAGCTATGCTAATTCCACATTGCCTTTACACAGATACCGTATTCTGTACACAGTGTTTCAGAAGCTGATACAGTTTGCTTTCAAATTATGTAACATCAGCCTCAGTAGTCACTTGTGGTTAATTGTTCCAAATTTGAATGATTTAGAAACTTTGCCTCTTCTGGATTATTATGATTCCATGCCAGATTGTTACCAACTACCCAATCAGTGGAAACAACCTTTTTGCTATTTATTTGCAAAACGATCTATCATAATTTTGAAATCCTTATTAAATCTTACAAACAAAAATCAGGTAAGAGGATGAAAGCTTTCTAATTCTTAAAATGTTTCTAAATGCACTGAACAAAGTGCAGGTTTCTCATTATCAAATCATACTTAGTATGTTTTCTCTGGATCCCTGATGTAGTGGAAATATTTGAAGTGTCAAAATGAAATATGATTTCACATTTTCATTATGAACTTTATAATTGTAACACTCTAGGCCTGTATTCTGCAGTTAATTGAATAATAGTTTTATTTAAAAGAAATATTCCTGATAAAGTTGATAAAGGCAAACATGGAAATAATGTACATAAGCTGTCGTTTTTTGATTTTTAAATAAATTGTGATTACTTAATACTTCGAAATGAAAGGAACCTTTGGTTGTTATTTCCATTTTAACATATCACCTAATATTTTGAGGGGACTGTTTTCTTAAAAAGAGTGAAAATTTAAGGCTAAGTAGGGAATTTGTTTGGCTACTTACCTTTGCACAACAGTAATGATCTTGTTCCTAAAACCGTGGGTTCATATCTTACTTTGCAGTGTCCCGTGTGGCACCTTGTCAAAGGCCTTCTAGAAATCCAAAGAGATATTCCACTGGCTCTCCTTTGTGTAATTTGCTCATTTCAACAAACATTGTCAACAAACTCCCCTTAACAATGCCATGCAAACTCAGCCTGATTTTTACCATGCACATTGTGATCTCATGTTTAATGTACTGTAAACTCTTACCAACAGCCAAGATCAGACTAACTGGCCTACAATTTCCCATCTCCTGCCTCCATCCTTCCTTAAACAGGGGTATTTCATTAGAAAAGTTCTGTGCATCTTGGTCTTTAAATAAAAACCCCTGTTCCCTCATTCTAGGCTCTTCCACAAGAGCAAGACAAAGGACATCCCCTCAGAATCCGCCAAGACCCCTCATATTCTTGTTTATCTCAATAAGCTCATCTTTCATTCTTCTATGAAACTTCAAAGGAATGGGACCCAGCCAGTCTAACCTATCCTCCTAGAATGATTTTACCCCACACTCCCAAAAGAAATCCCAAATAACATTCAATAATACATAATGGCTTTTTAAAAATTATACTACATGCAAAGGTTGTTCCCCTCAATACTGTGAAGAGAAATGGAAGTGAAGGGTATGAGCAGGATTACACAAAATAAAATCCAAAATACCCTGAAACGTTGTATTTATTATTGTTATGCAGTCAAATATGGCAGCCAAGTTAGTTCTCACAAATACGAAGTGCCCAGTTATTTTGGTTTACTAATTCAGAGGTTTAAATGTTGGATAGAACTTTGGGAGACCTCTCTGTTCTTTAACTAGCTCCAAGGAATCATTTTATATCAACCTGATCATGATGCTGTTTTAATTCTGCCTCACCTCTGATAATGAGCCAGTACTGCAAGAAGATATCAGGTTTGATGCCCAAATATTGGAAAAGGGTTTGTTCCCCTGACTTGATTTGGAGGCACGAGTTCCACCACTGAGCTAAACTGGTTAATTTAGCGTTGAATGAAACTGCAGAGTCAAGGTAGAGCGGAAAAATAGGAAGATTGAAATTCTAGAATGGACTTGAACACAGCAGATGCCAACCTACAGTAATTGGTCTTTCATTAATCTATTTTTAGCTCAATTCTTCAGTATTCCTAATGAAGCCACACAGTTCTCACAGGTGCAGTGTTAAAGCTAATTCTCAATGTAATTCGAAGCAAGGTCATCGAGTTTATCCTAGTCTTTAGTATTGGGTGCAGCAGTAGGTGATGGTGCTAATGGTGATCAAATATTTTTGTTCATACACTGCAACACAGATGTTGGATCACTCGTGTGACCTTTGTACTCTTGTGACTAATTTTCCTGGACTTTGTAATAATTCTACTATTAAACTTTGGAAAAGGCGTGAGTATGGAACTAGAAATTTTATGCTAACTTGGTAATTATCTTTTATTTGACCATTTAGTGTTGAAAGCACAGCACTCCGGCTGATCACCGCTTTGGGGAGTTCAGAGGTCCAGCCCCAATTTACGCGGTTTCTCAGTGACCCCAAAACAGTTCTTTCTGCTGAATCTGAGGAACTTAACAGAGCCCTAATTCTAACTCTAGCTAGAGCAACCCACGTAACTGGTAAATATTAATGTGAAAATTAAATAATATTACAACTGTTGTGCTTTGATCCACATTTAGAATGTGCTCATTTTTTGTCAAATATCCTATAATCATATTAATTAACCAGCAGAGTATTACTTTGTTTCTAGAATTCTCACATTTGTGTTGAGAAATGAGCAACACTGGCAAGGTTGCTTTTTTTCCACTCGGTGCTAGGTGCCTTGAGATTATGGTGGAACTCCTTGAGCTATTGTATTGCATTATTAAATAATAATGACCGAACCATTTTGAAAGGAATCAAGAGTCAGACTTTGAAGAATGTGGACTGAGGTACAGATCAAATTGGAAAGGGTTGACAGGCAATTTTCATCGAGGAATGTTAATTAAGCAGTTAGGATTTTATAGAAATCAGCATAAGCATTTTTTTCTGTGCTGCAAGCATAGATTGAGGTGTATTGAACTCATTCTACAATGACACGTTGTGAAATTTAGGGCTTCTGCCCCTACCTACTACAGTACTAAAGTGATTGTGACTTCTGGGTTGCTAGTCAAGTATCAACTAAAGGTGTGGCACTTTAAAACATTGTTTAAAACATTGTCTAAAATACGATACAATTCAATACAGCACAGGAGAAGGCCCTTGGGCCCACCAAGCCTGCGCCAATTCGCCTCCTGTTCATGTATCTATCAAGATACTCTTAAACATTGCTAACATGCCTGCTTCCACCACCTCAACTAGTAGTGCATTCCAGGCACCCACCACCCTGTGTGAAAAATTTTCCCTGCACTTCTCCCTTAAACTTTCCCCTTCTCACTTTGAACCTTTGCCATCTTGTAGTTGACCTTTCCACCCTGGAAAAAAGCCTATGACTATCCACCCTATCTATGCCTTTCATAATTTAATAGGCCTCTATTAGGTTGCTTCTTTTGATGCAAGGATTTGGAAAGAAGGCTTTGGTGAGGCAACTCCTTGAGTAATGTGTGCATTTTTGGTTTCCATATTTTAAGGAAGGATATCTACATTGGAACCAGTGCAGTAAATTTTTGCTAGATTGATTCCTGGAATGAGGGCGTGGCCTATGATGACACATTGAGTAATCTGAGTAGGACCTATACTGTCTGGAGTTTAGATGAATGAAGAATAATCTCATTGAACATGCAAGATTCTAAATTGGCTTGACAGGGTAGACGCCAAGTTTCTCCTGACAGGGAAACTCAGGTTGTGGGAACACAGCCTCAAGATAAGTGGACAATCAATTTACACTGAGATGAGATTTAGAAGGTTATGAATTTTTGGAATTACACGTTTTAGTGAGTTGTGGATGCTTCATTGTAAAGTTTACTTAGGGCTGAGATGGGCAGATGTCTAGGGAAATTAAGGGGTATGGGGAGCAAATGGAAAAGTTGTGTTGCCAGAGAAGGCAAGCTGTGATAGTTAGAAATTGTGAAACAGGCTCAAGAAGAGGTATGGTTGCTCCTGTATTTTATGTTATTTTTTAATGCTTGTACCCTACAATGCTACACTGTGCTAAGATTTGTCTTATCCTCTAACATTTATCTTTTCTTGTTTTAAAAAAAGACTTTTTCACAGGCTCAGAATCTATACAAGGGACCTGGTGCAAAGACATCCTTCAGACAATCATGGTTTTCACTCCTCACAATTGGGCTTCACACACACTCAGCTGTTTTCCAGCTCCATTACAGGCAAGATGAACTTTTGTTTGTATTCTGAATTACCTTAGTGGTGAATATTAACGCGCATGCGTAAAAGATACATGAGCTCATGGCCTCCAGCAACAGAAATCTTAATCTTAAATGCATTCTTTTGTTTCTGTGAATCATGCTAGGCAAATATTAATGTATCATTATCCACTATTTAGCCAATTTTCTATTGCGCCAATTGTATTCCAATGAGCTCCAGTGATGTTCTTTCAGGGTAGATACCAATTTATTGCAAATTTCTTAATTCTCTTCACACTCATCTCCATCAAAGACAGCTGCTAAATGTAAGCCTAAAGTGCTTGTATGAGATATCTACAATTGTACTGCAGGATAAACAATGCTTTATTTTACCGGTTGAATGTGTGCCAGAAATAGAACCTAGCCTCTGTGTATTTCAAATAGCTCCAAACTGAAAGGGGATCATAGCATCAGACCTTAGGGCTCAGATTAAATGCTTAAAATCTGCATTCTTGGTAAAATTAATGCAAAAATAAAATAGTAAATTACAATAAACTGTTGACATTCAGTAAGTTAATGACGTATTCTGTTACAAATGTTTAAAATGTGAGCTTTCTTGAAGTTTTATTTCTAAACACAGTCTCTCAATAGACAGCTTTATAATTAATGAACTTTGCCAAACCTCCATTTGTACTCATCCCATGATATAAATGGAAACCCATGAGCACCAACTTGGTTTATGCCTTTGTTTAATTAATGTCAAAATATGTCTAATTTCTATCCAATCTTATCCTAAAGAGATTTAAATTATTCACTTTTCCCAATTATTCATTAGATCCCCATTTTGTCCCTGCTCTGCACTGCAGGAATAAATTCAAAGGAATTTCCAGAATGGTCAGCCATTCTGGAATAAATTCAGCCAACTCCAACTCTTAAATCTTACAACATTTACTTTGAATAAATTCAGACTCTAGTCTGGAATTTGTGTTCGGCTTGTAATTAAGCCATTAAAGAAAATTTTCTTTTAATTTAATCTCCAACCAGGTAGCATGCATATTTGTTCAATACACAATTTATCAGCTACAAAAAGAGAATAAACCCTTTCAACAAGAGTCACCAATAACATTTTCAGTTGTAACATTACTAAACCTAAATACAAATACCTGTAAGAATAGAATTTTATGAATTCAGCCCTGGTCAATTCATATGACATTCTTTATGACCGTTTTAAATATGGGACTGTTTACTTCCAACGTCCGTCTTTTCATTGGTATATGTCATCTGATCATCAGACTTGAGCAGTAGCTTTATGCCTGTTTCTGTATCATGGAATAGTAAAAACTGTTCATTTCAACAAGTTTTGGAGAAATTATTGAATATGAGAGAGTTTGAGTTTTCCTGAAAAGTGACACTTTCTCAAAGGTTTTTGTCCTCCGCTTGTCAGACCATTCACTTAAATACCAATGTCACGAGGTGCAACGTTTTATATTGTATAAAAAAGGAATGCTGATTTGTTTGTTTGGCAATGGACTCTGATTTTTGGAGGTTGTTTGGAGAATACACCTGTTAGATGATCGACAGTTCAATGCCTGTTTTTGTAAAAGCTGTCAGAATCAAAGAAATTTGCAAATGTTGTTGAATCGTCCCGAAATGACGAGGCATTGCTGGGCATTAAAGGATCATTGCTTACTAACGGTCCCAGCAAACAGCCCCCTTCATTTTGGTAAATCTCTTAATTGTCACTGGAGTGATTCATGTTGGAACTGCCCAAGGCAATCAATCACTGCTCTTGCTGGACATCAAGTCCCAAACTGTGACAGTGACTGAAAATTTAGCCAAAGAGATGAATTTAAAGATGAGTCTTTGAGGAACAAATAGATGGAAGGTTTTAGAGACAATCGTGATTTCAAAAGGAAATTTGACTTCCTCTCAAAAGAGAAAAACTTGCAAGGCTGCAAGGAGAGAGGGGGAAATAGGACCCACTGCTTTGTTCTACTGACACTGTTATAGATAGTATGGACTCAGTAGCCTCCCTCTGTACCATAATAACTTTATAACTCAGAAAATTGCAGTGCATAAGGCATGGACGGTTAGTGTTGGGGCAAAATGAAAGTGAAGCCTGTCAAGGGCCAAAGTCAGGAAGAGAATCTGTTATAGACATAGGGCAAAATGGGGAGGGGATGATCAGTGAAGGAATTTAGGAGACAAAGAGAATTTAAAATTTGAGTTGCTGTGGAGTTAGGAACTGAAAAGTTGAATGAATTGCATTTGATCAAGAATGGGATAAGAACAGCAGAGGTTTGGATCAGTTGAGGATGACAAAGAATGACAGGTTGACCAAGAAAACATTGAAGTCTGGAGATAATATAAATTACGGTTTGAGCAGCAGATGGCTTAAATAAAGTGCAGAGATGGGAAACATTTCTCATCTGGAATTGGTTGTGATGGAGAGGATGGAGTTGAGCAGAATGTGAAGATTGCATCTTGTATGGCTGAACCTTCGGTTGCCCTCGATGGTGACAATGAGGGATCTTCTTGAATTGCTGCAGTCATTGGAACATCAGGATACCCACATGTTGGGAAGAGAACTTAAGGATTTTAACCCAGAAACAGTGAAGGAATGTCAATATAGTTCCAAATCTGTGAGATTTTGAGGGGAACTTGCAGGTGGTGTTCCTGTTATCCTTGGCCTTCTAGGTGGAAGAGTCCATGGATTTGGAAGGTCCTACCTGTTATACCTACAGATGGAAATCAAGTTCTGCTAGTCATGGCGCATACACAAAATTAACGATTTTAAAAACTATGTAAAATTCTCCAATTTACCTATGCCAGGTTGAAACAGGCCAGGTTTCTGCACTTAAAAAAAAACACCAATTATTACAAATAAATAGATTGTAACTACAGATGAACAATTAAGAATGGTCAATATATAACTGTACTAGTTAAAGCTAGTTAAAGTTAAATATCCCCCTCTACATACATGTACAGATATAAGAGAAACATGGGTGTTGAGTGGAGGAAAGACTGAGAAGGTGGATCAGTGGTTCCTGTCAACACAGTTGACCGAGATGATCCATTTGCAGATCAGAATGCTGTTTCTTAATCGTTCTTTTCCAGATGCTTTTATTTGTTTGCAGGAGGCAGACTGTGACCAGTTCACACTTTAGAAAGTCTCAGCTTACAGCAATTAATATGGGGAAGTAAACTGGCTGTCTTCAGGTTTGAGGTGCTTTTTATTGCAGAACTGAAACACAGCTCCTCCCCTTCCTGAAATCCGTTTCATTCTGGCCAAACATTGTTCAGCTACTTGGGAGCAAATCATGCAGTTGTTGGCAGGCAGGAGTCCTTTCTCATCAATAACTGGTGACCAGTACACAGACCAATTTTCCATTTTTTGCCAATCAAATCTCCGTACGTACATACACCCCTGTTCCATACATGAGTGTTCCTCATTGCTTGAAACGACATCTGTGCAAACAGCACTTGCAATGGGTGTCAGATAACTTGCTTTTGTAAAGTGTAGTGATCCTTCAGCAATCTTTACCTTTCAAAGCAACCTTTTTCACATTTCAGTCTAGAGTCAAAAATTCAGAAAAATAGTGATGTGCCCTTTACACTGGCAAAGGGGCCTTGTTGAGTGACTGCAGTGCATCCTTTAAAAGGTACAAACTGCTGCCGTTGTGGATTGATGGTTAAGGGATGAAATGTTGAAGGCGGTGATTATGGTGTCAATCAACCAACCTGCTTTTGGCCTGGATGGTGTCAAGCTTCAAGTGCTGTTGAAGCTGCACTTATCCAAACAAGTGGAGAATATTCCATCATACTCGAGACTTGTGCCTTTGGTGATGGTAGACATGCAGTGGGAAGAGTTACTTATTGCAGAATTCTCCGTTTCTGACCTACCCTTGTAACCACAATAGTTATATGGATGCTCCAATTTAGTTTCTGAATAATAGTGATCCACAGGATGCTGATATTGATGGATTCAGCGACAGTAATAACATTGAGCATCAAGGGGTAACATTTAGATTCTCCCTATTGGGGATGGTTATTGCTTGCCACTTGTGTGGCATGCATCTTACTTGCTTTTTGGCCACCTAAACCTTCTGTATCTGAACAATCGCAAACGGTGCTGAACGCAATGCAATCAAAGTGAACATCCCCAACTATGACCTTATGATGGAGGGAAGGTAATTGAGGAAGCAGCTGAAGATGATGTTCTGAGGACACTGCCCCAAGTATCTCCTGTAGTCATGTCCTGGCCAAAACAATTGATGTCTAACAACATCAACCATCTTCCTTTGTGCTTTTGCTCAGTCTGCTTAATTTATTTGCTCTGTTGAATTATGCCTTTATGTCGAGGATAGCCACAGTAACCTCATCTGTGAAGTTCTTTTATCCATGTTTAGGTGAAGGCTGTGATGAGATAAGGAGCGCAGTGGCCCTGATGGCATCCAAACTGAGTGTCGGTGACTAGATTATTCCTTTACCAGTGTCACTTGTTAGCATTGCCAGTGACTCCCTCCATTTTGCTGATGATCGTGCCTTCATTGCTCAGTCTTTTGAGTATAGAAGTTGGGAAGTCATGTTGAGGTTGTACAGGACATTGGTGAGGCCTCTTCTGGAACGTGGTGTCCATTTCTCGTCACCCAGTTATAGGAACAATGTCATTAAGCTGGAGAGGGTTTAGAAGCGATTTACCAGGACCTTGCCGGGTATGGGAGGTTTAAGTTAAAGAGAAAGGCTGGATAGGCTGGGACTGTTTTTTGTTGGAGTGTAGGAAGTTGAAAGGCAACCTTATAGAAGGTTATAAAATAATGAGGAGTATAGATAGAGTTAATGGCAGTTGTCTTTTCTCTAGGATGGGGGATTTCAAGACTAGAGATCACATTTTTAAGGTGAGAGGAGAGACATTTTAAAAAAGACACGAGGGGCAATTTTTTTACACAGGGTGGTTCGCATGTGGAATGAACTTCTGAGGAAGTGATGGATGCAGGTACAATTACTTCTAAAAAACATTTGGATAAGTACATGAATAGGAAAGGTTTGGAGGGATTATAGGCCAGGGGCAGTCATTTGGGAGTGGTTTAGTTTGGGATAATGTTTGGCATGGACTAGTTGGACCAAAGGGTCTGATTCCATGCTGTATGACTTTATGACTGAAGGAACATTAAATAGTCAGGTTGGATTTGTTTGACTTTTTATTCGCAGGGATGCAATGCACAGTGCCAATGACTTACTGTCGTGGAACAGATTGGTTGGCAGCTCAGCTTGTTCTGAAGTACAAGTCTGCAGTGCTGTTACATTTTGTTTCTTATATCCAGAAGTGCTACCTGGCCTGCTGGGGAATAACCAGCATTTTTCAGTTTTTATTTTAGATCACCAGCATTCTTAGTATTTTATTTATGTATTATTGTGCTCTGGTTATAACAATTAAATCTTCCATTTTACGAAGTGGTTACCTGAGTTGAAACGTACATGGACAACTTAAGATTTCCAGAAAAACAGCTTTGTACACAGTATTAATGAGATGAGAGCAGTTGTGAGATGGTGAAACAGATTGTTTTACTTATTGATTTCACTCAACACTGCATACAGGTGGTCAAAGACGTATTCTACCATTTTAGATCAATCATGTTTAAAGCACAGGAAGATAATCTGATTGGGAGTGATCTGGAAAATGGATAAACTGAAGAAAAGACTACAGCAGTGAGGCTGGCATGCAAATGTATCTCAGAGTCAATCGGTTTTATAATTTTCTTGTGGCATTGAATTCTAAATTATCCATATTAAACTAATTTCACTTCAGCACTGAATTTAAG
>NC_063336.1:63712747-63766694 GCF_021869965.1 Rhincodon typus | reverse complement strand
ATTATTTCATCTTCTGATGGTTGCTGGTAAGTATTTTAATCGACTTATGATTCTACAAGAAATATGCTCATCCCCCTTCTCTTCTGCCCTCTCTTGCTCTCTGCATCTCTCACCCTCTTTCCACCCCTCTACCAAATATGGTGTCCTCATTAATGATGTAACCCATCATTAATTTAAAACTAAATGAAATATAGCTTCAGCACTAGTCAGGCAAAATACACACCATCTGACATGATTTGATCACCTGATGTTTTCCTGGTTCAGAATCTCCAGTATGCCGGAATTGGGAGCTGGGAGAAAAGTTAGCAATGGCTTCTGACTACCAGCTGCTAGAGATCAACCTTGCAACATTGACTTCTGTTTATAAAATCTCCCTACAAAGAGGCTACTCTGAAAAATCTGTGTATATGTGATGGTAAGATGAATAGTCAACAGCTGAAATGCAGTTCTACAACATGTTTTCTCAAGAAAGGAAATTAAGGCTAATGTTTTATGAAAGGACACAACATCTACAGTTAGCAAGTACCTCTAACGAGAGGAGCTGTTACTGTAAGAAATAATAGCAGCCAGACCTCTTCTCGTACTGAAAGGGGAATGTAATTAACTTTCTGTTGGATCCATTTTTGTCCAGCCAAAGCAGCTAAGGCTTACTTGAGTTCATCTTTAAACTGAATGATCACCTGCCTGGCGTGGTCTGAGTATGTGTTATTAAATCTTTCCCTCAGTGTTTGCAAAGAATGGCCCTGCATCCATATTCCTCCAGGTGGACTCCACCTTAGGGAAATGCTGCCTTCAGTGCAAAATGAGCAGATATCTAATACCACAGCTTTTCACTCCTTTTTCCCTGTGTCACGGCCGGGAAGTCGCGTGACTGTCAAACAGAGGAAAATCAGCCTTACCATCTTCAAGTGCAGTGTGGTAAGAAGAGAAGACTGGGTGGAGAAAAGCATACGATTCTCTCAATTTCTGCTTAATTCTTTGTTCAACATCTGAAATTTGTGTACCTGCTACTTTGCAGAATTCTATTTTGAAGACTAGAAGAGATGAACTGTTAAGATGTGAAGAGTTAATCCTTGGATTTCTGCCTTTCCAATTCAAACATAATTCCCAGCAGTAATACAGTGATACTCAATGATTTTTATTCTTTTAAAGAGAAAGTTACAGTACATTTACTCGCTGTGTGCCACAATTTTAAATTAATTACTGAGAGATTGCATCATTAATAAGGAGACCATATTTGGCATGAGGGTGGGACCAGGGAGAGAGACAGAGAGCAAGTGAGAGAGATGGGGGGAGAGAGAGAAGGAGGATGGCTGCTTTGCTGCCAATCTTAAGGCAATTACATGAGTAAGCTTGACGGGGAGGTGGAGCTCTTTGCAAGTCACTGCCTTGAGTTCCCCCCCTGTGAAAGTGAAGAAAAGCTTTTTTCCAAAGCTGTGCAGCTCATTGATCAGTGACTTGGAGTGGTTAAAGGGAACAACGTGGAAACCCACAGGCTGCCATGGGCCAGCTGTGCTGCTTTCGATTCTGTTACGGTAAGACTGCTAATTTAAGAGGCAGTTCTTTTCTTTGTTTGAGTGAGTTTACAGAGAAAGAATTGAGACAAATTAAATTGTTGATTCAGTGAACGCTCTCGCTTGAAAGACCCTGTGGATGAGAAGGCGGGGGGTGGGGGGGGGGGGGGTAGGTGGAGGTGTGCTGTTTCCTGTTGAGAATTATTGTTTAAAAAGCACAGGGAACAAGATGAAAGTCAGTTATTTCTTTCACAAGGGTATATCGATGCACTAGTTATCCACTTCTGTGATTAAATGCTGGTAACCAGAGCAGATGCTGTGCACAGTAACAGATTTAGTGAACAGCAAAGAAAAATTGATGCATTGTTGAAACATTGCCGCATTTCATTTGGAGAGGGAGTTATTTTTAGATCTGAGGTGAAAATCTGCAGTATGTGTTTTTTTTTCTAAAAGAGTCAGAGGGAAGAACTGATAGTAAAATCATACACCCGAGTAAAATGAGGCTGCTGGACCTTCGTCTTTATGAAGGAAGTCAGCATATCTCTAATTGGGATGGCATTTTGTCAGGGTACTTTGAGTTTGGAAAACCAGACAAAGGTTCAGGATGAATGGGTGATGTTGAAGAATTGTTGGATGATAGGTTCCAAGAGGCAGTGATAGGACAGTAAATGGTTGGCCTTACTCTGCAAATAAAATCGACAGGAATTCTGCAATAACTCTTCAACAGTCATGTGATCGATATCTTCCATTTGCTCTCAACACAATGGACTGAATTTTCATTTATGGGATGGGAATCTAACAAGGAGACCAGACCGCACACAATGTGTTCCAACCACACTGATCAGAGCAATTCAATTTCAGGGAATGGGCTTGCTGTCCAGTTAGAGACGGAAGGCAGGCTCCTGAAGCTCAAAAGCCTTTAGGACTCAGAGATCAGCAACCCCATTAGGTGAGAGCTGCTGGTCTGATGATGGGAAGAGAGGGTGAAACCCAGATAAGACTGTTTTTGCTCTTGGAAGGACAACCACTCCATGGGAAGACCTGCAGCCCAGTGGCTATTATATGTTCAAAAATGGTAGTTGTGGATTCAAGTGCGACCCCACCCGCTTCCTGACCTGACCCCAAATACATTGGCCTCGAATTTTAAGCCCATGCTGGGGCCGTTTTAATGATAATTCTCATCTGTACAGGCATATTGACTTAGCTAGACTAATTTGCTCTAAATTGGCAGTCCACTGCTTGTAGGTGAGTAACGGGATCCGACCCTTGCTCTTGGAAAACAACTCAGGATCAGAGCTTGTCATGCCACTCCAGCATGATGTCCATTGGTGCCAAATTGTGCGTTGACTCACCTCCAATTCCCAATTCAGATGTTAAAAATTCAACCCAATGTGTGCCATATACATTTCCTTTAACCGCACAAGGCTTAGAATATGCCACTGAGATCGTAAAAGTTGAACTAATAAAGATCAGTTTTCATAATTGGAACGAGTAATAAAATTAAACAAAATATCATATATTGATATTGAGTTGGGGCCATTAATTGAATTGAAGTTGTACGATCAAGGCAATAAAGCCAACAAAGGCTCACTCCTTCGTCCCTAAACACATTTTAACGCAAGCCTTAGTTCAACTCTGAATGTTGCAAGCACAAAAATGCTGTTTTTAATTTGATTTTAAAGTTATCAGCTAATTTGTTAAGTGGTTCTATTTTTAAATAACTTGCTGTAGGAGGTTTGTTTCCTTAGCTGATAGTTTTCTGTAAATTCTTGACTGAAGAAGTGATAAAGGCACTTGGGAATGACAAATGTTACAATTACAAAACTAACCTTAAGGTGAGACAGATACATAAACCTTGGCGTACCTCTTGCATGACTATAAATGGAGTCACAGCTGCAAGTCTTATACCGAGTTATTGATTATACTCAGTGTCACACAAAACTTGCGTACGTGAATTCCTAAGTTAAATAAATCTGCTTGAACTATGATCATATATTGAAATTATTTTATTAATATTTTGTACCTTTTGGTTTTTATGACTCAATTTTGTCTAAGGTTTAGAGAAGTGAAGCTTAATTGGTTATTCGGAGATGCATGAAAATGAAAGAGATCTTGTATTTATATAGACCATCTATTAAAACAGAAGCTGTTTATATGAAAGCTTGACAAGATTGCAATGTTCCTGCTAGTGCTCTTTTCACAAGCAAAATGAATAGATTAATGCATTTCTGAAAACAGTACACAAAAGAGCATAACAAGGTGTAGAGCTGGATGAACACAGCATCATAGGAGCAGGAAGGCTGACGTTTCGGGCCTAGACCCTTCATCAGAAATGGGGGAGGGGAAGGGGGTTCTGAAATAAATAGGGAGAGAGGGGGAGGCGGATAGAAGATGGATAGAGGAGAAGATAGGTGGAGAGGAAACAGACAGGTCAAAGAGGCGGGGATGGAGCCAGTAAAGGGGAGTGTAGGTGGGGAGTTAGGGAGGAGATAGGTCAGTCCAGGGAGGACGGACATGTCAAGGAGGCGGGATGAGGTTAGTAGGTAGGAAATGGGGGTGCGGCTTGAGGTGGGAGGAGGCGATAGGTGGGAGGAAAAACAGGTTAGGGAGGCGGGGACGAGCTGGGCTGGTTTTCGGATGCAGTGGGGGAAGGGGAGATTTTGAAGCTTGTGAAATCTACATTGATACCATTGGGCTGCAGGGTTCCCAAGCGGAATATGAGTTGCTGTTCCTGCAACCTTCGGGTGCCATCGTTGTGGCACTGCAGGAGGCCCAGGATGGACATGTCATCTGAGGAATGGGAGGGGGAGTTGAAATGGTTCGCGACTGGGAGGTGCAGTTGTTTATTGCGAACCGAGCGTAGGTGTTCTGCAAAGCGGTCCCCAAGCCTCCGCTTGGTTTCCCCGATGTAGAGGAAGCCACAACGGGTACAACGGATGCAGTATACCACATTAGCAGATGTGCAGGTGAACATCTGCTTGATGTGGAAAGTCTTCTTGGGGCCTGGGATGGGGGTGAGGGAGGAGGTGTGGGGGCAGGTGTAGCACTTCCTGCGGTTGCAGGGAAAAGTGCCGGGTGTGGTGGGGCTGGAGGGGAGTGTGGAGCGGACAAGGGAGTCACGGAGAGAGTGGTCCCTCCGGAAAGCAGATAAGGGTGGGGAGGGAAAGATGTCTTTGGTGGTGGGGTCGGATTGCAGATGGCGGAAGTGTCGGAGGATGATGCGTTGGATCCGGAGGTTGGTCGCGTGGTACGTGAGGACGAAGGGGATTCTGTTTTGGTTGTTATTGCGGGGACGGGGTGTGAGGGATGAGTTGCGGGAAATGCGGGAGATACGGTGGAGGGCATTCTCGACCCCTGATCGAGGGAAGTTGCGGTCCTTGAAAACCGAGGACATTTGAGATGTACGGGAGTGGAATGCCTCATCCTGAGAGCAGATGCGGTGGAAGTGAAGGAATTGTGAATAGGGGATGGCATTTTTGCAGGAAGGTGGGTGGGAGGAGGTGTATTCTAGGTAGCTGTGGGAGTCGCTGGGCTTGAAATGGATATCGGTTTCTAGGTGGTTGCCCGAGTTGGTGACAGAGAGGTCCAGGAAGGTGATGGAGGTGTTAGAGATGGTCCAGGTGAACATAAGGTTGGGGTGGAAGGTGTTGGTGAAGTGGATGAACTGTTCGAGCTCCTCATGGGAGCATGAGGCGGCGCCGATACAGTCATCAATGTAACAAAGGAAGAGGTGGGGTTTAGGGCCAGTGTAGGTACGGAAGAGGGATTGTTCCACGTAACCTACAAAGAGGCAGGCATAGCTTGGGCCCATGCGGGTACCCATGGCCACCCGCTTTGTCTGTAGGAAGTGGGAGGAATTGAAAGAGAAGTTGTTGAGGGTGAGGATGAGTTCGGCTAAGCGGATGAGGGTGTCAGTGGAGGGGGACTGGTCGGGCCTGCGGAACAGGAAGAAGAGCATTTTTTGTGTCGCGTTTGTCTATTGGAATTTCAGTTTGTCATGCTTCAGAAACGTCTCAAAGCAATTTATAAACAATGAAATAAAATGGGAAGTGTTGGAGAAATTCAGTTTGTCTGACAGTATCTGTGAAGAGAGAAACTAAGTTAATGTTTCAAGTCTGATATGATACTCCTTTGGACTCCATCTTTTCTCTTTTTTTAAATTTCAAATCTCCAGCATCAGCAGTACTTTGTTTTTAAATAAAATGGATGTCATTACATCAGTTAAGTTTTGATGAATGTTAAAGTTACCATGTATGGTAGCTTGAATAATGCACTGTTTTCTAGTCCTGTTAGTAGAAATTGGACACAATTATAATTGAATGAGTTGACTAAACAAGCACAATAATAAATTTGCAGGTTGTGACAATGCAGCCGCAACAGCAGAACAGCCCTTCTGATATCAAAGGTGCAGCATTCCTCCAAAATAATCAGAATCTGACTGGGGAATGATTAATTTCTAGAAGTATTAATTCTAGGCTATCCAGGGAGCTAAGTGCATTGTATACATACTTTAGGTTCAAACCCTGTATTGTCTCAGCTTTTGCTTCAATGCTGTACCATTTTATGTAATCAATGATACCGTCTTTTGAATAATTTGGAAAACTGAAGTGAAATGTGCTAGTTCCTGTGCCTCAATTTAATGTTAAAAATTCCATTGTACTTTGCCAAGCAAAGCAAAATGCTCTGTTGTTGTCCTGACTAACATTCCTTTGCAACCAAACTTCAAAACAAAAAATTCTGTTCGTTCATGTCACTGCTGCTTCTGGAATATCAGTAGTGCAGAATTTTTTTTTAATGTTATCTAATTAACAACACAGAACATGAAAGTAATTCATGTGTGAATGATACTTACAGATTGCAACACATGAATGCATTATTATAATGAATATTTTTTAAAAATACAGCAGTTTTTACAAGTTCTCAGATCATGCCTGACAAATTTACTAGAACTCTGAGGAGGTAGCAAGCAGGATGGATAAATTTAGATTTTCAGAAAGCATTTGATATGATGCCACATATTAGGCCGACTTAACAAGATAAGAGCATGTGGTGGTGGTCGTAGTATAGTAGCCTGGATTGAGTATTGGCTAACTCATAGAAAACAGAGAATTGGGATAAAGGGGACATTTTCAGGATGAAAACCTGTAACTAGTGGAGTACCACATGGTCACTGCTGGGGCCATATTTAATTACAATATATATTAATGAGTTGGATGAGGAAAGTGAATGTAGTATTGCCATGTTCATGGATGACACAAAAATAGATTGGAAGGCAAGTGGCGAAGATGACACAGAGAGTCTGCAGATGGTACATGCAGGCCATTCCGCCCATCGGGTTCACACCTACCTCTGAAGAGCGTCCCACCCAGACCCACCCCTAGCCCTATAATTCTGCATTTCCCATGGCTAACCTATACGTCTTTGGACTGTGGGGGGTAACCCATGCAGATGTAGGGAGAATGGGCTACCTCCAAGCAGGCAGTCTCCCGAGGGTGGACTTGATCCTGACTCCCTGATTAAGAGATTAGGACAAAAACCTGGCAGATGGAGTATAATGTGGGAAAATGTGAGATTGTACATTTGGCAGGAAAAACAGAGAAACTAGACATTATTTAAATGGAGAAACACATCAGAAAGCTACTGAAAAGAGGGATTTGGGAGTCCTCGTGCATGAATTGCAAAAAACCAGCATCCAAGTTCAACGGGTAATAGAGAAAGCAAATTAAATGTTGGTCTTTATTTCAAAGGGAATGAAGTGTAAAAATAGAGAGGTTTTGCTAAAACTATACAAGGCACTAGTCAGACGACAGCTGGAATACTGTGAACAGTTTTGGTCTCCTTATCTAAGGAAAGAGATACTGGCTTTGGAGGCAGTCCAAAGAAGGTTCACTAGGCTCATACCAGGTATAGGAAGACTGTTCTTTGAGAAGAGATTGAGTAGGTTGGGCCTATATTCATTGGAATTTAGAAGATTGAGAGGCAGCCTTATTGAAACATACAAGACTCTTAGGGACCTTGATAGAGTAGATGCGGATAGACTGTTTCTACTTATGAGAGAACGTAGGACCAGAAAGCATAACCTGAGAATAAAGGGTCACACGTTTAAGACAGAAATGAGGAGAATCTCTTCTGTCAGAGGGTAGTGAATCTGTGGAATACTTTATCTCAGAGGATTATCAAGGCTGGGCCCTTAAGTATATTCAAGGCTGAGATGGACAGATCTTTCAACCAGAAAGGGAATTAAGGGTTTTGGGGAAAAGGCAGGAGAGTGGACGTGAAAGTTATCAGATCAGCCATGATCTCATTCAATTGCAGAGCAGACTGCTCCTATGCTTCACGGCAAAGTATCTTACACGCCTCAAACTTGCATTGGAAACTAACTGCTTCCACAAGCCTTCAGTGTGTACGCTCATAGTGTATAAGGTGCCTGGCCCTTTGTAAGGATTGGAGAACCCACTCTTAACACACTTGTGCAGTTGACATAGAATTTATGTACTGCACACTATTGGAGTTTTAGTTTTGTTACTAATAATGTCAACCTTGAGTTCCTGGATTTTGTCCTCCTCTTACTTGCAGTTTAGTTTGTTAAGTTGGCATAATTTCATTAATAGTTATTCATTTTCTTAGAAAAATCGTATGTCTTCTAAAATAATGAAGCTCATAATACTGAAATAACCATAGCCAATTATAGTTTAATCTTCCAGGAAAAGTACTTTATTTGGCTTACTGGTGAGGTTTAAGTTAAACATTTTCCATTTGATAGTGATGAAAAACTACTTGACATCTGAGTAAATCAAGCTGCGTTTTTTGGTTCTGCAGTGTTAGGTATTGTCTGTCTACCAAGACAGACCTCTTTATAAGAAAAGCAGAACAATGTTTCATTGCCTACTCCTGCTAAGAATTAAGAGTTCATTTTCAATAACTTATGATAGATTGTTTTTGTGTCCTTAAGCGCTCAAGTTCATTGAGCTATTAAAACATTCCAGAAATATGTGGTGTATTAAGGTCAAAAAGATTGCAAAATGGGAAAATACATTTGATGTAGCAAGTTTATTCTGTCAAATGGACTGGTGATTAATTAATCACCACGCAGTGTTTTCTAAACTTGCATCCTTTATCTCTCTCATCCCAGCCATTCGTTGGCTGGCCTTAACTTTGATTGTGGTTAGTGGTTCTAAGCAACTATATTCCAAAGTCATTTAATTCAATGCTTCAAACAAAGAAATCAAAGAATAAGCTGTGACTATTGCAGCTGAGGAGTTGGGGTAGTATGTAATAATGTCTTATAAGGGCATAGTTAAATGGTTGGAATGTGGAGATTAGTAGGTGATCTGAAGTTTTGCTTGAACACCTTCGGCAATCAAGTAGCATTTATATAGAGCCAACTCTGAGGAGTTTAAGTGGGAAGCATACTCTTATATAGCTTTTTGTGCATTAAAGAACATAATCTCAGAGTTTTTTGCAGGAGAAGGAGACTGAGGAAAAAATGAAGGAATCTTGTAGAGTAACAGATTTTATATCTTTTTAACAGTAAGGGAGTTGCGTGCCAATGCTAAATGTCTGAGGGAGCATGGGGATAGCATTAAAAGACAAGTTTCCAGGGGCTGAGCAGTAAAGAACAACTGCAACCTTTAATGTAATAAGATACTATAACAAGGAGCCATAAAGATGTCAGGTCAGGTGACCAGAAGCTTGATCAAAGTGATAGGTGTTCAGGACTGCCTTAAAGGAGGAAATCAAGTCAGAGAAGAGTCATGAGGATATTCCAGAGCTTGGGGCCAATGCAACTGGAGACATAACCACTAATGGTACAGCAGTTTAAGTTGGAGATATGCAAGGGACCAGATTTAGGGGAGCGCAGATATCTCAGATGGTGAACAGCCAGGAGGATATTACAGAGATATTTTTGTAATCCATTCATGGGATGTAGGTATTGCTGGCTGGGCCAGCATTTATCGCCATCCTGAATTGCCCAGAGGGCAAGAAGGAGTCATCCACTTTGCTGTGGGACTGGGATCACATGTAGGCCAAATCAGATAAGAATTTTTTTGTTTCTTTTTATTAATTAGCAAATGAGGGCGTCACTGGCCAGGCAGCATTTATTGCCCATCCCTAGTCACCCAGAGGGCAATTCAAAGTCAACCACATTGCTGTGGGTCTGGAGGCACACGTAGGCCCGACCAGGTAAGGATGGCAGTTTCCTTCCCTAAAGTACATCAGTGAACCAGATGGGTTTTTCTGAGAACCAACGCCAGTTTCACAGTCATCACTAAACTCTTAATTCCAGGTTTTTAATTAAATCCAAACTCCACCATCTGCGGAGGTGAGATTTGAACCCGTGTCCCCAGATCATAATCAAAATCTCTGGATTAACTAGGCCTTTTCCAGAGGCATGGAGAGTTTTTGAAAACAAGGACAGAAATTTTAAAATTAAAATGTCACTTGACCAGGAATCTTTGTCATCAAGTACAAGGATAAAACGTGAACAGGACTTAGTGCAAGTTAAAACACAGGCAGCAAACGTCAAAATAATATCAAGTTTATGGATCATAGAATGTGGAACCTAGCCTGAAATGTATTAGATTGTAGAGTCAAAAAATAACAATGGAATAAATTAAGATTTCAGCAATTAATGAGCTGAGATGGGGCAAAATTGGATGATGTTGCTGGACAATGTTGGCACATATATGTGATCAGAAGCTCAACTTGATGTCAATGTGTATTAGCCTAGAGTCAGAAGAACAGGGACAATGGTACAGGGTAAATGGAAGATTTTGCAGTCTATAGAGGATGGATAAACTCTTGGAAGAGTTTTGAAAATATGGGCAGTATTCTTGAAATTGGCTCAATGGTAGGTCACAGGGATGCAAAAGAGATAAGCGAGGACGGGTGGACACAGCCACTGAGAAGTTTCTAAAGGGCGGAGTCAGGGAAGCAACATGTGCAGAAAACTAGATAAGTAATTTGCTGGGGTGTTGAAGGCATCAGTGAGGATGTAAACACTAAAGACAATGAAAAGGGGGCTTAAACTAGGATTGGGATAGAAAATACGTTGAGTTAAAATCACAGCTGAGTGTCAGATAGAACACTGAACTTGAGTACTAATGAATTTAACAGAGAGGAGGATGTTCTGGGAGAGGCCATAGAGGATGTCTGCGGTTTTGAGAAATAAGAACTTTCAGGAGTTGCCTTTGGAAAGGTAGTGAGATCATTCAGTAATAGTCCTTAAATAGTAGTGAGAACTACAGACTGTACCTCCACCAGAAGTTGATCCTGTACTTTGGATAGTTATGTAGCAAGTCAGTTATGTATTGGAGAGAAAAGATTTGAATGTGGAGTACAATAGAGGAGAGCACAGATGAATCGACTGATGGTGAATAGCTTAGTTATATTTCATGTTTGTCATGATTGTAATGAGATCAGCCAGATGGACATCATTGAATATGAGTTCCCTGATTGGGGTTGCTAATCTGTTCCAATCAGGGAGCCCTGGCTGTCAGATAAAAGCAGGAGTGTCAGTGGTTCTATTCAGGCTGAAAGCTGGCTCAGAGGAGCTGGATCAGTGTCAAGGACACTCCACGTGTAAATAAAGGATGATTTGGTTACAGGATACCGTCCTCTATGGAGTTATTTCAGTGGCGATGTGAGAAAAGCATGCTTCTGAAGAAATTTGCTCACAGCAGTCATTGTTGAGTTGAGATAAGCATTTCTGGCATCAGGCCATTATTTGGGAAGGCTTGACTCATTCGATCCTGCCGTCAAAGACAGGGCCCAGTATGGAGAAAGGATGCATTATTTTTTCTGGGCAAATGACATTGGGGCAGACGAAAAACAACGAGTAATTTTCCTGACAGCTTGTGGGCCGACTGCTTTTTCAGTTATTAGGAGCCTAACGTTTCCTGAGGCATCAGATGCTAAACCTTTCAAGAGTTGAAAGGTTTAGTTAAGGAGTGTTACGATACTAAGTCTCCTCTAATTCTGAAACACTATTAGTTTTACTCGGCAATTCAAGAACCAGAAGAATCCGTGTCAGGATTTTTGACTAAATTAAGATGACTGGTGGAGGCACATGACTTTGGTTTTACCCTTGATGAGACGCTGAGACACCATTTGGTATGTGGGATTAATGCTGTAACCATGCAAAAGTACCTACTGGCTGAAGCCCAACTGGACTTCAAAAAAGTACTGAAACTGGCTTTATTGTTGGAAAATGCAGCAAGTGGATCATATGAGTTGCAGGATATTCCAATGAAAGTGAACACCCTCGCCAGACTGAGCTTGGAGGGAACACTGCTTGAGCGAAGACAATTGCATAGCCTCACTCAGGAAATATCCTGAACAGAGGGACTCTAGGTCAACCCACAGCTATCATCATCTAAGGGGTTGACACACTGTGATCCCAAGCAAGATCTGGTATTCATATACAATGCCTCCATGTATAGCATTGTGGTAATATTAGCTCACAGGAGGTTCGATGGAGAGGAATGCCTAATAGTGTTTGCATCCAGGCCAGACAGAGAAGGAAGGTTTGGCAGTCATATTTGGAGTCAGGAAGTTCCACCAATACCTTTACAGGTGTAAATTCGTAATAACTGACCACAAACTGCTTTATGGTCTACTTAAAGAGGACAAGGCAGTGCTGCCCACAGCTTCAGGTCAAATTCAGTGGTGTGCTGTAATACTAATTATGTATAATTGCATGTTGGAACACTGTCCAGGAATCCAAGTAGCAAATGTGGATGCCTTGAGCCACCTTCAGCTGGCAGAAACACCACCGGTGGTACTGCCCCTGGATGTTTTTACTGGATTTAAATATTCTGGACACATTTCCAGTCACAGCCGACAATATCAGATTTTGGATACGGGAAGATCCAGCCCTTTCGAAACTGAAACAGCTGGTGGTGATGGGGGAAACCAAAGGGCCGTAACAACTAGAACTGAAACCTTTTTGGACCTGGAGAGACCAGCTCATTGTAGAGGATGGCATATTGTTATAGGGAGCAAGAGTGATTGTCCGGAGGAAACATTGCCATCAGATACTGACTGAACTCTGCCAGTGTCATCCAGTAGTTTCCAAAATGAAGATGTTGGCAAGAAGTTATATCTGGTGGCCAGGATTGGCTGCAGACGTAGCTGCATTGGTGGGGTAGTGTTCAGAGTGCGAATAAAGACAATAATTGCCCAATAAAGACAATAAGCAGCTCCCCCCATATTCATGGGAATGTTCGGGTAAACCCTGGACTCAGTTACACATCAGCTGTGCAGGTCCTTTCGTGAGATCAATGTTCCTCGTCATTGTGGACACCCACTCACAGTGTCTGGATGTGCGTAGAGTTCATTTGTTAAACACGGGGACAACAATATAAAAACTGCATTTATCTTTTGCAATACACGACTCATAGAAGTTTTGGTTACAGGTAATGGACTATTGTTTACCAGCAGAGAATTTGCGTATTTCCTAAAGTCGAATCATATTCGACATATAAAGACAGCTCTGTATCATCCATCAACAAATGGTCTGGCAGAAAGAGCAGTCCAAACTTTGAAGGCAGGCTTAAAGAGTGGCCTACAGCTTCACTAGATACCAAACTGTCCTGGTTCCTATTTGATTATCGGACCATCCCTCATGCAACTACAGGGATAGCTCCAGCAGAGTTGCTAATGGGAAGAAGATGCCGTACCAGATTAATTCTGATCATCCCAGACCTCAGCAGGGAGGGTCAAACAGCATCAGGAACACCAATGCCAGACACAAGATTCTGCTAAGCAAGAGAGAGTTTATTTCAGGGGACAATGTTTGGTGTAGGAACCACGAGAATGCCCCTGCATGGGGAAGAGGCATGGTTATTGCAAGGTCAGGTCCAATGACATACAAAGTTCGGGTAGGTGATACGGTCCTAAACAAGCATGTTGACCATATAAAAGCTGCAAAAGCGCCAACGGAATGGGAGCAAAATGTGCCTGGCTCCTCAATAGCCTTTCTGACTGTTCTGGAGCCCATGGGTTTTCCCTATCCAACACACGTTGAAGATACCTCAGAATCTAAGATGGACACAGCCGATGTCACCGCCTCGATGCTTTTGCTGCCTGAAGAAGTGAATGAATTTCTTCTGAGTTGCTCCGGGTGCAGGAGGCAAGCACTGAAGGTACAGTTGAAGGAACCTGACCCCGTGCTAAAACAACCCAGGAGGAGCTACAAAGAAAGAAAATGGCCTATGTCTTCAGACCCAGAGGGGGTGGGATATAGTGATTGGAACAAGGTGGGCCAGGTGGACTTCATAGAATATGGGTTCCCTGATTGGGGCAGTTAATCTGGTCCAATCAAGGAGCCCTGCCTGACAGATATAAACAGGAGTGTCAGAGGTTCTGTTCTCTCTGAGAGGTAGCTCTGAGGGAGCTGGATCAGTGTCAAGGATACTCCATATGTAAATAAAGGATGACTTGGTGATGGGGTACCAGCGTCTATGGAGTTATTTCAATGCTCTTTTGTACTCACCTATAAGTGAGGTGGCTCCCTGAAGCCACAAGAGGGTGTGTTATTTATAGGATTCTGTATGTGGCAGCAGGGAGATGCATATAAATCAACTTTGGTCACTTGTACAGTGATCATCATTGAAATCCTCCTCTTGCAGTAATACTCTTGTGGTGACTTACAACAAAAAAAATTCAAATTCATTTGATATCAGTGTTTGGCTTTTGATAAAAATCAAAGCATCAGTGACCAGTTCCACCTTGAAATCTTGTTTTGATTTTTTTTTCATTATCTCTGTAAATGCTTTATTTGTGGATATTTTTAATCACACTGTTCGGATGTATTCAGGTGAGATTTGAACCAGGGCCTTCTGACCCACATGTAGGGACACTACCACTGTGCTACAAGAGCCCTCTTCCTTCTTTTTTTATCTACTGGAATTGGGTCTGACGTTTGGCTTTAAACTGACCTCTTCCACAGTGCATGTTGGACATAAAAAGGTTACATTTCCTGAAGTCCGTAAATAATTATCTGTAAAATTGGATGTATCACCCTGTCACTGTAGATGATTTTGTGTTTGATTTTGGGAGGGGAATGTTGCTACGGAAATTGAGCGTAAAATGTATCAGAATCGTAGTGCCAGTGCATTATGGGGGAAAAGCTGTTGTCTGCATTGTTAGGTCATCACAACAAGGAGCTCAATGAGTAATTAAAGCATGTGATACATTCCTAGATAGTCTGACATGAAAGGCTTATTAATGTCACTCATTCACCCTAAGCATTGTTAATCTTTCATTTGCTTTTGTTTAGTTCTTCAATTATAAACTGTTTTCCTTTCTTGTCTCCTGTCATGAATGTGTCACGTTTTTTTAACTGGAATGTGGTTCATTCTGTGCCAGACAGCTTTGCTGTACCTCACCAAATGATCATCTTTGATGTGAGGCTCAGCAAACTAACCGTAGATCACATCATTCATACCCATTCCTACTCATTTTTAGTTTCATGTCTTCCATGTGCAACACACACATGCACACCCACCCCCACCATAATGGGAACTTACTCTTAAATTTACAAGTTAGTCCCATACAGATAGAAACACAGTAATTTTAAATCCTGAACCATGGGTAAAGTTCAGATTAAGTGGGAAGTTAAAATTTTAGAATCCCAAGGCAGAATTTAATCTTTCCTTGGAATGCCTGAAATTTTTGCCTCAGTTCACACTGAATGGTTCCTTCAGAACTGTTTGCGGACCATGAGAAACCACCAGTCTACCAGGCTATCTTGTAAACCCCCTAGTAATCAGAGGGCACTTCCTCTGTGATTGATTGCTCTTCTGATCTCCTCCTCAACCCCCACCATGCCAGTCATGACTTTTGGCTCTGTTCCATGGACGCCATGTGGTGTCTCATAACCGATGGCCCACCATCTGATATCTCTACCCCACGATCCTCTTGTCATCCCTAATTTATCCAGGTAACCTCCCCCTACCATATTGTTGTCCTCTTGTGCCTTTCCTGTGATCTATCCAAGAACATTTTCCCATCCCTGCAAAACAATGTGTTTTCCCTGATCTTTCCTACCTCCTATAGACTCGCTGGTAGCAGTCTGGTACCACAGGCCTATCTGTCCCACAGCTAGTCAGCTCACTCTCTTAAATAAATAAATTAGAGCCTCCGACAGTCCTTGCACTGCCTGATTACTTCTGTTAACAAATTCCTGCTATTTGTTTCTGAACAGCAAGTTCATAAACTGTACCCATATGTAATTTACTGGATAGTGTTGAAGAACTATAATTTGTGCTATCCACTGTATGTCCTGTAAACGTAAGCTCATCCAAAAATACTGCTATTTATAACCTTACTCTATGTTTATTCAAGCATGTCACTGTCTTTGTTGACCTGCATTGGCTTACTGTCTAGCAATGCCTCCATATTAAAATTCTCACTCTTGCCTCTCCCATCTCTATCTCTGTAACCTTCTGCAGCCATGTAACTCTGAATGATCTCTGCACTTCGCCAATTCTGAACTTGTGATTGATTTTAATCACTTCACCCCTTTACAGCTACCAAGGTCTTAAGCTCTTGAATTCCCTCTCAATACGCCTCCACCTCTCTGTGTTTTTCTCTTCCGTTAAAGCAATCGTTACAACCTAACTCTTGTTTGCCTGCTCTAATATCTCCTCCTTATGTGGTTCAGCATCACACTTACTTTGTAACACTCCTGTAAAATGCCTTGGGACCTTTTAACATGCCACATAACTATAGTTGTTGTTACTTAGTTGATCATTGTCTTATCTGTGATTTAATCTATTATGACAATGCTCCACAACTATGACAACATAAATATATCCTGAGATAAGCTTAACTGTCCTTGGTCATGGGTGTTCATGCCACATTGAGTCCCTGATAGTGTAGTGCTGAGGGAGTGCAACGCTTTCCGATGTGCTGAATTTTGGATGAGCCATTAAGCTCAGGCCCTGTCTGCTTAGACAGATGCATGTTCAAAATCCCATGGTGCTGTCTAACAAAGAGGAAGTGTTACTATTCCAGGAACCTGACCAAAATAACTAAAACAGGTTGTTTAGTTAGCTACCTCATTTATGTTTGCGGGAGCTAGCTGTTTACTAATTCCTTCCATGCCTATATGACTACACATCAGAAGTATTTCATTTGCTGGGAGGTTGAGGTTTTCTAAATGACATTGCACAAATTCCTTCTTGTTACCTTCCTTATCTTCACTCAATAAGCACGTCTAAAAGTAAGATTAGCTTGATCAAGTGATACTATGTTGAAAGTACTTTCAGTATGAAGGATTCCATTTGTGTGGGTCATTAATGAAGTCTATACACTTTTCTTTTGATTTTTTTCTTTTTTTTTAAATTATTGTCTTATGTACCAAAATAGAGTGAAAAGCATTATTTTGCATGCTAACCAGACAAATAATACCTACATTAGTATATCTGGGTAATAGAACAGAATGCAGAAGAAAGTGTTACAGCTACAGAGAAGGTGCAAAGAAAGTTCAAGTCTAATATATAAATTTGGTAACAGCAGAGATGAAGCTGTTCTTCAATCTGTTGGTACATGTCAAACTTTTGTATCTTCTGCCCAATGGGAGAGGGTGGAAGAGAGTATAAATGGGGTGGGAGGAGTCTTTGATTATGTTGGCTGCTTTCCCGAGGCAGCGGGAAGAGTAGATGGAGTCAATGGAAGGAAGGTTGGTTTTCGTGATGGACTGGGCTGCGTTCACAACTCTCTGTAATAAGAGATAGAATAGGAGACTTGTTAGGAGATATGGAATCATAGGCACAGAAGTAGATCATTTAATCCTTCAGGCCTGTTCCACCACTCACTGGAGTCCTGGTTGATTTGGGACCTAACCCTATGGACTGCCTTTTGCGCCATATCACCTTGGGGTGAATAAAATCTATCAATCTCAGTTTTCCAATTTACATTTGATGTAGCATCAACTGGCATTTGAATAAGCAAGATTCAAATTTGTAGTGTGTGGACAAGTTTTCTGACTTCAGTTTTGAATAATCTGGCACAAATTTAGGCACATTCCCTACTCCAAGACTCACCAACCAGCAGAAATTGTTTCTATCTACCCTGCCACTCCCCCTAATATCTTAGAAGCTAGAATCAAAACACCCATCACCTTTCAAATTCAAGGGGCTACCAGCCTGGTTTGTGTCATCTCTCTTTATAAATTAATTCATGGACTGTAGATCCTATTCTGGTAAATTTATGGTACACTCTTACCATGGCCAATATCCCCTTTTTAAGTTGTGGCCAGAAGAGAACATTGTATTGCTTCACATGTGGTCTAACCAGGGTTTTGTATAGATGTGTCATGATGTCCACCCTAACATATTCAAGTTCTCTGGATATAGATGTCAGTATTCCATTATCCTTTTTGATTACCTGCTGCACTTATTTATGGAATTTAAACAATCTATGTACATGGACCCTTAAGTCACTTTGAAACTCCATTATTTCTAACCATTTAGAAACAGCTACAGTCTATCCTTTCTTGGTCCAAAGTTAATGATCTCGTACTTGCCTACACTGAAATCTCTTTGCCATGGTTTTGCCCATTCACTTTGTCTAAGTTCACTCAATATCTTTTTAATTTTCTGTTTCTGTCTATACTGTTTACAATTCCACCTCTCCTTGAAAAACTGAGATGTGTTGTTAATGGATATGGTCAATTGTTGAGACCCTAACTAACTGGGGAAACCAGTCA
This sequence comes from Rhincodon typus, assembly GCF_021869965.1. Taxonomy (NCBI): domain Eukaryota; kingdom Metazoa; phylum Chordata; class Chondrichthyes; order Orectolobiformes; family Rhincodontidae; genus Rhincodon; species Rhincodon typus. The sequence goes on along the minus strand of NC_063336.1, from coordinate 63,748,463 downwards.
CATCCTTCCAGTTAAAGCCCACTTCCTCCCTCTTTGTCATCTACCATGCAGCTAATTTCCTAGCTATGCCAATAATTTGTCTTTAATTGCTTGAACTGTTGGCTGCGAAGGGCGTTTGGGATCCTCTGAAAAGGCACTACATAAATCCTTTCTTTCTCCTTGTCTTCATTTATTCAAACAGCACTTCTAAATCTAACATTAGCTTTATTTTCTTCCAAAAACACTAAAACTGACAAATTTATCAATAAGTATTATGTAAGATGGTCTAATCTTACTGTCCAGATAGACATGAAGTACATGACCTTTGCTTTTAGAGTTTTTGACATCGAACCTCCTTATTTATAAAAATACCTCCCACATAAAACATGTTTTAATAATACATTTTTATGTCATAGCATGATCTGTAAATTACAAAATCACGAAAAAAAGCCAAATAAACCAGCATCCATTTTATTTTTCATGTGGTTAGTTCAAACATGCAGAGATGTGTTTTTTGCATTTTTTAAACACACCGATACTTCCTCCTCCCAAACTCTCATTGCTTCCAGCTCATTGCTCTTCTCCAGAAGCAAGAGCTTGGGCCAGAGGCAGTGGGTAAGACAGAATCTATAAGGCAGTCAGGAGAGGAAAGCAGCAAATGGGGATGGTTTGGAAGAGTGAAGTAGCGGAGAAATTATGAGTGGGAAGGAGCTAGGAGCAGAAGCAGCAGGGGCAGTGAGCAGGAGAGGGTCAGGAGTGGAAAGTACAGAGTGGAAAGTCTCATGCCAGAAGGAGCTAGAGGAATGGTGAACAAGTGGCTAATAGCAGTGATATTAACAGTATTAAGTTATTAAGTAAGAGTACTAAATAAGAGAATTTTTCAGCCAGTAAAATTAAGGCAACCAGTAAGTTTTTCATGTAAACATTACAGGTTAGGACTGCAACCCACCCATATTTCAAGGTTTCTTACGGGAAAGTGATTTTCATTTAGGATGCTTTCATTTAGCCAGTGGTTTGTTAGGAACACATTAAAAATGCTAAATAAGGGATAGCTGTGCTGACCTGCTGTTACTTCCAGGTAGTGTGTCCAGGTAGAGTAGTATTTAGGACATTCATACACACTTTTAATGTGTTGGTCCTAATGTGAATTGTTTTGTAGAAATCTAAAGTATTCTTAACCAACAATTTGAGATGCACTTCCTTCTACATTTCTTGTTTTCAGAAGTGACTAAATTGTTTTACCTCTGATGAACTTGTAACGTTATGAGGTAAGTACTGAGAAATAAGTAGTTCTCCTATGAAGGACTAATCTGTTTTCAAAGTGTGTTACTGAGTGAATGGTGTAGTCATCTCTCACCCTGCTCACAAATTGAGAACAGTCTATTCACCATAGCTTTTTCTTTTCGGTGAATGCCACTGTCATTTATATTGGAAACTACATTTTACATACAGCTGTAAAGATCAGTACTGCATTGCCATAAAGCATGTTGTTCTCATTTAGGTAACACCAATAAGCTTAGATAACTTTGTTCCCTTTTCTAAATCCCCTTATAATGTCTGATGCACCTTAATTGAAGTGAAAGGTAGGTATTGTCCTGGTCACATTGGTCCAATTCTCATTGTAGTTGTGCACTAGATTCTACTAGATTTCTATGTTCTGCTTTTTATTTGAAAGCGTAAACATGAAAAGGCAACATTTTTAACAGACTTCTTTTTAATATTTTATGATTGATAAATTTGCATCGTCATTTTTTGAGAATTTTATTACTGATAATAAAACTTGATTGAGCTTTTCTTCATATGAGTAGTGCTTTTTATTTACTGCGTGATCTTAAAAATATTTTTGGGAATGTACTTTGAAGAACAGCTTGACTAGCAGCCTGTTCTTCATGGGGGATGTAATCAAAATTTTTAAAGAAGGGAAACGTGAGATCAATTCCTGCCAGCCTGCATTTTGCAAGGTGCGAAGGACAATCCATGTGATCATGTTTGCTCAATAAAAAGTCATTTAGAATCCAGGACTTGAACCTTGATGTAAACTCCTGTTGATTGGTATTGGATAAGATTTGTACAATATCACATTATAAATCTTGACATCTGTGCTGAAGACAACTCAGCTGTATGCTTTTTCGTAAGGTTCAGATTATTGGAAAGCTGAATGGCACAACTGGTTACAGAGTGGCCCTTTCCATCTATAATCACACGATCGCCATGGTTTAAAACCAGTCCAGATTAATGGTATGAAGTATTTTTCTTTAATGCCTGTAAGACATGAAGTTAATTTGGTCAGTCTTAGTGCAGTTGTTATTGAGGCATAAGCATACACCTGAAATCTAAAGGGCAGAAAATTACAGGCAGGCAGATTTCTTACCCCTACCCCAGAAGGAAAGTCAGCATCAAACTGATGGACCAAAATAATTCCACCCTGTACCATAACACACCATGAGTGAGCTATGTTGTCCAATTGTGGGACTTCTGCCTCTCAATTGGGAGGAAGGCCTGCTATCTGGAGCTAGCAGTCAATTTGATTTGAAGCGGCTCCATTACTACCAGCAGGGCCAGTGCTCAATAGTGGGTGTTGCCGGTACTGACTGCAGGAAGGGGCCTGAAGAGGATCATGGCTGTCGTGATAAGGTAAATGATGGGGTTTTGGATGATGAAGGGTCTTAAACCCTCGGGACAGGTTTGTCAGGCAGGTGGAGTGGAAGAGGGGAAGCCCCTAATGCACCCACAGCATAAACAACAAATGAAGTCTTTGCTCCTGCTTTTGTTCATGGATGTCATTAAAAACAAGCTAACCATGCCAGCCATGTCTAGGGCAGCATTCTATTGGAATAAGTTGAGTTTGTTCATCTGTGGTGGATGGACTGCGAACTTCAGCACCTGTCCATCCTTTCCCTTCCAAGGCTGTGTTTGGGGATGGGTGAGAAGGTGGCAGGCTAGCCACCCAACTTAGTTTATGTGCCCCAACATCAAAAATGCATTAGGAGGTGGCACGTAATAATCAGCCCATAATCTCAACTGGAAAAATAAATATGCTGTTGCAGAGCTAGGAGTGAATGATACTGAACACTTAGCAGCTGAAATGAGAAGAACTTCATTTCTCAATACTGACCTCCCTCACCGTTAACCCTGATCTATTTTTAGAAAAAGTGACTTTCAGTATTGAATCCATCATTTTGTTTTGAAGAAAAAAAATTCTCAAAATGTGAATACATCTTCCAATGACTAAGTCTAGTTCAGATGGAAAAATGTGAAATATTGTATTAGCACTTCCTCAGAGAAGTTGGTTACCTGAGGTTATAATATAAGTTAGGAATTATGTTGTACTTCTGTGAAACACCTTGTGATGTTTTTATTTGAAGGTGCTATATAAATGCAAATTGTTGTTGCTGAATGTGGTGAGAATTTAGCGTGCTGTGCTCTGAAGGTGATTCCTGACTTTTGTTTGTTGTGGTGTGTAGGAGAAAAGAAAGAACCCGATGAGGAAGAACTGGTCAGTCTGAGTAAACAACTAGTGGAGACCGCTGTGATTAAGGCTGTACAGCAATACCTAGAGGAAACACAAACTAAAGCAAAATGGAACGGGCAGAGAATTACCTTTTCTGACATTGACTCAAAAAATGAGAACAAGAAATGAAAACGTTACATTTGAAAGCACGTGTTTAGTGTGAGCAGAGAATATTTTTATGAAAACACATGGTCGCTATCTCAAGCATTGAATACCAAGGATGAAAAAGCTGGGGGAAAATGTAATAGAAATGAAAATAATGAAGACCAACACAATTTATTCTTCCAAGGTTCTCCAAACCAACTGCAGCAAAAAGTGATCGTCTGCCAAATCTTGTGTTTGGACCTCAAGTGTGACTAAAGGGTCTCACATATCAAAAATATTGGTTTGGTTCTTAATGTCACCAATTTCATGGATTTAAATCGTACAACTACATTTCTTTTTATTGTAGCAGCAAAGGGAGTGAAACACAATACAAAATAAATCTAAAATGATTGAAAATAGTCCATATATAAACCTGTTTGAGCTCTTGCAAAAGACGAAGTGGATTTATTCATTTCACAAAACTATTCTGTATAAGCTGAGTTAGTTTATGTGCATGGAATTTGCCAGAATTTATTTATAATGATGGTTGTGTTTGTGACACAGTCTACATTTCTTTTACAGATTTTAAAAATTTGCTTCATAAATAGTAGAATCAAATCAGCTTTTGTTAAATGAAACACATTTTATCTTTCCTTCTTCAGGGAAAAAGTGTGATACTGACGTAATTAAGAATGCTCTGCAGAAAGAAACCATTACAGTACTGTGCAAACTTAATCAGATAAAAGAACTATTGTCGCATCCAGGGATACAAATCAGAATACAGAGGGAAATGGCTGTAAGCAGCACTGCAAAGAAGCAGTGATAAGCAGAAGGATCTGACTGTCAACATTGGTTCTTATGGTTTTTGTAAACTGAGAAGAAAAATACAGTGATAAGCCTCGTAGGAAATGAGAGTTGAGGTCACTTAAGATTAAACAAGTTTTTTATGTATAATTTTATATTTCAGCTACTTTGGTTTGAAAGTTTAAAATTTAGTGTTTCTTTATTGACATTTGATCAATATGTAATATGGTCGCTCCTTATTCAGTTCAAATATATTTTGTTTAACATATACAGATATATGTATATCTATTTACATATAGTACCTTTGTTTTTGCAAACATTAAGTTGAATGTTGTCATTACTGGACAGTCATTACTTTTGTGGATCATCAGTGAGAGATTACCTGAGGAAAATATGTTTTGTTTTGGTGGTCTAAAGTTAAGCCAAAATAGTTAAATGGAAAGAGCTATTCAGAAGATTACTCATTTCAACTTCACTTGCTTCAGACTAATTTGCATAGCTACATAAGTATGGTACTTGATTAAATCAGTAGATTTAAATTCATGAAATGTAATTTGTCCCAGAAAATATTACTGGTGTACAGTCTATTAACTTTCCAGCACTGAGTTATACCAATGCTTTCTGGCATTTGAGATGGCATGAAATTTTTTGTTTGTTTATTCATTCACAGAATGAGGTTGTCACTGGCTAGGCCAGCAATAAATGCATTTAATGCCCAGAGGGCAATTTAAGAGTCAACCACATTGCTGTGAGTCTGAAGTCACATGTAGGCCAGACCAGGTAAGGCAGTTTCCTTCCCTAAAAAAAAAGAGCCAGGCAGATTTTTTTACCCCTCCTCAACAATTAGCAATGGTCAACATCAGACTCTTAATTCTAGATTTTTATTGAATTCAAATTCTACCAGCTGCCATGGCAGGATTTAGAACCAGATCCCCAGAATATTACTGGGGTCTCTGGGATAATAGTCCGGTGATAATACCACTAGGCCATCTCCTCCCCTTGAATTATCTGCCTCATTTGTATATGCCAACATTTCAACATTCTTTACATCATAACTCATTTTATCCTTCACAAATTTCATGGCGAAATTAATTAAATCTTAGGTGCTGCAATTTTGAAATATTGAAGTTAATAAGTTTTAAATATTGATTGGTTGACTCCAAAGACTGCCAGAAACAAAATTATTGTGCCACTGCTTAAAAGCAGAATAAGTATTTAGGGTTATTTAAACTGTTGTTTGAATTCATGAGTCACTGTGCCCCATTGGATCTTCAAACCCATTAATTTCCAAGAAACAGCAAAGCATTGCTTCACAGTTAAAGCCTGATGGCAGAGTTTTTGACATTTGAAGAGTGGGTTTGAATATTTATTTTCTGGGAATAGTGAATAATTCAGAATGTCAAATATGATTTAGCAATATGGTCAAATTATGACTCATTGTTCATTTAATTTCACTACAAACTCTTTTTTCTGTCACTTTGGAGTCAGTTCCTTAAGCCAAGGCGATAATGATTTTAAGAGCCTGAGATGAATAATTAAATTGCCTTGTGTTTGGATTTCTAATAACTGTGAATGCACAGAAATGGTCTAAATAAGCTAGATGAGCATTTCAGGGCAGGGAGAGGCACTAAAAAAAAAATCACTTGCACCAAATGCACATGAATAATTTTCATACATATGAAAGGTATTTGGTTTTTGATTTAATATTTTTCATTCCTTTATTAACTTTGCCATTGTTGAACTCAAAGCATGTCTTTCTACTCAAGTTATTTCACGAAATAAAATGTAACAAAAACATGGTATGTTAATAGTTTTAAACTGATTTTAGTTGAGGCCAGGGAAAGAATGAAAGCATCGGTGGATGAATTCATATCGTAACTTTTAAATGTTCTTATTGGTTTGTGATGTGACTGTTGATGCGAGCTAATGGTTTTTAAGTATGACTGTAAAATGTTTTAAAATAAAAATTATTCCATTGTGTTTAGCATTTCGTTTGCATATCGTTTGCTGAATAATGGCAAAATGTATTTGAATAATTGAATATGCAAAATATGAATAGTTCACCTTGATTTTAAAATCAAAATGTTTCAGCATATTTATAGAATTGACTTTCCTCCAAAGTCAGCGTGCAAATTTGATAATTAGATGATAATGTTGGTGCTTCATTCTGCTATCTATTTCTTTTATTTTGTATTTCATTATAAATAGTATGTTGACTTTCATGGTGTCCTCTCGTTTTCAACTTCATTATTTTCTTCATGCTACTTCCGATTTATTTCAAATTTTCCAACTTTGTTTTTCTAAATTGCATTTGCCTAATTAGAAAATAAATCAATAATAAGCCTGTATGTTCTTAAAGAATTAATGGTTTTTTGTTTAAAGGTAGAAGAATGGTGTGGAGGTGCTGGTGTTGGACTGGGGTGGACAAAGTCAGAAGTCAAACGACACCAGGTTGTAGTCCAACAGGTTTATTTGAAATCACAAGCTTTCAAAGTGCTGCTGCTTCATCATGTGACAAAGGAGCAGCAATTCAAAAGCTTGTGATTTCAAATAAACCTGTTGGACTTTAACCTGGTGCCGTGTGACTTCTGACTAGGAATAAGAAAATAGTTTTTAGGACGTTTATCAGCCCACTCTACTAATACAATTCAGATAAACAACAACTTCGTAGTTTACATTCACTGTCTATGTAGAGGTTTGATGATCCATTAATTTAACTGGTTTGAATTACATTATGAATGAAATAATTGGAAGAAAAATCCTGCTGATTTTGTAACTTGAATCTAAGGCTCACATCTAAGCTGATAATGAACATCAAATGAAGGTTAGAAAACATGACTGAAAGCAGTTAGTAGGGGCTGAGTTTTGAAGGTACTGAAACAAGGTGAGAGATTTTACAAATATAGTTGTAGAAAGCAAAGGAGAATTTTATATCAGTTTCCTGATCAGTGGGAAGCCATTGGAGACTAATATAACAAAAGGTAAGCAATGCTTAATATTGAATAGGATGTCGGTAATCAAGATTTAGATAACACAAAAACAAAATGGACTATGGTTGCTAGCAATCTAACATCACAAAATGCAAACCCTCAGATCAGGCAGCATCTGATGGAGCAATCCTTGACAACAATAAAGTTTAAATAGCTGACTGATCTATATATTTCTTTTTTCAAAAAAATATAATTAGCAACAACTGTATTCATACAACAGGACCAAAATCTTTGAGGTCATTCCTGTGTGTAGTCATATGATGTCACAGATTAAGACCTTAGAGGGATTTTTTGGGATATGGTCCAAAAGACCAATCCTGGCTCCTTCTGGTTTAAAGTTTAGCAGAAAGAAATCAGGAATTGTACAGTAGTCCCACCTCCTTCCCTGTGGCCTTGACACATTTCTCATGCCTGATTTTGCTAAAATAATACATGTGGCATGCTCAATTCCATATCTGCATCTTATCTAACTTAGAACTACTAATCAGTGGCACATAGGTGGAAACAAGAGAATTCTACAATAAAAAATGCAGTATCTTTTAACAGAATAAGCCAGCACAATTGGAGATTGTAATTTTGTGCTGTGATGTCAGGGTTAAGTTCTTTGTTTTCTTCTGTCTCTTTGCATCTTTGGCACCATGGGATGTTTTAACCCCACACTATTGGAGGTGGGTTCAAAGGCTGGGCAGAGTGGAAGTTTCAGGAATTGATATCAGATTAGTATCCTGCCCTCTTTTGGCTTTCCCTCATTGGGGTTGTTAAGAAGCTAAATTTTAGCTGTTTGAACACTGAATCCTGATTCTTCCAGTATTATAACGTTTCCCAATGTATCAGCAACTCACCAGGGTCACAGAGCTGAATGCACAATAATAAAGATTTAGTAGGAACAGCTGATGGTGGAGAATCTGAGACAACAAGGTGTACAGCTGGATGAACACTGCAGGCCAAGCAGCATCAGAGGAGCAGGAAAGCTGACGTTTCGGGTTTTTCCAAATATTTATTTTTCCTTGCACAATAATAAAAGCTTCTTTAGTGAAACTGCCAATCTGTGAAGTCTTTGATTTGTTGCGTTGAAGAATTCCAGCCATGGCCATTGGGGGAGTACTGTTCAGAGCACCTTCTATCACAGTAAGTACTGTCACTTTATAATATGATTGCCAGCTGCTTGGAAGTTGTCTTCAGCTGCCCTTCCCTGTGGCCAACCTTCACCATGGCTTGGAAACAGTTTATGCAGCTCCAATGCCATCTCAAAAGCAGAGATCATTATGCAGCCAACACCAGCAGCAGGAACACCACCAACAGCAACACCTACCTTCTCCACTACATGCCCATGCACCACAAGGCAGATAGGGTGGCCGAGATCCAGGGGAGACCCTGACACAGTGTCTACAACAGTTCTCTCACCATGTGTGAGCACTCGCACCTCATGAGGTTTATGGCAAACTTGAGAGAGGCGCAGAAAAGATTTACAAGGATGTTACTGGATTGGAGGGTTATAGCTTTAGGGAGAGGCCGAATAGGCTGGGGCTTTCTTCCCTGGAGTGTCGGAGGCTGAAGGGTGACCTTATAGAGGTTTATAAAATCATGAGGGGCATGGATAGGGTGAGCAGCCAAAATCTTTCTCCTAAGGTGAGGGAGTCCAAAACTAGAGGGTGTAGGTTTAAGGTTAGAGGGGAAAGATTGGAAAAGGACCTGAGGGGTAACCTTTTCACGCAGGGGACAGTGCTTGTATGGAACAAGCTGCCAGAGGAACTGGTGCAGGTGGATATCACATTTAAAAGGCATCTGAATGGGTATATGAATAGGAAAGGTTTAGAGCAGTATGGGCCAAATGGTGACAAATGGGACTAAGTCAGATTGGGATGTCTGGTCGGCGCAGAATGAGTTGGACCGAAGGGTCTGTTTCTGTGCTCTGTCACTGCTGACATGTGCGGCCTCCTGAAACAAGGTCCCATTCCCCATGGAGCAGGTGGGTATAAATTATCAGGGCCAACCTGTCACTGGAAAGCCACCCGATCCCCTAATTCATGCACCTTGCTTCAACAGACTTTAATTTTGGACGATATAACTCAGTTACTGAAATTTCCATTCAGAGTAAGGCAGCCAGACAAAAAAAATCTTTGTTGTATTTATGCTTACAGCCAAAAATAGAATGTGTTCACATAGTTGAAATGCCTTTCCTACCTAATTTTCACATTACTTTGCTAAGAATTGTTTTTCTTTTCAGCCAAATCAATTGTCAGTGTTAATGAGGTCAAACAAAAGTAAAATACTGCCAGTACTGGAATTCTGAAATAAAAGCGTGAAATATTCAGCAGATCAGGCAGCATCTGTGAAGAGAGAAACGGAGTTAATTTTTCAGGTCAATGGCCTTCGGTGTCAGGACGCAGACCTAAAATGTTAACTCTCCTCCAAAATGCTGCAATAGCTGCTGTGTGTCTCCAGGTTTTTTGTGATTATTAGTGAGGCAAAACACATCTCAGGTAAGTATCCAAGTCTTTCAGACTGCACTGTGTGGTTGAGATTTTTATTTAAGTGTGGTGGTGGAATTGAAGATGAATGGTTACTTATGCCTGGCTCTGGGTGGTGTCTGGTTTCCTCACACCAATGTGGTATGCTCCGAGTTTAAAAAGGGTCTGCAAGAGCTGGAGGAGCCAACCCACCAGACAATCACCAAATGGGAAGCTAAGCCACTTAAGCTAGAGATCTCGTAGTGGCATCTCTACCTCAGAGCCAGATGATTCAGGTTCAAATCCCACCTCAGGATGTGCTGGCTGTGTTGCTGTGTCATATCACATCCAAACAGGTTGATTTAAAGAAAGGCCACTTCTGCTCATTGTCAGCTTGTTAAGGATCAGTCCTGAACCTTTGTTCAGAGGCACTGGATCCCAAACCATGACAGGAAGAAGGAGGCATAAACTCAGTGACAGGACAGCAATAAGAAACTCCAACAAAGAGAGAAGGTTCAGAAAAGGCCCTTAGCAACAAGCAACCAGTTGTCAGAGACAAAAGAACTATTATATTTGTCACATCTCCCTAACCGTGACAAGGATATTTTAGGAGCACAGAGTAGATAGAAGAGTCCCTTGGCTTATGAGTCTTAGGATTCATGAGAATGAGGTTTAGGGATTTTCCGATAGAAAGGAGACCTAGGTGGACGTAACAGAAAATGGGATTAAGCTACTTTGAGATTTAGTCAACTGAGAGATGGGGAGCAACATTCGGATGAACAAAGGCAGACACTTGGACGGTGGGTGCAGAGGTGAGAAATGAGATGCAGGAAGGCAATGAAGGTGAGAACCTTAGCGGGGGTCTGCCAGCAATGGAGAAGCTACCTGGACATGTCGGATGGTCAGTACAACTGAAAAATGTATCTGTCTAGGCAGATGGGTACTAACTTGTGCACCCTTGTTGATGGTCATGGAAGGGTAATGGCTGCTGGTAAATGAGATATTGCTGATATAGTGGCTGTGGATATGGCCACTCCTATACAGTGCTGAGGAGAAGGTGGAGGCAGACTGCTTGCTAATTCCTGATTGGGACCGAGACACCCTGATGTTTTACCCAGGTGTAGAGGTGCCCCTAGGTTGCTACACCAGCCTCACTGCACTACCAGTCTCCATCAAAAGGTAAGTTTCCACCCATCACAGACAAGGATATCAAGGTGGGCAGCCCCCTCGTCATTATTTTTCCTCACCTCAGCCATTCCCTGGATTTCTTGATCACTAGATGGAAGCATTAGCAAAAGCACAACACTCCTCACTTTGTGGGTCCATTTGTGTCATGGACCAGACAATGCTACAGAGTGTAACCTGAATTCCATTCACTCAGTGTTCTGTTCCAGCACCTACTCTGAGTGCTGCTGCTTAAGTGGCTCTCCCATGAGACTGCTCACTCAATGAATGAGCTCACATGCTCAACGCACTAAGACATTATGAAGCACATGCTATGGAAACAATGAAATGTCAACTGATACCATGACAGTTTTCTGCACCATAGTATTGTCATCCAAATCCTGAATTTGAAGATGTTGGGATGGTTTCCCCCATTTCTCTATCCCCAGCCTCCCTGACACCCTCGTGAAGGGTCAGTTATGTAAGTTTGCCAGCAACACTAGCTGTGGCATTTCACCATCCAGGCATCTTATGCTTCCTGGTGTTCAACTTTCATGTGGCCTGCAAGATGAAAAAGATCCTGTTGGGAGATACCACTCAGCTTTTCAATCACTGCTGCAGTTTAGAATGCTGTCTCCTGCAGCACTGGGGATCTGAGCACAAATCTCTCCCATGGGCTGGAGAAGTCTGTGTGCCCAGAAGATGCCCTTCTCTTTTTTATGCTGGTGACTGCTGGTCACGGAGCATGCCATCATGGTCTATGGTTGGATTTATATTTCCATAGCTGTATAGGTCATTGAACTGTTTATGGCACAGCACCCAGTTCCTATTCACCACTTGTCTACTGCTAATGTTTTTAGCCACTTCCAGCCAAGCATTCTGAGTGAGCTTTGCAGGCTTTCTGTTGCCACTGGCAGAGAATAAAATCTTTCTTCTCTCAGTCACCCATTCCTACAGCACTTGCATTGAGACGTCAGAAGAGCAAGAATGCCTGGCCAAGTGGGTGCCTCTGTTCTCTACTTCCTCTGTATCTTCCCTCTTCAACCTTTGGACAGCAGAAACTTCAGCAATGCCAATGTGTCTCTACACTGCGATAGCTCTGCAAGCTCAGGACTTTGAAATAACCATGACATCAGGAATCTGACTCTGAAATGGAATTACCACCCTGTGTGTCTATAAAAGTAGGTAAAGGTGACAATAATAAAGGAAAATTGTGATTTGGCATGTGATTTTCACTCAATAAAGTAAGCCTCATGAATCACATTCCCTGCCAAGATTATCTGCCATGTCATTCTGAATTGCTCTTGGCCAGTTCTCAGCTTTATTTTAAGATCCATTCAGACAATGTGAACATTGTTAGATGGGCTTGTATTTATTGCCCACCCCTAATTGCCCAAAACAGTTTATGGTGATCTGCCTTCTTGAACTGCTGCTGTTCATTTGGTTCAGGTATCCCCACAATGCCATTAGGGAGAATGGTCTGAATTTTGACCCAGCGGTGCTGAAGGGACAGTCATATAGTTCCAAGTCATCATGGTGAATGACTTGGAGGGGAACTTGCAGGTAGTGATTGAAATAGCTCAACAGAGGCTAGTATCTCATCACCAAATCTCTATTTACACATGAACAATGCTTGACTATAGTACTGCCTCATTCAGAGTCAGGCAGCAGAGTGTCAATATCTCTGACACTCACCCTTTTTAAATATCAGCCAAATAACCCTGATTGGCCAGATTAACAGCCCCAATCGGGGAATTCATATTCTATGATGTTCAGCTCACTGACCCCATTACAATCACTACATCCCTTCCCCTCTGAGTCTGAGGTCATAGGCCACTCCTTTATCTTGGAGAGCCTCCTGGTCCATTTTAGCGCTGGGTCAATTCCTCCGAATCTGCATCTGTCATGAATGGCGTGTAACGCATCAGAGCTTCCCTTTTGTGCCAGGAGCACCTCGATAGAATTTCACTCTTCTGGCAGCAAAGGAATCAAGGTGGCTACATCTGTCATGTCGATCTCTGATTCAGAGGACTAGAAAATGTTTGACAGAGGTGAATGCGTGGGTTCCAACAGCATTTCTGACAATTCCGAGTGGCAATGCATGTTTTGCTCTCGCACCATTTGAGAATTTGTGGCTTGCATATGGACCGTCACACCTGTCCAAACTTTATGTCACTGGTCCTGACCTTGCGTCGACCATATCTCTTAGCCGTGCAGGACCATTTCCATAATTCTTACAGCAAACTTCATCTCTTGTATCAAACTGTTTCTCTTGTTTGGCTGAATCTTGGGTCCAGTATTGGAGTTTCTGATAATGTTTCACACCCCTCCCCCACCTCCAAGATCTGGGAAGATCAGACTTAACCTGGTGCAGTCATCTACCCATTAGCAGCTCTGCAGATGCTATCCCTGTAGTTGCATGTGGATTGGTCCTGTAAGGAAATGAGAACTGGGACAACTTGGTATCTAGCAAGGCTATAGGCTGTTTCCTCAATCCAACCTTCAAAGTTTGGAGTGCTCTTTCTGGCACACCGTTGGATGATGGATGGTATGGAGCTGTCCTAATATGTTTAATCCCATTTGACTTTAAGAAATTACCAAATTCCCTGCTGGTAAACAATGGCCCATTATCTATGATCAACATTTTCGGGACTCCATGTGTTGAGATATGCAGCATAGTTAACGTGCAACTGAGTCCAAGGTTTACCGACCATTCCCACAGATGTGGGGGAGCTACTGGTGGTAATTTTTATCTTTGTTCACACTCTGGGAGCTGCCCCACCAACAGGGTTTGGTGGGGTAGCAACCAAAGCTTGGCTTTGTTTTGGGGTTTTGCTGTGGGTTGGCCTAGGGTCCCTCTGTTCAGGATATGTCCTGAATGAGGCTATGCAACTGCCTTCGCTCAAGTGGTATTCTCCAAGCTCAGTCAGATTGGCAAGGGTGTTCACTTCCATCAGAATACCCTGCAGCTCGTGCTCCACTTGCCGTATTTTCCAATGATAAAGCTAGTTGTAGTGCCTGTTTGAAGTCCATTTGGTTAGTTTAAAGCCCTCCCAATAACACTATTAAAACACCCTGCTTAGAACACAGCCCAGCTCTATTTAGTTGTAATCCAGCCACTTGGTACCTCCCCTGGAGATAATTCCAGTGTCCCAGGAATCAGAACCCCTCATTGCTGCATCATCTTTCCAGCAATGCATTCATGTCTCTCGGTGCTTGGGCACTGTGAGTAATCCAGATAGGATTATTTTTGAGGTCCTGCCTGCTCATTTTCTCTTTCTTTTTCCTCACTTATTGTATTGTGGATCTGCTCATTGTTCCGCAAACGTAGTTCTGACTACACTCTCTTGAGGAACCAATGCCCTCTTTAGCTTCCAAAACAGAAATCCTATTTGCAAGCAGAACGCCAGGGGACTCCTGCACTACCTTCTTTGTTTCTCTTGGTCTGCCTGGTGGTCCCAGTGTGCCTCCAGGCCTTTAACCTGTCTGAATGTGCTCTTCACATAACTCTCAGCCTCATGGATGCATCACGAAGACACCAGTCACTGCTTCAGCTCTGAAACCCACAGGTCAATATTTTAAAGCTGGCAACACTTCCTGCCTATGTGGTCATCTGGGACACTGATAGGGTCCATGATTTCCCACCTATTACAGGGAAAACATGCCACTCAACTGAGCTGAGTTGTCAAATCTTTCCTTTCCTTGCATTAACTTTAATCTGCTTTGGTTTACCTATATTCATTATATTGGCCCTGTTTTGGCCTTATTCTTGGAGTTTCTCAGTTGAATTGAAGTGTAACTACTCCTTTAAAAGTAATATGCTTGCCTAATTTACAGCAATTTAAAGACAATCCCAAGTAGCAGTTTCTTGGCAACAAATTAGCTTACTGAGAAAAATGTTGAGGAACAAAAAAGAACCTCGTCCTCACCATTCACCAAACTCTCAATTGAGCATACTTTACTTCTTGCAGTAAACCTTACTTAAAGCACTCTATCCTCCTCTGCACTGGATTCCCACTTTGAACTATAATCTCAGATAGTCACTCATCCTCTGACTCATACAGTCATACAGTACAGGAACAGACCCTTCGGTCCAGCCAGTCCATGCTGAACATAATCCCAAACTAAACTGATCCCACCTGCCTGCTCCTGGCCCATATCCCCCCAAACCTTTCCTATTCATGTACTTATCCAAATGTCTTTTAAAAGTTGCACTTGTACCCACATCCACCACTTCCTCAGGAAGTTCATTCCACATGCAAACCACCCTCTGTAAAAACATTGCCCCTTATGTTTTTTTTAAATCTCTCTCCTCTCACCTTAAAAATGTGCCCCCTCGTCCTGAAATCCTCCATACTTGAGAAAAAAACAACGACCATTAACTCTATCTATACCTCTCATAAACTTCTATAAGGTAGCCTCTCAACCTCCTATGCTCCAGTGAAAAAAGTCCCAGTTCATCCAGCCTTTCTTTATAACTCAAACTTCCTGTACCTGGTAGCATCCTGGTAAATCACTTCCGAACCCTCTCCAACTTAATAATATCCTTCCTATAACATGGCAACCAGAATTGGTCACAGGCCTCCAGTCTGAAAAGCAACACTCCACCACCACCCTCTGTCTCCTACCTTCGAGCCAACTCTGTATCCAGCACATAGGCAGCACACTGGGGACATGAGATAGCTTTGGCAAACAGGGTTAAGGAGAATCCAAAGGGATGTTATAAATATACTAAGGATAAAAGGGTAACTAGGGAGAGAATCAGGCTCCTTAAAGATCAGCAAGGCTGCCTGTGTGTGGAGCTGCAGGAGATGAGGGCGATACTAAACAAGTATTTTGCGTTTGTGTTTACTGTGGAGCAGAATGTGGAAGATATAGAATGTGGGGAAATAAATAGCGATACCTTGAAAAATGTCCATTTTACAGAGGAGGAGGTATTGGACGGCTTAAAAAGCACAAAGGTGGATAAATTCCCGGGACCTGATCGGGTGTACCCTAGAACTCTGTGGGAAGCTAGGGAAGTGATTGCTGGGCCCATTGCTGAGATATTTGTCTCATCTATAGCCACAGGTGAGGTGCCGGAAGCCTGGAGGTTGGCTAATGTGGTGCTGCTATTTAAGAAAGGTGGTAAGGAGAAGCCAGGGAACTATAGACTGGCAAACCTGATATCAGTGGTGGGCAAGTTGTTGGAGGGAATCCTGAGGGACAGGATTTACGTGTATTTGGAAAGGCAAGGATTGATTAGGAATAGTCAACATGGCTTTGTGTGTTGGAAATCGTGTCTCACTAACTTGATTTGAGTTTTTTGAAGAAGTAATGAAAAGGATTGATGAGGGCAGAGCAGTGGATGTGATCTATATGGACATCAGTGAGGCGTTCGACAAGGATCCTCATGGTAGACTGTTAGCAAGGTTAGATCACACGGAATACAGGGAGAACTAGCTATTTGGATACAGAACTGACTCGAAGAAAGAAGACAGAGGGTGATGGTGGAGAGTTGCTTTTCAGACTGGAGGCCTGTGACCAGCGGTATGCCACAAAGATCGGTGCTGGGTCCACTGCTTTTTGTCATTTATATAAATGATTTGGATATGCATATAGGAGATAAGGTTAGTAAGTTTGCCAATAGGCGGAGGAGTGGCAGATGGAGTTTAATTTAGATAAATGTGAGGTGCTGCATTTTGGAAAGGCAAGTCGGGGCAGGACTTATACACTTAATGGTAAGGTCCTGGACAGTGTTGCTGAACACGGAGACCTTGAGGTGCAGGTTCATTGTTCCTCGAAAGTGGAGTCACAAGTAAATAGGATACTGAAGAAGGTGTTTAGTATGCTTGCCTTCATTAGTCAGTGCATTGAGTATAGGGGTTGAGAGGTCATGTTGTGGCTGTACAGGACATTGGTTAGGCCACTTTTGGAATACTGCATGCAATTCTGGTCTCCCTGCTTTAGAAAGGATATTGTGAAACCTGAAAGGGTTCAGAAACGATTTATAAAGATGTTGCCAGTGTTGGATTGTTTGAGCTTTAGGGAGAGGCTGAATGGGCTGGGGCTATTCTCCCTGAATCGTCGGAGGCTGAGGGATGGCCTTATAGAGGTTTATAAAGTTATGAGGGGCATAGACAGGGTAAATACAAAAGGCCTTTTCCCGGGGCTGGGTGATTTCAAAACTAGAGGGTTTAAGGTGAGAGGGAAAAGATTTAAAAGGGACATAAGGGGCAACGTTTTCACGCAGAGGGTGGTGCATGAATGGAACGAGCTGCCAGAGGAGATGGTGGAGGCTGTTACAATTACAACACTTAAAAGGCATCTGGATATGTGTATGAAAAGAAAGGGTTCAGAGGGATATGGGCCAAATGCTGGCAAATGGGACTAGATTTATCTAGGATATCTGGTCGTCATGTATGAATGGACTGAAGGGTCTGTTTCTGTGCTGTACAGCTCTATGAGTTGCTTACTTTAAGAGGCCTCACCAATATCCTGCACATCCTCAACATGACTTCCCAACTCCTATAATCAAATGACTTAACATGAAGGCAAGCTTGCCAAGTGCCTTTTTAACCACCCTGTCTACATGTGACACAAACTTCAAAGAATAATGTACCTGCACCCCTAGGTCCTTCTGTTCTACAACACTACTCAAGGTCCTATCATTAATTGTTTAAGCCATACCCTTGTTTGTTGTACCAAAAAGCAATACGTTTCATTTATCCAGATTGAACTCCACCTGCCATTTTTCAGTCCATTGACCCATTTGGATCAAGATTCCTTTGTAATCCTAGAAAACCTTCTTCACTGTCTACTATGCCACCAATTTTAATGTCGTCCACAAATTTACTAACAATGCCTTCTATACTTTCATCCAAATCATTTTCATTAATGACAAAAAAAAGAGGACCCAGAACTGATCTCTGTGGAACACTGGTGGTGACAAGCTCCCAGTCCAAATTACAACCCTCCACCAACACCCTTTGTCTCCTGCCAATAAATCAATTATGTATCCAATTGGCAAGCTCATCCAGAATCCCATGTGACCTAACTTTACTGATTAGTCTACCATGCGGAATCTTGTTGAAGGCTTTACTAAAATCCAAATAAACAACGTCCACTGCTCTGCCCTCAATCTTTTTGGTTATTTCCTCAAAAAACTCAAACAAGTTTGTGAGACACAATTTTCCTCACACAAAACCCTGCTGGCTATCCCTAATCAATTTTTGCCTTTCTAAATGTCCATAAATCCTTATCTTTTATAATCACCTCCAATAATTTACCCACAACCATAGTTCCCTGGTTTCTCCTTAAAACCTTTCCTAAACAAAGGTACAACATTAGCCACCCTCCAGTAATCGGGCACCTCACCCATAGTTATAGATGACGCAAATATTTCTGCAAGGAGTCTCGCACTGTCCTCCTTTCCCACAACGTTCTAGGATACATTAGATCAGGTCCTGGAGATTTATCCACCTTTATACTCTCTAACACCTCCCAAACTTCCTCTTCTGTAATGTGAACTGTTTTTAAAACATCAAAATTTTTCTCTGCATTCTCTAGACTCCATTTCTTTCTCCATTGTAAAAACTGACGCCAAATATTCATTTATTGTCTCTCCCATCTCCTGGGGTTCAACACAAGGATGACTTCCTTGATCTTTAAGGGGCCCTACCCTCTAACTAGTTACCCTCTTGCACTTAATGTATTTGTAGAATCTCTTTGGATTATCCTTAACTTTATCTGTCAATTATATCTCATATCCCCTCTTTGCCTTCCTGATCTCTTTCTTCAGAATACCCCCACCTCTTTATATTGATTAAGAGATTCAATTGAACCAAGTGTCCATATCTAAAAAAGATTCTTTTTTACTCTTGACTAGAACCTCAATTTCTTTATTCATCCATTGTTCCTTAATCTTACCAGCTCAACCCTTTGCTCTAACAAGAACATAATGCCTCTGAACTCTCGTCTTAACACTCTTGAATGCCTCCCACTTGTCAGGCATTTTTTAACCTACGAACAGTCTACTCCAATCAACTTTTGAAAATTCTTGTCTCATACATTAAAATTTGCTTTGCTCAAATTAAAAACTGTAACTGTTACAGAAGGCTTATCCTTTTCCAAAACAGTCTGGGGAATGAATTGACTGTCTCCTTGATGAAGGAGGGAAGCCTTTCCTGCGTCCCTATGAGGGGAAGTTTACAAGGCTCACCGGTATTTCTTGACTCAAGTGGTGCCTGCCTGTAAAGGCTGCGTGCCCAATAGATGACGACCATCATGGCTGAGCATACAGCCTGAACTGTAGGGTTTACCCTCCCCTATGATTCAATTACATTTCCATTTGTTGCTAGTTTATATGTTGAGTTTCTAGCCGGCTAAGCCATTTCCTTGTTGAGACGGCCTTGTGACCTCTGACATGTCTCCATGGTACCCATTTCTCTTGGTGGTCCAGATCTGCTTGTCTCTGACTGATTTGAGAGCATTGATTGCCCATTAAGAACAGCAACTGCAGAGGTGCTCAGTTAAGAGACAACCTCCGGGAGTATTGCCAAGCTGCTCTTGCGGCAGTCCCAAGATGCCCATTTGGTGCCAATGTCAAGGCCTCAAAGCCCCTGTGGTAAAATTCTGCCCATGTGATCAAGTTAGACTCATTCATC
Organism: Rhincodon typus; assembly: GCF_021869965.1. Lineage (NCBI taxonomy): Eukaryota > Metazoa > Chordata > Chondrichthyes > Orectolobiformes > Rhincodontidae > Rhincodon > Rhincodon typus. The sequence goes on along the minus strand of NC_063336.1, from coordinate 63,728,836 downwards.
CAGGAAGGAAATACAAATTTTGGTATTTGCAGACATTTCTTACAAACATTTTAAAAAATTACAACTTTGTAAGGTGCAAATAGAAACTTGATGCTGTGCTTACTGTTGAGGTATATTGAGTGTTAGTATTCTGGGATGGCAATGAAGGCTTCAAACAAAGCAAGATACAATTTGACTGTAGTTGGACTTCAAATTTCCATACAACATCAATTATAAAAGAGCTGCAGGATGCTCAACTACTCCATAAGATCATAAAAACTAGGAGGAGTAGGCCATTTGGCCCAGCTTTTCTATAAGATTATGGCTGATCTGCTCTAGGCCTCATTTCAGCTACCATAAAAGTTCACCATAATCCTTAATTCCTAGATATTTCAAATGTGTATCTATTTTTTAAATATTTTCCATCATATAGCCTCCACAACTCCCTGCAGCAGGGAATTCTAAATATTCACTATCCTCCGAGAGAACAAATTCCCCTGCTTCTTAGTTTTAAATGAGTGTTTTATTTCTGTAACTATATCCCGTAGTTTGAGGTACTCCACTAGTGGAAGCATCTTCTCAACTCCACTCTGTCAAGTTCCCTAACCTCTTTACCTGTTCTTGATAAAGCAGCCCCTTGATCCCAGCAGTCAGCCTAAGCAAACTCATTTGAACTGTCTCCAATTCCAGTATATCCTTTTCTTAAATACAGGGACAAAAACTGTGGCTTCACCAACACCCTGACAGTTGTAACAAGACTTCCCTATTTTTAAACTTCAGCTCCACTGCAATAAAGGCCAAAATTCCATTGTCGACTTAATTAATGGCCTGCATGCTAACTTTTGCTTTTCATGCAAAAAAACACTTAAATTTCTCCGTGCTGCACTTTTTTGTAATCTCTCTCCATTTAACTAATAGTCTGCCTTTTGACTCGTCTTACGAAAGTGAAAGACCTCATATTTTCCTGCATTAAACTCCATCTGTTAAGTTTTTTTTCCCACTCACTTCACCTATCTGTATCCCTTTGCAGATCCATCACAACATGCCCTCCCACTTCATTTTGTATCATCAGCAAATTTCGATGCATTACACTCTTCCCACTCCTCCGAGTCACATATACTATAAGTAATAAATAATTGTGGTCTTAGAACTGATCCTTGTGACACTTCACTAATTCATAGAATCCCTACAGTGCAGGAAGAGGCCGTTTGGCCCATCAAGTCTTCACTGACCCTCTGAAGAGCATCCCACCCAGATCAACACCGTGCTCCCATTTCCTGTGGCAAATCCACCTGGCCTACATAACCCTGGACACTATGGGTAATTTAGCATGGCCAATCCACCTAACCTGCACATCTTTGGATTGTGGTGGGAATCCGGAGCACCTGGCGGAAACTTATGCAGGGGTGGGGAGAACATGCAAACTTTACACAGACAGTCACCCAATGCTGGAATGGAACCTTGGTTCCTAGTGCTGTGAGGCAGCCATGTTGACCATTGAGCCACTGTGCCGCTCAGCCTTCCAACATGACCTTCCAACGTGAAAATAACCCATTAATCCAACTCTATACTCCATGTGTGAACCAAACTTCAATCCATGCTGTTACATTTCCTGCAATACTGTGAGCTCCTACATTTTACATGGCACCTTATTGAACACCTTCTGAAAATCCAAATACCCTGCACCTACTGATTCCCCTTCATCAACTCTGTTTGTTATATCTTCAGAGAACTCTTAGCAAATTTGTCAAACATGATTTTCCTTTCATAAAACCATGTTGACTCTGATTGCATTAAGCTTTTCCAAATGTCCTGCTATTTCTTCATGTTCCCAATGACATATGTTAAACTAACTAGCACACAATTTCCTGCTATCTGTCTCACTCCTTGAAATGAACAAAAGTGAAGAAAACAGAAGAAAAAGCAAATAAAAAGAAACATGTTGAAAATATATAGAAACTTAACCTATCTTCATGCAGTCCAACCTTTCTTAAGAAAATAATTTTGTTCTCAAAACTCACATATTTGTGAACCATCCTTATATCAGCTCAGCATTGCCATTACACCGTAGAGCACCAAAGCTCAAAAGTATTGTTAGAGGGAAAAAAAAGTCATTGGCTCAAATGCCATTTTTTAAAAAGCCAAACAATGAAGATTTTGTGGTTATGTAAATTGATGAATAACAATTGGGGAACAAATGAATCAGAATCAAGAACCATCAGCAAATCTAATGGCTTTAGCAGGCTCAATTTTCTTTTAATCTAAGTGCATTGTGACTAGAGCTATTTGGTTAACTACGTTCTAAATGCACTGTGCCATTTTTACAGCAGTGCATTCCCTGATGGCAGAGCTAGAGCACAAAAATGCTTGCCTGAAGATTCCACATTTTGTCAAATGCTCTGATCTGCGTTGCCTTGATTCTTCAGCATTTATTCATATGTACAAACACATAATTATGATAAAGCAATTATGCCATTCAATTCTTTCATTTCTCACCCTCTGTTACAGATAATATCCTCAAAGATGTTGTTAAGCATTTAGTTGATCTGTCAAAACTCAAGGCTATAATTAATTGGAGCATTCTGTAAATAAAAGAGAAACAAAAAGTCTACATATTTAATGAAAAGCTATCAGCAATTCGTCAAATGAGCAGTTCTTCAAACCCACCCATGTCGTGTAATTACATTGGTTATCACAGGGAAAGATTCTGTCCCAAGTTCATGATCTCAGGAGGGAATTGATAAGAGTGTTCAACAATGCATAAACTGCCTTATAAAGAGTTACCCTCTAATGATCATAGATCATAGATCATAGAATCCCTACAGTGTGGAAACATGCCCTTCAGCCCAACAAGTCCACACCGACCCTTGGAGCATCCCACCCAGACCCATCCCCCTATAACCCACACACCCCTGAACATTACAGGCAATTTAGCATGGCCAATCTACCTAGCCTGCACATCTTTGGACTGTGGGAGGAAACCCACGCAGACATGTGGAGAACGAGAAAGGAGCCTTTTATCAGAAGACCATAAGAGACAGGAGCAGAATTAGGCTATTTGGCCCATTGAGTCTGCTCCGCCATTCAATCATGGCTGATATGTTTCTCAAATCTGTTCTCCTGCCTTTTCCTATAACCCTTGATCCCCTTTACCAATCAAGGACCTATCTATCTCTGTCTTAAATACACTTCATGACTTGGCCTCCACAGCCTTTTGTGGCAATGAGTTCCACAGATTCACCACCCTCTGACTGAAGAATTTCTTCCTGATCTCAACTCTAAAGAGTTGTTCCTTCACTCTGAGGCTGTACCCTCGGGTCCCAGTCTCTCTTACATCTTCTCCTTGTCCACTCTATCCCAACCTCTCAGAATTCTGTAAGTTTCAATCAAGTTCCTTCTCATTCTTCTAAAATCTATCAAGTACAGATTCAGAGTCCTCAACCACTCCTCCTTCATCCTGGAATCAGTCTTGTAAACCTTCTCTGAACTATCTCCAATGCCAGCACATTCTTCCTAGATACAGGGCCAAAAACTACTCATAATATTTCAAATGCAGTCTGACCAGAGCCTTATACATCCTCAGCAGTAGATCTCTGCTTCTGTATTCCAACCTTCTTCAAATGAATGCTAATAATCCATTTGCCTTCCTAACTGCCAACTGAACCTGCATGTCAACCTTAAGAGAATCCTGAACCAGGCCTCCCCAGTCCCTCTGTGTGTCAGATTTTTGAAGCCTTTCCCTGTTTAAAAATTAGTTTACTCCTCTGTGCTTCCTACCGAAGTGCATAACCTCACACTTTTCTACATTGTATTCTATCTGCTCTTTCTTTGCCCACTCTCCTAGCCTGTCCAAATCCTCCTGCAGCTTCCCCACTTCCTCAACACTACCTGACCTTCCACCTATCTTTATATCATTTGCAAACTTAGCAACAATGCCTTTGGTTGCTTCTTCCAAATCTTTAATGTATAACATGAATAGTTGTGTCCCAACACGGACACCTGCAGAACTCTACTAATTGTCGGCTGTCATCCTGAAAATGAATACTTTACCATCTGGGTCCTCTGGGACCCTCCCTGACTCCAGTGATCCCTGAAAGATCACCATCAATGCATCTACAGTCTCCTCAGCTATCTCCTTCAGAAATCTGGGGTGTAGTCCATCTGGTCTGGATGATTTATCCACCTTCAAACATTTCAGTTTCCCAAGCACCTTCTCCTTAGTGATGACCACTGCATTCACCTCTAACCCCTGACTCTCTTGAAGTTCTGGTATGCTGCTCGTGTCTTCCACTATAGAACCTAAAGCAAAGTATACATCCAGTTCCTCCGCTATTTCTTTCTTGCCCATTACCATTTCACCAACCTCATTTTCCAGCATCCATTATCGCCTCTCCCTTACCTTCTGGATATCTAAAACATCTCTTGCAATCTTCCTTTGTGTCACTAACTAGCTTACTCTTGTATCTACCTTCTCCCCTCTTATTGCTTTTTGAGTTAGCCTCTGCTGGTTTGTAAAGGCTTCCTAATCTTCTGTCTTCCCACTAATCTTCACCACAGCGTATGCTTTTTCCTTTTGCTTTTATGCTGTCCCTGACTTCCCTTGTTAGCCGTGGTTGCCCTATCCTCCTTTTGGTATGCCTCTTTTTCCTTGGCATGAACTTCTGCTGTGCCTCCTGAATTATCCCCAGAAATTCCTGCCATTGCTGCTGCACTGCCTCCCATGCTAGGCTTCCCTTCCTCAATTATAATACCGTTACATCTGATTCCAGCTTCTTTCTCTCAAAATGCAGGATGAATTCTATCATATTATGTCACCTGAAGCTCCCTAATCAAGTCTGCCTCATTACACATCACCGGAACCAGAACTGTCTGTTCCCTAGTGGGCTGTGCCACAAGCTGCTTCAAACAAAAATCTTGTAGACGTTCCACAAATTGCTGTTCTTGAGATCTGCTACTAACCTAGTTTTCCCAGTCCACTTGCCAATTGATGTCCGCCGTGATTATTGTAATAGTGCCTTTCTTACATGCCTTTTCTATCTCCTGATTTATTTTCTTCCCCACATCCCGACTACTGCTAGGAGGCCTGTACGCACCTCCTATCAGGGTCTGTTTACCTTTGCAGTTCCTCAATTCTATCCACACAGATTCATTTCTGACTCTATATCATTTCTTGATCACAATATCACAATAGTTTAGCTTCTGTTCAAAGTGCCCAAGTTTGAAAGGCTAGTTTTCTGTCATACTTCTGCCAACCCATTTTAGTGTGGATATTCCAAATCAATGTACTTCCATTGGAACTGAATTCAGTGCTAAGTGTTCACTTATAGGTCTGACAGAAGGAGGCCAGTGTCTGTACTGGCTCCTGACAAAGCTACCCAGCTAGTCTCATTTTCCATGCCTATCTCTGCAGCCCTCTAAGTTCAACACTTCCAAATATATATCCAGAACTGTTTTGAAACCTCATATAGAATTCGGCTTCACCACTCTTCCAGACAGCGCATTCCATATCCTAACAACTCTCTGAGTAAAGAAGTTTCTCCCTCATATCTCTCCGAGATCCCTTGCTGACAATTTTGAAATTGTGAGCTCTAGTTATTGACATACCAACCAGTGGAAAGTGTTAGTAATTTTGAACACCTCAATAAGGTGACCTTTTAACCTTTTCTGCTCCAAGGAAATAAACCCAATTTCTCTAATCTTTCCCTGTATCTAAAATCCCTCATTCAGGGTATCAATCTAGTGAATCTCCTTTGATCGCTCTCCAGGGTTTTAACATCCTTCCTTAAATAAGATGCCCAGGCCTGAACACAATAATCCAAATGTGGTATGATCAATGCTTTGTAGAGGTGCAATATCACTTCCTTGTTTTTATACTCCATGCCTCTTTTTAGGGCGGCATGGTGGCTCAGTGGTTAGCACTGCTGCCTCACAGCGTCAGGGACCTGGGTTCGATTCCACCCTCGGGTAACTGTCTGTGTGGAGTTTGCACATTCTCCCCGTGTCTGTGTGAGATTCCTCCGGGTGCTCCAGTTTCCTCCCACAATCCAAAGATGTGCAGGCTAGGTGGATTGGCCATGCTAAATTGCCCATTGTGTTCAGTGATGTATAGATTAGGTTGGTTGAGTCTAGGTGGGATGCTCTGTGGTTGGTGTGGACTTGTTGGGCTGAAGGGCCTGTTTCCACACTGTTTCCATGATGATAAACTCAAGGATCCAATCAGCCTTCTTAACAACTGCCTTAATTTGCCTGACCACCTTCAGAGAATTATGAATCCCGAGGTCCCTTTGCTCCTGTACTCCCTCAAAGTTGTGCTATTAAGCCTGTATTGTCTCTCTGTGTTTCTTCTACCAAAATGCATCACCTCACATTTCTCTGCATTGAAATTCACCTACTAGATGTCTGCCCAGTTGGCCAACTTGTCAATGTCCCTTTGAAGTCACTCTGTCATCACAATTCACTATTCTTCCTAACTTAGTATCATCTGCAACTTTAGAGATTTTGCCCTCAACACCCATCTCCAAATTATTTATATGTATCTGAAACAGCAAGGGGCTCAACCCCAAGCCCTGAGGAACACCACTTTCAAGTCATCTCCAACCTGAGAAATGCCATCTATACCCACCCTATGTTTCGTATCTTTTAGTCAACTTCTAATCCATGCTGCCAAAGACCAAAGACCAATCAATCCCAAGCATTTCTAATTTGCTAGCCAACTTGCCATGAGGCACCGTATCACATGGTTTCTAAAATACAACATCCACAACACGACCCTCATCTACTGCCTGTGTCACCTCAGCAAAGATCTCAATTACATTTGTCAGACATGATCTACCCCTGACAAATCAATGTTGACTATTTAGTATTGACATATTTTTCTCTAAATGTATATTTACTTTATCCTCCATCAGTTTAGCCAATATTGATGTCAAGCTGACAAGTCTATAGCTCCCTGGATTATCCTTTGCCTCTTTCTTAAACAACAGTGTCACATTTACAATCCTCTAGCCTCCAACAACTAATCCTATGTCAGAGAGGCCTGAAAAACTATCTGTCAACAGCTCCACGATTTGTTCCCTTACCTCTCTCAGCAATCTAGGATACATTCCAGCCAGTCCTGGTGACTTTTCTATCTGGACTGATGCCAGCCTTTTATACTACTCAGTTGCTCAACACCCACACTTCCAAATAGGCAGTTGTCACCATCTTTCAATTTGGTAAAGACAGAAGCAAAATATTCACTTAGTATCTCTGCCATATCCTTTGCTTTGGTGAGCAGCTTACCCTGCTTGTTCCTTATGAGCCCCACTCTATCCCTCACTAGTGTTTTACTATTAAAGTGTTTGAAAAACATTTTACTATTTGTTTTAGAGCACCCTGCCATCCTTTCCTCATGCTTCCTCTTAGCCTTCCTTATTCTAGCATTAAACTTTCTCCTGCATTTGAGATAATCTTCCCGATTTCTATTGCTATTATGTCATGTAAATGTGCTGATGCAATCATCAAAATGGTCAAATGTACTAGTTTTGTGCTATTATTCAGCAGACTTCTTCAATGAACTCAAATATAACTCATTTAATAGAAGCAAATTTATTCTTCCAATTTGATGTAAAACTGGCTAACAACTGAGCTACTTTGTAGAATTGAGCTATGTCCTCTTAATCCTAAATAGACACATTCACATGACAGACAGTATAATATAACTCTAGAGAGATATTTGTTTAAACAAAGGAAAAACACCACAGTGAGCCATGACCCCAAACTCAAAGGATAAAATGGGAAGAATTCTCATATTTCAGTGGATTTCATGTCATAGAATCTCTACAGTGCAGAGTGAGGCCCAATCAGCTCATCAAGTTTGCACCAACGCTCTGAAGAGCATCCCACCCTGTCCAGTGAAGCTTCACATAGCTAACACAATTAGCCTCCACATCCTGGACACTACGGGGTAACTTAGCACAGCCAATCCATCTAGCCTGCATTTCTTTGGACTGTGGGAGGAAACTGGAGCCCCTGGTGGAAACCCATGCAGACACAGGGAGAATGTGCAAACTTCACACAGACAATCACCCAAGGCTGGAATTGAACCCAGGTCCCTAGCACTGTGAGGCAGCAGGGCTAACCACTGAGCCACCATGCAACCCCATGTTGGTGCGTTCAAATCAATAGAATCAATGAGGTTTGTGAATCAGGCTTGGGATCAGTTAAAAATCAATTACAAATCCTGACATTTGACTTTATTGGAACTTCACATTACTTCAGTCGAGAGAGCGAAACCTTTTTTTATTTGATTCCATTTTACGGTTTTCTGCTCACTTCTCCAGACACATATTTGCTTTTTCCAGTTCTACAACTGACCTAAGCAGGTAAACTGGAAAACTGACAACTCCAGTCCACAGGCAACTTCAGCAGTAGGCCTATTCCTATCCAATTTGACAAAGAAATGAAGCCTCCAAACCCCTATCTCTTCTCTCTTAAAAGCCTTACTTGCCTTGTTTCCACAAAGCAATTTGGTTCTTAGTAAACAGTAGGTGAATCACAACACACTTTAACTTTTGACTTTTCAGTTCCAAGAAGTCACACAGTAAACTTTGCTCAACACAGAAATTATCCAAATACTTCAATCTCTTCCAGCTCCCTTCACAAAATTATTTTTATCTCAGCATGATGTAAGGCACATCATGACACGGACTGTAAACATCCAAACTGACAACTTGGCTTTAATGGACACACTGTGGGACTGACTGCAATGGACACATCGGGGGACTAACTGTAACTTGAAGTGGATCTTATAGAGGCCTGAACAACATGGGCTATGGTGAGATTTGTAGCAGAGTCACATGAGAAGTCTGCTGATGTTGGGAACAACTTGCTGCATCTTTTATGCAACTGCAAGACAATGAGCCAAATTCTGGCAGGGCAACTGGTTATCAATCCTATTGACTTCACATCTCTCCTCATTAATATGCAGCTTTCTATCCCACCTCCCGCTCTGAGCAAACTAGAAGCTCAAAATTCACACTATCGAAATCAGAGCAGATACCTGATGACTATAGCTTATGGCTATGAACAGTCTCCATGTTGCTCAACACAAAACAGCATCTCAGAGTACCATCCATGGACACCCCTCGTCTGTCGATGTTGATATCTGAGAATTGCCAGTCTTTCAGGTTCCTCATGGTATCTCCCCAGCCCATTTACAAGATGCTACAGAAGTGCAGGCATTGATGCGTTGTAGAGCACAACAGCAACTGTGATTGAAAGGCTGCTGCAAGGGACAGGCACCCAGCTCACAGGTTGGACCAGACTGCATCTCATCGAACTGTACACGTGTTCTCTTAGCATTTGATCTTAGTGTCTACTTGCATGCATGCAGCACCCCGCCTCACCATGCTATGCCTGTTAGTGTGTCGTCGCTTTAGCCAGAGGCTAAAGGCTATCAGTATTGACATATTGAGACACGTTTTTTATAGAGACGCACAGACAAGCTGTACTGTCTGTAGGGATCTGTCCTGGGAGGGGGGATCATCTTGCTGTGCTACGCACCAAGATGTAAATCTAACACTTATAACAGATGCCAGCTGCCTGCACATTGCATGTTTATTCAACCAAATGACCATATTGGAATGTGGGTGTGGGCTAGTTCTCAGTCCATTCGAGGGAGTCTGCTGTTCGTCAGGGTGTTACTGTACCATCAGACATGGGTGCATTTTGCCTACAGTCCTGGGGCACGGCCACCATCAGTCATCTGCTTGGGCTGGTCATGATTAGAGGATATGTTCAATACAGACCAGGGAGTGGATAATGATCAGTCCTTTAGGGACATCACAAGCAGCCAGGGAAATCATGTGCCATCAGTCAGGGAGCAACAAATACAGCAGTCTGGTGTCTGGTTAGTCTTCTCAAGGAAATGTTTATCAAACTCAGTTCAAGGTTTAGGCAAATACATTTCTGGGAGTCTGTGTGTTGATTTTTGAATTTTTTAGAATTGAATTTATATTCCATGATCTGCTGTGGTGGGATTTGAACCCAGGTCTCCAGAATGTCAGCTGAGTTTCTCGATTAATAATCCAGCGATAATATCAGCAAGGCCATCGCCTCCCCTATGAAGAATGCAAGCATGGATCCTGCTAGCTCTCATGTGCAGACTAAGCGTTTTACCATTTGAGCTAGGCGCCCTCCCCTAATGGAGAAGAAAGTCTTAAGATCTGTGCCAGGAGAACTCCAGAAATCCATGGTGACCTGGTATCAATCCTCGCTGCTGAACTCGATATTCGAAATGTTAGGAAATTGATCTTCTTCATTTCTACATTCTTACCTTCCAGTTGGTGCTTTTAGATCATTAATTAAAATACACATGAACACTCCTTAAAAGAAAATAATTTTGGCAAAACAATAATTTTCAAAGTCTCAGAATGCTACACAATGCAAGTTACTCATTGACTTACTGCACCTTGGTGCTATATATAACCATTTCTATATTAGTAGAATCCAAACACCATCAATCATATTCTGCAGGTAATGACTAGCTTATGTTTCCTCTGCTCCTTTGTGTATAGCAGCTGGGAATTTCTTATCATTTCAGAAATCACAAGTGTAGAACTATAGTCTGGAAATTATTTTAAAGCAACAATACAATTATAGATAGCAGGTGTACCTTCTACATCAATGTCAGAACTAAGGTACCAAAATCATAGCATTATTTCTACAATTGAAATATTACCTTCAATAGTAGTTGTAATGAAAATTATTTCGTTGAATGTAATTTCTACTATGTAAACCAGCAATCTGAGAGCAGACAGGGCCAAGGCTTTGCTCCATTTGACTGTTCCAAAATACTAGTTTCATTCAATGCTGCCTAAGACCAAGGGTAGTGCTTGTTGTGAGATTTACAATAAATTACTCACAACAGTTCAAGAATTACCAGTCAGTGTATTCAGTCAGATGGAGCCAGTCAGAGGGCAAGTTTGTTACCTTCAGGCACAATACGGTGTGGAGCCAGAGGAACACAGCAGGTCAGGCAGCATCAGAGCAGCAGGAAAGTCGATGTTTCAGGCTTGGACTCTTCATAAGTCCAGGCCCAAAACGTTAACTTTCCTGCTCTTCTGATGCTGTCTGGCCTGCTGTGTTCCTCCAGCTCCACACTCCAGCATGTGCAGTACTTGCTATCTCCGAGTGACTTGTTACCTTCAGGCAGCTGATCAATCAGGTACTTAGGAACAGGGAAAAGAGGCTCCATCCAGAAAAGGGGCTGTTGTAATAGGCTCTGAGCCATTAGGACTCAGGAAGTCTGGGGAGTGAGGAGGTGTGGAAAAGTGTGCTGAGGTTAGAACTTTGAAAGAGAAGAAATTGGAATTCCTTGTAAAGTTTAGTGAGATTTGATGACCCAATGCATTACTAACACTTGTGAATCATAGATCATAGATCATAGAATCCCTACAGTGTGGAAACAGGCCCAAAAGTTGCTGAGAAATCCATGGAATCTGTCTTGACTGCATTTTCTATTTGAAATGCTTTGTGAGATGTTCAATCAGTTTGTACATTATCCATATTCACCTCAGGTTAATTTTAGATGTTCAAAACAAGTTATACACGCATTGTCTATTGTATTACTGTTCAAACTTTGTATATTAAAATTAATTGTTCTTTGTTCAAAGTCTTGTAATCTTGTGGCTTTATTCTCTTAGTAAATACCTGGGGTCTCATACTTCATCAACTTCAAAAATGTTATTGGTTCCAAGCCAGATTGTAACTTAAATTTGGCAGTCTAGTCTGAAATCAAAACATAATTCAAACTTAAAAGGCAAACAAAAGCCTTGAGATGAACAGAATTATAATTTTAAACATGTTCCACTTAAGATTTAGCTAAGTGTAAGATCTCAATTATTCATTTCACTTTTGATGTCAAGACCAACACAGTTTGAACGGAAGTCTGTTGAAGTCCACAGGGAAAATGTCCTCCTTAAAGAACACTGCTAGCTGATAGCTAACTAAACACTGCCATTGACACAAACCTTAAAAAGAAAGCCCATACACTCCTGAAAAATGCCTTAGTCTCTATTAGAATACAGTCCACAACATACAAAGTAACGACTGCCCCATCACTCAAATTTGCATTTCCTGATTGGCTTCAAACATTGGCTAACTGTAATCTGGTAACGTAAGAAGTGGCACCTCAGGTTTCAATCTTCTGTGCAAAATCAGGACAATCTGCAGCTGTTTGAGGGCAGGTGGGGAGGGTGTGACCACTTGCTCCACAAGTAGAACATGAAGAGCAGCTCAAACTGTGGCTGTGGCCATCCAAGTTAAACCATTATCAACACACCCAACTGCAGCATTCCTGACAGAGCCATTCCTGGTGGCATCACATCCTTTCACAGATAAAACTATTGAAAGGATTGTTAATATTGACATTGAAATACAATTGCATCCTTAGTCGTGTGAATAAAAAAATCATATATAAATATCCTGCTCTAAATGTAACTATTGAGGCAATTTTTGTGTGGAATTGCTTGGCCATTGGGTGGAGAGACTGCAGCCTCTGTCGACTGGAATTGATGCTCATTCTATCTTCAGTATTGAGTTTAAATTATCTTCATTCAGCTGCCAGTTGTCATGATGGTGTTAAATGTGGACTATCAGCCTTTAAATCTCTTTGTAACAGTGCCTTGTACTTGAGATAAAACAGTTAAAATGACTCGAGACTCCTTAAACTGACTACCAAAGTAACCTGACTTGAAAGTAGGCACGTTTAATACAAATTTACAAAGGAATATCTAAATAACATGGCAAAAAAACTATTGTTGTCTTCAAATAGCCACTCTGTTTCAACTGTCTGTCACACCCTGAAAAGGACATCCAGGGGTAGTTATCTTTATATTAAAACTCATCGTCTGTATAGCTCACACTGTATGTAGTCCTCACACTGAGAGCTTCAGATATTGCTGGAGATGACCACAGGTTTTTTAGGAATAAAGATTGCCCTCCAAACCACATTTTGCAAAGAGAGGATTCAAACTCCTTTCTATTAAAGGATACCCGGGGAACTCTGACAATGAACAAGCAAAACTGTTGGTATCAACTGTCTCCACTATGGACTAATAGCCAACATTCGCATGTAAAATCATCCCCCTGTGCAAAACCATGATTATAAGCTTGTTTGCTACAGAGAGCTGTCGCAACCAGGAGAGAATTCAGCCTGCCATAGGGAAGGAATAACATCAAAAAGGCCTGCAAGAATATAATAATATCATTTCTCTCAACAGTTCTTAAATTCAGATGCAGATTTTATTACAAATTAGAATACATCTTAACATTTTTTTAAGGAGCTTCAAGTGCCACAGCACCAACTCTTGGAAGAGGAGTGAAGACAGGGCAAAATATTACTTGACAACTGACAAGTGGGAGGCCTCCAAATGTGTGATAATGAGGGTTCAGAGGCATTATGGTCCGGTTAGAGTGAAAGGTTGGGTTGGTAAGATTAAAGAACAATGAATGAATAAAGGTTCCAGTCAAAAATAAAAAAGAATCATATATTAGATATACACAACTGAGATCAACTGAATCTCTTGAAGAGTGTAAAGGGTTTGTGGGATCAACTGAATCTCTTGAAGAGTATAGAGGGTGTAGGAGCATTCTTAAGGAGGAAATCACAAAGGTAAAAAGGGGGTATGAAACAGTCTTGGCAGATAAGGTTAAAGATAATTCAAAAAAATTCTACAAGTACATTAAGAGCAAGAGAACAACTGGAGAGATAGAGTAGGACCGCTTAAAAATCAACAAGGTTGTCTTTGTTTTGAACATCAGAAGATGGGAGAGATATTAAATGACTATTTCATGTCAGTTTTTACTGTTGAGAAAGAAACAGAGGCTAGAGAACTCGGGCAAATAAATATTGATGTTTTGAAAATAGTTCACATTACAGAAGAGGAAGAGTTGAAGATCTTAGAAAATATAAAGGTAGATAAATCTCCAGGACCTAATCAAGTGTATCCCAGGATGTTGTGGAATGTTAGGGAGGAAATTGCAGGGCCCCTAGCAGAAATATTTGTGTCATCTATAAACACAAGTATTGCAGGACTGGAGAGTGGCTAATGTGCCATTGTTTAAGAAAGGCTGCAAGGAGAAGCCTGGAAACTATAGACCTGTGAGCCTGACATTGGTGGTGGGTATGTTGTTGGAGGGAATTCTGAAAGATAGGATTTACATGCATTTGGAGAGGCAAGGAATGTTTAGGGACAGTCTTCATGTCTCACAAACTTGATTGAGTTTTTTGAGGAAATTACCAAAAAGGTTGATGATGGCAGAATGGTAGACATTTTTTATCTGGACTTTAGTAAAGTATTTGACAAGGCTCCACATGGCAGATTAATTTGTAAAGTTAGATCACGTGGGATTCAGGGTGAGCTTGCTAATTGGATACAAAATTGGCTTTATTGTAGGTGACAGATGGTGGTGTAGAGAAAAATAGAAAGAACAGCAGATGCTGTAAATCAGGAACAAAAACAGAAGCTGCTGAAAAGGCCCAGCAGGTCTGGCAGCATCTGTGAAGAAAAAATCAAAGTTAACGTTTCAGGTCTGGTGACCCTTCCTCAGAACGGGTGGTAGTAGAGAGTTGTTTCTTGGACTGGAGGCCTGTGACCAAAGCTATTCTACAGGGATCAGTACTGGGTCTATTTTTATTTGTTATTTATACAAATTGTTTGGATGGGAATATAGGAGGCATTATGAATAATTTTTCAGATGACACCAAAATTGGTTGGATAGTGGACAGTGAAGAAAGTTATTTAAGATTACAAAGAGTTTGGATCAATTGGATCAAAGAGCTGAGGAGTGATAGATGGAGTTTAATTTGGATAAATGAGAGGTATTGTATTTTGGTAATACAACCAAGGACAGAACTTATGCAATTAATAGTAGGACCCTGGGTAGTGTTGTAGAACAGAGAGACCTCGGGGTTCAGATATATAATTCTTTGGAATTTATATCACAGGTAGACAGATGGTTAAGAAGGCAGTTAGCATGCTTGCCTTCATTGCTCAGACTTTTGAGTATAGGAGTTGGGAAGTCATATTGAGGTTGTACAGGATGTTGGTGGGGCCTCTTCTGCAGTATTTTGTACAGATCTGATCGCCCTCTTGTAGGAAGGATATTATGAAACTGAAGAGGGTTCAGAAAAGATTTACCAGGATGTTGCCGGAAGGGAGGATTTGGAATATAAAAATAGACTGGAAAGGCTGGGACTTCTGTCACTGGAGCATAGGAGGTTGAGGTGTGACCTTATTGATATTCATAAAATCATGAGAGGCATGTATAAGGTGAATGACAATAGTCTTTTCCCTAAGATGGGGGAGTTCAAAACTAGAGGGCATATTTTTAAGGTGAGAGGAGAGAGATTTAAAAAAGGACATGAGGGGCGACTTTTTCACACAGAAAGTGGTTTGTGTGTGGAATGAACTGCCACAGAATATGGAGGATGCAGTTACAGTTCCAAACTTTAAAAAACATTTGGATAGCTACATGAATAGGAAAAGTTTGGATGGCTATGGGCTAAGGGCAGGCTGGTGGGACTAGTTTAGTTTGGGAATATGGTCGGCGTGGACTGGTTGGACCAAAGGGACTGTTTCCATGCTGTATGCTTCTGTGACTCTATGACTAAAAGATACTGTCATCAGGAGAACAAACAGCTTAACTGCAACTCCCACCAGAACATCAAGGTCAACATTGCTATGTGTCATTCTCTAACCTATAAGTTTATAGTGTTTACAATTTCATCTTGCCCTAAGCTGTAACCTGTTCTGTTTGCTTGCATGCAACGGTATGTGCATATGTTGACATATTCTAGATGGATTTTACCATTTTACTAATGTTTATAATTATCACTAAGTGAATTTACAATAAAACTAGGAACAAAACCAGAAGTTGCTGGAAATGCTCAGCAGGTCTGGCAGCATCTGTGAAGAAAAAAATCACAGTTAACATTTCGGGTCCAGCGACCCTTCCTCAGAACTGTTCTGAGGAAGGGTCACTGGACACGAAACATTAACTGTGACTTTTTTTCTTCACAGATGCTGCCGGAGCTGCTGAGCTTTTCCAGCAACTTCTGTTTTTGTT
>NC_063336.1:63619129-63687747 GCF_021869965.1 Rhincodon typus | reverse complement strand
CCTATCCCCTCCTCCCACCTCAAGCCGCACCTCCATCTCCTACCGACTAACCTCATCCCGCCCCCTTGACCTGTCCGTCCTCCCTGGACTGACCTATCCCCTTCTAACTCCCCACCTACACTCACCTTTACTGGCTCCATCCCCACCTCTTTGACCTGTTTGTTTCCTCTCCACCTATCCTCTCCTCTATCCACCTTCTATCTGCCTCCCACTCTCTCCCTATTTATTTCAGAACCCCCTTCCCCTCCCCCTTTTCTGATGAAGGGTCTAGGCCCGAAACGTCAGCCTTTCTGCTCCTATGATGCTGTTTGGCCTGCTGGGTTCATCCAGCCCTGTACCTTGTTGTCTCATATTTTACCCTGCTTTTGTTTTAAATTAACAAATTATATCAGAAAAATCCCAATATTTGCTACAAATCATGACTGAATAATATATTCATTGCTTCACTCATAATTATATTTAAAGTGACTTTTAAACATCTGTTAATAATTCCTGAAATAGAAACCTTGTACATGTGTGTTTGATGCATGGTGGCAGAAAATGTAGAGTCTTAAGAACTCCTTACCACATTGTCTTTACTTGAGATGGTCATCTATTTGATACAAAATATCTGCATGATATGCACACACCATGTCTGTTTCTAGGCTCCCTGGGTTTTGGCAGTTTCCATTACTGAATTATCTAGCACAGAATGTTCCACTTTTGAATGTGGTTATAAATTAAGCACGTACACTGTAATGTAACTAATTAGGGTTAATGATTGATTTTCTCACTAGGGGACTGAGTGACCTTTCAGTGTGTTAGACTTTGTAGATATGACATTGCTGTGATCTCATTGTTAAACATCTGAGGTTTAATGTAGGACAGTTGCCAGACACAGATTAATAGCATTTTTTGAATATCATTTATGCCTGGACACATTTAAAAAATGATAGGCTTCTACATGGACCTTAATGAACACAATTACAATTATAATATTTTGTCAATCCTAAAATCAGAGGTCTCAGAGGATTTTGAATGGAGATCAGTATTTATAATCACTTGCGCAAACTTGAAACGTCTTGTTCATTGTATTCTTCTTGAATTGAGGGTATGACTCCATTTCTTAAAATCGTATTTTTGCACATTGAACTGATTGCTGTTAACCCTGAGAAACTGGTCATTTTCTGTTCTAGGCACCCTAGAATATTTCTCACAAGCCAGGTGTGATTAGTGCAGTAGACCCCAAGTAAAATTTGTCTACTTCACCCAAAGAAATACATCACAATCTTAATGTAGCATAGCCATCCAACAGCAGGATATCATTCCTCCACTTTCACACCAGCTATTCTTGATATTTCTGGGTAATTCTACAAACTGTTGGTAAATTACAGGCAGTTTTGTTTTCTAAGTAATACGTTATAAGAGATGTACTTTTTCACGCAGCGGGTGGTGTGTGTATGGAACGAGCTGCCAGAGGAAGTGGTGGAGGCGGGTACAATTACAACATTTAAAAGGCATCTTGATGGGGACATGAACAGGAAGGGTTTAGAGGGATATGGGCCAAATGAAGGCAAATGGGACTAGATCAGCTTAGGATGTCTGGTTAGCATGGATGAGTTGGACAGAAAGGGTCTGTTTCCGAGCAGTATGACTCTATGACTCTATGCTACTTGAAAATGTGGAAAATCACCCAGGTATCTCCTGTGAAAAGCAGGACAAACCCAACTCAGGTCAATTACTGCCCAATCAGTCTACTCTCGATCATCAGTGAAGTGATGGAAAGGGTCATCAGCAGAGCTATCAAGCAGCACTTGCTCAGCAATAGCTTATTCATTGATGTTCAATTTGGGATCCATAGGGGCCACTCCACTCCTGATTTATGATAGCCTTGGTTGAAACAAAGACTAAAGACCTGAATTCCAGAGATGAAGTGAGAGACAGTGGTCTTGATTTCAAGTTAGCATTTGACAGATTGTGGCATCAAGAAGCCATAGCAATATTGGAGTCAATGAGAACCAGGTGTGAAATTCTGTGCTGGTTGGAATCATACCTTTAACAAAGGAAGATTGTTGAGGTTGTTGGAGGTCAGTCATCTCAGGTCCCGGGCTTCTCTGCAGAACTCCTCAGGGTAGTGTCCTAGGCCCAACTGTCCTTTCCTGCTTCATCACTGACCTTTCTTCCATCATAATATCTGATGTGGGATGTTCGCTGGTGATTGCAGAACATTCACCATCATTCGAGACTCTTCATGTAATGAAGCAGTCCACCTCCAAATCGAACAAGGTCTGGGCAATATCCGGATCAGGGCTGACAAGTGGCAAGTAACATTCATGCCACACAATTGCCAGGCAATGGCCGTCTCCAACAGGAAAAAATCTAACCATCACCCCCTGGCATTCAATGGTGCTACCATTACCTCATTATCAACATCTGAAAAGTTACCTTTAACCTGGACTAATTTGTAAATACCGTGACTACAATGACAGAACAGAGGCTGGAAATTCCATGGACATAACTCACTTGCTGACTCACCAAAGCCTATTCACTATCTACAAGGCATAAGTCTGAACTGTAATGGCATATTTCCCACCCTCCTGGATGAGTACATCTCCAATAACACTCAAAAAACTTTACACCATCCAGGACAAAGCAGCCCACCTGGTTGGCCATCACATCCATCATTGATGCTCAGTAACAGTATTGTGTATCATCTACAAGATGCACTTCAGAAACTCACCAAAGTTCCTTAGCCAACATCTTCCAAATCCATGACCACAGCCATCTAGAAGGACAGCAGATAAATGGGAACACCACCACCTGTAAATTCCCCTCTAAGCCATTCATCATCCTGACTTCAAGCAATTTCATTGTTCCTTCAGTGCCAGTGGGTCGAAATGCTCTAACTGTCTCCCTAACAGGACTGTGTGTACAAACATAAACAGGTAGCAGTGGTTCAAGAAGGAAGCTCAGCATCACCTCCTACAGGGCAAGTGAGATGGGCAATAAATGCTGGCCCAGATGGCAACACCCATGTTTTGGCAGTTTGGTCTTCATTCTCCCCAATTCGATGGTCCAGCTGCATGAAACAGGTAGAATAGGGTTCCTGGATGTGATCCTGATGGAAATGAGACACATCCTCTCCAGTGACCAGCTATCCTGGAGCAAAGTCAAGAAAAAGTTAAGGAAAAAGCTTTAAGATCATAAATCCATTCACACCGCAGCAATGTCCGTGCTAAGGTAGGTCATTCACTCAGAGTCATGGAGTCATAGACATATACAGCACGGAAACAGACCCTTTGGTCCAACGCGTCCATGCTGACCAGATATCCTAAATTAATCTAGTCCCATTTACCAGCATTTGGCCCATATCCCTCCAAACTGTTCCTATTCATATACCCATCCAGATGTCTATTAAATGTTGTAATTTTGCCTGCCTCCACCACTTCCATTGGCAGCTCATCCATACATGCACCACCCTGTGCGTGAATTTAAATCTTTTTAAATCTTTCCACTCTCACCTCAAACCTTTGTCCTCTAGTTTTGGGCTCCTCCATCTTAGGAAAAAGATCTTGGCAATTCACCCTATCCGTGCCCCTCATGATTTTATAAACTTTTATAAGGTCACCCCCTCAGCCTCCTACATTTCAGGGAAAGAAGCTCCAGCCTATTCAACCTTTTCCTATATCTCAAACCCTCCAGATCTAGCAACATTCTTGTAAATCTTTTCTGCACCCTGTCAGGTTTAACACCATCTTCCCAAACGTCTTCTTCACCACCCTGTCCATCTGTGACTCCGCTTTCAAGGAATTTGCAGCCTTAGGTCTCTTTGTTCAGCACCACCTCCCAGGGCCCTACCATTAATTGTATAAGTCCTACCCTGATTTGTCTTGCCAGAATGCAACACCTTACAGTTATCTAAATGTTCCATCTGCCAATCCTCAGCCCACTGGCCCATCCGATCAAGGACCCGTTGAAATAATTTTCTTCACTATCCACTACACCACCAATTTTGGTGTTGTTTCAATGAGACTCCATCTCATTAAAGCCAAAAATAGAAAAAAACAAAGTATGATTATCAAGATATATTTCAGTCTGAGATACTGCATCAGCTGCGATTGTAATTTAAGTTAACCCCCATATTTCCTACCGACAACTATATGTACACTTCAATACAAAACTTCATTGGATGTATAAAATTGCTTCAAAAACAGCCCAGATGTCCAGCCAGAAAAGGCCAGTGCCCTTGAATTGGAGCAAGACCCATAAAGCAGGTGTAAAGCAGGAACACTGAAAATCGACTTGCATGTGCTAATCAATGCATTAGTGTAGCTCAGCTCCAGCCTCGAAAACTCTTCCGGACATATTCATTCCCATTATCTTAAGCTAGATTTGAAAAATATTTTTGAGGAAAAGGCCGCGTCAAACACACTGCACCACCACCTTGTTTTTTCAAACAGTTTGTTCTCTTCTCCTTGGCTTGGGTTTTCCTATGTGGTGCCCCAGAATATGGGACAGATAATCAGCTCCCAGGCTGCGGCCTCTCTGTATCAATGCTATAAGGTGGTTTAACCTGCAGCTCAATTTTCAGATCTATAGGGAGCCAATTACAAGAAAGAACAACTAAAGCTGAGTATATGAAGCATTACTGAGTGAGCTTGAATCTCCAGAATGTCACATTCAAACATATTGATACTGCCTGATAATTGATGATTGTAGATAGGATTGATTGCCAGGTCATAGCAGACCTTTGTAGCGTGCAATTTTCTGATACATGACATTTATTAATTTCATATCTCCTATGATGTGACAAAACCCATCTTGTACACATTGAACCTCAGCGTTTCATGCTGTCCATCATCACTTACCTAACAATGCTTTCTGGTCTTCAGGACTCAGACCTAATATCCAACTGTCCCATCTCGTCCTCAAATATCTTCCAATGCTGCCATCATCATACCCACTTATCAATGTTTCCATATACATACTCCCAGCTACGGCAGGCGCAACTCACAAACACAGTACTACACAATCTCTGGCATTCTGCCCTGCCTCTTGCATGGCAACGTGGAATACAATAGAAAGGAGCAGTTTAGAACCGGTTGGGGACAAACTCCTGAGATCCACACTCAGTGCCATGAGTTGTCATATGCATACGCTCGACCTCTCTCTCTCCGATAGCATCGCATCACCCTGGCTCAGGGCTGCACCACTCCCCAGTTATGCTTCATCCTCCGGCTCATTCAATGTACTAACAAGAAATATTTTCTTTTCCTTTCAGGCATCAAGGCCCACAAGATGCAACAACTCAAAGATACCCCTGGCCCTCTGGAACCTTCCTCCCCTCCCCTTCCCTCTGATTCCATCCCCTCTCCCATCTCCACCTCCTGTCGTGTATTCACCATCCCTCCTAACCTTCCGCTTTCTGATGCTGAACGTTCTGTAATCAGCAAAGGTCTCACCTTTACCCCTGTGTGGCCCCACTTTAATGAATTTCGGGCATGACATGATGTTGAACTCTTCTTCCATCGTCTTCGCCTCCGTGCCTATTTCTTTGGACAAGAGTCTTCTCCCTGTCCCACAGACCCCTTTACCAAGCTCTAACACTCTCCCTCCACCTGGACCTCTCCCTCTGACCTTTTACTTGCACTCAATCTGTTCATTCAGAACTGTCGACGTGGCATTGGTCACCGCAATTTCTCTGCACCTGCACCCACCCCTTACCCAATCCAACCTATCCTCCCAGGAACTGGCTGCACTCCATGCTCTCAGATCCAACCCTGACTTTGTAATTAAGCCTGCTGATAGGGGTTGTGCTATTGTAGCCTGGCGGAGTGACCTCTACATTGCAGAGGCTGAGTGCCAGCTCTCAGATACCTACTTCTACCTCCCCCTTGATCATGGCCCCACAATAGAACATCAGGCCATTGTGTCAACTATAGTCACCAGTTTCACTTCATCTGGTGGTCTCCCCACCCCTGCCTCCAAGCATAGTCCCCTAGCCCTGCACAGCTCGCTTCTACCTCCTTGCCAAAATTCACAAACAGGACTGCCTGGGCAGACCCATTGTTTCTGCCTGCTCCTGCCCCACAGAACTCATCTCTTCCTACCTCAACTCTGTTTCTTTTCTCCCCTGGACAAGTCCCTACTACTTACATCCGCAATTCCTTTGACGCTTTATGCCAGTTTCAGAACTTCCAGTTTGCAGGCTCCAGCCGCCTCCTCTTTACCATGGACATGTAATCCCTTTACATATCCATCCCCTACCAGGATGGTCTCAGGGCTCTCCACTTCTCCTGGAGCAAAGGCCTGAACCAATTCCATCCATCACCAGCCTCCTCTGCTTGGCCGAGCTTGTCCTCACCCTGAACAAATTTTCTTTTAACTCTTCTCAATTTCTTCAGGTCAGAGGGGTGGCCATGGGTACCCACATGGGCCCCAGTTTTGCCTCTCTCTTTGCGGGGTACATGGAACATTCCTTGTTCCAGTTCAATTTCGGCCACCACCCACTACTCTTTCTCTGGTACATCGATGATATCATTGGTATTGCCTCCTTCTCTCGTAACGAATTGGAAAAGTTTATCGATTTTGCTTCCAATTTCCACTCCACTCTGACCTTCACCTGGTCCATCTCTGACTCCTCCCTTCCCTTCCTCAACATCTCTGTTTCCATTTCTGGGGATAGTCTGGCTGCCGATATCCGCAATAAAGCAACTAACTCCCACAGCTACTTGGACTATACATCCTTGCACCCTGCTTCCTGTAAAGACTCTATTCCATTTTCCCAGTTCCTCCGTCCATCGTCGATGTTCCAATGAGGCCAACTTCGACAGGCGAGCCTCCGAAATGTCCACCTTCTTCCTCAACCAAGTATTTCCCAGCACCATTGTTGACAGGGCCCTCAACAAGCTCCAACCCATCTCCTGCACGTCCATCTTCACCCTCTGTCTTCCCTCCTGCAACAGTGATAATGTTCCCCTTGACCTTACCTACCATTCTACCACCATCCACATCCAGAGGATCATTAGCCACCATTTCCACCACCAGACACATATTCCCCTCCCCTCCTTGTCCGCCTTCCACAAGGACCATTCCCTCTAGGAGTCCCTGGTCCATTCTTCCTTCACCCCCAACACCCACCTCCCCCCACAGCCCCATGGCACCTTACCCTGCAACCGCAGAAGGTGTAACACCCGCTCATTTAACTCCTCCCTCCCCAGTACCCAAGAGCCCAAACGTACCTTCCAGGTGAAGCAGCGCTTTACCTGCACTTCACACAACTTTTTTTTCTATTCATTTTGTAAGATGTGGGCGTTGCTAGCTGGCTAGCATTTATTGCCCATCCCTTGTTGCCCTTGAGAAGGTGGTGGTGAGCTGCCTTCTTGAAATGCTGCAGTTCTCCTGCTGTAGGTTAACCCACAATGCTATTAGGGAGGGAATTCCAGGATTTTGACCCAGCGGCAGTTAAGGGACGGCGATATATTTCCAAGTCAGAGTGGTCAGTGACTGGGAGGGGAACTTGGAGGTGGTGGTGTTGCCATATATTTGCTGCCCTTGTCCTTCTAGGTGAAAGTGGTCGTGGGCTTGGAAAGTGTTTTCTGAGGATCTTTGGTGAATTTCCGCAGTGCATTTTGTAGATAGTACACACTGCTGCTACTGAGCATCGGTGGTGGAGGGAGTGAATGCTCGTGGATGTGGTGCCAATCAAGCAGGCTGCTTTGTCCTGGATGGTGTCAAGCTTCTTGAGTGTTGTTGGGGCTGCACCCATCCAGGCAAGTGGGGATTATTCCATCACACTCCCGACTTATGCCTTGTAGATGGTGGACAGGCTTTGAGGAGTCAAGAGATGAGTTACTTGCCGCAGTATTCCCAAATTTTGGCCTGCTTTTGTAGCCACTCTATTAACGTGGTGAGTCCAGTTGAGTTTCTGGTCAATGATAACCCCCAGGCTGCTGGCAGTGGGGGATTCAGTGATGGTAACACCACTGAATGTCAAGGGGCAGTGGATAGATTATCTCTTATCGGTGATGGTCATAGCCTGGCATTTGTGTGGCGTGAATGTCGCTTGCCACTTGTCAGCCTAAGCCTGGATATTGTCCAGATCTTGTTGCATGTGAACATGGACTGCTTCAGTATCTGAGGAGTCACGAATGGTGCTGAACATTGTGCAATCATCAGCGAACATCCCCACTTCTGACCTTAAGCTGGAGGGAAGGTCATTGATGAAGCAGCTGAAGATGGTTGGACCTAGGACACTACCCTGAGGAACTCCTGCAGAGATGTCCTGGAGCTGAGATGATTGGACCTCCCACAACCACGATCATCTTCCTATGTGTCAGGTACGATTCCAACCACTGGAGCGTTTGCCCCCTGATACCCATTGATTCCAGTTTTGCTAGTGCTCCTTGATGCCACAGTCAGTCGAATGCAGCCTTGAAATCAACGGCTGTCACTCTCACCTCACCGCTGGAATTCAGTTCTTTTGTCCATGTTTGAACCAAGGCTCTAATAAGGTCAGGAGCTGGGTGGCCCTGTCAGAACCCAAACTGGGCGTCACTGAGCAGGTTATTGCTGAGCAGGTGCTGCTTGATTGCACTGTTGATGACACCTTCCATCACTTTACTGATGATCGAGAGGAGACTGATGGGGCAGTAATTGGCCGGGTTGGATTTGTCCTGCTTTTTATGTACAGGACATACTTGAGCAGTTTTCCACATTGTCAGGTAGATACCAATGTTGTAACTGTACTGGAACAGTTTAGCTAGAGGAGCTTCAAGTTCTGGAGCACAAGTCTTCAGCACTGTTGCCGGAATGTTGTCAGGGCCCGTAGCCTTTGCAGTATCCAGTGTCTCCAACTGTTTCTTGATATCACATGGAGTGAACGAACTGGCTGAAGACTAGTATCTGTAATGCTGGGGACCACTGGAAAAGGCTGAGATGGATCATCCACTCGGCACTTCTGGCTGAAGATTGTTGCGAATGCTTCAGCCTTATCTTTTGCACTGATGTGCTGGGCTCTTCCATCATTGAGGATGGGGATATTTGTGGAGCCTCCTCCTCCAGTGAGTTGTTTAATTGTCCACCACCATTCACGACTGGATGTGGCAGGACTGCAGAGCTTAGATCTGATTCATTGGTTGTGGGATCGCTTAGCTCTGTCTATCACTTGCTGCTTTCGCTGTTTGGTGTGCAAGTAGTCCTGTTCGGTGGCTTCACAAGGTTGACACCTCATCTTCAGGTATGCTTGGTGCTGCTCCTGGCATGGCGTCCTGCACTCTTCATTGAACCACGGTTGATCCCCTGGCTTCATGTTAATGGTTGAGTGGGGGATATGCTGGGCCATGAGGTTACAGATTGTGCTGGAGTACAATTCTGCTGCTGTTGATGGCCCACAGCACCTCATGGATGCCCAGTCTTGAGTTACTAGATCTGTTTGAAGTCTGTCCCATTTAACACAGCAATAGTGCCACACAACATGATGGAGGTTGTTCTCAATGTGAAGGCTGGACTTCATCTCTACAAGGACTGTGCAATGGTCACTCTTACCGATACTGTCATGGACAGATGCAACTGCACCTGGCAGATTAGTAAGGATGAGGTGAAGTATGTTTTTCCCTCTTGTTGATTCCCTCACCACCTGCCGCAGACCCAGTCTAGCAGCTATGTCCTTTAGAAACTGACCAGCTCGATTAATAGTACTGCTGCCGAGCCACTCTTGGTGGTTGACATTGAAATCCCCCAACCAGAGTTCATTTGCAATCCTCAGTGCTTCCTCCAAGTGTTGTTCAACATGGAGGAGTACCGATTCATCAGCTGAGGGAGGACGGTATGTGGTAATCAGCAGGAGGTTTCCTTGCCTATGTTTAACCTGAAACTATGAGGCTTCATGGGGTCCAGAGTCAATGTTGAGGACTCCCAGAGCAAAACCCTCCTGACTGTATACCACTGTGCCTCCCCCTCTGCTGTGTCTGTCCTGCCGGTGAGACAGGACATATCCAGGGATGGTGATGGTGGTGTCTGAGACATTGTCTGTAAGGAATGATACAGTGAGTATGACTATGTCAGGCTGTTGCTTGACTGGTCTGTGAGACAGCTCTCCCAATTTTGGCATTAACCCCCTGATGTTAGTGAGGAGGACTTTGCATGGTCAACAGGGCTGTTTCTGCCGTTGTCTTTTCCGGTGCCTAGGTCGATGCCAGGTGATCTGTCCAGTTTCATTTTTTGAGTCTTTGTAGCGATTGGTAAACTGAGTGGCTTGCTAGGCCATTTCAGAGGGCAGTTGAGAGTCAACCTCATTGCTGTGGGTCTGGAGTCACATGTAGGCCTGACCAGGTGAGGATGGCAGATTTCCTACCCTGAAGGACATTAGTGAAACAGATGGGTTTTTCCGACAATCGGCAATGATTTCAATGTGATCAGTAGATTCTAAATTCCAGATTTTTTTTTTGTAATTCCAGTTCCACCTGGATTCGAGACCAGGTCCCCAGAACATCAGCTGAGTTCTGGATTAATAGTCTAGTGATAATACCACTAGGCCATCATCTACCCCTACAATTTAACCTGATGCTCATAACGTGGTCTCCTCTACATTGGGGAAACCAAGCATAGACTGGATAACCACTTCGCAGGACACTTGCGTTCTGTTTGCAAAAAAGACCCTGAACTTCCAGTTGCCTGCCACTTTAACACTTCACCCTGCTCTCTGGTCAACATCGCTGTCTCAGGTTTGCTGCAGTGCTCCAGTGACATTCAACACCTCATTTTCTGCTTGGGGACCCTGCAGCCTTCTGGGCTCAATATTAAGCCCAATAACATGGAAGTGTCGGTGTTTGACTGAGGTGAACAAGGTCAGAAGTCACATGAAACCAGGATATCGTCCAACAGATTTATTTGAAATCACGAGCTTTCAAAGCACAGCCCCTTCATCAGATGAAGTGAAGGGAAGCACACAGGCACAGAATTTATAGGCAGAGCAATCAAAAGATCATACAAATGGTGTGAGTGAAGTGTCAACAGACTGAATAATAAATCTCCGCAGGTGACCAGGAGTGTCAGACGGTGTGAGTAAAGTGTCAACAGCTGAATCACAAGCGAAGGGATGACCTCTCATCCGATTAAATAATGCAGAGAGATAATAACAAAAAATTAAAAACAAGGTGTTGCTGGAGACAAGCCAACTGACTGGAATAACATGATAGATATAAGAATTGCATGCTGAGGGTCTAACCAAAGTAACAAGTAACCCAAAACTGTATAAATTAATTAAGGTAAAGAGATCACAATGAGTTATCAAGGTGATGGTGTCAAACAGGGCAGTGAGGAAGATTTTACAGATACAGAACAGTGTGGTAGGGTCACATGTAGCGCGACATGAACCCAGGATCACGTTTGAGGCCGTCTTCATGGGTATGGAACTTGGCTGTCAGCTTCTGCTCGGTGATTCTGCATTGTTGTGTATCGCAGAGTCCGCCTTGGATGATGCTTACCCAAAGATCGGAGGTTGAATGTCCTTGACTGCAGAAGTGTTCCCCGACCGGGAGGGAGCATTCCTGTCTGGCAATCAATAACTGCAGGGCTTGAGCTCTCCCATGTCCTTACCCAAAACCTCACACACCAGGCCTTGTTATCACATAGTCTGCTATTGCACACTACCTATTGTTAGCCACTGACAGCTCCCATTAACGCCAATTCCCCCTCCTGGCCAGATCGTTATCCACTCCTTTGTCTGTCCAGCTGTTCTTCTATCTCTTTGGTTTCTATCACCTCCTATCATTTACTCCTTACCCCCTCCCCTTCCCTATCTTCTACATATAAACTGACATTTTCCTAGCTACCATCAGTTCGGAGGAAGGGTCACCAGACACAAAACGTTAACTCTGATATCCCTCCACAGATACTGCCAGACCTGCTGAGTTTTTTCAGCAATTTCTATTTTTGCCTTTGATTAGGGGCAAAGACTCCTGCATTTCTTAAGCCTGACAGAAAAGAATGTTTTACACATCACAGCACCAACTATGACAGAGCTTATGGTATAGGGCATCACTTAAAACATTGAGGATAATGGCACGTTCCTTCCTCATGATCCTTCTTAAATCCTGCTCTGTGGCACAATGAGCAAGCTGCAGTAGTGTGAGTGCGGACCTCTGACATTCCACCTACCCACTTCCCTCACATCAATCTTTCTGATTCCCTGCTTTCACACAGTGCTCAGTCACAGAAGCCCCAGCAGCAAGAAGAGGAACAACACCAAAGCACCTGATGAAAATTCCCCGTCACATGAGCAATTCATGCATGCTGAAGGCTCGCTCACTGTTGAGATCTGCTCAAGACAACTCACTGGATATGAGTGGGCATAATAGACAGTTTGTATGCCAGATCACCAAAGGATGAAGATCATTGGAAAAGTTAGCTACATGTGGCGCAGATGAAAACTTAAATGGACCAACATAGAGAAGAAGGAGGCACACTGATAAGCTGAATATAGCAGCTGACTTGCAGGGCACCTTAAATCATTTTTAAGAACATGGAGGAGTCTAGCTACAAATATACAGAGGCCATTGTGCAGAGCTTGCCATCTCTGTGGCATCTGCTCTATTTCCCTGTTGTGTTGTAGTTTTAGAGGCACTGTCACTGCTGCTCCCAAGACCTATTCCAGCCTTTGTCTTGTCACATCACCGATTTCTTTGCCCTTCCTAAGAGAATGCAGCAATACTCCCAGTCAAATCGAGGAATTCACCACAGCACTTCCAAAAACATTCCTGACCATTTCAACACACTGGCCACAATTGATGTATTCCAGCATATAAAGTAGCTGTCCTGTAAGCTGTGTGGTCGCTCCTTTAAATAACATGGGAACAGGGGCCACCTTACAGCTCCAGCCTTCCCTTTGTAAAATGATAAGCTAATTTGTAGCTTTCTTATTATCCATGACGACCACTCCCGGTACCTTGTGATACCAGTATGTAGTATTGGCTGAGGGCTGGTTAGTGATAGCTCACTGTTACCAATCTCTTTTGTCTTTGTTTTGTCTTGGGCTTATCTAGTTATTAGTAGTAGAAAATACAACACTATTGAGTATTTAGAGAAGAAGCATTGTTCTGAGATAACAAGGTTTATTGCATGATAGCAAGCGCACAATTACATTCACTCAGGTACAGTTACATAGACCTTAAGGAGCTGCTACAGATCAATCTTGTTCCCTCTTCAAATCTCATGTTGAATCTCTTATCTCCATCTAAAGTATTTGTGAGACATCAGCAGAATGTAAACATTAACCCCCATCAGACCATTGCCTTATGAAACAGCGGCCTGCTTATTGGTGGTCCAAATTAGGTGGGCCAATATTACATCAGCCAATTATCAGGATAGATCCTATCGCCCACTTCCAGTATCTGCAGGAAACATGAGCAGAAGCACCTTTCTCAGGAAGGCATCCCACCCAAGCAACTTTCACCTTCTGGAAGGCTCAAGGCTTAGGAAGTGCTGCCAGAGACATAATTCGCACATAGAGAGTAAAGATTAAATTTGACTACTGAGGCTGATGGAGATTAAGCATTTTTCCACTGGGATTCATGCTGTGATCACTATTATTTCTCATTCCCATAAATAATGTGAACTCAGGAGGTGGAAGCTTAATGTGAAAAGTTGCGGGTGACAACAAATTTGAGGATATAGTTAATATTGAGGAAGATGATGACAAAATACTTGGTGACATTAATAAACTTGCGAAGAACATGCAAACTAGCTGTTCCCTGGAAAGCTGACAGTGTCATGTTCTTTGATCATTAGCTGTTTGGAAGTTTCACTCTGTTATAACTAGGACAGGATTGCAGGTTTTCAGGTCAGTTGACTCATTGTTTAAGATAAATGACAGTTTTATATTCAATCTGTAACCCAGCAGCCAAATCCACTATTATCTTCGGGTCCTACATAATTACAACTGAGTTGCTGCAGTCACAGTTGCCTGGGAGATGCTATTTCAAGTGGTGCTTTGAAGCTGGGCACAGTCTATTTCTATCTGGTGCGAATTATGAAGTAAGAAATTACAACAAGATGTATTGACTTTCTGTAAGTGTATTTACTGAAAATCATCATGGAATTAAACTCAATATTGTGAGAATTGTCCAGAATTAAAATAGCTGATCAGTCTTTAGATTGAAGTGGATATATCACCATATACTGTCAATCTTCACTTATAACATTTAATGCATCAACATCTGAGAGACAAGCTGATGTAATTAAAATAAATTGGATTCACTGCTAACAACACAGCTCCAGAAGAATCTAAGATAAGAAAAATAGGACAGAGTGGGGAGGTAATCCATCTCTTGGGCGTCCCCAACCCAGAATAGGTTGCATTATGAGAAATAAAAATGATACAATTGATTGGAAGAAATACATTAAAATTTCTATTTCACATCAAACAGTCCTCAACTGTAGTGGGAAAAACGGAAACACCCATGGCTGTTCTGTGGGTGCCAGGCATTGATGGTGTGTTGATGGTTGAACAATGGTGTCATGGGGCACAAGGAGAAATTTTTAACTTCTAACCAAACTACATATGAAGTTGTTTGAGCATCTGCCCAATATGTTCAGGAAGCTGTCACCTCTTATCTTCCTGTCCATTTCTCCCTTAACTCTAGGTTTGAACCTCTCCAATCAGGTTTCTGTTTCAGCCATAGTACTGAAAGACCTTCCAATACAGTCATAATACCAACATATGAGGCTTCTTATTCTGCTCAACTTGTTTTTAACCCGTCACGTGAATGACTACAGCATCCTCTTACAACATTTCTCCACTGTCCTGCTGAGTGGAACTGGCCACACATGGTACGATTTTTAGTATTCAACCGCAGCCAAGATCTGCTGTTATGGCTTGTATTTCAGTTCTGCATTGTTACCTTTGACTCCTCCAAGGATCTAATCTCTCTCCCTCCTTTTTCTCATTTTCACAGTGCCCTTTGACAACACCATTTGAATGAACAGCTCCTCCTCATCACCCAGTCATGACATTGTCTGACATTCAGTGTTTGAGAAGCAGCCATCTTGTTCAATTAAGTGCTAGGAAGAACTGAGCCATTGTCTTCAGCCTCTGTCAAAAACACTTCTTCCCTCCATGACCACTATCTGTGACTAAACAAAAGAGTTTCAAACTGTTTGGAGAAATACAATTGTACTAAGTGTATTCGCTGGCTTGCTACTGTCATGTGACCATTATCCCTACAGCAAAAGCTTTTGTTTTCAATCTATGGTAGCCATTAAAACATCACTTGCAACAGAAACTTTTCTACAAGAGTGACTATACATCAAAAGTAAAGCATTTGTGAAAAGTACTATGTAAATGCCAATCTTTCTTTCTTAGAATTTTGTTGGGCTCTTAGCTGAGCTTTTGATTCTGTGCTTATCCATCATCAAGGTGCGTACTTCCATGTTACCACCCATTTCTGTTCCCAGCTCAGTTGCTGGAATATTCATCCATACTTTTGTTACCATCCAATGCAAATTGGCTGCCATGAGCTCATCCTAAACTCTGCTGCTCCCTTCCCAACTTGCACTAAATCCCATTCAGTTACCATATACTTGTTTGCTGACCTGTACTGACTCCCTAAACAGCAACACCACTAC
Source organism: Rhincodon typus (assembly GCF_021869965.1). Taxonomy (NCBI): domain Eukaryota; kingdom Metazoa; phylum Chordata; class Chondrichthyes; order Orectolobiformes; family Rhincodontidae; genus Rhincodon; species Rhincodon typus. The sequence continues at coordinate 63,672,144 of NC_063336.1, read as the reverse complement.
GTTACTTTATTTCTTCTTGTGTCTACAGCTCTCCATGTCCTTGTTTCTTCTTCTCCTCTGTAACCTCCACAAAACCTACTTGCACCTGATAATCTGATTTCATCCAATTCTCATCTTGTATGCATCCTGAACTTCCATAGTTCCTCCGTTGGAGATCATGCCTTCAACAATCTAAATCCTAAACTCTAGAACTCACCCCACTGCTCCCTAAGCTTTTCCACCTCTTTAAATTTCTTTTATCTTTTAAGATGCTCCTTTAAATGTATTTCTTTGCGTAGGCTTTTGGTTAGTCATACCAGTCTCTCTTTGTTTCATTTTCAAATTTAGTCTGATATTGTGAAATGCCTTCTGATATGTTGCTACACTAATGGAGTCATATAAATGCAGGAAGTTGTTGCATGTAAATCTTAAAATTTTGCCTTATTGGTAGTGACTTGCAGTAGTTCCATTAAAGCACACGTGGAAAATCACACTTGGAGGGACTGATTCTGAGCAACCTAATAGTGAAGAAGGAATGTCAAACAAGGCATTGGGCATCTGAATTGGAGAAGTTAAGATCCTATGCAGAGGCCGGAAATTTTTTTTATGGTTTATATCAATATAGTAATTGGCAGCTTTTCAGCTAATGATTGGCATGAGCTTCCGGTCAGCTGTCCTGGGGCTGGGGTGGGGTCTAGAACCCTGTCTCACCTTCAAAAATCTGAGAGCAGCAAAAAGTGTTGATGCCACAGAGTTTTAAACTAAATTTAGGAATCATTGGTAAAATAACTGATTCCACATATGAAACAAATCAATGGCAATAAAGAAGAATCTCTGTACATATCATTGACGCACTGTAAAGTTACGTTCCTTTTCCAGCTTTTGTTGGTACTCCTTTTGTCCTTTTAGTCATGCCAGGCATACTAATGAAGATCACATAAATCTTTTGCTCTGTGCATTGATCCATTATTCCCTTTTCTCGTGCTTTAATTACACCTTTCCCATCAGTTGTTGAAATACTTGAGCTGTAATTGAATTAGTGGCTCTTGAACTATAAGTACCTTTCAATAGACTAGAACATGAGTGCATTATTGTTGACTCATATTCACATTTTCTTTAATTGGAAAGAATGTGAGTGTAGATCTACCTGCTGTTAAATGCCACATCACTTGATACAAATTCTGAGGAAAATGGCATGATGTCTGGGTTTGTTAGATGTGGAGATCTAAAGTTTTCGAGAAGATTTGTAGGTCAGGTTGTGAATGAGGCTGCAGACATGCTCGCCAAGCCAGTGGGTTTGGTTGCAATCGCTTCATAACCTTGCTCGGTAACATCGTCAGTGCACCTCTGGTGAAGCATCGGTGTTCTGTCCCACTTGTTTGTCCCTCAGTTTGACCATAAGACCATAAGACATAGGAGCAGAAACTAGGCCATTCGGCCCATCGAGTCTGCTCCGCCATTCAATCATGGCCGATAAGTTCCTCAACCCCATTCTATAAGAGCCTAAGTTGGCTGGAGTGATTGGTATTACTTCCGGTTTTGATTCTCAGTGGTTTGTACATAGGGTCTAATTCAATGTGAGATAGTAAGCACTGCTGATGCTGGAGTCAGAGATAACACAGTGTAGAGTAGGAGGAACGCAGCAGGCTAGGCAGCATCAGAGGAGTAAGAAAGTTAACCTTGGTCCCGACCCGAAACGTCTATTTTCCTGCTCCTCTGATGCTGCCTGGCCTGCTGTGTTCCTCCAGCTCCACACTGTGTAATGTCTAACTCAATGTGTTTATTGATGGAGTTTCGGTTGGAATATCAGACGTCCAGGAATTCCATGGTGTGTCTCTGTTTGGCTTGTGCGATTATCGATGTGCTGTCCCAGTCGTATTCCTGTCCCTCATTGTCCGTGTGTAGTGAGACAAGTGAGAATTGGTCGTGTCTATTGGTAACTAGTTGGTGTTCGTGTATCCGTATTGTCAGTTTTCTTCCAGTTTGGCCTTTGTATGTCCTTGCATGGTATTTTGTATATTACACCGGTTTTGCTGGTTTTGGGTATGGGATCCTTTAATGTTAGTCAGTAGCTGTCGTAGGGTGGTTGTCGGTTTGTGGGTTATTCTGATACCTACGGGTCTGAGTAGTTTTGTGGTCATCTCTGAAATGTCCTTGCTGTACAGTAGAGTGATAAGTGATTCTGGTCGTGTTGTGTCTTCCTGTTATGGTCTGTCTTGGAGGCAAAAGCAGATTGTGCTTTTCAGGTATCCATTTCTTTTGAAGACTGTGTATAGGTGTTCGTGTTCTGCTTTGTGTAGTTCTGGGTTGCTGCAATGTGTTGTGGCTCATTTAACTAGTGTCCTGATGCAGCTCCATTTGTGGGCATTGGGGTGGTTGCTAGTGTAATTGTGTATCTGGTCTGAATGTGTGCACACCACATATACGCTAGTCTGGAGTTCCCTGTTGTTTTGCGTTCTACCATTATGTCCAGGAAAGGTAGTTGGTTGTTGTTCTCTTCTTCTTTTGTGAATTTTATCCCAGTTAGGATGTTGTTTCTGTGTCGGCGGGTTTCTTCTAGTTTTGTGCGTTTGATAATCACGAAGGTGTCATCTACATATCAGACCCACAGTTTGCGTTGTATAGTGGGGAGTGCTGTCCATTCTAACCTTTGCATTACTGCTTCTGTAATCAGTCCTGATACTGGGGATCCCATTGGTGTTCCATTGATTTGTTTGTATATGTTGTCATTGGAGGTGAAGGGTTGTGAGGCACAGATCTAGTAGTTTCATTGTAGTGTCCTTATTGATGTTGTTGGTGTCCTGGATTGTCTGCTTACTTGATTCATCCAGCAGTGTGGCAATTGTTTCTTTGGCTGGGTCGATGTTTATGGATGGAAATAGTGCTGTTATGTTGAAGGAAATAATCATCTCATCCTCATCTATCCTGGTGTCCTTGATGATGTTGAGGAATTGTTGGGATGAGTAGATGGAGTGGGTAGTATAGTCCACTAAGTATTTTAATTTCTGTTGTAGTTCCTTGGCAAATCTACATGTTGATGTACCTGACAGTGAGACAATGGGTCTGAAGGGAACCCCCTGTTTTGTGTACCTGGGGGAGTCTGTAGAATCGGGGTGTGTCGGATCCCTCTGGCTTCATTTTTTGGTAGTCTGTCTTGCTGATGTTTCCTGAGTTGTGTAATTTCTTCAGTGTTGTTGTAGTCCAGTTTCCTTGCTGTGATATTGGCTCTATTGCCATTTGTTGGTAGACGTTGGTATCTGATAGTAGTGTGTTAGCTTTCTTGATGTGTTGGGTTCTAGTGAGGATTACTGTCATGCGTCAATGTGGAGATCAGTTGAGTATTGTGCTCTCTAATTCAATTATTTGTTTGAAATCTAAATCAATCTTAAAATTCATGTCATTGTCGTAGGGTGTCTGTCACGTTTGGTGTTTTATTTATAACTTGTCGATTTGTTTGTATGCAATAGATTTGGGGGTATCAGAGAGTAAATATACCTTTTAATTCAACATAAATATCAGATTTATGCAATAAACACTTGCCCAGCCAACTAAACCCAGATCTTATGAACAAATAAATAGAAAAGGCGTTCACGAGGTGGGATTCTCTATCATCACTGGCTTCCCCCAGGTTACAGGCGTTATCAACTGCATCAATATCACTTTGAGAGGGCCTATTACTAGCCTGCAGAGGTGGTTAACAGAAAAAGGTATCTACTTCATCAATATTCAAACTACATGTGACCATCAGGTTTTGGTGGTCTGTGACACATATTTTGGAGCTTTCATGATGCTTACATCCTCAAGAACTCACAGGTTCCTGCCTCCTCCAAGCCCATGCAGGGATGTGAGACAGGGAGTACTCCTTTCAAACATTCCTGTTGACACTTTTACAAAGTGCTCAGACTGAGGCAGAACAAAGATACTAATCCTGCTCACACTTCCACCAAGGCCAAAGTGAAACAGACAAAAGCCCCTTAAAATGAGGTTTTAAAGCCTGAAACACTTCTGTGAGGCCCTATAGTATGGACTAGAAAGGGCATGTCACATTTCTGTGGCATGTTGAGTCCTTCATAACTGGAACCAACAAAGAGGGAGGGTCCTGAGTGATGAAGACCAGAATGGGGGGAATTGACAGCAATCTTCTGAGGAGCTGGAAGGGGACATTGATCAATTGGACTGTCCAAGAGACCATAACAACAATGTATAGTTGGGCTTGAGAGGTCTAAGCCTGCTGAGAGGCTCCTGGCCAGATGCAATTTCCCCCTCTTCAACTTGAACTGCTGCTGCCTTTGGGATCAGAGGCAAGGGAGAAATGGAGGGGCTGGGTTTCTCTAGAGTTTTCTCATGGTCCTGAGTATGGCTCTGGCGTCTTATAGGCAATTGATGGCAGAACCTTGTCTCCTGAGAGGATGAGGCGCCTGCTGTGAGGTTAAGGTCACATTCACCTTTCGTCTTAACCATTCCTTCTGAACACCAATGGCTAGAGTAATGTAGTGCAGGTCCATGTGTATATCCAGGAGACACTAAGCATTGCTGGACCAAGGTAGTCACCAATTTCTTCAGGGAGACAAACAGATGTAAGCAGGAGCCTGCACAGTACTGTTAATGTTGGTAGACTCCTCCAATCTTTACCAAGCACTTCTGAAGAAGAACCCGACTGCTGTCCCTACACCTGTTAGGTCATTTTGCAAAGTCGCGTAGACCATGGTGATCCTCTTCTGCCTGGGACTGAGCAGGTGCCTAGTCTCTAGCAGTCATTTGAATGTCAGAGACCTGAGATGTTTCTTCCTCAACCCGTTGTGCAGACATGTCAGTGATGTACTTGTCAGGTCATGCTTGCGAGTCTAATCTAGGTAGGGAATCTGCGGAGGTGAAAATCCCTGAGCTTGGGGAGGGTGCAGCTGCTAAAGACTTCCTGGTACATTTCCCCTGGTTCAGTGGCTTCCTCCTCAAAGCTGGAGCTGGAGTTGATGGCCTCTCCTCGATGGAAGTTGGTTGGGTGCCAATTGGCGTGAATGCTGCAAGGTGTCAGCACTGCTGCTCCTTCTGCCACATGATTCTTTGAGAAGGGTGCCCAGAAGCCTAGTTAATGAGGTGAAGAGTGAAAGATCGCATGAAGAAAAGTGCTCCAAGCCGTGGTGAACCACAAACCTCACTCGACAAATACCTTAACTGCAAATGGAAAATTCTGCTCAGTATCTCAACAGTAAAGACCATCAATGATAATAAAGGTTATTTATGACTTTAATAATAACAGTAGATTAATTTTCCATTTTTATAAATCTCTATTCCATTTGGACTTGGTCTCATGGGACATTATTGCTGCGTTTCCAGAATCTGCCCATTTGTCATAAGTGTGAGAAAAACAACAGGGGAAATAAGATTTCTGATACAATTGCATGGATTTCAACTAAGACCCTTAAATGTTAATAATGGTAAAGCATTTGGAAACAAAGATCTTTGACTAGGAGTTTATTTAAGTACGCTGCAACTGTTTAAAACTCTTTTTCAATCTTTCTCTGTTTTATTTTTTCTATATTTCTCCCCTGTCAGTGATTGTCTCAAATTCTGATGATGCAATCAGTAGAAGATTGTGTTTCAAGCAATAAGGGGGCTTGAGGCCAGACCTTGATTTAACGTCTGGCTTCACGGGGTGATTGGTTGATATTTAAGAGATCAGGAAATAGTATAATTCTGCTCAGAATGTTCCAAAATCTTTCCAAAATGACTCAGAAGAACCATAATATATATCTTGGCAAGTGTTACTTGTTTAAATATTTAGGAAGTTCTATCTGTATAATAATGCGGTTGAGGTGAGGAAAGAAGTAGAGCCAGCCACCATTTCATTTAGGATGCACCACCGAGGTACATTTTGAAATGTTACTGAATGAAGCACAGAGAGAACTTCTAGTAGTGATTGGGCCAAGGTGGGTCAGGCTGATCCACAGACACTTTCTGGCCCTTTGCTCACTGGATACATTACAATACTGTCTTTTGAACTTTCTCACAAGATTTTCATCTTCGGTCAATTATCATCATTATGGATAAAACCAAATCCCCTTAAAATATATTAAGAAGATAGCCTAGACCATAACCTTTTATTTTAAAGGCAAGTGCCAGACGTTGCATTCCAGATGCAATTCAATTGGTCAAATTACCAGATTTGAAGCAAAACACACTTTATTCATACACTACCGTTAAAATACAACAAAAGAAAGAAGAATTAGAATGACTTACTCTATTGGAAAACTTAAGAGGATAATAGATTATTTAACTTCTAAACAGCAACTGTTCCAATGTAGCAATATCCCATAAATGCACCTTTAGAAAAAGGCAAATTCAGTGAAATAGATTGTCTCACATGCAACTTCACCAGCCCAAAGAGAACCCCCAGCTTTTAGCTGTAACCGACAGAGAAAAAACAGCTCCCACATTCAATTTCAACACCCCAACAGCAACTGCTACTGAACAGCCAAAATTAAAAATCCTGGCTCTATGAGAGCTTGCCCTGTACATTCAGTCTGCTTCTATTGTTTCTACATTTTTAAAAAAAGGCCTTATAAACTGCTTACTTTATGGGCTTTCAATAGATAGCTTGGGAACCTCTGTCTTAAACAAAAACAGAAATTGCTGGAAAAACTCAACAGGTCTGGCAGCATCTGTGGAGACAAATCAGAGTTCAGGTTTCGGGTCCGGTGACCCTTCCTCACTGGATCTGAAATGTGAACTCTGATTTCTCTCCAAAGATACTGCCAGACCTGCTGAGCTTTATCAGCACTTTTGGTTTTTGTTTCTAATTGACAGCATTCACACTTCTTTTGGTTTTTACCTTTGTCTTAAAACCTCTTTTCAATACAAAAGAACAAAATATGCCTCTTAAAGCCGTAGTATCATCACATCATTGGTTGCTGAGATGTGGTAACAGTTGGATGGTGTCACTAACACCAGGCCTCTTCTGGATTTTGCATTCACTGGGATTTCCTGAAGGAGGGAGAATATTTCTTGTCTACTTTATTGATGACACCAGGGGAAAAACTAATTGGATAACATCACCCAGTGGAATTTCTGACAGTATCAACTTTGTTATTCTCACTCTATTATACATTAGCATGAATCAGACAGAAAGTAAAAGGATAATATTTCATAAATTAGGAGAAAACCTATTTTGAGCAATGTTGGCCAAGACACTGGTAGAACTCTCCTATTCTCCTTTCAATAATAGCATGGGATGGGTCTGAAGAAGGGTCACTGGACCTGAAATGTTAAGTCTGCTTTCTCTCCCACAGATGCTGCCAGACCTACTGAGTTTCTCCAGCAATTTCTGCATTTTTTTTAGATTTCCAGCAGCCATAGTTCTTTCTCTTATTTTAATGGTTGATGGATGTTTTAGCACACGGAAAGCAGTTTCCAGTGGAGCTCCTCAGAAATGAGTATTGGGTCCCTTGCTGTTTGTGGAATATATTCATGAGCTAGGCTTAATTATGGGAGATCTCACTGGGAAATATACAGAGAACACCAAAAAGCTGGCCAGGGAGTTGAAAGTGAAGAGGATGGCTTCAACTGCAAGACAATAACAATGGTTTGGTTAAATGGTTGGAAGCATGGCAAATGGAATTAAATCTAGAGAAGTGCAAGTTACGTAGTAGTGGAGTTCAAACAAAGCAATGAAATACACAATAAATGGGAGGTTACTGAGTATGATAGAGAAAGTGAGAAACATTGGAATGTATGTCCACAGGTCCCTGAAAATGGCAGGGCAGGTAAATAAAAGAGTAAAGAAGGCATATGGGATGCTTTCTTTCATTTGGCTTGGTATTGAATACAAAAGGCAGGGAGGTAATACTGGAATTACATTATATATTGTTTAGACCACAGCTAGAGTTTTGTGTACAGTTCTAGTCACTATATTACAGGAAGGATGTAATTGTCCTGGAGAAAAATAAAAGGAGTTTTACAAGAATGCTGCTAGGTCCTGAAAATTACAGCTATGAAGAAAGATTGGATGGGCTAAGTTTGTTTGGCTTTGAAAAGAGGAGGCTGAGAGGTGCCTTAATTTAGGTACACAAAATAATGAGAGGCTTGGATAGAGTGAACAGTGAAAATCTGTATCCCTTGGTGGAGAGATCAATTAACAAGGGATACAGAGTTAAGTTGATTGGCGGAAGGATTAGAGGGGACATGAGGAGAAACCTTCCATTCAGAAAGTGGTGAGTCTTTAAGTCAAGTAAGGTGTAAAAGCTACAAACAGCTACTTCCCCACAAAAGTTATAAAACAAAGAACTGTGGATGCTGGAAATCTGAAACAAAAACAGAAATTGCTGGAGAAACTCAGCAGGTCTGGCAGCATCTGTGGAGAGAAAGCAGAGTTAATGTTTTGAGTCCCATTCTGAAGTAGGCTCACTGGACTTGAAATGTCAACTCTGCTTTCTCTCCATAAATGCTGGCAGATCTGCTGAGTTTCTCCAGCGATTTCTGTTTTTACCTCCCCACCACATCCAGTCAATTGCGAACCTTGTACAAGAAGGGCAGCCAAGATTTGCCAACAATGCTAGTGGTGTGGGATTTTTGGACGGTGGAGTGCTAATGTACCATCAGCCATGCAGAACCAATAACACGTCCACGCAAATGAAAGTTAATGACATTGCAATGAAAATATTATGCAGCCTGATCCTTCTGATATGACAAGGCTGCATCACAAGAGGTAATGAAGGCAAAGGGATTCACGTTGTCCTCTTCGACACATACATGAACAGCAACGTTAGGATAAAGAGCACAAATAATCTAGCACATGGCAGCACCAGGAAAAAGGGGGGGAAATCTGTCAGGGGCTATGGAGGTTGTCCAGATAGTAGCAGGGCAGGCTTTTACCCCAGACAGGAGCAGGCGATAAGGCCCCAAAGTTCCATTGATTATGACAAGATGCCAAATGCAAAGCATTTCTGTTATTTCTTCACAGATCAATAACTCCATGCGAGGTTTGGATCCCCTGAACCCAGCAACTGGCTTAGCATTGATAAGACTAAGAAGACGAAGAAGGAAAAGAGAAGAAGGAAGAGCAACAAGAACAGAATCAGAGATATGAGGCTTCAGCCGTCGATGAACAACTGGTGCACAAAGAAGGGAACCAGTGTCTTCAGTGACTGAATGGCCAAATGTTCTACGTCTGCTCCTTCTTCTCGTGATGGTCTCGACTGTAGCACTGACCCTGGTGGATACAATATTCACTTCCTTGTGCACTACTGGTCGTGCCTCTAGCCACCAAGGGCACTGACCACTTTAACCACCTCCATCCAGTCTACCTGGATGACTCGGGAAATCTCCTATTGCTATCCCTCGTAAACAATGTCTCCTTTTGGTCACCAACTCCCTCCAGTAGGACTTCTAGGGTAACATCATTGAATTGTGGCACTGATCTTTGCCAGGTCTGTGACAAGTCGAGGAGTGGGTGAGGGCGATGAGCAAGGGTTGGTTAATTGTGCCGGGGGTTTGCAGAGAGTAAAACGCTGCCTGTGTACCTTTCAAACACGTGTTCATAATTTCGAGCCCGCAAAGTCCTGGTGGGCTTCAGAATTTCCTGACCATCCACCGTAGAGATGTAGCATTTTGCCCAAGCATGCATACATATTGAGCTAAAAAGAATCGCATAAGAAATTCCACCTCGCATCCGAAGGGAATTCTCTCCCACTTTTTGAGCCAACCTTCTTTCAGCCTCAGAAAAGAAAATTCTGACCTGATAGCTTTTGAAAAATTTAGGAATTGTTAACTTAATGGCAGTATTTAGAGGCTTTCAAGGGCATACTGAATTTTGAAAATCTATACCAGCATACTCCCTATGTAGGGTACAGAGAGACACTGACGAGTAGGGGCGAGGGACCAATAGATACACCATTATGGACAAGGAGTGAATTCAGTTAGTGCCAAACTCAGAAATAGTGGAGGATGAAAAATATATATGCCTCCATAAAAACAAAAACATTTGAAAATAAGAATAAAGAAGCTGGAATGCAATTCTGAGGAAGGGTCACCAGACCCGAAACGTTGACTCTGTTTTCTCCTCCACAGATGCTGCCAGACCTGCTGAGCTTTTCCAGCAACTTTGTTTTTGTTCCTGATTTACAGCATCCACAGTTCTTTTAGTTTTTATCTGGAATGCAATAGGTATGAAATGAAAACGGAAAATCCAAGTGACACAGATTAGATATGACAGCCAGCAGAAAAGGAAACAGCAGATCCACATGATGTGCCAAACAGAGTAGAGTTAAGATGTTTGAGTTACTATTGCCAAGAAGAGATTTCCAGCTTTATGCAGTATTTGTATGACTCACATTTTCTGCAGGATCAGAATAACATCATTTTCTCTCCATTAAATTCAGAACTAGTCATGGAAAAAGATAAACAATTGGTTGCTATAGATACAATTAAATAAGAATGTCCAAAATGCAATGCATTTGTTCACAAAGTGGCTAAGTACTTCTATCAGCAATTTCTTTGGTTTTATCTATTCGTATCTGCAACAATTGTCATAATTGAAAGCAAATTCAAATAGGCATTTGGTATGGATGGGACTCAAGTATTACTGAGAAATGACACTTTTGCTGAAGCTTTTTGTTGCACACTAATCAGAACAAGATTATCGTATGTGAAAAACAACATTTATACTGTATCAGAGGAAAGTGCTGATTGATTGGCAAATGGACTTTTATTTGGGGAAATATTATCATGGATAAGGCACCAGTAAGATGATGATTGATAGTTAGCCTCAAGCTTTGTTTAAATTTTAAATCAGGCAGCTTGGCTATGATTGCCCTGAGAAATGAACCAGGTACATTATGTGTATGTATTCTTTCTGTCTGCAAAAATCAGGGTCCTATGAATTAACATATGTAGCTTCCAGCACATGCAAGGACCTAGTCAAGCCAACTGATAAACTTAAATTAGTGACTACAATTACTTGCGCACTCAGGATTATTTAACAAAGGTAGTCTAATCACAGAATCACAGCTAATGTTGGATACGGTCTTTAGGGTTTAGCAAGCACAAGTTGTTTGGGTATGCTAGAACATTGCCTGTTGAAAGCGGCTAACTCTTTGATATAATCCACCTGTCTTTAGGACATATAGTCAATGTGCCTAGCATCACATTGAAATTCATACATCACATTGTTCATCTGTGTGATAGATGGAACATCTTTTTGGCTTGATTGTATATGGCTAGTGGTGAACATCACTTGTCAAGCTTCTACATAAAATCAGAATGAAACAGCTAGTATCACCTGCTGGCTCAAACGATTGAGATGCCTTACCCTCTCAGGGTAATCTGGACAGACTGTGCACCTGGGGGTACCAAAAGACCTGTTCATGAGTTTGTGTGATGTATAGTGATAAATGATCTGATCAGGGTAGCTATTAAGCAAACTAAAGTAAATTCAATTAAGTTCTGTGAAAGTTATGTTTGGATAGATCACATTTTAAAAGCATATTCAGTCCAAATCTAATAAAATCAGTTAAACCTTTGGCAATAATTTTTCATAATAAAGTTATTTCTATTAAATAAACAGTGAAAGACGTTAGTACAATCTATTGATTTCTGACTTATTTAAATGTTGTCTTCAAATGCTGTAAATTAAAGATACTTTGCCATTAAGTATATCTCTCATGTCTCAGAGCTTAAAAGCTTTAAGACATTACAGTGTGTTCAGTACAGATTCTTTAGGATGCCGTCTAATATCTATGTAAACTTGAAAAACTGCACTGCTTTAATTGGAACAATGAAGCTTAAAGGGCAATATGAGAGATTGTCTAAAACTCTGAAAGCATGGGTCATGATAAAAAATACCGTTGTTGAGGTGTTTAAAATAAGAGGGCATAGAAAGGGAATATATTTTGAATAATGAACAAAATTGCATTCAATTGCAGAGATAATTGTTTAGCATAAACTATATCATAATTCAAGATTAGGTTGGATACCTAGCATAACTTAAAACTGGAGGAAAATGTGAATGAGATAGGTATTTATTTACTTATGGAAGAGTAAAAGCTAACTTTAATATATGTCTGAATAGTTTTAAATGTTATTACAAAAAAATGGCTGAAAAATTCAATAGTCCTGCTCCTGTCAATTAGCACCAATGTCTAGCAGTTCTGACCCTCCCAAAAAATGTGCACTCGGGGAAGTCCTTTGATTTGCATGAGAAGGCAGCAGCAGGTGAACTTATTTCCATGTATGGAACTTGAGTTATGTGTAATAGAACTGACATTTTTTGGAAAGGAAGGAGAAATGGTTAGACAAAGATAAGATAGATACTGGGAATTTGGGCTCACAGTCACCATATATCAAGTAACAGTTAGAATATTGAAACCCCTCACAACAGCTGCAGAAGATGCTAAGCTGACTTACTATTTTGTGTAGACAGAAGCAATACTGGGTTTGAGTTCTTCAATCATAGTTCCAGTCCTGATATGGCCAAGGGTGATTTTTTTTTTAACAATATTCACCTAACCAAGTGGCATGCTACAATGCACTCAACAACTTTATGCAGCAGAAAAGGAAGGCAAATAACTAGACTGATAACATGATCCTGGAACTGGATGATTGTGCCACCACCGTCGCTGTATCCATGGGTGGATGTTCCAATGAAGATGACAGGATGGCCAAACAGCTGCAAGTGGCTCAGGTATTGGGACAATGTGAACCACCACTCCTCACTTCAGCTATCAAGCATCCCCTTCCCTTACAAACCTCAGCAATTATTCTTGCCTCCTCTCCACTTTGTCCATGATGGCCACATAGGTCCACATCATTATAATTCTGCTTTCTTCCTAAGAAATTTCTCTGGCAAAGCAATAGGAATTTCTTTTAAACTGCATTTCCAAATACTTTAAGAAGGTTTTCTTGAAAAGCTTGGCCTTGTCATCACATGGGCTGCTACCACAACAACCAATTGTCAGCTACTAATAGTCCCCATTAGCAGCTATTCACTCTCCCAGGCTGACCTTTACCCTGAGTTCTGAGGAAGGGTCACTGGACCCGAATCATTAACTCTGTTTTTTCCTTCGCAGATACTGCCAGACCTGCTGAGCTTTTCCAGCAACTTTGTTTTAGTTCCTGATTTACAGCATCCAGAGTTATTTCAGTTTTTATGACCTTTACCCACTCCTTTGTTTGTCCAACTGTTTTCCTCTCTCTTTGGGCTCTATCTCCACCTATCATTAGTCCTCCCCCTGCCCTATATTCTGCATATATACCAATCTTTTCTCAGCTACGATCATTTCTGAAGAAGGGTCACTGGACCCAAAACGTAAACTCTGCTTTCTCTTCACAGATTCTACCAGGCCTGCTGGGTATTTTCAGCAATTTCTGTTTTTGTTTCAGGTTTTCTTTAAATTCTGGTAACTTTTTAAAGTTGATTGCTTTAATTTGCAGAAGTTACATCTCACTAACCTCCTCAATCTGAGTTTGTGCTCAGCTTTTCATAATGTCAAGCATAAGGACCAATGCTTGTTCCACTGCTTTTTGTCATTTATATAAATGATTTGGATGTGAACATAGGAGATATGGATTAGCAAATTTATAGATGACACCAATATCAGAGTTGTAGTGGACAGTGAAGAAGGTTACCTCAGAGTACAATGTGATCTTGATCAGATGGGCCAATGGCCAGATGAGTGGCAGATTGAGTTTAGTTTAGATAAATGTGAGGTGCTGCATTTTGGGAAGGCAAATCAACACAAGACTTTTACACTTAATGGTAAGGTCCTGGGGAGTGTTGCTGAACTAAGAGACCTTGGTGTGTAGGTTCAAAGTTCCTTGAGAGTGGAATTGCAGGTAGACAGGATAGTGAAGAAGGTGTTTGGTAGGCTTGCCTTTATTGGTCAGTGCATTGAGTGTAGACATTGGCAGGTCATGTTACAGCTGTACAGGATATTGGTTAGGCCACTTTTGCGATACTGCATTCAATTCTGGTCTTGCTGCTGTAGGAAGGACGTTATGAAACTTGAAAGGGTTCAGAAGAGATTTACAAGGGTGTTGCCTTGGAGGTTTTGAGCTATAGAGAAAGGCTGAATAGCCTGGGGCTATTTTTCCTGGAGCTTCAGAGGCTGAGAAGTGACCTTATAGAAGTTTATAAAGTCATGAGGGGTATGGATAGGGTGAATAGCCAAGGTCTTTTCTCTGGGGTGGGGAAGCCCAAAACTAGAGGCCATAGGTTTAAGGTGAGAGGGGAAAGATTTAAAAGGGACCTAAGGGGCAACGTTTTCACACAGAAAGTGGTGTGTGTTTGGAATGTGCTGTCAGAAGAAATGGTGGAGGCTGGGTAGGATTACAACGTTTAAAAGGCATCTGGATGGGTATATGAATAGAAAGGGTTTAGAGGGATATGGGCCAAATGCCGGCAAATGGGACTAGATTAATTTAGGATATCTGGTCTGCATGGACGAGTTGCACTGAAGGCTCTGTTTCCATGCTGTACAGCTTTAGGACTCTGTGACTCCATGATTGATGTGTGACATACACTGCTGGGCAGGTCATTCATAAGGTCCTTAATTCATCACTGATCCTTCCATGCTGTTACTGGATCAATTCACCAGAAATTTTCAGCACAAATATAGTGCGAGATTAAAGATGAACTAAAAGTTTAAAGCTAACATGTGCAATTAATAACATTTTCCATCAAAATCACTCATGCAGCAATTTCAGGGCCATTATGTTAATTTAAGACTACATGACTTAGCATTTAACAGGCAGCACTTATCAAAACACAGCTTCAATTTGATATTCAATAAACACCCAATCACTGCTTACAGAGATGTATTGTAACCTGCAGTACTGAGGGGGTGGGGTACTATATCCTGCACTTCATGCTCATGTAATCCTTACAGCCAAAGCAAGAGGATAATCATTTCAGGAAAGTAAGACAGTGACCAAAGAAAGCACAAGTTTACTGTTTTAAAGGGCAGTTTTGAACAGCTTCCAGAAAGCATTTCTTCAAACATTAGTAAGGAATTGAAACAAGCTAACAGAAATCCAAATTAAGAATAGAACATGGGATCCTAAGTATTGTTTGATGGAGCTGCAATACGAGTGTAAAATGGATGTTTAACCTTCGGTGGAATGTTTGCACATCCTTACTCCAGAAAAATCCCAACTGTTGTCGATATATGTATCCACAGCCTGCATCTGAAGTGGGTAATAGGCCCTTACTTGTACAAAAAGGAGGTTTATCAAGACTGTTTCTGAAATTTGGCTGTTCTGAACACAATGTTGGGGGAGGCGATGGCCTAGTGGTATTATCGCTGGACTGTCAATCCAGAGACCCAGACAACATTCTGGGGACCCGGGTTCGAATCCTGCCATGGCAGATGGTCAATTTGAATTCAATAAATATCTGGAATTAAGAGTCTAATGATGATCCTGAATCCATTGTTGATTGTCGTGAAAAACCCATCTGGTTCACTAATGTCATTTAGGGAAGGAAACTGCTATCTTCACCTGGTCTGGCCTACATGTGACTCCAGACCCACAGCAATGTGGTTGACTCTTAACTGCCCTCTACCCTCTAGGGATGGGCAATAAATGCTGCCTAACCAGTGACTCCCTCATCCTGTAAATGAATAAGAAAAAAATATATATAACAGTGATGAGAAGCCTGAATACCAACCACTTGTGGTTAGGGTAGTGCATAACTACCAATCCTTCTTCTACTCCAGCAGTCTATGGTGAAGAGGCATTTATCTCAGTTAACAAGAGAAGCTTTAAATCATAGCAGCGACTATATATAAGTCACATTAATACTTAGGCACCTTGGGCCAGATTTTCCGAGGAGTTAGATCCTATTGCTAGACTATTAAACCAGAAACTCAGCTAATGTTCTGGGGATCCAGTTTTGCATCCCACTGAAGCAGACAGTGGAATTTGAACTCAATAAAAAATATCTGGAATTAAGAATCTATTGATGACCATGAAGCCATTGGTGATTGTGGGGAAAAAACCATCTGACTTACTAATGTCATCCAAGGAAGGAAATCTGCCATTCTCACCTGGTCGACATGTGACTCCAGACATACAGTAATGTGTTTGACTCTCAACTGCCCTCTGAAATGGCCTTGCAAGCCACACAGTTGTATCAATCGCTACAAAGTCTCAAAAAGAAATGAAACCAGGTGGACCACATTGCATCAACCTAGGCACCAGAAGACACAACTGCAGAAACAGCCCTAATGATCCTGCAAAATCCTCCTTACTAACATCTAAGGGCTGGTGCCAAAATTGGGAGAGCTGTCTCACAGACTAGTCAAGCAACTGTCTGATGTTGTCATACTCATGGAAACATACCTTACAGACAATGTCCCTGAAACCACCATCACCGTTCCTGGATATGGCCTGTCTCATTGGCAGGACAGACCCAGCAGAAGCAGCAGCACAGTGATATACAGTCAGGAGAGAGTTGTCTTGCGAGTCCTCAACATTGACTCTGGATCCCCTGAAGTCTCATGGTTTTGGGTTAAATATGAGCAGGGAAACCTCCTGCTGATTACCACGTACCTTGGCTGATGAATCAGTACTCCTCCATGTTGAACAACACTTGGAGGACGTACTGAGGATGGCAAGGACACAAAATGTATTCTGGTTGGGGGATTTCAATGTCCGCTACCAAGAGTGGCTTAGCAGCAGCACTACGGATCGAGCTGGTCTAGTTCTAAAGGACAAAACTGCTAGACTGGGTCTGCGATAGGTGGTGAGGGAACCAACAAGAGGGATAAACATACTTGACCTCATCCTTACCAATATGCCAGCTGCAATTGTATCTGTCCATGTCAGTATCGGTAAGAGTGATCATTGCACAATTAAATGAAGTCCCGCCTTCACATTGAGAACAACCTCCATCATGTTGTGTGGCACTATTGCTGTGTTAAATGGGACAGACTTCAAACAGATCTAGTAACTCAAGACTGGGCATCCATGAGGTGCTGTGGGCCATCAACAGCAGCAGAATTGTACTCCAGCACAATCTGTAACCTCATGTCCCGGCATATCCATTACCATGAAGGCAGGGGATCAACGCTGGTTCAATGGAGAATGCAGGAGGGCATGCCAGGAGCAGCACCAGGCATAACTGAAGATGAGGTGTCAACCTGGTGAAGCTTCCAAACAGGCCTACTTGCATGCCAAACAGCGAAAGCAACAAGTGATAGAGAGAGCCAAGCGATCCCATAACAAACAGATCAGATTTAAGCTCTGCAGTCCTGCCATAACCAGTCATTAATGGTGGTGGATAATTAACCAATCACTGGAGGAAGAGGGTCTACAAATATCCCCATCCTCATTGATAAAAGAGCCCGGCACATCAGTGCAAAAGATAAGGCTGAAGCTGTTCCTGTACAATTACAACACTGACATCTACCTGATGATTTGGAAAATTTCCCAGGTTTGTCTTGTACACAAAAAGCAGGACAAATCCAATCTGGCCAATTTCCACTTTATCAATCTGCTCTCATCTTCAGCAAAGTGATGGAAGGTGTCATCAATGGTGCTATCAAGCAGCACCTGCTCCGCAATAACCTGCTCGTGACGCCCAGTTTGGGTTCCACCAGGGCCACTCAGCTCCTGACGTCATTACAGTCTTAGTCCAAACATGGACAAAAAAGCTAAATTCAGATGTGAGGTGAGGGTGACAGCCCTTGATATCAAGGCTGCATTCGACTGAGTGTGTCATCAAGGAGAACTAGCAAAACTGGAATCAATGGGTATCGGGGGTAAATTCTTCACTAATTAGCATCATAGCTGGCACATAGGAAGACGATTGTCATTGTTGGAGGTCAGTCAGCTCAGCTCCAGGACATCTGACCAGGAGTTCCTCAGGGTAGTGTCCTAAACTCAATCATCTTCAATTGCTTTATCAATGATCTTCCTTCCATCATAAGGTCAAAAGTGGGGACGTTTGCCAATGATTGCACAATGTTCAGCACCTTTCGCGACTCCTCAGATACTGCAGCAGTCTATTGATTTAGAAAATATCCAAGCTTGGGCTGATGAGTGGTAAGAAGCATTCACATCACACAAATGCCAGGCTATGACCATCACCAATAAAAGACAATCTAACTACCCACCCTTGACATTCAATGGTGTTACCATCACTGAATCCCCACCATAAATCGGGTTACCATTGACAAGAAAATCATTTGGATTTGCCATATAAATACAATGGCTACAAACGCAGGTCAGAGGCTAAGAATACTGCAGTGAGTAATTCACCTCCTGACTCCCCAAAACCCGTGCAACATTAACAAGGCACAAGTCATGAATATGATGGAACACTCTCCACTTGTCTGGATGGGTGCAGCTCCAACAACATTCAAGAAGTTTGACACCATCCAGAACAAAGCAGCCCACTTGATTGGCACCACATCCACAAGCATCCATTCTCTCCATCACTGACACGCAGTAGCAGCAGTGTGTCATATCTACAAGATGCACTGCAGAAATTTCACCAAAGGTCCTGAGACAGCACCCTCGAAAACCATGACAAGGTAGGACAAGGGCAGCAGATACACGGGAACACCACCATTTGCAAGTTCCCCTACAAATCACTCCTGATCTGGAAATTTTTTTTATTTCCTTCAGTGTCACTGGGTCAAAATCTTGGAATTCCTCCCTAAGGGTGTTGTGGATTAATCTACAGCACGTGGACTGCAGTGATTCAAGAAGACAACTCACCAGCTCTTTCTCAAGGGCAATTACAGACAGATAATAAACGCTGGCCTAGCCAGTGACACTCTCATCCCATGATCCACAAGTGAATAAATAACAAATGTTCAATCATAGTCAGATTATCACGCAGCTCCTACTTATCTTATTGTGAAAAAGCACCCGACATTTCTGGCAAGAGATTGCAGTGAGGGATCCTGCAGAAATGTGGAATATATCTTAAATGCAACTGCGTCCTCATAGTGCAGGGGAGTTGAGAGAAGGCAAACCATGCTCCCATTTTCCTGACGGTAATTGCATTAAATGGCCAGCAGCACAGGAACTTTGGCAGCTCCTGTGAAATGGAAGTAAACTATGAGGTATTGGGACTATGTTGGAAGGGTGCCCTGTTTGTAGCATGCCAGGTGGGTAGTAGGACAGCTAAGTAGAATACCAGTCAGTAATATTACAGGTGGGTATAATGCCAGAGTGTCAGGTGGGTAGGTTGGCAGGTGGATAAGTTACCAGCCAGGTTGTCAGATGGATGGGGTGCCAGGACTCTAGGGGGGAAAGATGCCAGTTAAATGTTTGAGTGATAAATGTACATCGGAGTAGGCAGGAGAGATGTGGTTTGGTGGGATATGAAGATTTGGTCCCCCAGAAAGGGAAGTATGTTATCAGGTCGAGATGCAGAAAAGGGGAGGGGTGTCAGGTCCTGAGGGTGAGGGGGCTCTCAGATCTGGTGTTTGCAGTGGAAGTGCTTGTCAGGTCAAGCCCAAAGGTTATTAAACAGAAACAAAAACAGAAGTTGCTGGGAAAGCTCTGCAGGTCTGGCAGCATCTGTGAAGAGCAATCGGAGTTAACGTTTCGGTTCTGGTGACTCTTCCTTAGAACCATTGTACTCTTTCCTCTGTTTTGAGGAAGGGTCACCGGACCTGAAACGTTAACTCTGATTGCTCTTCACAGATGCTGCCGGACCTGCTGAGCTTTTCCAGCGACTTCTGTTTTTGTTTCTGATTTACAGCATCCATAGTTCTTTTGGTTATTAAACTGCCTCTTGGTGGAGAGCAGCACCAGAAATGTGCGTTTTTTAAAAAAAATAAATTCTTGGATGTGAACCAGGAGGAGCATGACTTTGTAATGTAGCAATATCTGGTTGGAAGAATGGGTATGATTGAGAAACAAGTATAACTACTTAGGTAGGATACCGATACTAAAAACATTTAAAGATAAATATTCAAGTAGGACTCAACCATTAAAGAAACCATTGAAGCTACCAGGAGAAAGGTCCACTTTGAAAGTGGTACATAAATCTAGAAGACATGGAGATGACATGGCCATACTATTAATTAAGCACAGACAATAAAAAGGTTTAAACAATAGTTTAATCTCTGAAAAGAAGGCCCAGAAAGAGACATGGCAACTACACACTTAAGCATGAAAGTACGATTACAGAAGGCATACCAGAATAATTCAGCTGATAAGAGATGACTAAGATCCTTATCACATGAATACCATGAGAAGCCAAACTAATACAACATAAACACAGAGTAATTAAACATCTTCTTCGCTGCTAAATCTTTAATGAAGTCTTCCTTTAAGGTTGAAAGAATAAGGGAGAGTTGAAAGGAATGTCAAACCATATAAGATCATAAAATAGTAGCTCAGTGGTTAGCACTGCTGCCTCACAGCACCAGGGGCCCAGGTTCGATTCCAGCCTTGGGTCACTGTCTGTGTGGAGTTTGCACATTCTCCCGTTGACTGCATGGGTTTCCACCAGGTGCTCCGGTTTCCTCCCACAGTCCAAAGATATGAAGATTAGGTGGATTGCCCACGCTAAATTACCCATAGTGTCCACCAATGTAGATTAGGTTAGGTGGATTAGCCCTGGTAAATGTTACCATGGGGAGTTCCAGGGATAGAATGGGGGCTGCCTCTGAGTGGGATGCCCCTCAGAGGGTTGGTGTAGATTCAATAGGCTGAATGGGCTCTTTCTGCACTATGTGAATTCTATGATTGAATAAATTGACTATCTAGAAACTCAAAACTTCATAAGGGAAGCCTCACTAAATAATAAAAGAATAATGTTTAATCTTACAGTGTCACATGAAGAAGAGAGGGACACATACAATGCATTAACACCCACATTTGTAAAGCAGGAGGAATCAGAATCAGCTAACATATGATCCTTTCACTGAAATTTAAGAAGCAACTCTCAGATTAGACTTCTCAAAAAGTAAAGATATCTTACTCACTCAAGCTTTAAAGTAAAACTTTCCTTTAAATGTTGATGGAAATGCTATTATTACATATTGTCAGATATTTTATTCACAGCTGTTCTCAGATATTCCTAAATTTTCTTAGATAATCTTGAGGAATAAGCAATAATAGTAAGGTGGATTATATTAGACTTGTTATTACATCCTTTGATAAGTTTTAGTACAGCCATGTAATTATCCACTTATCGTTAATTTGTGTTAATAAAAGTGAAAAATTGGTAAATTATCTCATTTAAGTTTGTTCTGACACAACTGTAAAGAATTTTACTCTCTACAAATGTCTTAATTGGGAAGTTTATACTGTGGAAAACAGATATCCCAGACCTTAAAAATATCTGGGGCATTCATAGCATAGCTAAGGCTTAGTAAATCAGGTTATTTGGAGGAAGGTAACATTCTTAGAGAGATTTTTCTCCTGCTGGATGGTTATGTTAATCCTATTGACTCAAGCCTAAGTATTTGTGGGACTGATTAACTTGCACTTAGTGGACAGAAGTTATAAGGGAAATATTTGGAATCTACATCAGATTTAAATATGAGTTAAAAATTATCAATGAGTTCAGTCAGACGTTATGCTGACCCAAAAACATTTTGAGCAGAATCCTGTCCATTTAGTCCCTTCCAGAATGACAGGTCTATTTTTGGATTGACAACCTAATCTCCTAATATGTGGTCCCAGGATAATAGGACTACGAGGATCCCAATTAACAATGAGGCGAGAATGTGCAAGATGAGGCGTCCTTTCTGTCAAGGTAAAGATTTCTAATTAAAGGCACCAAGGCATCTTTCAGAACAGTTCATTAAAATTTGGATATATGATGCAGCAACCATGGCAATGGAAAGGAGACTAAGGAAGCCTACTTCTTCTTACTAGAGGCGCTGTGTGGGATCTGAAGTGATGTAATGAGATGAGTCCTCCCAAGATCAGGATGAAGAGGACAACTTCTCCTGCAAAGCAAGATGGAGCTGCCTGAGGAGCTGAGGTAAGTAGCTTATTGGCAGAAGACAATGTGTGCCCACTTGCTCCACAAGGAAGGAGATCTTGTCCCAGGAGACTGCAGACATCAGCAGGAACTAGTCATGAGAGTCTGAGCCTCCTGCAGCACTCAGACATGTTTCAGGAGCTGATCCTTTGCCTGTAGACTATGTTGCTGTCCTACCCTTTATTTCAGCTTGATCTCAGTATCCATCACATCTCTCCTGTGGTGTATCTGCATTTGAAGATGGGATGTGGGTGTCTCCGGCTAGGCCACCATTTATTGCCCATCCCTAATTGCCCAGAGGGTGCTTAGGAACTAAACACATTGCTGTGTGTCTGGAGTCACATGTAGGCCAGACCAGGTAAGGATGGCAGTTTCCTTCGCTAAAGGACATTAGTGAACCAGATGTGTTTTTCCAACAATCATGGTCATCACAAGGCTCTTAATTTCTTAATTTATTGAATTTAATCTTCACCATCTACCATGGCGGGATTCAAACCAGGGTGCCCCGGATTAATAGTCTAGTGACAGTATTGCTAGGCCAACGCCTCACCAGCTGTGCTTGCTGCTTCTGGAGCCATTGCCGGTGATGTGGCCTCTGCTTTTATACCTCAGCCGAGATAGAAGGTGGACCTACATAAGCTGCTCCGATGTCACGATGACAGCTGGCAGCAGGGACATGCAGGTGAAGGTTAGTGATGTGCCAGAAAACTGAATTGTCTTCCATAAAATAGGCTATAACCTGTCAAGCAGTAACAAAACTCTCTGAGAGAAAGTGCTTTGAACAGCAGATGCTTGATGGTTATCTATGGCTATGGCGCATCTACCAGTGTAATCAAACCTTTCACAGGTTGACAATTTCACCATGGGTGTTCCTCCGCTGGGCCCTTGCCTCAGCAACCCCGGTGAGGTGCCAACACAATGTGAACCATTGCCAAGAAAGAAGGATTCAGGGTTAAAATGCTTTTAATCACCTTTTTAATTACCTTTATTGCTGTCCCTTCAGATCCTTGAAAGTTCTTGTCATAAAAAAAAGAATATAAGGATATTTCAAAATGCTCAAAATAATTATACTCCTACTATTAAAAAAAGTGCTCAAAGGAAGATCCACCATGCGTAGTTAACTAAAGATGGCAGAGAAAGCATGGGTCTTAAGGAATAAGCAGATAACTACATAAAGATAAGTGGCAGGTCAGATGATTGGTCAGAATATAAAGAATTGACAGAGAATGCTTAAAATGTTAATAAGGAACAAGAAGTTACAGTATGATAGGAAGCTAGCTGCGAGTATAAAAATCAATAAATAGCTTCTTAAAAAAGGAAAAATATAAGCAAAGTGAGTGTTGGTCCTTTAGAGTGAGAATGGGGAGTTGATAGTAGATAATAATGAACTGACAGATGAAATGAACAAATATTCTGCCTCTGTATTCACTACTGAGGATTAAAATAAACATTCCAGTAATAAAAGTATATCTGTATGTGGAAGGGGAAATGGATCTTAAGAAATTACAATCACGAGAAAACACTATTTGATCTGCAGATTTATAAGTTTCCATGTCTAGATGGACTTAATCCTAGGATCTTAAAAGAGGTGGCTAATGATGTAGCAAATGCATGAGTGTTAATTTTCTAAAATTCATTAGATTATGGAAAGGATCCATCAGAATTGAAAGCAATAAATATAACATCTCTATCCATGAAGGGAGAGAGGCAGAAAACAGGTAACTATTGGCCAATTAGCTTGCTGACTGTTATGGAGAAATTGTTAGAACTGATTATTAAAAAGGTTATAGCTATGTACTTAGAAAAAACTCAAGAGAATTGGGAAGAGTCAGCAAGTTTCTATGAAGGGGAATACATGTTTAATCAATTTATTAGACTTCTTTGAAGGAGGAACATGTGCTATTGATAAAGGGGAGCCAGTAGTTGTACCATATTTGAATTTGCAGAAGATATTTTGATAACGTGTCGCATTAAAAGTTGTTGTGGAAAATAAAGTTAATGGTGTGGGGGGAGCATATTAACATGGATAGAAGATTGGCTGGCTGATAGAAAACAGAGAGTATATATCAATGTGTCTTTGTTTGATTCGCAGGATGTGATGCGTATAATCCTACAGGGGTCTGTAAATGGAGAACGACTGCAAAAATCCAAGGAGTAGAGAGAGGTTCAGGTGTTCCATTGCATTAGTCACTAAAAGGTAGTAGCAGCCGCAGTACATAATCATGAAGGTTATGAAAGGAATTAAATATAAAATTAAGGATAAGAAAAAATCAAAGAACTGCAGATACTGGAATTCAAAAACAAAAAAAAAAATGAAATTGCTGGGAAAGCTCAGCAGGCCTGGCAGCAATTGTGATGAGACTCTGAAGAAGAGTCACTGAGCTGAAATGTTAACTCTGCTTTCTCTCCACAGATGCTGGCAGACCTGCTGAGTTTCCCCACGAAATTAAGGATGTTATGCTTCAGTTATACAAGGCATTTGTGAGATCACATCTTTAATACTGTGTGCAGCTTTGGTCTCTTATTTAAGGAAATACGTAAATGCATTTTGCAGGCATTTCAGAGAAATGGTCGCTTGGGTTTGTTTGCACTGGAGTTTGGAAGAGTGAGGATGGCTTGATTGAAATGTATAAAATTCTGAATGATCTTGACAAGCTGAATGTGGAAACAATGTTTGTTCATGTGGATAAGTCCAGATCTGGAGGTGGAGTGGTGGTGGGTTGGGGGGTGGGGATGGGGGGCACTATCTTACAATTAGGACTCACCATTTTAGGACAGAGATGAGGAGATGTTATTTCACTCAGAGGACTCTGTGACTTTAGAACTCTGTCTCAGAAGACAGTTGAGGTGGTGTCTTTGAATAGTTTTAAGACAGAGACAGATTCTTGTTAAGCAGGGGAATCAAAGGTTACCAGGAGTGTAGAGATAACAAGGTGTAGAGCTGGATGAACACAGCAGGCCAAGCAGCATCAGAGGAGCAGGAAGGCTGACGTTTCGGGCCTAGACCCTTCTTCAGAAAAAATTACCAGGACTGTAGTTGGAAATGTGGAATTTGAAACGCAAACAGATCAGTCATGATCTTTTCGAATGGTGAAGTAGGTTTGAAGGGTTGAATGGTCCAATTTTGCTCTGATTTTGTGTATAGTCATATGGGCATTCAATTTCCAGAACTTCAGCACATACATTCTCTGGAACCCTGACTGCATCTGGCTGGCAAAATTCTGTCCATCAAATCAGACTTTAATATCACTGATAAGGCTGTTGAAGGTTTTACCAGTGACTAATTTTGTTTTCGTTCAGTTATACGAACAGGATACAAGGATTTCCTATCCACGGCAGAAAACCGGCAGCATTGCACCCACTATATAACTTCTGATTGGACAAAGAAATCATATTTTACTTAAAGATGTAAGTTCACCATTCTTCATTATCTAACCTGTAAAATGATAAATTATGTTTGACTAATCACCCGTGCGTCTAAGGAACTCTCAATCCTTCCAGTAATTCATCCAGAAGAACTGGACGAGCGAATCAGAGGGTGGCTGAGAGTCATCACAGTGGAATTCTGGGAGACGTCGCCACAGTCACCATGACTGTACAGGGGACCTCCACAGGACACCCTCCATGGGACGGCAAAAAAGTGCAGAAAATCAGAGGGTGGATGAGAGTTATTTCAATGTTTGAAACTGGTTGGTTGGTTGGTTGGTTGGTTGGTTGGTTGGTTGGTTGGTTGGTCGGTCGGTTGTTTGGTCGGTCGGTCGGTCGGTCCCGGGAATGAAAGGGGGGCTCTGTGAGTAAGATGGCTGGCAAGATAAGGGAGTAGCCAGTGTTAGATTGGAAGTGCTGAGGCTTTTGCTTGAGAGGTTTCAGTATGAGGAGGCTGAGCAGGGGTGTAGGTAAGGACTCTTAAGCTCTACTTTCTTTCTGCCCGGACAGGCAGTGGGGATGGCAGTTAGGGCAGTGACGTGCTCCTCTTTCAGGACGTGGGAGATCAGGGTGTCCCTGGTGGCTACATCCTGTGAGAAGTGCACCCGGCTGCTGCTCCTGACAGACTGTGTTAGGGAAGTGGAGCTGGAGCTGGTTGCACACAGGATCATCCGGGGTGCAGACAACGTCATTGATAATAGCTATAGTGAAGAGCTTACTCGTGAGGTGCAGGCTGCATGTAGCTGGGTGACCACCAGAAGAGGTAAAGGGGGAAGGCAGATAGTGCAGGGTTCCCCTGTGGCCATTTCCCTCAATAACAGGAATATCACTTTGGATACTGTTGGGAGGGGGTGACCTTTCACGGGTTAGCAGCAGCAGTCAGGTCAGTAGCACAGTGACCAGCTTGATGCTCAGAGGGATAGGGTGCAGTCAGACAGAGCGATACAGATAGGAGACTCAGTTGCGAGGGGGACAGACAGGAGATTCTGTGGCTACAGAAAAGACACCAGGATCGTGTGTTTCTTCCTGGGTTCCAGGGTCAAGGATGTCTCTGAGAGGCTGCAGAACATTTTGAAGGGGGAGGGTGAACAGCCAGGGGTCAATGACATAGGTAAACAAAGGGATGGGGTCCTGCAAAATGTGTAAAGGGAGTTAGGCAAGAAGTTAAAAAGCAGGACCTCAAGGATGCCAGTGAGGATAGAAATAGACAGATAGGCCAGATGAATGCATGGCTGAGGAACTAGTGTAGGGAGCAGGGTTTTCAGTTCTTGGATCATTGGGATCTCTTCTGGGGTAGAGGTTACCTGTACAAGAGGGACGGGTTGCACTTGAACTGGAGGGGATCCAATATCCTCATGGGGAGATTTACCAGTGTTACCTGGGAGGGTTTAAACTAGCTTGGCGGGGGGTGGTTTGCGGTGGTGGGACTCTGAATTAGAGAGGGGCCATTGTGAAGCCAGGGGAAAATACATTAGCCATCGACAGCAAGTTTATTATTCAGCATAGCCAGGGGCACAATAAAGGGAGGGAAAAGACCTCTGGTTTAAAGTGCATTTATTTCAATGCATGAGGCCTGACTGGTAAGGCAGATAAGCTCAGAGCATGGATTGGCTCTGGGGACTGGGATATTATAGCCACAACAGAAACATGGCTGAGGGCAGGACAGGACTGGCAGCTCAATGTTCCAGGATACAGAAGCTACAGGATGACGGAAGTACAAGAAAGCGAAGAGGGGGAGTTGCCCTTTTGATAGGGGAGGACATAACTACAGTGCTTAGAGAGCATATTCTTAAAGGGTCATTAAATGAGGCCATATGGTTAGAACTTTGAAACAAGAACAGGATAGTCACTCTATTGGGACTGTAATGTAGACCCCCAAATAGCCAGCGGGTACTAGACAGCAGATCTGTAGAGAGATTGCAGATACCTGTAGGAATAACAGAGTAGTATTGGTTGGAGATTTTAATTTCCCCTGTATTGACTGGGCCACCCAGAGTATAAATGGCTCAGATGGGGTGGAATTTGTCAAATGTGTACAAGAAAGTTTCCTAAATCAATATGTGGAGGGCCCTACTTGGGAGGGTGCAATGCTGGGCCTCCTCTTAGGAAACGAGGCAAGTGACTGAAGTGTCAGTCGGAGAGCACTTTGGGTCCAGGGACCATAACCCTCATTGTTTTAGCATAGTTATTCAAAAAGATAGGACAGGTCCACAGGTTAAAGTGCTAAACTGGAGCAGGGCCAATTTTGGGGCCATTAGGCACGATCTAGCAGGTCGATTGGGTGAGTCTGTTTGAAGGAAAAGGAATGACTGGCAAATGGGTGGCTTTTAAAAGTGTGGTATCAAGAGTCCAGGGACAGTATGTCCGGGTTAGGGTGAAGGGAAAAACTGGCAGGTTTAGGGATCTCTGGCCGATGAGGGATATTGAGGCTCTGGTCAGGAAAAAGAAGGCATACATTGGGTTTAAGCTATTGGGCTCAAGTGAATCCCTAGGTGACAATAAAAAGTGCAGGAGCACACTCAAGAGGGAAATCAGAAGAGCAAAAACAGGGTATGCGATGAATCTGGCGGATAAGGTTGAAGATAATCCCAAGAGGTTTTATAGCTGTACTGACAGTAAAAGGGTGGCTAGGGAGAGAATAGGTCCCCTTAAAGAACAGCATGGCCGTCGCTGTGTGGAGCCACAAGTGATGGGGGTGATTTTTAATGAATATTTCTCCTCAGTGTTTACCGTGGAGAGAATCATGCATGCTAAGGAAATAAGGGAAGCAAGTGGGGATGTTTTGGACTACATACATATTACCAGAGAGGAGATGTTTGCAGCCTTAAAGGACATTAACGTGGATAAATCCCCTGCATCTTTAACCACTGGTGAAGTTCCAGAAGACTGGAGGATGGCTAATGTTTAAGAAAGGTAGCAAAGATAAGCCAGGGAACTACAGGCCAGTGAGCATGACATTGGTTATTGGAGAAGATACTGAGGGACAGGATCAACCAACATTTGGATAGTCAAGGTCTGATTAGGGATAGTCAGCATGGATTTGTGTGTGAGAAGTCATGTCTGACAAATCTTTTAGAGTTTTTTGAAGAGGTAACCAAGAGGTTAAATGAGGATAGGGCAGGGATGTGGACTTTAGTAAGGCTTTTGACAAGGTCCCACACGGCAGGCTAGTCATAAAAAATAGGTGACATGGGATCCAGGGAAAGCTAGATATTTGGATTCAAAATTGGCTCGATGGTAGGAAGCAGAGGGCAATGGTTGAAGGTTGTTTCTTGGACTGCAGGCGTGTAACTAATAGTGTGACACAGGGGTCAGTGCTGGGACCTTTGTTATTTGTTATTTACATAAATGATCTGGATGTGACTGTTCAAGGCATAAATAGTAAATTTATGGATGATACAAGATCAGGAGGTATCGTTGATAGCGAAGAAGGTTATCAAAAATTACAGAGGGATCTTGATCAGATGGGGGAAGTGGGCTGAGGATTGGCAAATGCAATTCAATACAGAGAAGTGTGAGGTGTTGCATTTTGGAAAGACAAACTAAGGTAGGACTTATATAGTAAATGGTAAGGTCCTGAGGAGTGTTGTGGAACAGAGGGACCTAGGAGTACAAGTACATAGTTTGTTGAAAGCGGCATTACAGATGGACAGGGTGGTGAAGAAGGCATTTAGCGTGCTGGCCTTCATTGGTCAAGGCATTAAGTATAGGAGTTTGGATTTTATGTCATTGATGAGACCATACTTGGAGTATTGTGAACAGGTTTGGTCACCCTGTTATAGGAAAGACATAATTAAACTAAAAAGTGTGCAAAGAAGATTTAGGAGGATGTTGCCAGAACTAGTAGGCCTGAGTTATAGGGAGAGGTTGGCCAGGATAGGACTTTATTCCTTGGAACATAGGAGAATGATGGGTGACCTTATAGAGTTATATAAATCATGAGGGGCATAGATAGGATGAATGCATATAGACTTTTATCCCAGGGATGGGGAATTGAAAACTAGAGGGCATAGGTTTAAGACGAAAGTGGATAGATTTAAGAAGGACCTGAGGGGCAGAGAATGGTGCGTGTATGGAATGGGCTGCTAGAGAAAGTGGTTGAGGCGGGTACAATAGCAACATTTAAAAAACATTTGGATAGGTACACAGATGGGAAGAGTTGAGAGGGATACGAACCAATTGCAGGCAAATGGAACCAACTGAGCAGGCACCGTGGTCAGCATGGAATACTTTGGGACAAAGGGCCTGTTTCCATGTTGTATGACTCTATAAGAACCTTACAAACCCTGTCAGAGGCTATACCTGGATGGAAGGAACAGACATTTTGTATCTTCAAACCTTGAAATTATTAGTAGGGCAAAGCAGAATTGATCATTCATAAAGTAAAACAAAACCAACCCAACATCTGCAAATGATAGTAGGAACTGCAGATGCTGGAGAATCTGAGATAACAAGGTGTAGAGCTGAATGAACACAGCAGGCCAAGCAGCATCAGAGGAGCAGGAAGGCTGACGTTTCGGGTCTAGACCCTTCTTCAGAAAAAAATTGTTATCTCAACATCTGCAAATGTTGTTAATGTAACGAAAGAGTAACTGAGATTTGTTTTCATCCATTTACAGAGCTAATAACTGTCTTTTAGCCCCTGTGAAAAGTGCATAATTTGATATAAATCAGCGGGGCCAAAGCCTTTTATGGTTCATGTTCAGGGGAATATATTTTTATTAGACTGATGTGGCAAATTTATTTTGGCTTTACTTTTACTTTTGTTTCCAACAATGACATTCTATTTATTCTTCTATTAAGATAAATTCAAAAATTGCAAATATATCTCCAATTTCAGTTCCCATATGCAGAATGTTTTAAACATTGATAATCCTAGTTTGATTAAACTATTTCAAACATAATTATGCCCTTTTTAATTATGAGCTGGACTGTTTGGATGCATTTTAAAATTTTCTGTTGGGATATGAATGACATAGGCAAGGTCACATTTATTGTGCATTTCTAGTTGTCAGGATAAGATGAACCCACATATCACGAAGGAAGAACCTGGTGTATGCTTTGCTGCATAATCTTGGATGATGAACTTAAACGTGACAATGTTGACATTATATGGACATTCTTCTTTTGGTTGCTGAAAAATCATAACAGAGTGACAAGTGTTGTTGGTTTGTTGCTGCAGTATATTCTGTTGCCTCAATGTGTCTAGCAAAAAGGCTCTATATAGAGCACAGTGACACATCAGTGTCCTTCTGAATGGTGTGGAGCTTTGAATCTTATTGCTATTACATGATCCAAGAAAGCATGGCCTTAGGCCTTCCCCACACTCAGCATCCTATTGAGTAGCATGCGGCCTGCACAGTTGACATTCAGAAAAATCTCTCTCGAACAATGTGGGTAAGATATTAAAGCAGTATGTTAATGGATGGGTAATCCAGAGACTTGGACTAATAATTTGTGAAATTCCAAGAAGGCAGCTGGGGAACTTGAGTCCACTTAACTAATTCTGGAATTTAAAAAGTATAAGCATTCTTAACCAAGAAATTACCAAATTGTCATAAAAGTCCCTCAGATTAACCAAGGTTCTTTAGGGAGGCAATGCTGTTATCTGTGGTCTGATTTATACAAGTCTCTAAATGCTCAAAATGGTTAACTCTGAAAGCTACCTAGCAAGTCATACAGTTACATAGGATTAGTTTGGATGTATAGCATAGAAACAGGTTAATAATCCTAATGAGTATCCAACAGTGTTTATATTCCACTCTAGCCCCCTCATGTCTAAATTTCTCATTGTCACCCTCCATTCCTGCTTCCTGCATATACTTGTCTAGCTTTTCCTTAAATGCATTTACACAATTCACTTTAAGCACTCTTGTGGTAGTGAGTTCACATTCTACCATTCTTTGGGTAAAGACATTTGTTCTGAATTTTCTGTTGGATTTCTTGATGACTATCTTACATTAATGGCATCTAGTTATGCTCTACTTTCTGTCTGTATCCACTTTTCCATAACTCAGGCCTCATATCTTTGTTTATCAAGAATAAACAAAATAAAAAATATATTCACATTTTCCTGATTTGCATGGCTGGTATCATCCTTGAAAATATTCTCAGCACCCTCTCCGGTGCTTCCATTATTCCTTCTATGACAGTGAATAGAACAACACACAGTACTCTTAATGAAGTCTAACCAAGGTGCAATACAGGTTTGAAACAACTTCCCTTCTTTTCATTTTTGGGGTTGTGTCTTTTTTTTGGCAAAGTGTATGTTCTATCAAGATTTTGGGAGGGTTTTCTGCCTCAAGGACTCTCAGCTTTTCTTACTGAACTTGCCTTGTCACCCCAACCCAAATCTTCTGCCATTCCCAGAACAAGCCACTACTCCTACAATTAACCAGCATCCCTTGCACCCACGTCAACCTTAAAAGCCCATTGTGCACCCAGACAACCACTGTCAGTCCAGAGCTGCCCTGTTTGACTCCTGACTTTTCCTCAGACATGAGGAAATTGGCACCTTGCTTTGTGGAGGGACATGGGGGATCTGTTGGATAGGATGGTGTACGGGCACGATGTTCTCTTCCCCCAGGACCGCCTAGCACTGTAGGAAGAAGGTCAATGGCCTTCTCCACTCTGCCAGCATAGATGCCACCATCTTCCCTCCGATACCTCACACTCACGGTACGTCTGCGACGATTCTAATTTCTCATTAAGTCTCAAGCTCTACCACTCACCCATGTTATTGTAACTTTTCTTGCCACTGCACAAACGTCTGAAGTCCATTTGTGGAAGTGACGTCCACAACCAGAAATCAATGCATCAGTCTCGTTTGGTGAGCATGGAACCTCTGAGTGGCTGTGCAGCTTAGAGGGAATATTGGCTCTCGTTATTGATCTCAGCATCTTCCATCACCCACTATTACCCACCTCAATCCCTGACAACACTAACCTCGCATGCCCCTTGTACTGCCTACTCACATGCTCGAGACACCTCCCCACCTACACCAAAAGTAACAGCACCCTTCATCTCCCTTAAGACTTGCCTCTCTCTCAGTGGAAAACAACCCACATAAAGCAGAAAGATGGCGGTAGACTACCCAACATTCAGCTGCTCACCCCTGAAGTGGAGATGATCCTGACTCTGACTGCATAAGCTGCGGACTGACTATTTCCACTGCCCTGGGCTCATATTGGACACTGCCTTTGAATTGTGGTGCTGACACCTCTTGTGCGACAGATATCTCCCATGGCTTGACTGAAACCTGCTGACAACCATGACAAGTTTTCTACTTTTCTGTCTGTACTAAACTGCAATACAAGACAGCAGTAATACTGCAAAAAGACAAGGCCGGGAGATATGGAGCAGGGAAAATGAGAGCATCCAGGTATACTCAGAGTGAGTGAGCAAGTGCCATGAGGGTAAGCAAAAAGCTGGAGATGGAGATAACAAGGTGTAGAGCTGGATGAACACAGCAGGCCAAGCAACATCAGAGGAGCAGGAAGGCTGACGTTTTGGGCCTAGACCCTTCTTCAGAAATGAATAAGGGTCTAGGCCTGAAACTTCAGCCTTCCTGCTCCTCTGATGCTGCTTGGCCTGCTGTGTTCATCCAGCTCTACACCTTGTTACCTCAGATTCTCCAGCATCTGCAGTTCCTACTATCTCCTAAGCCGGACATGGATCCAGGGCATGAGCTGGGTGTATGTCACTGAGCACATACTTTCCTTGCTGCGGGTTGACAATGATGGCTGCTGGTGCAGTCTGAGATACAGCATTGAAGTGCAAAAGTGTCCTGTAAGTAATTGGAGATGTGGTGCCAGGGGTCTTGCAGACTGGTATATGTTGGATGCCAGTGTCTGTAGACATGGTGGGTGTGTGTCTGGTACCCATGGAACATGCCCTAAGATGTTGACGCCCAACTCCCTTCACAGGAAGCAGTGAGTTGAAGTCTCCAGGTACCCGCTCTGATTTCCATGTCGAATTTTGTCAAAGTTTACCTTATTTGGCCCACTTGCTAAGACAGGAAACTGAACATTAATGAGGCACGTTGGGCAATTAATAAGGTATTTAACAAGCACCATTCCCCCCTTAATTGGTAACTTGCCGGTGCCTATCAAGAAACCTGCCTTGCCACTTGTCAAAAATATAAACAATGGCGTGAGATGCTTTTGAATCAAGGTAGGCCTCACTAAACCTCTCACACAATCTCAGAAATCTCACCATAGCCCACATCACTCAGTCACCTATAAGATTCCACTGTGTGTCTCTAGAAATAAAGTCTGGTGTTTGATTTGCCTTTTATGGGCTTTTTAATTTCTGGTTCATCATTTAGTGATTGGTATATTTGTACTCCAAGATCCCTTTGTTCCTCCATCCCAAATATATATTTCAAGTCATGTGCGGCCTCTCCATTCTTCCTACCAAATTACACCACCTCATATTTGTGTGGAACTACATTTGGCAATTATTTGTCCATTCTCCAAGTTTATTCCATCCTGTCATTTGTTGCTATTTTTTTCTAAATACCGAATGTTCTGCCCACAATGTGATGTCACACACCAATTTATAAATTGTGTTTC
The DNA here is from genome assembly GCF_021869965.1 of Rhincodon typus. Taxonomy (NCBI): domain Eukaryota; kingdom Metazoa; phylum Chordata; class Chondrichthyes; order Orectolobiformes; family Rhincodontidae; genus Rhincodon; species Rhincodon typus. The sequence continues at coordinate 63,638,223 of NC_063336.1, read as the reverse complement.
TAATTCCAAAATCCAAATCATTAGTGTAAATTATGAACAGCATGGTCCCAGCATTTGTAGAACACCACTCCCCATCTTCCACCATTCTGAAGAATAACCCTTTATTCTAACTCATCACTTTCCACCTTGAAACCAGTTAATAATCCATTCCGAAACTTGCTCCCGATTCCATATTCTCTGACGTTATTCATTAGTCTATTATGGGGCACATTATCAAAGGCTTTTTGAAAATCTAGATACATCATATCTCTGGCTTACCTCCCCCACCCTATTTACTTTCTCTGCTACCTCCTCAAAAATTTCAATATTTAAATTTGAATTTCAATATAATGTGTCTAACAAGACTTTCCCTTATAAATTCCATGCTGATTACTCATTAGTATGTTTTTCAATTCTAGATGTTCTTTTATTCTCACCTTAAGTAGGGATATTTATTTGCCAATAATTAGCTATCTGTTGGTCTTCTGGCACTGCATATTTTCCCAACAAGTTGGTGCTGCACAATGTGGTACGTGCGAGGTTGTCTAGTCTACTTTGGCAGAAGCACCAAAAACAATTATTTGATGGGAAAGAAACTGTAGGACTCTACAGCACAGAAGGATATGTATGCCCTTGTACATGAACCACAGAGGGAACATAGAAGTACAGCAAGTAATTGGGAAGGCAAATGGAAGGTTGTCATTCCCTCTGATACCGGGTGAAAATCCTGGAACTATGATGTTTCTCCACGTAAGATGCAGAGTCATGATGTGGTAACTCATTAGCACCATCCAAGGGCAGTTAGGGATGGGTAATCAATACTGGCTATGCCTTTGTGCTCTCATCCATGAACAAAATGAAATAAAGCTACCACGTAGCTTCAACCTGTCAAGATTTAAAATATTGTTTAGCACATTATTGCTTTTGTTCTATTTTGGTCAGAATTGAGATTGATCGATTGGCTTTTGGGAATGCTGCATGATGCAAGTTCAAACACAAAGGTTTTTTTTGCTGAATTATACCAGAGGTTAGAATGAGTAGATGTAAAATTGTTCAGATGCTGTACGACAAGCCTGTTAATCAAATTAACTGAGCTCTTTATTAATGATCACATCATAAATAGCTGCAATGTGTTTTTCATGTGCAAGTGTTGTCAGTCAATGTCAGAAACATTTGAACCAGCAAAGTACTCTATATAAGAGTTTTGCTTAGGACAATTATCAATGGCCTATTTTCAGATATCCAAACTTACAATTAAGTAAACTTATACAAGTCTGCATGTTCATGAAGTAGTTTATTTCACTTGAGGCCTCAGCCGGGTGTAAAAGACCACTTTAAAAAGGAATCACCAAAACTCTACAGTGCAGGAAGAGGCCATTCATCCTATTGAGTCTGCACTGACCTTTTGAACAGCATCCCTCTCAGACCCAACTCCCTCACCCCATCCCCATAACTCCACATTTCCCATGGCTAACCCACTTAACCAGCACATCCCTAGTTACTATAGATAATTTAGCATGGCCAATCTAACCTGCACATCTTTGCAGTGTGTGAGGAAACCAGAGCACCTGGAGGAAACCCAAGCAGACACTGGGAGAATGTGCAAACTCCACACAGTTGCCCAAAGCTGGAATCGAACCCAGGTCGCTGGTGCTGTGAGGCAGCAGGGATAACCACTGTGCCACCTAGGCATAGGAGCAGGCAAAATCTTCTCAGTGTCTTAATTAACAATCACTGATGTATGTGGGAGGTTACTGTGAGCAAATTTCCTCCATGAGAGCAGAGTCAGCCCTTCAAATGTAAATTAATATGTAGCACTTTAATGTATCAAGATAACTAAAATTGCAAAATAAATGTAAGTTTAATCCTTTAACAAATCAGTCTGATGCATTTTATCACTATAATACATATTTTTATTGATAAAAGTACAAAAGGCAAAGTCTCTTCGTCTTTAATGTGCTTCATGTTTCAAAAAAATCCTGTAGAAGTTAAGTTCATCACAGAATACATACAAAAGAAAATTGGCCAATTAATGCAAATTAGCAAAGTTCTAACCAGGTCAGGTAAATCTGCAAAATCTCAACAATTTAAAATACTTGTTGAATGTAAAAACTTAAATAGTTTGTTGGTAACAAGTTATTAAATTACTTCAATTGTATTTCATTTTTGCAGGGGGTTTACCAATTTAAAAAATAATTGGATGAAACAATAAGGTTCAATGGTTTATAGACCTGGAAATTTGAATATAAATGCAAATTTAAGCATTGCTAAATAATAATGATCAACACTCATGTAACATTTCTTTTGCTCAGAACCGACTGAAACAATTACATTAAGTATTCTAAACATTTGGAAGCTAACATACAAACACTTCAGATCATTCCATGATTACAGTGGGTCGAAACAAAGTTTAAAAAAAGACAAGTAAGAAATCCAAGTGGTCAATATGTTCATATTGCTATTCCACTCAAAAATGTTTTTAAAACTAGGAAGTATGCTAGCAATTTGAAGAACAATTTAGATCACCATCTGGATTATAACATCCAGAAATTCTGGAAATTCATTTTCTAGAAACCAAAGTTTAAAAAAAGTGGAGAACAGGATTATCCTCCAGAAATTAGAATACGTAGATTCAAGCTGAAAAGCAGCTTACACAATTAAGATTGATAATAAATAGATTTGAGAATGTTTTGCTGAAAAGTTAATTAACAAATTAAAGCTTTATTGGGCGTTTTGAAAAGGTACACATCACTTCAACTGCGTTCTTTTGACAAGTAGATTATTTCATATGATTTCAGTCAAAAATCTAGATATTACAGTTTGAACTAAATTATACAAACTAATTGCAATAGAACTTGCAGAATAAAACCGTAAAAGTTCTCTTCAGTCTAAATAAACATACTGCATGGTATAAAGAAAAACAAATGAAAGGTGTCACCAACAGATTTCTATGATTGCGCATTTAGTACTATTTGGTTTATTGTGTGAAATACTATGTTCAAAATCAGTTGAACTAAGGGGATGACTTATTACACATTACTGTAGCAGTTCATTTTTGACTGAAGTGGTACACAGCGATTCTAACCATCGAAGAACAAGACATAACTATGGCACATTGTTTACAGCTAATTTTCTCTATTTGCATTACTTGTATCATCCAATAGACAGTATGTACAATATTTTAAAAATGTCTTAAAGAAGGATTCTGCCTTAAATACACACCATTCTTTTTTACTTCACAGTATTAGAACTCCTGACAAAATGCTACCAAATTATTTTATTGTGTTACTGGTAGGGCGACACCAGTGGACACCTGGCTGGAAGGGTTAGCTGGAGAGGCACTGCTTGCTGGTTGTACTGCCGCTGCTGGCTCCACCTTACTTATATGAGTCACAAATCGCAATCGAAGTTTTAAAGCTGGCCTTAGCGTACAGATTATTTTTTCCACCTAGAAACACAGAGCAGCAAGATCACAGAATAAGATACTTTTAGGCAATACTTAGATATTTAGTTTCCAAATTTAAATGTTTAATCAGTTGGCCAACTTCTCAGTGATCCAATAACTAGCACTACATTCTGAAAATGGAGTGGTGCATCTCAAGACGTTTCTGTGCCCCTCAAAAACCACTACTGCCTTCAGCCCTATTACCATTCACTGATGCTTGCTGTCAGATGAATTGTTGAGTGTGAAGTATGCATCTTATTGACCCAGTGGGTGCAATGTAGAGTAGATTAATATTGTTTAGAGTCAACATTTTCTTCAATGAGGAGGTATGCAGACTCCCCGAATCCTTTGCTTGTCTGGTATCTGTACATGCAACTGCTAGCATGGTAGGAGAAAAATAAATGAGCATAATTTGCATCATCCTTTTCTCTGCCAAATTTCATAATTTTACACTTGTTTATAATGTAGTGGCATTTTCTTTTCCAAAATCTGATATGGCCAGAAACTAGTGAATTTCTAACTATTGGGAGCAGTTGATGCAATACCAATTTAGTCTCATCTGTAAACCTGAACACAATTTCTTCTCATGAATAATTATTTATACATTGAAACTTGTGGCAGCCCACTGGTAACATATCGCCAACCTAATCGCTCATATAAAATTTGTTTATATCACCATTTACTGATTCATTTAGCATACTCTCATCAATCTCATGGGCTTTGATTGTGCAAATTAGTACATTGTGCAGCATGGTTTGGTTGGCAGAGCTCATGTCTGTCCAAATCCTACTCCAGAGACTTCAGCCCAAAAATCTAGGCCGAGTCTCCAGTGCGATACTGACAGTGTGCCTCTGATGAGATATTAAGCAGTCACCCTGTTTACTAAAATGTTGGCTGTAAAAGATCAATGGCCCTACTTCAAAGAGAAGAGGCATTATCCCCAGTTCCTAGACAACATTGATCTCTCAGTTAATAAACATTATTGTCATCTGTGGGAGCTTGGCTGTAGGTAGATGGGACATCATGAGGTCTTTAAGATGTGAACATTAATGGCTTAATGAAATCCAGACCAATAACATTTCTCTATATCCCTTACAGGTGGCCAAGCATCATCTCCCATTCCTTAAACTAGACTGATGCCTCGGAATGCGTTTTATAGGAATTAACCAACCAACATTTCCAAAGCCTGACCTAATGATCTAGAGAAACACATTCAAGTCCTCAGAATGATAGCAGCAAAACTTAAAATTGAAACAATTAAAGTTTGCAATAAAAAGAATTAGTAATAGTGACCAGGAAACTACAGAAATTTTGTTAAAAACCCATCAGATCCATAAGATCCTACAGAGAAGGAAGGTTTACATCCTTAATCCCTTTGGTTTATAATTAAACCCACAGAAATATAGTTGAGTCTTTCCTACCCTCTGAAATGGCCCAAGTCACGCAATTGAATCAAAAAAGCTGCAAAGAATTACAACAATAAAGCCAGACGGGTTACCTGGTACTACTGACTGGAGATCCAGATTCATGCATAACAGAGGGACACTGAGTCAATTTAATAATATCCTCATTAAAATACAAGGACCTGAGCCAAAGTTTGCACAGATCTGTCAAACAACGCCATTAGATATGCTGGGCATGCATAGTCCCACCAACAGGATAGGCCTACGGGAGATTGGTGACACTGGGGTATAAAGTACAGTTTTGAGTCTGTATCCTATGATGTTCATGGACAGAGTCAAAAATGAACAAGAAACTATTTATTCCCTCTCTCCATTGGTAAATCAGTGTATCTTCATGTTGAACACCATTTGGAAGAAGGACTGAGAGTGGCACAGGCACAAAATATACTGTGGGTGGAGGACTTCAATGTCCATCACTACCACTCATTCTGGTTAATCCCTTAAGGACATATCTGCCGTATTGGATCTGCAGCTACTCAAAAGGTTCTGCATAGGCTGATTGGCATGTCAGCACTTCACAGAGCAATGATTTCTGGTTTTGGACCACCAAGCCTTCTGGAAATAATGTCCTTTCTTTACATTTAGGATACCCTCTGTTGTGTTGAGTGGCAATACAGTCATGCAGTTCCTTCAAAGCTGCGTGCGCGTGCGTGCAACTGCTCTGAGGGTCTGTGCATGGTGATCGATCTGCTGGCACTGACCTCCAATTCTGGCAGCTGCTGGTATACATGGACCTTGAAGTTCTGTGCAGCCGAATAAAAAATTAGAGCAAAAGCTGGTGTCATGCTAAACAGCATAGATTCAGACCAGATTTAGCAGCTCAAAATTGGATTCCGAAGAATTGACTATCCTTTGGTGAATAATTTTTTCCTGATTTTACTCCTAAATTTAAGATTGTCTCCTTGTTCTGGATTACACCAAAATTACCCAATTTGTCTTATTCACATGATCTTTCTGCTACTCCTTCAAAGATTGCAGGAGGACATGCCAGGAGCAGCATCAGGCATCTTTTAAAAAAAGATGGCAACTTCATGAAATCAGAAATAGAAGGTGCTACAGAAAGTCACTAGGTTTGGCAACATCTGTGGAGAGAAAACATTGAATCCAAACAGTCATAATTGGATTCAAAGTGGTTATTGGCTCAGTTATCCGGATGTTTGGTTTTAATGCATTGTAACACCAACAGCATGGTTTCAATTCCCACACTAGCTGAGGTTACCATGAAGGACTCTCCTTCTCAGCTTTTCCCCTCACCTAAGACATGGTGACGCTCAGGTTCAACCACCACCAATAATGTCTGTTTAATGAGAGATCAGCTCTATAGCCTACTCAGACTACAGCAACTTTACTTGATACGTTAACATGATAGTGTAGTGAGGAGTGAATAAACTCAGCCAGAGAGCTGAACAAGCTTTTGAATTGTCATCAGTGAGACACATGCCCAAAATGCAGCGTAAAGTCAATTCATGTCCCATGTACCAGTTAGCTGAGGTTAAATTTTATTAATTTTAGTTTGCTTGTTGCAGTAAAAGTTTTATAAAGTGAAACCTTGTTTATTATTTTTGTTGGATCTTTTGGGAAATTAATCTCTTCCAAAAAAAATTATTGGTCTCTATGGGAGCCTAACGCAACCTTTAGACACCATTGCTCTGGTGCCATTTCGTACAGGGAGTGGACGGGGACCTTTCTTACTTCTGAAATACCTGAAGTACACTCTCAAGTTCTGCTTTATGTTAGAAGCAATGTTTTCTCCTCACTACTTTTTGCAGCCTTCATTAGTTCTTTGACATTTTTTAGAATATCTTACTGGATCTCTAGATCCATTCCTTTTCCTGAAATTTAAAAATATCGCATGCTTTATGTTACTCCTCAATTTCTTTCTTAGTAATAGTGGTATTGCTCTTTTACTTTTATTTGTTATTTTGTTCCATTGCTCAGGGATAATTTTTTAATCTCAATATTATCCCTTTGAAACTATTTTATCTTTCTTCTATACCTACCTCCCCAGTGTCTATTTCCACTTTTTTGATTCATTCACAGGGGCGTGGGTGTTGCTGGTTGGGTCAACATTTATTGTCCATTCCTATTTGCTTCTGAACTAGATGGTTTGCTGGAACCTTTCTGAGACCAGTTAAGAGCCAACCACATTGCTGTTGGTTTGGAGTTGCACGTAGGATGGCAGATTACCTTTTTAAGGGACATTAGTGAATCAGATGGATTTTCACTACAAACAACAAAAGACGAAAACACATGTTTGCCAATAAACTAGCTTTACCAGAATTCCGGATTTTTCAGTACATTAAAATTTTACCACATCTACCATGGTGGGATTTGAACTCTCACCTCCTGAGCATTAGAGTGAGACTCTGGACTACTAGTCCAGTGACATTATCACTGGTCCATCAACTCCCACATGATAACATTCAAATTTTCTCTTTTATATCTTTATAAATTGGACTTTAACCATTTATTTTCTACCCTTATGTCTACCTCATGGAAAGGAGGACTAGTTAGTGGACTTTTTTTTCCAATGCAGTGCTGACAGGCCATGAAATATGCCACGAGAGGAAAAGAAAATGCTGGAGGCAGTATACCCAATGAAACTAGAATTATTTTGCAAAGCAAAGCTTAAAGCAGTAGAAGAAACAACCTGTAAATGAGGCAATCCAGAATAAGTTAAACTTAGGAGAAAAATTTATTCACCAAAGGGTAGTCAAAATTTGGAACTCTTTCAGGAGAGTGAGCATATACAAGCAATTGAAAATTTGAGTAAGAACAATAGATTTTTATTAATTGAGTTTTATGCACATGGAGAAACAGGAGTTCAATTACAATCAGTCCGTATAACTGAATAGTGAATCATGCACTCCCACTGAAGTACTCCACTGGGCAGCATGGCGGCTCGGTGGTTAGTACTGCTGCCTCACAGCACCATCGACACTGGCTTGATTCTAGACTTGGATACTTGTTTACGTGGAGTTTGCACATTCTCCTCATGTCTGCATGAGTTGCTGTGGGTGTTCCGGTTTCCTCCCACAGTTCAAAGACATGCAGGTTAGGTGGACTGGCACGGTAAATTGCCCGTAGTGTCCATTAGCCATGGTAAATGTGGGGTTAAGGGAACAGAGTGGGGGAGGGAGTGGAGGTGGATCTGGTGGGATGTTCTTCAAAGGGTCAGTGCAGACTCTATGGGCCAAATGGCCTCTTTCCGTACTGTAGGGATTCTATGATTCTAATGCCAGAGCCATGCCGAACTGAATGGCCTTGGTCAGTACTATAAAATTCAATGATTAATTTATATTTAATTCTTAGTTTTCTATTTTTATTCCAGCTACTCCGTAATTTCATTTGGCTTATTCGAAATGTCATGTTTTCTATTGTAGTTTTTTTCAGTTCTTATTAATTTTGGAAATTTTAGTGTAATCTATATGCAAGACATTTATTCAGATGGCTGCAACAAAAAAAAACAGAAAAGAATGAGACAGAGTTTCTTTTGTCTGTAATTTATAAACCAAACATACTAGAATGTCTTTCGAGAATTATAAAGCATAGAGTCAGTCAATTTTCATTGGTCAATGGTCATGAAAACAAACAGGTGATTCACCAACATTTATGGTTACCGTTTTTAGACACAAATATCATTTCAAACTACTCACCTGATCTTTAACGCTGTCTCCAGTAAACATGTATTTTACATGGTACAGAAAATCACAAATAGGATCCATATAGCTCAGGTGCTTTGTGTTTTGGTCTACATTCTGTAACATCTCGTAAAATGCAATGCCAATCTGCAGGAGATAAGTATTAAAATCAGTTAAATTTATCAGGTCTGTTAAATCCATTCGCTATATTCAATGTAACGTTCTGCTGTAGCTAAAAAAAGCAGTACACACGAGGGATAGTTAAAAATTCTGATCATATTTTGACAAATGCCTTTACTAAACTCTACTCTGTTATCAAGTATAAAATGAGCATTCAAACCTGGCCTAACCTTGTTCATTCGAGCTTCACTGATGATAAAGATGACGAGGAGATAATTATGGAGATAGTAGGAACTGCAGATGCTGGAGAATCCGAGACAACAAGGTGCAGGGCTGGATGAACACAGCAGGCCAAGCAGCATCATAGGAGCAGAAATGCTGACGTTTCGGGCCTAGACCCTTCTTCAGAAATGGGGGAGGGGAAGGGGGTTCTGAAATAAATAGGGAGAGAGGGGGAGGCAGATAGAAGATGGATAGAGGAGAAGATAGGTGGAGAGGAAACAGACAGGTCAAAGAGGCGGGGATGGAGCCAGTAAAGGTGAGTGTAGGTGGGGACTTAGGGAGGGGATAAGTCAGTCCAGGGAGGACGGACAGGTCAAGGGGGCGGGATGAGGTTAGTAGGTAGGAGATGGGGGTGCGGCTTGGAGGTGAGAGGAGGGGATAGGTGGGAGGAAGAACAGGTTAGAGAGGCGGGGATGAGCTGGGCTGGTTTTGGGATGTGGTAGGGGGAGGGGAGATTTTGAAGCTTGTGAAATCCACATTGATACCATTGGGCTGCAGGGTTCCCAAGCGGAATATGAGTTGCTGTTCCTGCAACCTTCGGGTGGCATCGCTGTGGCACTGCAGGAAGACCAGGATGGACATGTTGTCTGAGGAATGGGTGGGGGAGTTGAAATGGTATGCGACTGGGAGGTGCAGTTGTTTATTGCGAACCGAGCGTAGGTGTTCTTCAAAGCAGTCCCCGAGCCTCCGCTTGGTTTCCCCGATGCAGAGGAGGCCACAACGGGTACAGCGGATGCAGTATACCACACTGGCAGATGTGCAGGTGAACATCTGCTTGATGTGGAATGTCTTCTTGGGGCCTGGTGAGGGAGGAGGTATGGGGGCAGGTGTAGCACTTCCTGCGGTTGCAGGGAAAAGTGCCGGGTGTGGTGGGGCTGGAGGGGAGTGTGGAGCGGACAAGGGAGTCACGGAGAGAGTGGTCCCTCCGGAAAGCAGATAAGGGTGGGGAGGGAAAGATGTCTTTGGTGGTGGGGTCGGATTGCAGATGGCGGAAGTGTCGGAGGATGATGCGTTGGATCCGAAGGTTGGTGGGGTGGTACGTGAGGACGAAGGGGATTCTTTTTTGGTTCTTATTGCGGGGACGGGGTGTGAGGGATGAGTTGCAGGAGATGTGGGAGACATGGTTGAGGGCGTTCTCGACCACTGAGGGGGGGAAGTTACAGTCCTTGAAAAACGAGGACAACTGAGATGTACGGGAGTGGAATGCCTCATCCTGGGAGCAGATGCTGCGGAGGTGAAGGAATTGAGAATAGGGGACGGCATTTTTGCAGGAAGGTGGGTGGGAGGAGGTGTATTCTAGGTAGCTGTGGGAGTCGGTGGGCTTGAAATGGATATTGGTTTCTAGGTGGTTGCCCGAGATGGAGACAGAGAGGTCCAGGAAGGAGAGAGAGGTATTAGAGAGAGGTATTAGGTGAACTTAAGGTTGGGGTGGAAGGTGTTGGTTAAGTGGATGAACTGTTCGAGCTCCTCGTGGGAGCACGAGGCGGCGCTGATACAGTCATCAATGTAACGGAGGAAGAGGTGGGGTTTAGGGCCAGTGTAGGTACGGAAGAGGGATTGTTCCACGTAACCGCCAAAGAGGCAGGTGTAGCTTGGGCCCATGCGGTACCCATGGCCACCCGCTTTGTCTGTAGGAAGTGGGAGGAATTGAAAGAGAAGTTGTTGAGGGTCAGGCCGAGTTCGGCTAAGCGGATGAGGGGGTCAGTGGAGGGGGACTGGTCGGGCCTGCGGGACAGGAAGAAGCGGAAGGCCTTTAGGCCATCTGTATGGGGAATGCAGGTGTAGAGGGACTGGACGTCCATGGTAAAGATGGAGGTGTTGGGGACCAGGGAAATTGGAAGTTCTGGAGGTGGTGGAGGGCGTGGGTGGTGTCACGGACATAGGTAGGGAGTTCCTGGACCAAGGGGGAGAAAATGGAGTCCAGATAGTTGGAGATAAGTTCGGTGGGGTAGGAGCAGGTGGAGACAATGGGTCGACCAGGGCATTCAGGTTTGTGGATTTTGGGAAGGAGATAGAAGCGGGCAGTGCGGGGTTGGGGAACGATGAGGTTGGAGGCTGTGGGTGGGAGGTCACCTGAGGTGATGAGGTTGTGGATGGTTTGGGAGATGATGGTTTGGTGGTCGGGGATGGGGTCATGATCAAGGGGGCCATGATCAAGGGAGTGGTAGGAGGTGGTATCGGAGAGTTGGCGTCCGGCCTCGGCGATGTAGAAGTCAGTGCGCCATACTACAACTGCACCTGCCTTGTCTGCGGGTTTTATGGTGAGGTTGGGATTGGACCAGAGGGATTGGAGGGCTGCACGTTCTGCGGGGGGGGAGGTTGGAGTGGGTGAGAGGGGTGGAGAGGTTGAGGCGATTGATGTCTCGACGGCAGTTGGAGATGAAGAGGTCAAGGGAGGGTAGGAGGCTTTGGGGTGGTGTCCAGGAAGAAGGGGTGCATTGGAGGCGGGAGAAGGGGTCAGTAGAGGGAGGGTTAGGTTCACGGTTGAAGAAATAAGCGTGGAGGTGGAGGCGGCGGGAAAACTGCTCTATGTCCAAACGTGAGCGGTATTCGTTGATGTGTGGGTGGAGGGGGACAAAAGTAAGCCCTTTACTGAGGACTGACCGTTCGTCCTCAGTAAGGGGGAGGTCTGGGGGGGATGGTGAAGACTCGGCAGGGCTGGGTGCTATTGTACCCTCTGGAGCTGCTGGCTGTGGAGGCTGCGGGCGGAGCGACGTCGGCGTCGGCTGCGGGCGGAGTTGCGACGGCGGTCGGCGGAGTTGCGTCCGCGTCGGTGATGGGGGGAGTGGCGTAGGCGGCGGCAGCAGCGGTGACGGTAGGCGCTTCTTCAGTGTCTGTGGTGTTGGTCTCGGAAATGGAGGCAGTGGCATCGGCAGCAATGGCGTTCGCTGTCCCGGAAGTGGGGTACCCAGCGGTGGCGGATGTGACGTCATCTGTGGGTTCTCCGACAGTGGCCTCATGGCCAATGGTGGCGGGCACATTGTGGGGAAGGTCCTGGGTAGGGTTGGGGATTTGGGGGGTGGAGGAAGCTTCAAAATCTCCCCTCCCCCTACTGCATCCCAAAACTACTCGTCCCCGCCTCTCTAACCTGTTCTTCCTCCCACCTATCCCCTCCTCCCACCTCCAAGCCGCACCCCCATCTCCTACCTACTAACCTCATCCCGCCCCCTTGACCTGTCCGTCCTCCCTGGACTGACTTATCCCCTCCCTAAGTCCCCACCTACACTCACCTTTACTGGCTCCATCCCCGCCTCTTTGACCTGTCTGTTTCCTCTCCACCTATCTTCTCCTCTATCCATCTTCTGTCTGCCTCCCCCTCTCTCCCTATTTATTTCAGAACCCCCTACCCCTCCCCCATTTCTGATGAAGGGTCTAGGCCCGAAACGTCAGCCTTTCTGCTCCTATGATGCTGCTTGGCCTGCTGTGTTCATCCAGCTCTGCACCTTGTTGTCAAGGAGATAATTACAGCAGTTTGTAGCAAAAGGCCATATAGAAGTATACTTGGAGAGATGCAGCAGAATACATCGTCAAGGAATCAAATTTGATCAAACTGCCATTAGAAAGGGAATGCAAAAAAGGAAGTTGACGGTAAGATCATTCTTTATCAGAATGGAGCCACCTTCCAGCTGAGCCAATTCTTCATACAGTCATAGAGACATATAGCATGGAAAGAGACCCTTCGGTCCAACTTGTCCATGCTGACCAGATATCCTAAACTAATCTAGTCTCATTTGCCAGCATTTTGCCCATAACCCATCCTATTCATGTACCCACCCAGATGCCCTTTAAATGTTGTAATTGTACCATGAAGGCTGTAACAAAGTTTGAAACACAATATAAACAGTGGAAAGTTCAGATGTCAAAGAATTCAATGCTAGATGTACATTTAAACAAGGATGTCACTGAAAGCTATGAAATACACAAGAAACACGTAGGATTGTCTCAACATTCCAACGATATTGCAGTCTGTAGCACCAAGCATAGTAGTATGACATTGATACCCAAAACGAGAAAAGGCATTGCATATATTTGCTACCATGTAGGAGGAAGAAATGGTTAGAGAAAACATACTCAAGAGCTTAATTAACAGAATTGTAATGAATTCAGAGGAATGCATCATTCGTAGATAAATAAAGTAATTAAGAATCGTATTAAATTGAAAGAAACACTCTGCAATCCTGCGAAGATTCATGGTAGGTCAGAGGATTGGGTAGACTTTAATCCCAACAAAGAATGTCTTAAGAGATCATAAAGAGGTAGAAAGGATATGAAAGTTGGTTCGTGGTATAAAAAGTAAGAGTTTCTTCACGTATTTGAACAGGAAAGTGTAACTAAAATTATTGCAAATCCTCAAGATTGACTGAGGAATTAATAATGAAAAATAAAGAAATGGCACAAGCTTTGAACAGATGTTTTGTGCCCATCTTCAGGAATAGAAACTTTCCTAATAATAACAGAAAATGAACAGGTGTTAGAGATGAACTGAAAACAATCATCACCAGGAAAAAAGGTACAGGAAAAACAGACAAGCAGTAAACTCCGTGGCGCCAAGGGATGTGACTGTGCTGGTACATGAATCACAAGAAGCTGGTATGTGAATACAGCAAGTGATTAGGAAGACAAATGGATAGATGGAATTTATTGCAAGAGAAATAGAATATAAAAAGAAGTTTAACTGCAGCTGTACAGATTGTTGGTGAGATTGCATTTGAACTACTCTGTACAATGTTCATCTCCCAACTTGAAAAATATTTATAATTGCTTCAGAAGCAGTTCAGGGAAAGTTCATTAATTCCTGCAATGAAGAGCTTACCTTGTGAAGAAAAAGGTTGAACTTTGGAGTTTAGAAAAAATGAGAGACTGTCTTATTGAAACTTAAGATCTTGAAGGTATTGGTTATGGTTGCTGTCCACACAAAGTTTACCCTTTGCTTTTTGATTGGGGGAGGTAGGGGAGTGGGGAGACACTGGGGAGAAAAGAAGAGGGACTAAAACAAAAACAAAGGGATATAGTTTAAGATTAGAAGGTCTCCCTTTCAAGAGTGTTTTTCTAACCTGGCAGTGGGTCATTAGAATTTAGAATTCAGTTCCCAGAAGGTAACCAGATCAGCTATGACCCTATTAAATGGTGGAGTCAGCTCAGGGGATAAATGATCTATTATATTTCCAAATCCTATGTTCATGCTCCTATGTTCCTACAAAAGGATCCAAATGGCAACCACAGCAGCATGAGACTTGAAATGTCCTTTAAGAACTTATTATTAGGAAAGAAAGAGTTGGTGGTTTATTTAGGGTCCAGAGTCAACTTTGAGGACTTACATGGCAACTCTCTCCTGACCCTCTCCTATTGCGCATTTGCCTTTGCTGAGTTCATCTTGCTGGCGGGGCAGGACAGGACAGGACAAACCCAGGGTTGGTGGTTGTGGTATCTAGGACATTGAATGCTAGGCATGATTCAATCAAGTCATTGCTCAACTAGTCATTTTGCAACTTTACCAAGATGTTAGTAATGAAAAAGGTTTTGCAGTATTGGGTGTACCATTTTTGTTTCCAATATTGAAGTCCATCTGGTTTAAATCCTGTACAATTTTTCTGTAGCTGTTTAGTACAACTCAGTGGCTTGCTAGTCCATTGAGGCTAGTTAAAAGTAAAGCACATTGCTTGGGTCAGTAGTCACATATAGACCAAAACAGATTGGCCAGATTTCCTTCCCCAAAGAGCATTACTGAATCAGTTTTTTTTTAAAACAAATCAGTAGGGGAAATCAAGGGCTATGGGAAAAGGGCAGGAAAGGGGATGTGAGGAATGTTGAATCAGCCATGATCTAATTGAGTGGCTGAGCAGACTTGACTGACCAAATGGCCTCCCCCGTTCTTTATTTCTTACCATCTTAGAATTTTTATAGTTTTAAGGCACCCTTACTGAGACTAGCTTTCAATTCCAGATTTTTACTAGTTTAATTTCAATTCCACCACTCATTATGATCACAGTGGCACTATCTCCCAATGGCACGTTTTATTTTCAATTCTAATTCTGAGACGTAATTCTGCACAAATTTAAACTGAGAAATGCCAAACTAATTTTCTATAATTACGCTCTGTGGTTGGTTGTCACAAAGTCCAAGTTAACTTTTGAAATTCAGACTAAAATTACATTCTCATGCACAAAGCACTGACCTCAAGCATACATCGGGTTCTTTCTTGCTGGAACCGTTGCAGAAAAGGACCAACAAGATGATAAATGTACAACAACTGGAATTCAGTCTTCACCAGTGGCTTCAGTACTTCTGTGAGAAATCTGAGGAAGACAATCAATTTATTTTTTTTTGTTATTTGTTCTAATTTCTAACCTTCTACTCTGCTTTGGATTCAACTATCGATTTGTATTGTAACCAGATGATGGAAACATAAAAACAATCTCTTTGCTCAACAATCAGATCCAGGCTCATGCACTTCACTTAATCACTTGGGGGTTCTGACAAACATGTCCATCCTTGGTGACGAACTGTTCAAATTGTCCTAGAATGAATGACTGAAAGGTTCCATTGAAACTGCAAAACAAATTTTACCATTCCCTGATAGGCGGTGTGTATTTATTTAAACAGGTGAAGATATTCTATGTCTCTTTTTTTTCAAAGAAGAAAATATCTATAACATTGAGTTATTCACTTGACCATGCATTTCAAAAACTATTAAACTTTATGAAATAGTTATCTGAAAAGTTTGATTTTAATAGATATTGAATAAACAAACAAAAAAAAGTTATGAACGCCGACCTATTTAGTTCAAATTCAGCTGAATTCTCAGAAGAAATTATATCTAATAATGAAAATCACTGGCTCAGCTTTAGATAAAAAGACTCATGAGGACAAAAGACAATTACTTCAATTTATTTCCAAGGAATTCTAAAGAGCTAAACTACAACACCTCAGGCCAGTGCTATAAAGGTTTTATGGTCCTTCTATTTCTGAAGAACTGAATGTTCCAACATTGTTTATATATGCCATACATCCCTGCCGCAACATCCATTAAGAACATTATGCCACATCTAATTGTTATTAATGCCAGTAATTTTAACTCTCATTTCCAATGTCCTCCAAAATTCAAGGAATCAAATTATGCAGCACATTTATTATGATAAAAAAATCCACAATTTGATATTCAAACAATGGTTCTCAAATTTCAATTAGGGACATAACTGCTTCAGAGTTAACAAAAATTCTTGTCTTCAGTTAATGAATCAACAGTAGTTTAATCAAGGGGATCCACATTCAATTATTTAAATTAAATGATATTAAATTAACAAAGCTTATACTTTAACCTTCATGACCCAACAGATTTCAATAGATATACATTAATGACTTTTTCTTGAAGTTCATGTAACAAGTTAGCAGACATTTAGACTAATGCAATTAGACATTGGAAATGCAGGAGTAGGGCAATGGGTCTGGGTGGGATGCTCTTTGGAGGGGCGGTGTGGACTTGTTGGGCCGAAATGGCCTGTTTCCATACTGAAGGGATTCTATGGTTCTATGGATTCATTACAAAGAATAAAACAAATGTTGTATAGACTGAAGTCAAAATTATTTTGCTTGTCACAAACATCAAATATAGTAACCCCACGTATCCAAATTGTTCATATTTTAATTAACTGTTGTATCACAATAATACACACACTGGATGTTATTTAAGATTCAGATTACTTTCCCCAGAGTCTTGTCAAGCTCTTTTCTTACTAGGATCCACCTCTCATAATGCTATAACATATTGCAACAAGTCTGTATTGAATTCCAATCCAAATGCAGCAAATTCCCTATTTCACCATGCTGGCACCATCCTAAGCTATAGCTCGTCAAGCAGATCAAGTATCCATTGGCTTCAACTCGGATATCATCTACCTTATCTTTGTTTATTGAAATCCCCTTTTCCAGATCTTAATTCCATTAACTCCTCAAAGGTCAAGGTCTCTAACTTCTGCATAACCCATGTTTCCCCCATATCTCCTTCGATCCTACAAATAAGTTCTCTAATGCCACCAAGATCACCCAAGTCTGCAGTTGTCCAAACTACTGGCATCATTAAATGCCTTGTTCATTGAGAAAAGCTTCCTATCCTCAACCTCATCCAGAATGAGCACGTTGACGTACCAATGTTCACTATAATCACTGTTGAGAACTTTCTCTGCTTAACAAGTGATCTCTCCCTACTGCATTACATGCTTTACCATTTGTTCCCCCAAACTGTAGAAATTGCCTGTCATTTATCTGAGACTATTCTCATACTTCATTTGTTTCATACCGTTTGAACATTTTACTAATTCATCCCAAGGGCTCGTTGTTTTCCACCCATGCCCTATCCCTAACCTTCAACCTCATGTAGTCTTTTACTAATTAATTCCCTACATTGGAGTACAGGTTCATAGTTCCTTGAAAGTGGAATCGCAGGTAGACAGAGTAGTGAAGGCGGCATTTAGTATGCTTGCCTTCATTGGTCAGTGCATTGAGTATAGGAGTTGGGATGTCATGTTGCGACTGTACAAGACTTTGGTTAGGCCACTTTTGGAATACTGCATGCAATTCTGGTCTCCCTGCTTTGGAAGGATGTTGTGAAACTTGAAAAGGTTCAGAAAAGATTTACAAGGATGTTGCCAGGGTTGGAGTGTTTGAGTTATAGGGAGAGGCTGAATAGGCTGGGGCTATTTTCTATTGCACGTCCTAAGTTGAGAGTTGACCTTATAGAAGTTTATAAAATCCTAAGGGGCACGGACAGGGTGAATAGTCAAGGTCTTTCCCCCAGGGTGGGGGGGTCCAAAACAAGAGGGCGTAGATTTAAGGTGTGGGGGAAGGATTTAAAAGGGACCTAAGGGACAATGTTTTCACACAAAGGGTAGTGTGTGTGTGGAACGAACTGCCAGAGAAAGTGGTGGAGGCTGTTACAATTACAACATTTAAAAGGCATCTGGATGGGTATATGAATAGGAAGGGTTTAGAGGGAAATGGGCCAAATGGTGGCAAATGGGAATAGATTAATTTAGGATATCTGGACGGCATGGACAAGTTGGACCAAAGGATCTGTTTCCGTGTTGTATATCTCTATGACTATGTTATAATTTTCACCCGTACTGAATTCACATGAATAGGATGAAAATATCACTTGAGATACTGCACTCCAAATAATGAACTGAACCAAGATGGGTCTACATATTTTAATGCCGCACTCGTGCAAGAATATTTATTACCTTATGTTCATTGACTTCTTATCGAATCACAAACAAGGAAAAATTTATTCCTGTAACTGAGTTCCTGTTTCTTCCCAGTTAACCTTTCTCATCACCTTCAGTTTGTCTTTACAATTTTCATCCATGTCTCAATCTTAGCTTGTCACTGAATGTTTTATTTCCCCATGCTTATTTCTGTTACTTTCATGTTGAATCTCCCTTCTGTTTGTATCTTATTTACTGATTTATGCATTGTAAATTTTTTGATTCATTCAAGATCTGGGCATTGCTGACTGGGTCAACTTGCATTGTCCATCCCTAACTGCTCTCAAGGTGGTGGTGTTAAGCCACACAGCTTATAGTAATCAATATGGCTCAGTGGTAACGTCCTACCCATAGGCCAAGAGGCCTGGGTTCAAGTCCCTCCTGTGCCAGAGGTGTGTAATAACAACTCTAAATAGTTATTGATTGGTTAGTTAGTAATTGATGAGAAAAACATGTTAAATTTAAAAAAAAAGTCAATATATACTAGTTGGAGATGGGCAGCAGGAATGGACAGGGCTTGTACGAATAAAAGGAGAAATTAAGAATTAAAGTCTGGGTTAAAATGTCAAGGCGTCATTTAGAATGTATCAAAACCAGAAATTACTGGAGAAACTTAGCAGGTCTGGCAGCATCTGTGGAGAGAAAGTATAACATTTTGGGTCCAGAGACCCTTCTTCAGAACAGATTGTAGAAAGGACAATATATGTGGTATATATGCTGAACATGATGGTGAGAGGAGAGGGGGGAAAACAACAGGTGGAGATAGAGCGCAGAGAGAGAGAGTGAGACTAGCTGTTGGGCTGACAAGGGAATGGGTGATGGTCAGATTGGGAAAATCAATAGCCGCTAATGGGGACCACCAGTAGTTGACAATGGGTTGATTGTGGTAGCAGCCCATGTGATT
>NC_063336.1:63606306-63618629 GCF_021869965.1 Rhincodon typus | reverse complement strand
AGCAAGAGGGTAGAGACAGAAGGAGCAAGTGGGTGGGGGAAAGCAGCGGATTAGCTAGAGAGGAGGAGGGAAAGGAAGGAGGGTGTAAAGAGATGGAGGGAGAGGGGACAGAGGAAAGAAGAATTACAGATCAAAGACACAGACTATTGATGCTAGGGCATAATGCTAATCGGAACTGATTTTCTTTGTGAAAAGTGAATGTTGCGCATTTAACAACATTAAAATTTGCGTTTATGTGCCAGGAGAGGAACCTTTGCTGCCCAAAGTCAGTTCAGGGATTCCCAGACAACAATGGAAAAAACAGATATCAGACATTATGACTCAGCAGAACAGGATAGGAGAGTAACTTGAGTGGCTCCTCTAAAACTATAGGCTGACTGACAGCATGGTGTTACATATAACTTGTGGTGTGGGGACTGCATTACAAAATAAGTAAGAAAACCTTACCTTAAACAGTTATAGCATTAGATGCATACCCCCCAAGCTATTTTATTTGTATTCATTCATGGGATGCGAGTGTCGCTAGCTCGGCCAGCATTGTTACCCATCCCTAATTGCCTTTGAGAAGGTGTTGGTGAACTACCATCATGAACGGCTATTTCCAAGTCAGGATGGTGAGTGGTTTGGAGAGAAACTTACAGGTGGTAGCATTCCCATGTATCTGCTACCCTTGACCTCCTGTAGTTATGGTTCCGTAACTATAGCATAAGGAGTCTTGGTGAATTTTTGATGTGCATCTTGTAGATGGTACACACTGCTGCTACTTAATGTTGGTAGTGGAAGGATGTTTGTGGATGTAGTACTAATCAATGAATAAGGCTGCTTTGTGCTTTATGGTGTCAAGCTTCTTAAGTGTTTTTGGAGCGGCAAGTAGGAATATCCCGTCACAGATGGCTTGCGCGTCGCAGAAGGTGGACAGGATGTGGGGAGTGAGGCGCTGAGTTACTCTAGCAATCTTGCAGCAAGAAAGAGACAATTGGTGGTGGTTTAACCGGAGGCTCACCACGCCTCATGTGAGGGGAAAGCTCGAGAAGGATAATCCTTTGCGGTAACCTCAGCTATTGCAGGAATTGAACCCATGCTGTTGGCATCACTATGCATCACAAACCAGTTAAATCAACCTTCAAAGTAGTGGTCTTGAACTACCACACTAGGGGGGTGGGGTTCAAAATGGTCAGCGACCAGAAGGTGTTGTTGATTATAGATTCATGGACGATCTGCGCTCTATGCACTATAATCTACGATACCTGCTGGTTGTTAACCATTTTAATTCCCACTATAATTCTTTAATGTCCATCCTGGGCCTCCTCCAGTGCCACAATAATGCCACATGCAAACTGGAGGAGCAACACCTCATATTCTGCCTCGGGAGCCTACAGCCCGATGGTCTGAACATAGAATTCTCCAGTTTTAAAATTTCCTCACCCCCAACCTCATCCCACGTCCAACCCTCCCTCTCATTCCCGCCTCCTAGGCTTGACACAACCTGTCCATCTTCCTCCCCACGTATCCACCCTTCCCACTGACCAATCCCTACTACCCTTACCTGCAGAACCTTTCACCATCCCACCTACCTTCCCTCAGCCCCACCCCTCCCTTTATTTATTTCCCAGCTCCCTTCCCCCTCCCCAGTTCTGATGAAGGGTTCTGACCCGAAATGTCGACTTTCCTGCTCCTCTGATGCTGCCTGACCTGCTGTGTTCTTACAACCTTGTTCTAGGTATGCATCCAACCACAGCAGTGGCCCCTCCAACCCAATTTCCATTGACCCTAGTTTTGATAGGGTTCCTTGATGCCACAGTCAACCAAATAATATCTTATTTTGCTCATTACAGTAAGATTTAAAAATTTAAATCTTGTGGTGAATTTTCTTTAAGCAGGTCGCTAGAAATTCATTTTTTTAAAAAAAATTATTGGTCTCAATGGAGCTCATAAAGGACTGAAGTATGCAAACATGCTGAATTTCTATCCTGACATTAATTGCACCATTATTTTATTTCTTTCACCCTTCTTTTTTGAAATCTCTACAACGGCGTAGGAATTTTGACACAATTATAATGAGAGAATTATTAATATTTGTCTATGATCACGCATTGTAAGTTTTGCTGGCCAAGCCAGTGCTTATTACACATCCCTAACTGCTCTTAAGAACATGGCAGTAGGGTGCTCTCTTGAATTGATGCAGTCCATACCAACGGGCATACCAACAGTGCTATTAGGGAGGGAGGAAATTCCAAGATTTTGAGCTAGTGTTTGTGAACAAATGGCAATACAAGCCCACGTCAGGATTCTGCGTGGTTTGGTGGGAAGTAGTATTATAATAATGCATATTATGATATTACAATTTATATTACAAGTAACTACAAAGACACTTGAGTAATGAGACATCAGCAGAATGTGTAATGATAATGTCTGTTCACTGCATCCATGTGAAACTGAGTTAGAGACACCAAAGCAAGGTCAAGAAATTGAACACCACAAAAACCAGGAAAGAACAATCCTGGGAGAAATCAAAAGTTCTGGGAATGAATACTAGAATGCTAAATTGGAAGTAAATGAGCAGACCACAGAGTTTAAACTCTATATTGGTCAGTGTCTGTGTTATCAGATAGGCTCAAAAAGTTTAGAGAAAGATTAAATTGCAATCATCCTCAATGAAAGCACAGGAACCTAGGGAAGAATAATGGAGACCAAAAGATCAAATCATAGCAAAGCTCATGTATAAGGGAGGAGAAATTGAAGTAACTTTGTTTTTTTTAAAAAATCCAGATGTTCTCTATTAAGCAGCAATGTGTACTTCAACCAGAAATTAATTCACAAGGTCAATGAGACTGCAGATGCAGACTAAGTAAGTGAATTTTGAAGAGCCAGTTCTCAAGGTTGTTAACAGCTCTGGCAACATTTTCAGAAGAAGTACTACATTAGCCTCAGGGACAATGCATACACCAAGTGCCATACCCACTCTTGGACAAAATTGAAGATGAAATTGATCTATGTTTAGGCAAAAAGTAATTCCACCAATAACAGTACCAAAAAGATGACGTTCCAGAATAGTTATAGCAATAATTCAATAAGGACCTGTGTAGATCTAACTCAACTGAATAAATCAATCAAATGAGATTCATTCAATATCCTCAAGTGGATGTTGTTTAAGAAAACTAACTACGAGTATCCTTTTTATCTAAGTGGAGTTGAACAGGAGATTCTGGCAATTACCTCAGAATCAAGACTCCTAAAGTTAACAACCTATAAACATATTTTTGGGCATTACAACTTTAATAAATTACCCTTAGAATAGTATCCACACCACAGATTTTTCAAAGAACAATATCAAACACATTAGAAAGCGTTGTTGGGCTAATACGTAATATGGATGATATACAAATGTTTGGAGCCACAAAACACAGAATTAGAACAGTTATGAAAGTATTTCAGAAATAAAAACCTAACATAGAAAAAAAAGCTAAGAGTTTGCACAACGATGAATAAAATTTCTTTGGCACATAATCAAAGTGACCGAAGTCACAGGTGAAAAGGTTTTTCTCAAAGTTAGCAAAGATAAATGAATCTCCCAGTTAGATATTATGAAAGGGTCAACAATAATAATAAACAAAATCAAACAACTTCGGATTTCAATAGAATTCCTAGTACAGAATGACTGACATCCACCTAACACAAGGGCAGCTGATGCATCTTCAACAAGATCAGGGTGTAATCTTTCAAGTGCAGAAGGATAGGAAGTATAGACCAATCTACTGTGCTTCTAGATCAAAAACTGGAACAGCAGAATGCAGTGATTTGGCAACAACATGAACATTTGAACAAATTTTGGATTTTGTATTAGGCTTACATTTGAAATTGAAAACAGATTTTTAACCATTGATCACTCTTCGAATACAAAAAAACCTAAGATGTCACCAAGATTCAATGTCTCAGCTTGAGGCTATTGAGCTATGACTTAATAACTGAATAGATAAAGAGGAGGTACCAGACGACAGCAAACACACTGTCAAGAATACCAATAAATGTTGCAGAGAAAGTAAACAGACAGCACAGAAGAGCTTGAAGCTAGCACATCAGAAGTCACAGAACATTTACTGGCTACAGAAAGAAAACCACAAGAAATTAGGGAACAAAAGATGTTTTTTTTTTAAATTCATCCATGGGATATGGGTCGGGCCAGCATTTATGGCCTAATCCCTGGTAGCCCTTAAGAAGATGGTGGTGACCTGCCTTCTTGAACTGCTGCAGTCCATTTTATACAAGTGCACCCACAAGGTTGTTAAGGGAGTTCCATGATTTTGACACAGTAACAAGGAACAGAAATATATTTCCAAGTTAGGATCATGGGTGCCTTGGAGGAGAGCATGCACGTGCTGGTGTTCCCATTTGTCTGCTGCCCTCACCCTTTTAGATGGTGTAGTCATAGGTTTTGAAGGTGCAGTTGAAGGAACCTTGATAAATTTCTGCAGCACATATAGCTGCTACTGTGCATCGGTGAAGCAGCTGTGACCTCTAATAATCATAACAAACTTCCTTTGTGTAAGTTATGAAACCCACCAGTGGAGAGATCTCCCCTGCCCCATTCCTGATTCCTGTTGAGTCTAGTATGGTAGGGATGCAAGGGCAGAAACTGCCACCTCTCCTCTGGAGTTCAGTTTTTTCTCCCATGTTGGAACAAAGGCTAGAATAAGGCCAGTAGTTGAATAGCTCTGAATGAACCCAAACTGAGCATATGAACAGGTTATTGCTATGCAAGTGCTGTTTGACAGCCTTTTAGTTAATGGCGTCTTCCATCACTTTACCAATGATCAAGGGTAGTTTAATAGGTTAAAGATAAAAGTTCTTCATTAACTGGCATACATTACTACTCAAGATGGATTGAGGAAAATGACAGAAGCACTCAAGAAAATCTTGGAAACACATAACACTCTGAACATTCTATTCCAAGACAATGGTCTACAGTTTACAAATGAGTATTTCAAGACATTTGTATGTGAATACAACCTTATTCAATCCACAAGTTAAAACCACTATCCTCATTTGAGTGGAGAAGCCGAATAAGTAGCTCATACAATCACAATATTATTGAAAAAGAATAAAAGACTTCTATCTTGAATTTATTAAATACTCACTGCAGAGTATGACCAGAACTGATAATGGGTAGGAGATTGAGAACATAACTTGCTTCTCTGTCGCAGTAGCTACAGCTAAATCTCAAGGAGAATGATCACAAAAGGGAAAAGGTGTTAAGAAGATCAAAGAAACGAGCAGGCTAGAAATTTTAATACAAGATACAGAACACAATTGTTATCAAAGCTACAACCTGCGGAGAGAGCATAGCTAAGAGATCAACAGAGAGACAGAATGATCACAGAAAAAATCAGTAGGCAAGATTGTGTTAGGTTGAAACAGATAAGAGATAAATTATAACACACTGATATAATTGAAACGAAACCAGCAGGAATATGGAACTATTCTCAAGGCAAGAGGAACAACAGAGCTCAACCACCATCCAGGAAAAGAAAACAATTCAGAGCAAAGAAAGGAAGAGTGCAGAGCATTAATGACCTCAGAATTAAATAAAACAACATCAGAGAGATGGGCCAAGGTTCCAAGAGCATCAACCCACTGAGGTCCGAGACTTTGGAGGGGAATATGTTTGTGAACGTCATCGGTGGGGATAAAGAGATAAAGACTTTGGGTCAGATGCAGCGTAATGCTGCATTAGCAAAAAGTATAATGATGTAATGTTATGCAGAGATTATGATTATGCAGAGAGATCTGGAAATAAGCAGAAACCAGAGTGCATGGGAATGTGTGCATTTACCATAGTGTGAATAAAGAGTTTTAAGGAAAGCATTCTGGAATGCAAAAAAAACAGTACTTAGCAACAAAGGACTTAGGAACAGGAGTAGGCTATTTTGCCCTTGGAACCTGTTCCACCTGCAACCAAGATCAGGCTGATCTGATCACGGTCTCAGCTTCACTTTTTTGCCTGAACAGTACAAGCCTCCACTTGTTTATTGATAGAAGTGTATCGAACTCAGCCTTGAAAAAATGTGAAGGTCCAGCATCTACAATATTCTGCAGAAGGAAATTCCCCGATGACGCTCCAAGAAAAATAATTCTTCCATGCTGCCTGAAAAAGGAGATCTCTTGTCCTTAAACTATGTCCCCTAGTTTTAGTCTTTCTCCACAAGAGGAAACATCCTCCCAGCATCCATCCTCTCAAATTGTCTCAAGATCTTCTGTTTCAATAAGGTTACCTCTCATTGTTCTAAACTCTAATGATTATCGGTCTAACCTGTTCATCCTCACTTCATAAGATAAGCCCATCATCCCAGGAGTGAGCCTTCTCTGAATGTCTTTATTTGAAAATCATATCGTTTTTTAAGAGACCAGAACTGTACACTTTTCCACATATGGCCTCAGCAACACCATGCACAGCTCCAGGAAAACTTCCTGACTTTGATATGCTATTCCCTTTGCAATAAACAACAGCATTCTATTTGCCTCCCTAATCACTTCTTGTATCAGGATACCCATGATATTTCTGTGCCACCAGGTTCTGCAATTTTTCTCCACTTAAGTTACTGCTTTTCTATTCCTCTTGCCAAAATGGACAAGATCACTTTTACCCATGTATCTGCCAAAATTTTGCCCACTTAACCTGTCTCTGTCCTTTTGAGACTCCCTACTTCCTCTTTCCAGCTGCTCCCTGTTTAGTTCTAGAACATAGCACTCAAAGAAATTGTCCAGAAAGACTCTACAAAGTCATCTTTCAGGCTGCTTTTGAAAATGTGATTCAACCAACGTTGTTGCAAAACAAAGTCACCTGTGATTATTGTACATCCCTAATTTATTGCTTCCTGTATGCTGCAATACAGTACAATTACTATTTAATGGACCATAAACTATTCCCACAGGCATGTCTTAAGTTTACTATTTATTTGCTCCAACCAAAATGAATCCGCACCTTGGCCTTTTGAGCTAAATTAATCTATCATTACTGTACTAATGTCATCCTTAATTAACAGTGCTATCCCATCTTATCCAAACTTCCCAGGATTCTAATTTGTCAAATTTCATGTAATATTTGAGCCCAGCTTTCTCATCTTTCGAACGTGTCTTTGTAATGCAAATCAGGTCACAAAGATTAATCTCTATCTGTGCTAACAATTCATTCCTTTTTGTTACTTTACAGGCCCCTTACCAGCCTCACTTGCATTTCTACCCCCCTGTCACTGACCACTTTCCAAATCACAAAAAACATGTTTTTTATTAATTTACAGGATGCAGGCATTGCTGGCTGGCCAGTATTTTATTAGCTGCACCTAGTTGCACTTGAGAAGGTGGTGGTGAGCTGCCTTCTTGAAGCGCTGGGGAGTCAGGAGGTGAGTTATTTGCCGCAGTATTCCTAGTCTCTAACCTCCTCCGGTAGCCACCTTATGTATTTAGCAAGTCCAGTTGAATTTCTGGTCAATGGTAACCCCAGGATGAGTGAAGTCCCTTTTATCTGGATTTGTTGATAGTGGGAGAATTCAGAGATTGTAACACTATTGAATGTCAAGGGGTAATAGTTAGATTGTGTCTTATTGGAAATGATCATATCCTGGCGATTGTGTGGTGAATGTTACTTGCCAATTGTCAGCCCAATCCTGGACATTGTCCAGATCTTGTTGCATTTGAACATGGACTGCTTCAGTCTGTCAGGAGTTGCAAATGGTGCTGAACATTGTGCAATCCTCAACGAACATTCCCACTTATGACGGAGAGAAAGTCACTGATGATGCAGCTGAAGGTGGCTGGTCCTATGATACCACCCTGAGGAACATCCGCAGAAATGTCCTGGAGCTGAGGTGACTGACTCTAACAATGACAAACATCTTCCCAAGTGCCAGGTGTGACTCCAACCAGGGGGGTTTGCCCTGATGCCTACGGATTACAATTTTTCTAGGCTCCTTGATGTCACACTCAGCATTGATGTCAAGGGTTGTGACTCTCTCATCCTAGGGGCTAGGATCATCTCCTCAAACAAAGTGTCCAGGTAAATTTCCCTTCCCCGAGGTAGTGCGGTGTCTGTAACCCAGTCCCCAGGCCAATGATTCTGAGCTGAAGTTACAAGCACTTACCATAGGCATGTTTTTCCGAGATCGCACTGGTATCTAGAAGTTCCCATATTCTTCAACTACAACCCATACAGTGGCTACCAGAGCAGATTAGAGGCTAGGAGTTCTGCAGCAAGTAACTCACCTCCTGACTCCCCAGTGGTTCAAAAAGGCAACTCACCACCACCTTCTCAAGTGCAACTAGGGACAGGCAATAAAATGCTTCGTTATTTAATTACAATAAACAGCCCGGTATCCGGCTCACATTAGATGAATGTGCCAGTTGCAGCCCAGACCACTCATAAGTACCACCAGTGAGGTGTGATGAAAAGGACAGAGAGTAACAGTCAGCATCCAGCATGAGGAAATCTACACCTCTCAACTGCTGGTTGTGTGGGAAATCTGAATAAAAGGGACTTCACTCTATTTGATTGTTTATTTATTATCTTTATACAATAATTTTATTGCCTCTGCTTACTGTATGACAAAATTATATTAATACAAAGACCATCATCATTTCAAATGATGCATTTACACACTTTCATTGTTCTAAATTCCAGCTGTTTACACACACTCCCATGAAATGATATCTACCAGTCAATTAGATTAGGGCTTATAAGACCATAAGACATAGGAGCAGAAATTAGGCCATTCAGCCCATCAATCTTGGCTGATAAGTTTCTCAACACCATTCTCCTACTTTCTCCCCATAACTCTTGATCCCCTTGACAATCAAGAACCTATCTATCTATCTCCATCTTAGATATACTCAATGACCTGCCTCCACAGCCTTCTGTGGCAGTGAATTCCACAGATTCACCACTCTCTGA
Organism: Rhincodon typus; assembly: GCF_021869965.1. Lineage (NCBI taxonomy): Eukaryota > Metazoa > Chordata > Chondrichthyes > Orectolobiformes > Rhincodontidae > Rhincodon > Rhincodon typus. The sequence goes on along the minus strand of NC_063336.1, from coordinate 63,609,688 downwards.
CTGAAGAGGTTTCTTCTTATCTCCATTCTAAAAGGCCTTTACTCTAAGGCTGTGCCCTCAGGTCCTCGTCTCTACCAATGGAAATATCTTCTCAACATTCACTCTGTTCAGGCCATTCAGTATTCTGTAAATTTCAATTAGAACCCCCCTCATCCTTCTGAACTCCACTGGGTATAGACCCAGAGTCCTCAAACGCTCCTCATATGTTAAACTTTTCATTCCTGGGATCATTCTTGTCAACCTCCTCTGAACCCGCTCCAGGGCCAGTACAGCGTTCCTTAGGTATGGAGCCCAAACTGCGCACAATACTCCAAACATAGCCTGACCAGACACATACAGAGCCTCAGAAGTACATCCCTGCTTTTATATTCAAGTCCTCTCAAAATAAATGCTAAAATTACATTTGCCTTCCTAACTACTGACTCAACCTGCAAGTTTACCTTGAGAGAATCCTGGACTAGAACTTCGAAGTCTCTGCATTTCAGACTTCTGAATTTTCTCCCCATTTAGAATATAGACCATGCCTCTATTCATCCTATCAAGTGCATGACCTCACTTTCCACGTTGTATTCCATCTGCCACTTCTTTGCCCACTCTCTTAACCTGTCCAACTCCTTCTGCAGCTTCCCCGCCTCCGCAATACTAACTGTCCCTCTACCTATCTTTGTATCATCTGCAAACTTAGCCAGAATGCCCTCAGTTCCTTCATCTAGATCACTAATGTATAAAGTGAAAAGTTGTGGTCCCAACACGGACCCCTGTGGAACACCACTTGTCACCAGCTGCCATCCTGAGAAAGACCCTTTTAACCCCACTCTCTGCTTTCTGCCAGACAGCCAATCCTCTATCCATGCTAGTACCTTGCCTCTAACACCATGGGCCCTTATCTTACTCAGCAGCCTCCTGTGCAGCACCTTGTCAGAGGCCTTCTTGAAGTCCAGGTAGATAACATCCATTGGCTCTCCTTGGTCTAATCTGCCCTTTACTTCCTCAAAAGAATTCTAACAGATTTGTCAGGCATGACAAATGAAGCCATGCTAACTTTGCCCTATGTTACCATGCACTTCCAAGTATTCAGAAATCTCATCCTTCACAATGGACTCTAAAATCTTACCCACGATCAAGGTTAGGCTAATCAGCCTGTAACTTTCCATCTTTTGCCTTATTCCCTTTTTCAACAGGGGTGTCATGTTAGCGATTTTTCAGTCTTCTGGGACACTCCTTGACTCTAACGATTCCTGAAAGACTACCACTAACGCCTCCACTATCTCTTCAACTACCTCCTTAAGGACTTTAGGGTGTAGTCCATCTGGTCCAGGTGATTTATCCACCTTCAGGCCAATCAGTTTTACTAGCACCTTCACCTTGGTGAGGCTACCGTACTCTGCCCTCAACTCTCTTGAATTTTTGGGATATTACTCGTGTCTTCCACTGTGAAGCGTGACGCAAAGTAATTATTCAGTTCCTCCGCCATTTCTTTGTTCCCCATTACTACTTCTCCAGTGTCATTTTCCAGTGGTCCAAATTCCACTCCTGCGCTTTACATAGCTAAAGAAACCCTTACAGTCCTCCTTTATATTACTGGCTAGCTTACCCTCATATTTAATCTTCTCTCTCCTTATTTCTTTCTTTCTTTGTTGCCCTCTGCTGGTCTTTGTAAGCTTCCCAATCCTCTGGTTTCCCACTGCCCTTCGCCACATTATATGCTTTCTCTTTTGCTTTTATGCTATCCCTGACTTCCCTAGTCAGCCATGGTTGCCTCATCCTCCCTGTATCACGGTTCTTTTTCCTAGGGATGAATTTTTGCTGTGTCTCCTGAATTACTCCCTGAAACTCCTGCCATTGCTGTTCCACTGTCTTTCCGACTAGGCTCCTCTCCCAGTCAATTCTGATCAGCTCCTCCCTCATGTCACTGTAATTGACTTTATTCAGCTGTAATACCGTTACCCCTGATTCTACCTTTTCCCTCTCGAATTGCAGAGTAAATTCGATCATATTATGGTCACTGACTCCTAAGGGTTCCTTCACCTTTAGCTCCCTTATCAAGTCTGCCTCGTTATACAACATTAAATCCAGTTATGAGGAAGGATCACCGGACCCGAAACGTTAACCCTGTTTCCTCCTCCACAGATGCCGCCAGACCTACTGAGCTTTTCCAGCAGCTTTGTTTTTAAATCCAGTATTGCCTGTTCCCTAGTAGGATCCACCACAAGCTGCTCCAAAAAGCTATCTCGTAGACATTCCACAAATTCCTTTTCTTGCAATCCACTACCAACCTGATTTTCCCAGTCTACCTGCATATTGAAATCCCCCATGATCGCTGTAACTTTGCCTTATTGTCCCGCTGGAATAATAACTAACTTGTTAACATACATTAACATCTATAATCTTCCAGCACCTCAAATTAATTTATGCTACTGATTGAAATTTATTCAAGGCTTTGCCCTTTCCTGCCTCTGTAACATCTTAATCAGCACAATCCCCACCAATCATCTCAAACTGGCTGTTCAGCACCACCATTCTTCCTTGGCTCCACCATCAGCAGCTGTATTGAGGCTGTACTATAACCTAAAATTAATAATCCTCAGCAGCTTTTCACCATCCCATCTTATCTTAAGACCATTCTTAAAAATGAAAAGATTGGACTAACAAAATGCTTCAGGCACAGCTCCCTTCCCCTCGACAGTAGACTGCTGTTATATATTTATTAGATCAGCCTGCCAAACTCTATTCACCTTCATTCTACAAGGAAAACATTGTGCAGTACAATGGCCCAAGAGTAATGGTGCTGAGCTGTGCGCTGCCAAATGAATCCATTGCCAGCAACAGTGCAACTTCCTGCTTAGTTCATAACACAACAAAGTCTGAATGAGGTTATTTTACTCTCAAATGCGACGGTTTCAGCCCAACCTCCCTTGTGATAGAACCAGTACATTTATAACAACGTTATGGATGTTGTAATGCAATTGTTGCATTTTATTTGCAACACAGAATTAAGAGAAGTACTTTTGTTGGACAATTGAAGGTATTACCTGTCCCTAGCACATGCATGATTAAGCAAATAACGAGCTATTTAAGTAGATTCCACAGAAAGCATTTTATTAACGCACAAGAGTTAAAATGGCTGTGGAAAGAAACAATAAATAAATTTAAAGGTAAACACTTGTTCTGTAGAATCGAACTTTTCAAATTTGAAATAACTTCAAGATGTGCTAAACCATTTAAAAGCAAATTAAATGTAGTTAGTGTGTAATCACTGCCATAATGTATGAAAACGTTGGTAATGTGCAGAATTCTTGAAAGGGAGGGAATGGGGGGTGGGGGGAGGGGAAGGAAGAAGAGAGGGAAAGGCGGGGGGCGGCAGGAAGGAAAGGGGGGGGGG
>NC_063336.1:63584845-63605906 GCF_021869965.1 Rhincodon typus | reverse complement strand
AGGCGAGAAAGAGGGAGCAGGTGGAGGCGAGAAAGAGGGAGCAGGTGGAGGCGAGAAAGAGGGAGCAGGTGGAGGCGAGAAAGAGGGAGCAGGTGGAGGCGAGAGAAAGCAGAAAAGGGTCAAGAGAAAGAGTAACAGTAGGGGAGTGAGTCAAAGAAAGAGACAGGCAAAGAGGGAGAGAGCAAGTGGGGAGCATGAAAGTAAGTAACAGCGAGACTTTTGTTCTTTATGCCATTGTGCAATGGTAAAGATCATGTAAAGTATGGTAAATCAATTTTGAACTCCATGCAGGTTCAATGTATTGCTTTACACTTACCCACAGGAACCGATGTCTCACAGTGATAATAACCATTTGGTTGTTTCTTCTTCAGCATTGAGCAAAGATGTAGACAAGTCACAATCTCATCACCCAAATAATGATCTTCAAAATTTTTATAGAGTTCTGGAGAAAATTTCTTAATTCCCTGCAAAAGGTAAATAATTTTGTAGTGTTAATAGCATTGATCATAAGTTTGCAATCATTTCAATAGCAATAGTAGATTTTACATTATTTGTGTTCTGAAAACTTAATTAATTTGACCATTCACAATGCACCAAAACAATTTAATGATAAAACTGCAATTCTCATTTTTCTTCAATAGGTATATTTCTGAAGGAAAATCTGTTTAGTTATCTAATATATATAAATGGGGTGGGTGGTCAGTTAGCTCAGTTGGTTAGACAGCTGGTTCGTGACACAGAGCAACACCAACAGTGTGGGAAAAATTCCCACACCAGCTGAGATCTCCATGAAGACTCTCATTCTCAACCTCTCCCCTTGCCTGAGGCACAATGACCCTCAGGCTAAACCACCACCAGTTGTTTATCTCTCTCTAATAAGAGAGTGCGACTATGGTTGGGAAAGACTATAGCATTTTACATGAATTGGTTGGAAATGCTTTATTTGTGTTGATCCAGGATCCATATGCCATGTTTATGGCTCGTAGCCTTGAAGTTTGTTAAAAGAAGGAAGAGGGCAGGAGATTTAGGGAGGGAATTGCAGCTGAAGTCAATCGTATACCAAATAAAATTATAAATGTTAAAAAGACCAGAGTAAAGAACTTTTTAAAAATTCTTTCATGTCAACAGAATGGCCAGCAACTGCTGCCCATCCCTAAATAACTTAGATCTGGCTTTTTAAACTGCTGCTCCATCTGGTGGAGGTACACCTAAAGTGCTGTCAGGAAGGGAGGTCAAGGAACTTTGACTCAATGGCAGGGAAGGGAAGGCAACATATTTCTGGATGTCATGACAGGGTGTGGCTCAGAGGAAAAGTTGCAGATGGTAGTGTTGAATTTGTGAATTTGGAAGGTCTCAGTGAATGACCCTAGCTAGGTTTCACTATTGTATCTTGTAGATGGTATACACTATTGCTCCTGAGCATCAGTGGTGGAGGGGGTGAATGTTTGTTAATATGGTGCCAATCAACTGGGCTTCGTTTGTCCTAATGGTGTCAAGCTTCGAGCGTTGTTGGAGCTACATTCATCCAAGGACATTAGGAGTATTCAACCACCTCCTAACATTGATGGTGGATAGGCTTTGGGGAAACCAGGAGCCCAGTCACTTGCAGCTGAATTCTAAGCCTTCAATCTTGTAACCACTGTATTTATGTGCTTACTTCAGTTAAAGTTCAGATCCACAGGGATGTTGATGGTGGAGTATTTTACAAAGTTGACGTGGTTGCTAACATTCTGTGAAGATCAGAGGGAGATGGTTGTATTCGGCCATGTTGGATATAGACACATGCTGTGAATGTTACTTGCCACTCATCATTCTAAGCCTGGCTGTTATCAAAGTCTAGCTGCAGATTTCATGGAATGCTTCATTATCTTGGCAATCATAAATCATACCAAAGACTGCAATCATCAAAGATTGTACCCATTTCTGACTTTATGATAGAGGGAGGTTCATTGATGAAGCAGCTGAAGGTGGTTGGAGCTCTCACCTTACCTTGAGGAACTAAGACTCTGTTGAGCCTGGAGACACAGGTTCAAGTCCCGCCTGCTTCAAAGTGCATAACAACATCTCTGAACAGGTTGATTAGAAAATATCGACTCTGAGGAACTAGGGCTCTTGTGGTACAGTGGCAAAGTCCCTACTCCTGAGCCAGGAAGCCTGGGTCAAGTTCCACCTGATCCAGTGTGTTATAACATCTCTAGATTAGAAGGTATCGACACTGTGGAACCACTGGATTCCTGAAGCTGAGATGATTAACGTCCAAAAGCTATAGTCCATCTTCCAATGTGTTCAGTATAACTCGAAGGAATAGATCCCTATTGATAGGGATTTATAAGGCTTTTTAATAAAATTTCATTCATCGCTTACAGAGCCAGCATTTGTTGTCCATCCCCAATTGCTCGAGAGGATGGTGGCGACCTGCCTTCTTGAACCATTGTGGTCCACTGGGTGTAGGCACACCCATAATGCTGTCAAGGAAGGTTTTCCAAGATTTTAAACCAGCAACAGTGAAGGAATAGTTTGGCAGGGTGCAGCTAGTTCTGCAGCACAATTCTTCAGTACTACTGCCAGTTTGCTAAGGACCAATAGGCTCTGCTGTGTCCAGTGCTTTCAGTTATTTCTTGACATCACGTAAATCAAATTGGGTGAAGACTGGCACTTGACTTGCTGGGAACCTCAGTATAGGGAGTGTAGATATCTCAGATTTCTGGGACTGGAGGATATAACTGACATTTGAGGGGTGAAGCAGTAGATGAATTTAAAAACAAGGATGAGAATTTTAAAACCAATGGATTATACAGAAGAGAAGACAGGAAGCCAGCAGGATTGGTTTGCGATGGCAAGTTTAGTGATATACTGAGTGAGTTCAAAAACTGCTGCTTAGATTTAGGATTATACAGACAGCCAGTTTGCAGTGTTGCTTTGAAAATTCCCTTGGAAACATCTTAATCTAGCCTCTTCAATAATGGAGAAGTGAGGCACAGATTTTTAAGTCCATGTATTTGCGTACGTGAGTGAGAGAGAGCGAGAGCACGCGACAGAGACAGCATGCAAGAGAAACTTCACTGCAGCAAGAATTGGCACAACAGTGTTTCCATTCACTGACCACAGGGTCACAGGCACCTCCATGAAGTTGGTACACATCTGTACCAGTAGAAAAACAGCTCAAAGATCACTAAATGGGCTGGGAGAAAATGAAGAATACAGATAGGCCACTGGAATGCAGAGGAAACAATAGTTTGAGATACTGGTCTTATTTCTTGACCAACACAAAGAATATACTTCTTCCAGGATTTATATGAACATATATTAATAAAGCTGTAATATTTCGGTGCATCACATGAACAATTCATAATAAAAGTCTAAAAACATTTAGTAACTGATAACACATTTGCACAGTGCATTGCAGCATTAACATACAGTTATTAATTGAAGATTCAATTCCACCACATTTCTGATTTTTCCTTCATTGCCTTTGACATTTTATATTCTCAGGTTCTCTGGCCAAAGGTTGGTTCTTGACAATTATTCACAAAAGGGTGAAATGGCTCACTCTTGTTCCCAGGTCCTATGACCCTATTCACCGAACCACAACAAAGTATGCTTTACTAGTAGTAGGGCGATGGGACAGACATCAAGTCTACAACAGCCGGAACAGGGATTAAACACCATACCAAGCACATTAATCTGATCTGCACACTAGCGATCCAGACAATTTAGTAAACCAATCAAGTACATAGTGACTGCATGCAAATTCAGAGGCAAAGTAATTTTTGGCAAACATTTGCATAGCTTCTGGTGGGGCTCTGAGTTTCTAATCAAAATGTAGATTTAAAATCTTAAATACATCTATAATCTTGCAAAAATGAGGCAATGTAATTTTACCGGAGATAGTAGGAACTGCAGATGCTGGAGAATCCGAGACAACAAGGTGCAGGGCTGGATGAACACAGCAGGCCAAGCAGCATCATAGGAGCAGAAAGGCTGACGTTTCGGGCCTAGACCCTTCATCAGAAAAGGGGGAGGGGGAAGGGGGTTCTGAAATAAATAGGGAGAGAGTGGGAGGCGGATAGAAGATGGATAGAGGAGAGGATAGGTGGAGAGGAAACAAACTGGTCGAAGAGGCGGGGATGGGGCCAGTAAAGGTGAGTGTAGGTGGGGAGTTAGGGAGGGGATAGGTCAGTCCAGGGAGGACGGACAGGTCAAGGGGGCGGGATGAGGTTAGTCGGTAGGAGATGGGGGTGCGGCTTGAGGTGGGAGGAGGGGATAGGTGGGAGGAAGAACAGGTTAGGGAGGCGGGGACGAGCCGGACTGGTTTTGGGATGCGGTAGGGGGAGGGGAGATTTTGAAGCGTGTGAAATCCACATTGATACCACTGGGCTGCAGGGTTCCCAAGCGGAATATGAGTTGCTGTTCCTGCAACCTTCGGGTGGCATCGTTGTGGCACTGCAGGAGGCAGTGTTAACTTCTGGTTTTTGGGAACTAAACTAGTTTACTTCCGAAAACCTGATCACTTGAACACATGGATTACTACAAATTCAAGCACAGTTCACAAGTCAATCATTCTTTTTAACTACCCCAATTTTAAGTCCATCACTTAAAAACAATGCAATTTCAAATCCATCCAGAGTGTCACAGATATAAAGTGTTCAATTTATGTAACACTACTTGAAGAACAAAGCAAAATGTCAGGTCTACTTATAAATTTTATCTGCTAACGTATCAAACATTTTAACTTATCATTATCCACAACTACATTATCAGTTGACAAAAACTCAACAATTACGAATGATGCAGTAACTGGGTGACGTTGAACCATTTTACTTACTAATAACCAACTGCAAATTGAAAACAATTGATTGTATAACTAATTTTTAAATGCAAAAAGGTAATGGTGAACCTGTTGAGATCTTGCAGGGAAAGTCATGAAGACAAATTTGTAATCTCATGTTTTAGAATCCTGCTACAGTTTAAAGATTCAGTGTTTGATCCTAGTGACTGCACACAAACTGAAGAAAATTTCTGTTGGACTTGAATGTAGATGACAATTGTTGATGAAAGGGAAAAGTGCATTTCTTAAAAGTCACCAACTAATAAATTACTACCTGCGCCAAAAGTGTCCAAGGCAACAAAACAACTGAAAAATAAAAAGTTACATTTGCACTTCGTATACCATGTGCACATCAAAACAATGGAATACAAAGTGTCGACAAGAATCTCACAGAAATATCAGAGCCTATGTTAAGTGTCCATTCGCCATACAATTCTCCTCTACTTTGATCAGCATGTACTTTATATAATAATACATAGCTGAGAGGGAACTGATTAAAGAGATGTCAAGGACCTAATGGATATCATACTAATTTATGGAGTTAAACTAACCAAATAATATACATGCGACCAAGTGGTGAGCACATTATTTCAAATGCCTTTAACGAACATTTCAATTAGTTTCTCTAGCATGATTGCTCTACCGTACTGCAGCCATTACATGTGAAACTAGAAGATCTCCTGTGGCATGAGTTGAAGGATACACAATGTGAAATGTGAAACGCTTGTCTCATCTGTACAAAAACTTGGTGAAACACAACCTGGAGCAGAAGTCTCATTTGTTCATTATTGGGAGTAGGGAAGAGTGAATGTCGGGATAATCCTATTGATTCCTCTCTGCACCTGAACCACAGTGGCATATTTGAGAGACAGGAAGGCAAATGGACATCAGTCATTGTAGGGACTTAAGAGTTTTGTGGTGCGTGGAGCAATATTCGGCAGAATTGCTTGGTATGCTATGCTGAAAAGTTTTATTGTTTTAGCTGGTTAAGTTCCAGCACTATCCCTGCATAACATTTTTAACTCCCTAAGCCTAAATAAGATATTCACTTGTCTGTACTTCCATGTACAAAAATCACAAGTACAAGTTTCTAGAAGCTCTTAAACAGTGATGGGTTTCTTCGTGTCTGCAAAACACGTCATTGAGAAATTCTGGTTGCTATATGTAATAAAATTGTAAATATAAAATTCACAGGAGTCCTACCAGGAAATTGGTGGAAACTCCAAGAAATGAGGCAGAAGTATCATCAAAGAATTTAAGGACTATTCTTTCTGAATTCATGTCAGATGTTAGTAGATTGAAAGGCGAGCACAAGTCTCCCTTCCACGTTGCTTAAACAGTTAATATGGATTGTTTATAGTATTATTCAAGTTAACAAGGTGTCAAATTCAATCAAATGTGATGACTTGTTTTGGGCAAACCACGGTCACACTGGCAAAAAAAAAAGTTACTTTTTTTGCAATTATAGCAGTCATCTTTGATGTGATCACTGCACAATTGAACAAGTCACACTGAATTACATGTACCCAAGAGCAAAATTTATTTCTGTCTCTTTGACAGGATCAAAGAGTTATTCAATGCTCACCATTATTTTTCAAACTATTCGAGGGGGAGATGAGTTTTCTTTGAAAGAAAATAGCACAGAATAAGTCATCACAACTTGGAGCAGAGCCAGGAAATGAAATCATGGGCCCTGTTACTTCTCCTATTTCCACATACCTGCCGTTATCCATGACCTTAACTATCGACAGGTCTGGCCAAGCACATTTGCAATGTGTTTTGGGTAAATAGAATCAACAAGTGCAGTACAGAGAGCAGCCAGTCAGCTCTCGAGTCTATACCAGTTCTTTTGAAGAGAAATCCATTCAGTCCTTCCAACGGGCTGGTTCTTTTGCTAGCACTTCAAATGAAGTTAAATCAGCGTCGTTTGATTATTGACCTTTTGGCCATTGGAAACGGTTCCCATTTTATTCCGTTAAAACCCTTCATAACTTGATACACCTCCACCAAACCCCCAGGCTCCTTTGCTCTCGGGGGAGTAACTTCAGGTTCTCATAATCCCTCATCTTTGGGGTGGTTTTAGTAAGTTCCCTCTGAGCGCGCTACAATGAAGTCATGCAGTAACAATACCTTCCACATTTGAGTTGACATATGGTGTACTTGAGCTCTCACAGAAGCAGAATTTAGAGGAATTCATCGACATTCTGAATTATCAGCTCCCCATTAAACGTAAAATTGAAAATCAGAGGAAAACATTAATTTCTATGATACCACAGATTTTAAATGAGAACATTTGTCTCATCAAGCCTGTCTGCCAATCTACGAAATCTGTTTTAAGGGCTCTTTGTCCCAAGCATCAAATTGCCTGTAGTGCCTGCTACTCATAGTCCTCAACTCCTCAATACTTCAAAATCCATCTCCTCTTTCACTAATCTAGTCTCCAAATTCTGGGGTAGAGAATTCCAGACATTTACTGCCTTCAGAAAAGAAATTCTTTCACGTTTCAGTTTTAAATGAATGACACCTTATCCTGTAATTGTGTCCCCCAGTTCATAACTCCCCCACTGGTAGAAACATCTTCTCAACATCTACCCTGTTAAGCTCACTCAGAATCCTGCATGCTTCAAAAAGATCATAGATCATAGAATCCCTACAGTGTGGAAACAGGCCCTTTGGCCCAACAAGTCCACACCGACCCATCCCCCTATAACCCACCTAAGCTCCACATCCCTGAAAACTATGGGCACTATAGCGTGGCCAATCCACCTAGCCTGCACATCTTTGGACTGTGGGAGGAAACTGGAGCACTCGGAGGAAACCCACACAGACACGGGGAGAATGTGCAAATTCCACACAGGAAGTCGCCCGGCGGTAGAATCGAACCCGGGTCCCTGGCTCTGTGAGGCAGCAGTGCTAACCACTGTGCCAACGTGCCGCCCTAAGATCACATCCCTTTCTTCTAAGCTCTAATGATGAAAGGCCTAACCTATTTAACTGTGTGTGATAAGTCAACTCCTGCATCCCAGGAATCAGCCAAATGAATCTCTTTCGAACAGCATCCAATGCCAGTATATCTTTTCTTAAATTTGGGGATGAAAATTGTAAACAGGGCCCCAAGTGCAGCCTCACAAACACTCTGTACAGTTGTAACAGGGCTTATCTATTTTTAAACTCCAACATCCAAAATTGAATTTGCCTTCTTAATTACTTGCTGCACCTGCTTACTGAGTTTTGGTGTTTCAAGCACAAGAACACTCAGACCCCTATGTGCTGCACTTTGTTTGGAGTCTCTCTCATTTAAATAACAGTCTGGCTTTTGATTCTTCTGACCAAAATACATGAGCTCACACTTCCATACATTAAACTTTACGTGTTCACTCTCTAAACTCATTTCATAGAATCAAAGAACTGTTACTGCTCAGAGGCCATTCAGCCCATCACACTTGCACCAGCTCTTAAAATGAGCGTCAATATCTAGTGCCCATTTCCTGTTTTTTAACCTGCCATATTTTGGCATATTATTTCCATCCAATGCCCTCTTGAATGCCTCAATTGAACCTAACTCCACAGTTCAAGGCAGCGCATTTCATACCCTAACTACTCGTTACATGAACAAGTCTTTTTCTCACATCACCTTTGCATCTTTTGCACATCACTTTAAATCTATGCCCCCTTATTCTTGTTCCTTTTATGAGTGGGAACAGTTTTCATCTATCTGCTTTATCCAGCCCCCACTCATTACTTTGAAAACTTCTATCAGATCTCTTTTCAGCCTTCTTCTGTTGAAGAAGAACAGTTCCAACTTCTTCAATCTATCCTCATTGCTGAAGTTTCTAATTCCTGGAAGTATTCTTGTAAATCACTTCTGCACTCACTCCAATGCATTCACATCTTTCCTATAACATTAGCCAGAACTGTAAACAGTACACCAGTCGAGGTCCAACAAGTATCTTATACAAGTTTAACATCATCTCCTTACTCTTGAACTCAATACCCTTATTAATAAAGCAGATAACACTTTATGCCTTTATTAGTTATACTTCTCCACCTGTCCTACCACCTTCTATTATCTGTACACATATACATCCAAGCCCCTCTGCTCCTGCACTCTCCTTAGAATTGTACTCCCTATTTTGTATAGTCCTTCAATATTCTTTCTACTAAAAGTAGATCAACTCACATTTTTACACATTGAATCTCATCTGCCGCCTATCTGCTCACTCCACCAATTTGTCAATATCCTTTTGGAGTTCCACACTGTCCTCCTCACAATTTACAATTTTTCCAAGTTTTGTGTCATCTGCAAATGTTGAAATTGTCCCCTGCACACCAAGATCCAGATCAGTAATATATATTAGGAAAAGCAAGGGTCCCAATGCAGACTCCTGGGGATCTCGACTGCAAACCTTCCTTTAACCTAAAAAAAATCCATTAACCATTACCCTGTTTTATATCATGCAAATAATTCTGTACCCTTGTTGCTATTGTTTCTTTTATACCATGACACAGAACTTTCTTCAAGTCTGTTGTGTGGTACTTGTTATGGACCAGACCAAACCCTCTCAAAATATATGAATAAGGTAACCTAGACCCTAACTTTTTCGTATTTTAAAGGCAAATGCCAGGCATGGTCTTCCAGATGCAATTTGACTGGTCAAACTACTAGTCTTGAAGCAAATATACTTTACTTTATTCATGCACAATAGTTAAAATAAAACAAAAAAATTGCAATAACTTTATTGGAACACTTAGCAGGGTAACAGATGATTTAACTACAAAACAGTAACTGGTCGAATACAATAGCATCCTATAAACACACACTTGGCGAAGACAAATTCAGTAAAATCGATTGTCTCATATGTAATTCTAGCAGCAAGAAGAGAACCCCCAGCTTTTAGATGTAATACAGGAAGGAAAAACAGCTTCCACAACTTCAAGACCACAGCAATTGCTCCTGAATGCATGCTAAACATAAAAATTCTTATTCTGCGGAAGCATGACCCCACCCATTCAGGCTGCTTCTATTGTTCCAACTTCAAAAAAAACCCAAGGCCACACAAGCTGTTTACTTTATTGGCTTTGGAGATGACCGCTCTTCCCTTTTCTTCATTAATAAAAAAGGACAAAATACACCTCTTAAAGCCATAGTATCATCGCACACTGTATCAAATACTTTCTGGAAACCCATTTAATCATTAACAGCATTATCTTCATTAAGCCTGTTAACTTTCAAAAAAATCGAGTAAGTTTGTAAGTAGATCCTTGAGGCACTCCATCTGTTATGTGCTTCAACCTGGAAAAGACCTATGTCTGTCTTCCGTATGAACCAATCCTCAATACATGCCAATATATATTAACCTCAATATTGTGAGCTCCTATCTTATGCAAGAATCTTTTGTAAAATTAATTGTCACATGAACACCGCTGGTTAGGGCAGCATTTATTGCCCTGATAATTGTAAAGAAGGCAGTTCAGAGTCAACCACATTGCTGTGGGTCTGAAGTCATTGTAGGCCAGACCAGGTAAGGACAGCAGATTTCTTTCCTTTAGGAAGGACAGTAGTGAGCCAGATTATCTCTCACAACAATTAATTGTGGTTAGATGGTCACCATCAGAGCAGCTTCCAATCCCAGATTTTTTTGACTTCAAATTTCACTAAGAGGCACTTTATCAAATGTCTTCTGGAAATTCAACTACACTACATCAACTGGCTCCCAGTAATCACGTCTGCTTCTTATATCCTCAAAAACACAAGTTGTATTACAGGTTACAATATTTTAAAAAAGCAAAGAGAGAAGCTGCTGGTCTTTTTTCACTGGAGCATAGGAGGTTGAGGAGTGACCTTAAAGAGGCTTATAAAATCATGAGGGGCACAGATAAGATGAATAGCAACGGTCTTTTCCCCAGGCTAGGGGGACTTCAAAGCTAGAGGGCACAGATTTAAGGTGAGAGGGATAAGATTTAAAAGGGACCCGAAGGGCAACTTTTTCACACAGTGGTTGGTGAGTATATGGATGAACTACCAGAGGAAATGGTAGATGCAGGTACAGGTAGAATATTTAAAAGAAATTTGGACAGGTAAATGAATAGGAAAGGTTTAGATGGCCAAATGCAGGCAAATGGGACTAGTTTAGTTTGGGAAACTTGGTCGGCATGGGCGAGTTGGACTGAAGGGTCTATTTTGTACGATTCTCTGACTCTATGATTCTCCTTTCACACATTTCACAAAATTCTGTCTGAGTGGATTAAGGTTTCCTACATGATTCTAGAGTTTTTTTCCGATTATATATGTTACATAACTGGCCTAAAATTTCCTGCTTTGCCTTTCCCTCCCATCTGGAACAGGTCTGTCATATTAGAGGTTTTCCAATCTACTGGTACCCTCCTGGAATCCAAAGTTTTGGAATATTTTTGACCAATGCCCCCACCACCTCTGCAGCCACTTCCTTTAAAACCCTTGGATGCAGATCCTGGCAACTTGTCTGCCTACAGTCTAATTAGTGCATCAAATACTTTGACCTTCTTTATACAGACCATTACAAAATCTTTCCTCCTACTAACACTTTGCTTATCTAATGCCTTTGGGATATTTACAATGTCAGCCACCATTAAGACAGATGCACAAATATGGATTTAAATTATCTGCCATTTCCCTCTTCTCCATTATCAATTATCCAGTCACATCCTACAAAACTCCTGCACTTAATTTACCTGTTTTTATATATACATAAAACATAACAGGCATAAGTTAGTAGTCTTACTTAAATAACTGACAGACAAATCTACATAAAAGTCATGACTTTCACAACTGGTAAGATCACAGCGAATGCATTTCCGTCACTTAAAGACAAAGCTGGAACTTTTGAGCAGGCAGTTACTACTCTATTTACTGTATCTCAGATCTCAACTGAAGTGATGATTGTTTAATTTCTTACACTGTTGGCAATGAATCCAGGTTATGTAGTGTTTTTTTTCGTCACAAGCCTCCAGTCTGAAAAGCAATCCTCCACCACCATTCTCTGTCTGCTCCCCTCGAGAAAATACCTTGCAGGTTTATTTAACAGCTCAGACTACAACTTGTAGTTACAGGTATGTATGTAAGCATCCTCATTCTAGTGTTACTGCTGCAGTGCATACAGCTTCTCATGCAATTTCATCCAGGTCCTTAGCTCTTTATTTGAGGGGGGATGTAGTTGCATTGGAGGTAGTTCAGGAGGTTTACTATATTGATTCCAGAGCTGAAGATTATGTCTTGTGAAGAGATTGAACAGTTCAGGCCTATACTCTCTAGGGTTTATAAAAATGAGGAGCGATCTAATTGAGCTACATAAGATGTTAAATGGGATTCACAAAGTGATGTAGAAAGGATGTTTCTTCATCTGGGGAAATCTAGAACAAATCTAGGATAAGGAGGAACAGATTTAAAAATCGATATTAGGAAAAATTACTTCTCTGTCAAAGGGTCGAGAATCTCTAGAATTCACTACCCAGAGTGCAAGGAATTTTGGGACATTGAGTAAATTTAAGGAGAAGATGGTAAGATTTTTAAAATAGTAATGGGTTCAACGGTTATGGGGAGTGGGCAGGAAAGTGGAATTGAGGCAGAGATGAGATCAACCATCATCATCTCAAATGGTGGAGCAGGTTCCAGCTGAATAGTCTACACCTGCTGCTAGTCCTTATGTTCTTATAATCTATACACGTCGAAGCTACAGCTTTCACATTCATTACATGGAATTCATGATTTCAGTGTTTTCATAGTAATAATCATAAAGTCACAGTGCAGAAAAGGCCCTACGGCCGAATGAGTCTGCACCGGCAATATCTACCATAAAGGCGTGCTAATCCCAATTTCCTGCACTGGTCCCATATCCATGAATGTTATGATACTTCAAGTGCTCATCAAAATATTTTTTAAAAGGTTGCAAAGTTTCCGGCCCCCTCTATCTACCCAGGCACTCTATCTACCCAGGCAGTGCATTCCAGATTCCCACCACCCTGAGTGAAAAAGTATTTTTCTCAAATCCCCTCTGAATTTCTTGTCCCATATCCTAAAACGGTGTTCCCTCATGATTGACCCCTCAAGCAAGGGGTACAGCTGCTCTCTATTCACTCTGTCCTTACTCCTCAATCTTATACACCTCAATCATGTTCCTCCTCAGCCTTCTCTGCTGAAAAGAAAACAATCAAAGCCTATCTAGTCTCTCCTTACAGCTCAATTTCACCATCTCAGGCAACACTTTGGTGAAAAATGAAAGGACTGCGGATGCTGGAAATAAGAAACAAAAACAGAAATTGCTGGAAAAGCTCAGCAGGTCTGGCAGCATCTGGGGAGAGAAATCAGAGTTGACGTTTCAGATCCAGTGACCCTTAGAACAGAGAAAGAGAACAGAAGTTCTGAGGAAGGGTCACTGGACTCAAAATGTCAACTCTGATTTCTCTCCCCAGATGCCGACATCAGAGGTGGGCAAGTTGTTGGCGGGGATCCCAAGGGACAGGATTTACATGCATTTGGAAAGGCAAGGACTGATTAGGGATAGTCAACATGGTTTTCTGTGTGGGAAATTGTGTCTCACTAACTTGATTGAGTTTTTGAAGAAGTAAATGAAGAGGATTGATGAGGGCAGAGCTGTGGACTTGATCTACATGGACATCAGTTAGGCGTTCGACAAGGTTATTCATGGTACATGGGTTAGCAAAGTTAGATCACATGTAATGCAGGGAGAACTAGCCATTTCAATACAGAACTGGCTCAAGGTTAGAAGACAGAGGGCAGTAGTGGAGGGTTGGTTTTCAGACTGGAGGCCTGTGACCAGCGGCGTACACAAAGGATTGATGCTGGGTCCGCTGCTTTTCTTCATTTATATAAATAATTTGAATGCGAACATAGGAGGAATGGTTAGTAAGTTTGCAGATGACACCAAAAGTGAAGTTGCAGTGGACAGTGAAGAAGGTTACCGCAGAGTACAATGGGATCTTAATCAGATGGGCCAATGGGCTAAGGAGTGGCATATGGAGTTTAATTTAGATAAATATGAAGTGCTGCATTTTGGAAAGGCAAATCAGGGCAGGACTTATACACTTAATGCTAAGGTCCTGATGGGTGTTGCTGAACAAAGCGACCTTACAGTGCAGGTTCATAGTTCCTTGAAAGTGGAATCTCAGGTAGATAGGATAGTGAAGAAGGTGCTTGGTATGCTTGTCTTTATTGGTCAGTGCTTTTAAGTATAGGAGTTGGGAGGTCATGTTATGGCTGTACAGGATATTGGTTAGGCCACATTTGGAATACTTAGTGCAATTCTGGCCTCCCTGCGATAGGAAGGGTGTTGAGAAACTACAAAAGATTTAAAAAGGATGTTGTCAGGGTTGGAAGGTTTGAGCTAGTCGGACAGGTTGAATAGGCTGGGGCTATTTTCCATGGAGCGGGAGAGGCTGAGAGGTGGCCTTTTTGAGGTTGAATAAAATCATGAAGGCCATGGATAGGGTAAATAGATAAAGGTCTTTTCCCCCGACTGGGGGGGGGGGGGGTCCAAAACTAGAAGGCATAGGTTTAAGGTGAGAGGAGAAAGATTTAAAAAGGATCTAAGGAGCAACCTTTTCACACAGAGGGTGGTGCATGTATGGAATGTCCAGCCAGAGGAGGTGGAGGAGACTGATACAATTACAACATTTAAAAGGAATCTGGGTGGGTATATGATAAGGAAGGGTTTAGAAGGATATGAGCCAAATGCTGAAAAAAGGGACTAGATTTATTTAGGATATCTGGTTGGCATAGATGAGTTTGAGCAAAGGGTCTGTTTCCATGCTGTATAGCTCTATGACTGTGTGCCACTAGACCTGCTGAGCTTTTCCAGTAATTTCTGTTTTTGTTTTTAACATCCTGGTGACCTTCTCTCTACCCCTCACTAGTGCTATCACATCCTTCATGTAGGGAGGTGACCAGAACTGCACACAGTACTCCAGCTGTGGCCTGACCAACACTCTGTACAATTCCAACATTACCTCCTTGCTCTTATACTCTATGCCACAACTGATGAAAGCAAGTGTTCTATATGATTTCTTAACTATCCTATTGACATGCTCTGCTAACTTCAGGGATCTGTGAATAATCACCTCAAGATCCCTCTGTTCTTCTGAGCTACTCAGTGTCCTGCCATTCATTAAATACTCACTTATCTTGTTACTTCTTCCAAAGAGCATCACCTCACATTTATCAGGGTTAAATACCATCTGCCACTGCTCTGCCCATCTGACCAACCCATCTATATCTTCCTGTAACCTACAAATATCTTCTTCACTATTAACCACCCCATCAATCTTGGTGTCATCTGCAGACTTGCAGCACATTCCTCCACCCCTTTCACAAACAATACGGGTCTTAGTACTGGACACTGGCCTCCAGTCACTTGGACAACCATCTACCACTACTCTTTTTGTGCCCTAAAATTAAGCCAGTTTCTGATCCATCTCACCAAAGTTTGACTTTGGGTAATTCACTATTCACCATTGACCATTTTAAAACTGTTCTCTCTCCTTTGCAACATCTTCCTCTGCCTCGCTTTTCTAGATTTCTCCTTCTAAGTCCCCTTGCAGCCTTATCTGCTCCAATCTCCTTCCCTGGCAGCATCCTTCTTTCTGCCTGGCTCTAGCAGGCAACTCGGAGACAATAAGGACTGCAGATGCTGGAAGCCAGAGTCTATAGTTGAGAGGTGGGGAAAACACAGCAGATCAGACTGCATTCAACAGGCAGAAAAGTCAACATTTCGGGCCAGAAACGTCGACTTTCCTGCTCTTCAGATGCTGTCTGACTTGCTGTGCTTTTCCAGCCTTTCACCTATAGACTCGAGCAAGCACCTTCTCGTCCACTCCCACTCCTCTAGCAGTCACCTCCTTGTGCCCTCTCTCTCACCAGGAGCCTACTTCTTTCCACCTCACCCCAATCAATTCCTCCCCCTATATTCACCCACCACTTGCAGCCTCCTTTGCCCACATCTCTTGCAAGCACCTAATGTCCACTTGCCCCACCCACAGTAGTCTCCTCCTTTCCTCCCACTCCTCCTCTCCCCCCACCACATATAGCTTCCACTATTCCTCCCACCTTCCTGAACACATAACAGACAGCATATCACCACACAGTGACTCCCATTCCTGGAGCTGCGCTCAGCCACCTGCAAGATCCTGAGCCACGCTGACACCAATGTCAGTAAAATAACTCCACAGAGGCTGGTATCCATCAGCAAGTCACCCTTTACTTACACGTGAACAGCCCTTGACTTAGTACTGCCTCATTCTGAGTTAGCTACCCGAGTGTCAGCATCTCTGACACTCCCCTTTTTATCTATCAGCCAGGGCTCCCTGGTTGGACCAGATTATAGCTCCAGTCAGGGAACGCATATCCCACGAGGTCTGGCTGGCTGACCTTGTTACAACCACTACAGTCAGCGATGTGCTTGCTGTAGCCACTTGTCTTCAAAGCTTCTCCTCTAATCACAGACTGGTTCTCTCACACTTTTAACACTGATGGACCCACGAGTCTGCCTGAAATGATCAAAAATAG
Source organism: Rhincodon typus (assembly GCF_021869965.1). Taxonomy (NCBI): domain Eukaryota; kingdom Metazoa; phylum Chordata; class Chondrichthyes; order Orectolobiformes; family Rhincodontidae; genus Rhincodon; species Rhincodon typus. Next base: position 63,589,521 of record NC_063336.1, on the reverse strand, counting down.
ACTTGAAAACATCCGATTTGAGAAAATTTCATCACGAATCTGCCTATCTCCCAAAAATGGGGATGAATTTGCTCTTGATTGTTTGCCTCCCATGATCTGGAATGTACTGGAAAAAAATAGATTCAATCATAAATTTCAAGTGAAGATTTTATACTATTGGAGAATGAGCATTATGCCATTATATTGGGAAAAAGGATGAGAGGTCAGTATATGAGAGGCATAGATAAGGTGAATAGCAAAGACCTTTTCCTTAGGGTGGGGGAGTTCAAAAGTAAGGGGCATATTTTTTAAAAGGTGAGAGGAGAAAGATTTAAAGACATGACACAGTGGTTCACATGTGGAATGAACATCCAGCGGAAGTGACGGATGCAGGTTCAGTTAAAACAGTTAAAAGACATTTAGCTAAGCACATGAGAGAGAAGTGTTTGGAGAGATATGGGCCAAGGACAGGCAAGTGGGACTAGTTTAGTTTGGGAACATGTTCAGCATAGACTGGTTGGATCGAAGGCTCTGTTTCCATGCTACATGACTCTATGGATTGAGAGCTGGTTAATTTACAGAAAACAGTATTGTTCCCAGGATGACAGGTTGTTATGAGTGGGGTAACACAAGGCTCAGTGCTAGGTCCATAACTATTCACAATTTAAATAAATGATTTGAATGCGGGGACTAATTGCAATATTTCAAAAAAAAAACAAAGGGTTCTGGCTATCCATGAATCACTAAAAGCCAGAAGGCAGGTGTAGTAAACAATTAGGCAGGCAACTAGCACAGTGGCATTTATGTCAAGGGAATTTGAGTGCCAAAGTAAATGTATCTTGCTGCAGTTGCATAGATCCATTGTGAGGCCACACCTAGAGAATATTGTGTACAGTTTTGGTCTCCTTATTCAAGGAAGAATAAACTTGTTATACAGAGATGCTTACAAGATTATTCCCTGGGATGTGTGGGGAAGGTGGGTCCAGATTCCCGACAGTTTCAGAAAAATAAGAGGTGGTCTCATCTAAGCTTGTAAAATTATTACAGCACATGATAGGATGGATGTAGATGGGATGTTTCCCCTGGCTGGTGACTCAAGAACGAAGGCACAACATCTCAGGATAAGGGGTAGGCCATTTAAAGACTGAGATGGGAAGGAATTTCTTCACTTTGGAACTCTCTACCCAAGAGACCTGTGGCAGCTCAATCATTCAGCGTGGCCAAAACAAAAATCAATACATTTGTGGAGACTAACAATATTCAGGAATGTATAAACAGTAGAGAAAGTGGTATTGAGGTAGAAGATTAGCTATGATAGCCGATAAACCACTGGTCAGTGGGCTCAAAGTCCTACTCCTATTCTTATGTTCCAAACTGTGGTATAATCATCAACCACAATTCTTAAGCAGAATTGTTTTCCATTCTTCTCAGTTCACCCGACATCACTTTTCTGCAGGGACAGGAGAGAAATTCTTGGTAATTCCGCCGAAACAATTACAAATGAGAACAACTCAGGACTGGAACTTGCTGACAGAAAGCACAGATCTCACCGTGAGCCTCAAAGCCTCTAAGAATTGAGAAAACTAAGAGTTCTACTCTCAGGATGACCAATTACTAATTCTGAAGGAGGGTTACTGGATTCAAAATGATAGCTCTGCTTTCTCTCCACAGATGCTGCCAGACTTGCTGAATTTCTCCAGCAATTTCTGTTTTTGTTTCAGATCTTCCACATTTACAGTTCTTCATTTTCTTTGACTAATCACCTTTATCAGATTGAATCTCTGTTCATTGGGGGATGATTTTTAAAAGGGGGAACTAGAATCAGATGAAAGGAACACCATAAGGTGGTGAAGGTAGTTAATGAGCTAAGTTCGGCAAGATAGAGCAGGAAATCTCACTCAGACTCTTGGCAAAAGCCCTCCAAAAACATTGCCGCACTTAGCCAAGGGTCATGATTTCAAATATAAACCAGCTCTGTTGTTCAAGGAGTTTCAGAAATCTAACCCAGTGATAATGGTAAAATATATTTTCAAGTTAGGATGGCATGTGACTTTAAGGAATCAGGGAGGTTATGATATCCCCATACTCCCCTTGCCTTTCTAGGTGTTAGAGATCATGGTTTTGAAGGTGCTCTCAAAGGGAGGGAGCAGGAAGGGAAGCCATTACAGGTCATTCTTAGTCTATGACAGGGGAAGTGAAATTGATTTAGTTGAAAGCAGTCCCAACCAGGTGGACAATTTTAGAGAGACATTGCAGGAAGATGATGTTGAATACGGTCAAAAACTACAGCGGTCAAAAAGATTGCAGAGAAATGTTTGCCTTTGTCACTATCAAAGGATGTCACTTGTGACATTGATATAAGCAATTTTGGTAATGAGGCAGGGCAGAAAACCAACTCAAGAGATTAACAAATGACTTCAGATGAAAATGGATTTATGACACAACAATACATTCAAAGGTCTTTGGAGTGGAAAGATAGATTGGAGATATTTGCAAGGTCGTTGGGATCAAGGCAGCTGTGATGATGTCAGATTCAGAGGAGAGAGGAACAGGATATGCAGAGAGAGTTACAATCAATACCTGTTCACTTTGGAGCCAGAAAGGGAAGTTATGTGGCCAGCAGTTTGGTGGGAATAGAATTTAGTAAGTAGGAAGTGGCCAGATGACCTCAGACAATGAATGAGGGGATTTGGGAGAGAAACTAAAGAAGGAAACACAATCGCTAATAGTTGCAGGATAAACCTAGAGAATTTTGGGTGGTGGGCTAGGGGAAGGGGGAGAAATGCTAAAAGCAGTTAATCAGATGGTCTCAGATCTTTCTGACCAAGAAGTTCGTGAATTTCTCATAGCTGTTGGAGATGGGGAGATAAGTTCAAGAAAGACAGCTTGCAGTGCAGTAAAACAAAAGGGTTTACTTTTGAGAAAAAAAATTTTAACAAAGATATTAAGAAGTGATTAACAAAGTAGACGTACAGCAGATGTTTCCCCTTCTGGGGAATTTATAACAAGAAATCATAGTTTTAGATTTGGAGTAGAAGATTTAAAACAGAAATAATGAGGAATTACTTCTCTCAAAGGGTCATGAATCTGTACATGCTGGAAAAGTGAATAAATTTTAGGAGGAGATGGACATATTTTTAATTAGTAGTGGTTTCAAGGGTTATGATGAGTGGGCAGGAATGTGGAGTTGAGGCAATGGTGAGATCAGCCATGATTGAATTGAACAGGTGAGCAGGCTCGAGAGGCTGAATTGTCTACTCCTGTTCATAGTTATTATGTTTGTGCTTCAGTACTCCTGGAATAGCGAGCAGTTTTTGAAGATGACAATAGATCCTGATTGTGCTTTAAGTGATCCAGCCAGATGTGATGGCAATTAACTGAAACTATTTGTCTTAAACATTCAAGTCTGCCCTTGTAGAATTAAGGGAGCCAGAATGAGAACCATACCAAAAAGGGCAAACAGAGAAAAAAAATGGTTTTGGTGGGAACTGCAGCATTAGAAGTGGAACTGAGTAGATTGGTAATTGCAGGAACGTTGTGGTGAAAAGAAGACAGTTTGAAAGTGCAGTTGTAAACAATTGAGAGATTTTTTTCCCAACGGTGCATACAGAAAGAAATAGGATAGGGAACGGGAAGTAGTAAGGGGACATGGGTGTAGTGCTATACAGGAAAGTGATAAGAAAGGACCTCTGTAACTGGTTTGTTGGGAGTTGTGATACCACGAGACGGCAGAGTCGAGGGATTTGACATGAAAAGATGTGAAACTTAGACAGAGGGTGATATTAAAAGGGAGAAGAGGCAGTGAACTCAGGAGAGAAAGAATGCCAAGTGAAGAAGCTGAATGAGTTTGCTGTGAAGATATCAATGTAAAACATTCTTTCGTACTTGAATGGGCAACAGAAAGTGAGGATTTGAAAGGCCAGGTGAGGGAAATCAGAAAAGCAACTGACGTTTATAAAACTCCTCAAATGTAATAGAACATCCAAAGAAAATTAAGGTACCGAGCCACATATAACAATATTAGGTCAGATGCCCAAAACCTTGATCATAAAGGTAGTGAGGTGGAGAAGAAATTTATGGACGGTATTCCTAAATTTAGGCAAATGGAGGCACAGCCATTAGCATTACAGCAATTAAAATCCAGGATGCTAAAGATACCTTAAGTAGAGGAATGCAGAGGTCTGAGTGTTTTGGGTCTGCAAGAGATTTTGGAAAGAGAGAGTGGGGAGGCCATGGAGGATTTGAAAACAAGGTTGAAAATTTTAAAATCAAGTCATTGCTTGACTCAGTGAATTAACTTAGGTCAGCAAATATAGGGTGACAGGGAATGGGACTTGCTAGGCGTTAAGACACTGGCAGCAGGGAGATGTGGATAACATCAAGTTTACAGAGAGCAGAGTATGGGAGACCAGGCAGGAGAGTGATGGAATAGTAAAAGTGTAGAGGTAACAAAGGCATGAGTGGAGGAGTCAGCAGCAAACGAGCTCAAACAGGGGCAAAGTCAAATGATGTTAGAAAGGTGGAAGTACCTGTAATAAAATGGTTTTCATAAAGCTATTCTTGGGCTTATAAGATGTCATTGCAGGAACAAAGTGTTGTATGTTATAACAAGGTGTACAGCTGGATGAACACAGCAGGCCAAGCAGCATCAGAGGAGCAGGAAAGCTGACGTTTCGGGTCTAGACCTTTCTTCAGAA
>NC_063336.1:63505682-63584445 GCF_021869965.1 Rhincodon typus | reverse complement strand
TACACCTTGTTGTCTCAGATTCTCCAGCATCGGCAGTTCCTACTATCTCTGTTGTATGTTATACCTCTGTTATACAGTACCAAGACATATCTTTTTCAAGAGGGACTGAATGAGTGACATGTTGAAAGTCAACTAGCCGAATTTTTAAAGCTAGCTATACAATAACTGCGCATTGATCGTGTTTGCTCATATTTTATATACAATTATGTCATTATTGTATCATTGAAACAGCCTAGCACCACCAACTCCAGTACAGATTACACTTTGTGCATACAGGCATGCTTTTCACATAACAAGCGTAGAGCTTGATTAGCACAATTTCTCACAATGTGAGCATCAAAATAACTCACTTCTCCTGGTTTAGTTAGTGCTATTGTACTGTGCTATTATTCCATGCATAAAGAGGGTTTTCAAGGTTTGTACTTCAATGTGTTAGAAATGCTTGTTCCGTTTAGACCACTGATTGAAATTTAACAGAACGCAAAAGAATTAAGATCTCAAATTTAGGAACTGGATAGTGCAGTGGGTTAGAGGTTGGATTTGCTTCTGTCCTGATGATTGAAGTGAAAAGCTCCTTTATTTGTATGCTATAAGTGTTCAGTGTAAAACAAGTGCAGAAGACAGAAATTCAGCTCCCACCGCATTAGCATGAATTACCAGGCACTCAGATTGGTCAAACACGTAGGTAGCATGAGTAATAGATATGTAGTTTCCAGAACAAATGTTTCCCTGTACTTGAAATTAGGGTACTATACTATACACACGGCCTGAAAATGCTCAATATTGATGATGTTAAAAATACTTTTCGTTACAAAATCTACATTGCTGAGATCCCTCAGAGATGAAAAAAAAATAAACTGTTCTCATAATGTCAATCAATTTAGCATGCTCTAAAGGTGAACATTCCAGCTAAACAAGTTCCCATCTTCAGCAATATCATTCTTTCATCCATCTCAATTCTTTTTGCATTTTTGTAAGACACAGAAATAAAAGGACATACCTCATGCGACAAAAGATTATGAACCAATACACATCTATTAAGGACAGCGTTAAATGTTCTGTATAGCAGCAGCATTAAGAGATGAGTGACTCCAGTGACTGCTTTTTGTATTGGTTCTACTTATATACCTACTAGTGATTGATTGGAAATGTGATCTGACCTGGTGACGTAGTTTTGGTGCCCTTGATAGTTTCATAAAGGTCAGGTGAGGTTTAAAAGCTTGGCTGTCTGCAGTCAAAATGCCATTTGCTTGGAACCTTGTCTTCACAGTCTCTGTGGGATAAACGATTGAGATTTAGTTATTTCTGGATAAAGTGGATGTATAATACATCTCCTAACATATCTTCTGTCTGTCACAGGACAGAAACAAATCAATAATTTCAGGAAGAGTTGTATCAATTACTCAGCTAAATAGCCATGTATCAAATTAAGTGGAATACGCATTACATTCTGTAGGTCCATACATGTTTAATTATCACAACAGCTTTCCAAGGGATATTCAATACAAATCTGATTGCCTATCAACAGAGATGCTCTGACGAGAAAGCAACTGGCATTTGTCTCATTCTGCTTCCGGTACTAAAAACATTTTATACTCTGCATTTAATGATTTTTTTTAAAATAAATAAATGCATTAACCTACAAAATATTTGAGATTTTTTGAAACAAATTTGTTTTTAACTAGGACCAAACATCTTGTGTAAAACATACGGCACTTTTCTCCCTCCAAGCAGCAGAACATGTCCACGTAATTTTTTTTATTTAAATTGAAAATATGAAAAAGCAAGAGCACTACACAGAGGAATACATAGGATTGGATTGTCCTGTAAGTAAATGTATTACCTTTATACCTCTAGGGCCACAACAACTTAATTTAGATAGTCTTTAGCATAATAAACATCATAAGGTGCTTCACAGGAGCCTTTAATGGGAAATTGACACTAACCACATGCTACAATATTAGAATACATTGTTAAAATCAAAATTTTCATCTCAATTTCAAGAAGTGGTGCCCTAAAAGTGAAAAAAGTAGTGGAGAGGTGGGAATATTTAGGGACGGAATTCCCGAGTTTAGGGGCTTGGCAGCAGACTATTATTCAATCAACTAGAATTAGAAGACTGAAAATTTGGTAGAAATTTGGTGGGAGTAGAGAATGGTGACTTCAGAGGAAAGGCACAAAGTGGAATAAGACAAGATGTTCAAAGGAGGCAAAACTTCATGAGAAGTAACGGTCTAGACCAAAGTGTGGCGTAATTTGGTGATCAAGCCACATCTCCACCACGCAGGCTCAGTGGAAAGAGCAGCAGGGATGGGGCTTCATTTATGGAGAATGTGTCATCAGCCCCTAAGACATATTTCCAATAAGGTTATATTGTTGCAGTTACCAGCCACAGCAAGTTAATGAATGGCAAGGAGCATGTTCATAAGTGAATCAGTTTTCTGAAGCGAGGAGTGGAAAGGGACAGTTAAAGCTTACACTTTGGCAATCTACAGAGACAGGAATGGAAAGGGGAGTTGAACAGGGAGGCTGTCGTCCAGATTATCCCTAGTAGATGCAGTGGGCAGGAAAATCAGCAGGAACAGGATGGTGTACTTGTGGTTACTCTTCAAAATGTAGTTGTGCTGTTTGCCTTGATGGACCCCTCAGAAGATGAAAGAAGAAACACAGAATAAAGATGTAGGCTTATTGAAGAAGGAATCAAGCCTGGGTATAAACAACATTCATCAAAAGGGAAAAAAAAACACGTAATGACACCTTACAAGTTCCTACACAGCTGTGACTTCACGCAGCTGAAAATTAACATTGAAGGGACATTGCACAATAGCTCATAATCTGGCATATGTCTGTCAGCAACGCTTAGGAAAAGACCAGCTAATGGAGGAAATGAAAAGGAAAAGAGAAATGCCGTATTAGAGCCCTCCTGGGGCTGGGAACTAAGACAAAAATGTGTTGGGAACAATAAAGGGAATTTTACCCTGCTGTTAGCTCAATTAATCCACTTGACGTTCAAATAAAAATAATTTGCCCCAGGATCACTAAGATGGGCACAGAATTTATTATTTTTCCAAAAGAAAAAGGATGCAGATGTTCCCTCAAGGTATTACACTTACATGTTTTCTTTTCCCATCTTCAAAAATAATTTCCAAAGCCTCACTTATTTGAGCCGAGTATACATTTATTCTCATTACATAATGTATGGTAAAGCAGTGAAGTCAGAGGTCATTCTTGTTGCTGTATTTAGCTTGCTGTATGTGGCACAAGCTCTCTCATGATATCCTAGAATTAAGAAAGCCTTAGAAAAAGAAAAAACACCCTCAAACCATGGCTTAGGCCGTAAGTGACAGAACAAACTTCTTCAAAATAACACAAGCAGCAGTAAAAATAGTCCACCAGTTTGAACTCTTTTTACTGAATATTTTCATTCCAGCTTTCTCCTTAGATGCAAATGAACACAATACAACTCATTAACTCAAATGATACTGAACCTATCTTTCTAATTTAGCATAAACATAACATTCGTTGCATTTCTCCCTCGAGTCAAAAATACTGCTGAACTGGAGCACAATATTCAATTCCTAACTCCAGTACCATTAAAGCTTGACCAACAACACAAAAAGTATTATTTCTCCAGATAAAATAACGCTGGCAAACAAAGACAAATCATTCAGCTCAACAACAAATTCATTTAAAGTACCATTTGGACAATGAAGGAAATCACAGTGCAAATAATGGTCAATTAAAAACCATCAATTCGTAATGTGTTTCATCAGTGAAAAATATTTATATGAAATGAATATGCTATCTGTTCAACTAGATAGGAACCCACAGATGTCAACTACATTATAATTTCGTGCTGTGGGGTAATCAACATTTACAATGACTGTTAGTTTTCCACATTTAGATAATTAAAATAAAGATTTATAGCTGACACCAAAATTCTCTACCCATCGCACACCGTTCAACTCAAAGTGAAATCCAACAGCTAGTTGTAAACATAACTGATACTGCATACAAATCAATAATTGTATTTGTGCTTGCGATGTTTGTGCCTTACTATTTCATTTGCTATTCATCTTATATTAAAACATTGCTGGAGAAAACAAAAGCTGCACAAACTTTTATTTGAATGCAGCCCAACAGCTACATGTCCATAATTTTATCAATTTAAAACTTCCTGTTAAGACTATAACCTCTCATGGACTAAAATCCCAGCATGCTGCAGTTAGTTACCGAACACAATACAAGTTTACTGCTTATGCTACACAAATTTTATATTTCAAATGAAGCTTGGAGAATGTTTTCGTATACCCATCCTCCAGTCATTCAGATATAACACTACTGATTAAAAGCAATAAAAAAACCACAATTTAAGCCTTGGGAATTTATATTAAATACATCAAATTGAGCTCCATTTTATCTTCACACAAGCTGTAATAGCTAAAATATGCAAAAGTTTAAAACAATAACTATTTTTTCATTAAAAAATAACTTTTGGGAAATACCAGAGTTAAGGACGATTCAATTCAAATAAATACTCAGCACTCTTTTTTTTAAAACATAGCCAATATAATTGTAACTTGGATCTTCCAGACCACAACCCCAACACACACAGACACAGACACACACTCCCAATGAATCTTAAATGATGTTCATCTTCCATGTGTGTTTCAATTTGGTATTAAAGTCCTCATTTACTTGCCTACGCTTTAATGTTCTATTTTAAAAGTTAATCTAAACTGTGTTGGCTGTTTCCTTCTCTTTTGTTTCACTTGCCACTGAGCTTCAGAAAAAGCATAACGGCTTCAGAAAAAGCATAACAGCTTCAATTCAGACTTTGAGGTGTTTTTGTATCAATACACTATACAAGAAACTTTGGAAGCTTAATGACCCCAATTGAATCTGCGCTCTGCTACATTAATACCGCAATTAAAAGAGGTTGAATTTCAAGATTATACAGGTCATATCAATTGTGTGACATAGATTAATTGGGTGAAATAAATGTTAATGATACATTACACACACGATTGTGCTACACATTATTCCATGATTAGTATCATGGTGCAACATTACCATCACATCCTCAGGAGATCCTGCACATCCGTAAATTTATTGGTCTGTAATTCTTAGTGATGGAATTTGATTCTAGTGTAAAAATTGTTTAACGAATATTCTATTATGTTTTCCTTTCAAGTGTTTTTATTCTTTTTCATGTGCATGTATAGTTACTGAAATGAAACTGGCAAACTGAAAGAAAAATGTCTGATGACCAGTCAAGTTAAATAAGGGGAGGCAATGGCCTAGTGGTATCATTGCTGGACTGTAAATCCAGAGACCTAGATAACACTCTGGGGACCCGGGTTCAAATCCTGCCACGGCAGATGATGGAATTTGAATTCAATAAAATATCTGGAATTAAGAATCTAGTGATGACCATGAATCCATTGTTGATTGTTGGAAAAACCCATCTGGTTCACTGATGTCCTTTAGGGAAGGAAACTGCCATCCTTACCTGGTCTGGCCTACATGTGACTCCAGACCCACAGCAATATGGTTGACTCTCTACTGCCCTCTGGGCAATTAGGGATGGACAATAAATGCTGCCTAGCCAGCAACATCCTTATCCCATTAATGAATAATAAAAAGAAACTTCAGCACTGGAGTCCCACAGTGTGGGTCTAATTTTTCATAAGGAAAACTTGGGATAGAACAGATTTGAAGCAGCAACAAACATTATCCAAAAGCACTGACAATGTTCTTACCACACAACATATCTGCCTCACACACGGGAAAACAGATCAAATATCGGGGAGCATAGATTTAAGGTGACAGGAAGAAGGTTTAGAGGAAAACCTTTGTTCACGGAGAGGGTAGTGGAACTTACTGCCTGTAAGGTCAGTCGAGGGAGAAACCTTCATAACTTTTAAGAAATATTTAGATGTGAACTTGCGATGCCAAGGCAGATAAGGCTATGGGTCAATTACTGGAAAATGGAACTAAAATAGTCAGATGGTTGTTTTTGCCTGGCATGGACATAATTGGCCAAAGGACCTTTCTCCATGCTGTCGATCTCTACGAGTATGAATATAAAAGTGGGTAGAACAATGGAATGTGATATTAGGCACAGAAGAGTAGAAAGTACACTTCAGCAGGATCATATGCATTTTGGTGATAAAATCACAAAGGAGCATAAAGAACAATAGGCCCCTAGAACCTACGTCCCCATTCAATAAGGTCGTGGCTAACTTGATTGTAGTCTATCCAACTAGGAGTCTGTCTAGAAGTTCACCCTCCTAACCAGATCGTTATCGACTCCTTTGTCTATCCAACTGCTTTTCTCTCTCTTCGGGCGCTATCTTATCATTTACTCTCTACCCCAACCCCCTCCCTATTTTCTGCAATATAAACTGATGTTTTCTCAGCTACCATCAGTACTGAAAAAGGGTCACTGGACCCAAAACGTTAACTCTGATTTTTTTCTTCACAGATGCTGCCAGGCCTGCTGAGCTTTTCCAGCAACTTCTGTTTTTGTTCCTGCAGTTCTTTCGGTTTTTATCAATGTTCTTTTTCCTGTCTGTGTGTGTGTAGAGGGAGAGTTTATAACGGGGTTATAGTTTTTACTAGTAGAATTATATACTGACAGTGCATAATTGTTTACCTGCAGTTAGAACTTATAATAAGTAGCAATTCTTATCAAGTGCAGAAATCTGTTCCTTACTTTGTCAACCTGGGTCTGAATGTCAGATAAATTGGGGAATTCTTCTAACAAGTAGTTTACTTCTGTGACAACTCCAGGAATAGAGGAGCTTGATTTCCAGCACATTACAGATCATAGAATCCCTACAGGGTGGAAACAGGCCATTCAGCCCAACAAATCCACACTGACCCTGAGAGCATCCCATCCAGACCCATCCCCCATAACCCACCTAAGCTCCATATCCCTGAACACAACGGGCAATTTAGCATAGCCAACCTACCTAGCCTGCACATCTTTGGACTGTGGGAGGAAACCGGAGTACCCGGAGGAAATCCAAGCAGACACGGGGAGAATGTGCAAACTCCACACAGACAGTCACCCGAGGACGGAACCCGGGTCCCTGGCGCTGTGAGGCAGCAGTGCTAACCACTGAGCCACTGTGCCGCTCATCTCCCATAGATAAAACAGTTAAGTGCCATTATTGTCTTGCACTGTTTATAGCAATTTGCAAGAACTACCAAAGGTGAAAGGAAAACAACACTTACACTATAATGGAAGGGGAGTGCTGATTGGTAAGCACTTTGGAAGCTACACAGTGAAGGTTCACTAGATCGATTTGTGAGATGAGAGGATTGTCCCATGATGGGAAGCTAAAGAATTAGGAGCTAAACTCTTGAGTTTAGGAGAATGAGAGGTGATTTCATTGAAACATGGATGAATTTCAAGGGGCGTATGAGGGCAGGCAGCACACAGTCCTAAATGATTGATCCCTTCAAAGATGAGAAATTTCTTTACTCAGAGGGTCGAGAATCTAAGAATTCCCTACACCAGAAGATTGTGGATACTCCACTGGTGAATATATTCAAGGTTGAGATGGGCAGGTTTTTAGTCTCTCAGCGAATCACTTATACAAGTGAGTAGGAAAATGGAGGGAAGGCCAAAAATCAGCAATAATTATACTGAAAGGCAAAGTAGTTTAAGGGTCTACTCCTGCTCCTTCTAGGTTTTTGTAAATTCAAAATAATACTTTTAGAATTGACCTAAAATTATATTTTATATTTCCATAAGTATTACTTATAGAATTATTATTATGGAATAGTATTATGTGCATTTGGCCACTCAATGTTCTGTAGCTGTCTGATTTTCTGGAGCTAATCAATAAAGTTGATATTCATACAAACTAGAAACATCATTGAAACATTGAAATAGGTCAGCTTCAATTCCATTAAAAACACAGGCAGGACACTTCTAATGATAGCAAAACAAGACATAAACTTTTTATTAACCGGTACTATGCAAAACCAAAACCTAATGTAAAGGGAATATACATTTCGCTGTTATACTTAATTTACCGAATAAATCACTTAAATAATAATGCAACTTTGCCTTAAATAAAACTTAGCAGCAGAGAACCTTCTCACTTACACTCTCAGGTGACTACTTGGACATTGTGATAAAACAGTAAACTTCTGGTATTTCAGTTGAATAATTTTTGCTGATTTATCGAGTGTGCTGAGGCATAACGTGCCAGGTAAAATAAAGATTTTTTTCTTAGAATCCCTACAGTGCGGGAACAGATCCTTCAGCCCAACAAGACCACACCGACCCTCAGAGCATCCCACCCAAACCATCGCTCTATAACCCACCTAATTGACACACCCCTGAACAGTATGGGCAAGTTAGCATGGCCAATCCACCTAGCCTGCACATCTTTGGACTGTGGGAGGAAACCGGAGCACCTAGAGGAAACCCACACAGACACGGAAAATGTGCAAACTCCACACAGACAGTTGCCCGAGGGTGGAATGTGGCACTGTGAGGCAGCAGTGCTAACCACTGAGCCACCATGCAGCCCTTATTTGAGTTTGTTGATATCAAAGCTAAATTTTACATAGAAGTAGCAAATAAAATTCACATAACTGGGATCAAACCAAGGCTAAGGTACCAACCTTGATCTTATAAATATCAATAAAATTCAGCAACGATTAATGAAAATGCACATTCTATAACGTTCCAATTCAGACTGGAAACGTAGATAGTTAGCATCATAATAAGCCAAAATATTTGCTGGCATAGTGTTTCGCTGTAAAAACATAAATATTCAGGAGCTTTTGCAAAATTGCTGCAAGATTGAATGAGGCAAATTTAAATCAGGAATAAATGGGCAGGAGATACCCTAAAACGATAAAAACTATTTATACAATCATCTCCCCCAACCGATCTACTGCTGAGCAAAAGAGCATTTACTTAAATCAACTAGCCAACACTTCACACAAATTAGAATTCCATGATGTGCATAAGAATCGGTTTTCAATTTAGGGACTTACTGGGTGGAGCATGTAACTTCTTCCAGCTCAGGTGTTGGGTGGACTGAAGCCTTCAGTCCTGTTTCAATTCCCAAACGCCAGTCAAATACAATCGAAGCCCGGTCTTCACATGGTAGGCTTCCCAAAGTCTGTACTGGTGGAAATAATCTGCTTCACTGCCTTTTGTCACTAGGAGCAAACCATGATCCTCGTAGAAGTCTCATGCTCCCGTTGAATGAATTGGAGATTTTAAATCAGTGAAAGTCACTGAATCACTGACAGTAACACACTTTTTCCTCCATCACAAATTTTTCACCAACCACCATAAAAATGCAAATCCATACCAATAATATTCTGGTGTAATGCTTCAATCAGAAAACATGTTGTAATTACTTTTAATCACAAGAAAACACAATGTATACATTCACAACACACCCAGATCTCCTTTCCCACCTTTTAATGGAAAAGACTTGCAAGAGATTTTACACGGTTTGGATATGAAGTCAGTCAGATACTTTTAAAAATTAGAAGATGAAACATTGCCTGCTCCTGGATACCGCACACTCTCCTTACTCAGCTATAATGAGGATGGTTGATTCAACACAATTGACCTCAGCAACTTAAGCAGGAAACCAACAAAATTCAGACAGAATCTTCAGCCCTAATCATTAGTTCTATCACCTGGAATGAGTAAGCAGATATCAGAAGACGACATAATGGATTGAGTGTGTGTGGAGACTAATGCAGCCCCAATCCCAACAATAAGTTCAAAAGGACAAGGTGAAGACACCCACAGCTGAATAGACACACCAATGAAAATGGCCACTTTGACAGAAAAACCACCATCCACTGAAGCACACTATAACTAAAATCACAACCTTCAAGAGAAGGCATGATGTATATTTTTTGTTATCCACTTGTAGGACATCAAATACTTTTGTAAAGTAGTAAGGTCAGTGTGTCATGCTTTACTTTTGCTAAAGCCAAGGAATTTAATTCTGTGTCATAACTTCACAGATGTTTCTTTGATACAGTCAGTGTTATTCTGTGTAGGTTTCCTGGTGATAACTGTTTGGTTTTTATGACATTTGTATTGGTACAAGCTGCCAAATTCTAATTTAATGAGTTCATCCAGAAATATTTTCAGAGTAACTGACTGGGCCTCATGAGGTACAGACTTCCACAAGCTTAGCCCAATGCAAAACAACTTGGACAGTGCAAACCATAGAGGCCTCTTTCTCTGATCAAAAGGGAACCAATTTGTACATTTATGTATCTAAACTAAGTCACCTCCATTTGCTCACATGATCATAATGCTCAAGTTACAAAGGTTTTAAGTGGGCTACTGAATTTTGTATGTACGTTGGTCTACATCTTCCAATCTCCAGCAAACAGCTCATCCAAAACAAAGCAGTTCCCACTATCTCATCCAAAACTCTGCTGTCCTATTATCCTATCCTAATCAAGTTACGTTCACTCATCGATCCTATTCTTGTTGATGTACATGGATTGGCCCCAATTGCCTCAATTTAAAATCAAAATGCGCAGAACTTTCTTCTCCCAAAGGTAGTGGACTTCTGGAATTCTCCACCCCAGAAAGTCATGGAGGCTAGATCGGTGAAGGTATTTAAAAAGAGGAGGTTGATAAATGGATATTTGAAATATTGAGGTTATGAGGAAGTGGCATGAAAGAGGAGTTGAGGCCTGGGACAGATTAGCCATGATCTTATTGAATGTTGATACAGGTTTAACAGAAAAAAACATGACCTACTCCTATTGTGCACTGAATTTTATACAGGAAAAAAACCTAACAAATGTACGAAGCAACAACAGCCTTGTTGTAAATTTATTTGGATAAGGTACACAGTATACCAACCTGGTCACTTGAGAAAACAAAAAGCAGAAAGGTATTTTATTAAACCAACTGAAAGCAAATTAAACTGGAAGAGATCAGGTTTTATGAATTTTGGAAACCAAAGCATTCAATAAATACCTTATTAGCATTACCATAATTTGTGGAGTTGTGTTATTCCGATTTTTATATTAGCAGCACAAACATTAGTGGTCACTGAAGAAAAAATGGACTTTGTCTGGGCTTTCAGATTTTGTAGATCACAAATTAATTAATTGATCAATTATTCTGGAATGAGGTCAAGGTACTTTGTCCCTATCATCTTGCTGTAAGTGCTGAGGACGCGAGTGATGGAGTGCAAGTATGTGAGTATATCCAGCAGATACGGAGTATGTTGGACCTGACTGTCCACGGCAGCTGCTAACCAGTCCATAGTGACAAGCACATGCTTGCATGGCAGAGGCAGAACAATACAAACAGTGCTGATGGAGTCCTCCAATCTGCTTGTCAGATTTTCTGGCGCCTCCAACAAACCTGTCAGCAACTCCCGAGTCTGCCTGTGCATTTGTATGAAGTTGTTAATTGTCAACACTATGGGATGATCTTCTGTCAGGGGCTGAGCAGGTGCCAGTATTCAGAGTGGCAGTGATTGGCTTTTTCTCCTCAATTAATGGCAGCGATGTGGCAGTGATGTGCTCACCAGCGTGGATTTCCAACTCTACTCCAGCTAGAATATCCACTGAGCTGTCAGTTTTGAAGGTAGTAGAGGGTGCAGGAGACAGCCTTGTCAATGAGGATCTTGGTCTCTGAAGATTCTGTGGCTTCCTCAGATGTGGAGGGTGTGTCTTCTGGAGCCACCTCTTGAAGGAAAAAAATGTGCAAGTTCCACCGGTCCCTGCTGGAGACTAAAGAGAATGCACTGCAAAGAAAGGGTAGAAGTCTGTGTATGTTAAGGTTACATTCATATTGGCAGTAATGGGAAAGCACACCAGCAATGGACGACAATTCTTACTTAGTTGCGGAGGCATGTAGATTTTAACATCACCAAAGGTCACCAAAGGTCACCCAAGGTCACAGAACTCAGTGGCAAGGGCAAGAATCCTCTCCTCAACAGGGGTAAGATGATGAACATCGGATGCAGTACCACCCCTTTTGGATTTTTCTGCCCTATTCTAGGCTGTTTTCTGTAGAATCAGACAAACAAAGTGAGATACAAGTAACTGGTGCAGGTATGGGAAAGGTGCTGAGATGTGTCAAGTGAGTGAGTAGGCAGCTCAGAGGTCTTGCACAGTTATTAGTGTAAGCGTTTGGAGGAGTTGGGACGGTGAAGAAGATGCTACATGCAATAGTGCCCATGAGCCTTGGTGGGAAGTTGGTGCAGTAACAGAGACAGAGCGAGTGTGAGGTAGCACTTACCCTCAAGACAGCAGGTGGTCATTGATGTCCTTGTGACATTGCTGGGTATTCCTGCGGACTACTGAAACAGCACAGACCTTTGTGACAACCTTGGGCCAAGCTAACAGTGTCTGGTGATGTGGCCTCCTCTGCTGGTCCCGACAGAAGAGGACAGACTTCCTCTGCACTACCTCATCCACCAGGACTTCCAGGTCCCTATGGGCAAAACCAGGGTGCCAACATGCCTCTGTCCACCATCTTCAGGACAATTCTTTAGAAGGAGGAAACGTGCTGGGCAGTTCCAGACTGTCAGCTCTTGACCAGGTTCACGACTGCATTTTAAATGTGGTGCCACTGATGACAATCGCAGAACAACTCAGCAGTGGTGAGTATTTTCGCCTCTGCCAAGAGGAAAGATGAGACAAGCAGCGTGCCATCAAGGCTTGATGTGTAGCTAATGAGGTAAGTTTCAGAGATAGTGTGAGAAATCTTGCTAGGATTTATGGAGAGAAACCCTCCAACAAACTCACCAAAATTGCCGTTTTGCCGATTTCTGTTAAAATTCAGCCTATAGTTTCCAACAATGCGATACTTTGTAATGGAGTGTTTAGATGCAAAGTAATTGCACTGTACTTTAAAGTAAAATGGTGTATAATTTTTGATGATATGAATATTTTCAGGTATGCATATTCTTCAATATTTTGAAATGTTTTAATTTGGTCAGTTGTAGGATTTGGAGGGAAATTAACATTGATTTAGTTTAGTCATAATCAGTACATTAATTGGTTCATCTAATACATTATTCTGCTTAACTGTAATCAATGTTCATTTCAGTATCTTAATATCATGCAAATTTGCTTAGCTTCACTTTACAAAGAAATGCACCATGCGTTCACAGACAGAATAAAGACATTACTTTAACTTTTAAGAGTTATAACTACAAGGCCGAGGGCCTCTGTTTAGCTTATTTTTACTTAAAATCCAGACTTCCAAAGTTGAATAATGCTTGTGGATTATTCATCCCAGCTTGTTAGCCCTTAAAAAAATCATAACCACTGCAGTACCGTTCTAGCGGTGCTATTTTAATTTGTTTTAGAAGTGAAGCAATTGACGAAATGTAACCTCTGTATTAGAGTTAATTTTGTAAGGTTTGTCATTGTATAGCATCTTAGTCTTTCATTACTCGAAACTATGTATTGAAGAATGTTTCACTACTTGACATTTTATATACTTTGTATAGCAATTTGTTCAGATTCATACCTTGTGATCTTCTGTATTTATTTTGCATTATTTTGAGATTATGAGCAACTTTTCACACTTTTTTTTAAAAAGACAAAAGATAAGGTTTTAAAACTCTTTCCAGGTATTCAAAAACCACACAGGAAAAAGACAAACAAACAATCTAACAAATGGCTTGAAGAGGAGGAAATAGTCAATGATAATGAAGTTACTGAATTAATGGGGACTTCGCCAAATAAGCAAGAATTGAGATGGGAGTTCGAAAGTATCAAGCACTGGGTCCTGACTGCACTATTAATATAAGCCATAGGGAGATATAGTGAAGAGTATGGTACCGTGGATAATAGACAAATTAAGGAACCAGTCAGGAAATAGTGGGAGGTGGCATTAGTCAATGTCCATCACCCTTACGAGCCAATTAGAGATTGCTAATGCATCCCATAAATCTCACCTCCTCCTGACCAATTAGAATGTAATGATGTAATTGATCATTCCGCGGATTGTGGCTTGGAAGGAGTTAATAAGCAGTAGGTTCAAGTGATCAAAGTGCACATCAAGTTTGAAAGTGTCCATGTGGAAGCAGCAGATCTTCAAAACATGGAGAGACCAGAGGCCGAGTGTCAACTTTCACCCTAAATTGAATGAGAAAGGCAAGAAGTGTGTAAAGTTGCTGCCCTGCTTTAAAAGGTATTATCTGTAACTGAAGTGAAGTTTCCTGAGTTTCCGTGCCAGACTGTCTCGTTAGTTAAAGTTTTAAATGAATAAAATAATATTAGTATTTGGATTTAAATTGTACTCTTAATTGTAAATTTAATTAAACTCTCAGTAAAATAGGTCATCACTGTTTACTGTTGTGTAGTGATATATACACCCAAGGCTAGTTATTTAAATTAACATTGATGTTGGGTGATAAATAAGTGTTTTAAAAAAAGTCTGAGCTTTATAACAGGGCATTTTCCAAAAATTCATTATTCATTCTTTGTAGTGTCAGTAAGTAACTAGGAGTCCTGCTTACTGTTTATTAAAAAGATAATGCGACGATAATATGTCTTTAAGAGAGGTGTTCTGTCTTGTTAGTCTTGCAGAAGGGTGATCTCACAGCAGTGCTGAAATGTTTCATTCAGGCAGGCAGTTGGTAAACAGCTTTGAGTTCTCCCTGGGTGTTGATTTTTTTTTTTTTTAATAAGACAAATGAATTATAAAGGGGGTGAGGATTTTGGTTTTGCATTCAGTTATTTTGTAGGTTTTTGCTGGGTGCTATAGCTGAAAGCTTTAGTTCTCTACTGCTAGACAGAAGTCTTAGAGGCTTCCTCTTAAAAATCAAAAAGAGCAGATTGTTTCTTTCTACAGGACTGGAGAAAGACAGCACGTGAGAATAATAACTGCTTTGCCAAATTACTTTTGCCAAGGGTGTGCTTATGGGATGTTGCCTACATTGGAACAGTTGATAATTAGTGGTTAAATAATACATTACCTTGTTTACTATTTCAACAAAGTTATGCAAATTCTTTTGTTCTATTTTAACAGTTGTAAGAATAAAGTGTTTTGATCAAAGCTTAGTGATGGACCAATCGAATCATATCTGGAGCACTACACCTTACACTTGCCTTTTTGAAAAAGTATATAAAAAAATTTAGGGTCTGGGTTTTTTCCATACTATACTTTGCGGGGTCTGATCAGGTCCATAGCTATAAACTTAGCATTCAGCAGCCGCGCTGCAAAGATTTGTGGACATTGTGTGAGTTTCTCTGTGTCTAACAGAGACAAATACTAAATGTATACTCTTAAATGAAATTTTTATACCCAACTCAACAGTCACTCAGCTTCCAGCACGTTTCCTCCAAAAGCAAGCGCCACAGGTGCTGGAAATCTATTTTTTTTAAATAAAGCAGAAAATGCCAGAAATACTCAGCAAGTCAGACCATATCTGAAGAGAGACAGAGGAAGTCTACATTGACAATGATGCCCTTTGATCAGAACTGATACAAGTTTAGAACAGTATAAGTTCTGAGCAAGGGGAAAGACAAACAAGGACAAACAAAGGTCTGAGAAATGAAAAACAGGAGTTGGTCTCCCCTGACTAAAGGGAATGGTGATGAGGCAAAAAGCAAAACAAAAGATGAGTGTAGAGCAGCTGTGCTGCTGACAAAGCTGAAGTAAGAGAAAAACTGAAACAAGTGAATTAAAAAAAAAACAAAAAAGAACTGAAGTGAGGTGCACTCATTGAGCCTCCTTAATGTCCAGTTCCACTCTTCAACCACCCTAATACTATGTCCTCATCCCATCGCACCTTTTCAAGCAATTGAAGGAGATTTAATACCTGCCACTTTAGCTCCTCTCCTCACCATCCAGAGCCCAAAACACCTTTCTGGGTGAAGCAGCGATATATGGGTATTTCTTTCAATCTAGGCTACTGTACTCACTGCTCACAATATGGTCTCCTCCACATTGCCAAGACAAATGCAGACAGGGTGACCACTTTGCAAACACTTTCCTCAATCTGAAAGCATAATCTTGCACTTCTACTGGCCTTTTGTTTTTAAATGTTCCACCTTGTTCGCAAATTGACCTCCTTGTCCTCAGCCTACTATACCATTCCAGTGAAACCTGATTAAATCTCAAGAAACACCACCTCATCTTTCAATTAGGCACTTCACAACCTATTGAGCTCAACACAGTTCAAGAATTTCAGGCCGCCATCTCTGTACCCTTTCTGTTTCCTTTTCTTTCCTTGTTTCCTTTTCTCTCTTATTTTAGCTTTGAATCAGCAGGATACCCACTCAAAAGGACATTCCTAAATTTAATATAAAAAACAGGAAGTGCTTGAAAAACTCAGCAGGTAACTCAGCATCCATGGAGAGAGAAGCTCTATCAATGTTTTGAATTTAATGGGACTCTTCAGCATTCAATCTGCTCTGAAGAAGAGGAGGCATATTGGACTTGAAACGTGAACTGTTTCTGTTTCCACAGAAAATCCAGACTGAAAGGAGCACCAGCCTTAAAACCACTGCCATGCAGTACTTTTAGGCCAGCGTTCCAGAAATAATTTACTGAGAAATTATTCAAATTTAAAAAGAAAATTCAAGTTGAGCACATTTGCTAAAAGATAACACTTTGGTACAAATTATTCAAAAATCTTAAAGCATGGTTACTGAACAACACTGTTTTTTTACTTAAATAATATAAAAGAACATTTGGGACTGAATTTAAAGCAAACCACTTACCTGCAATGAGAGCTAGTGTTGCCAAGTGTTCATTTTGCACCAGTTGGGCAAAAACAACTTCACCTCTAAAATCAGCAATCCCTTGAAATCGCAGAGCCAGCTGTTTTCCCTGCAGGATTTCCTGCACTGTCTCCTTGCATTCTTCAACAACATTCACCGCTCTGCCAGAAAAAAAATCATACAGCTTACATGAACAAAGGACTTAAACTTCCATCACCCTGTTCCAACCATGCAAAAGCTTCTACAATAGTCAAGTACCATAAAAGGTTTGGACAATGTCAGACAGCTATTTAAAATATAGCTGTCATCTGCTACTAAAATCCTTACAAAATATACTGGAAATAATCTTGATGAACATAACAGTACAGTTTGAATTAAAAGAACAATTTATACAAACTTAAATACAGCATATTGGCAATTAAAAAAGGTAAACAACTGTTTCTCTTCGTTGATCTGCAAAGGTGGAATTTAATGCCTCTTGTTTTAATTTGTACTGTACGTCAAATAATGTGCTGGTTATAAGTTGCTAAGAGAGGGATGCTGCAGGATTGGGTGGAGGAGCAGGCAATAAAAGGATTGGAAAGTTAAAAGTCTGTGACAGAAAACGATAACTGGACTCGGAGTCTCCTGTCAGCATAAACCTGGAAGTCCAACTTGAAAATGCATTTGTCTTGCTCACTTTGCCAGTCCAGCTCTGCCCAAATATCCTCACAATTCCATTATAATACACTCAAACTTAAAATAGACAGAAAGTAGCAATGGGGACACAAAGTGTCAAGCTATGCCATCTATTTATTTAAAGTATGACTATTTAAATTTCAACTCAACTTGTATTTTCATATCAAGCAAAGCAGTTACAAACATGCAGTCAAAATATTTTCTATTTTTTAATGTGAATTATGCTGTAAAAATATACCAAAAGAAACAGAAAATGTAGACGATGTTTCAGAGGATGAGGCTCTTTTAAAAATTCATTTTTCATGCTCTGACTGAAAACTTGGTTTAATGTAAACACTGTAAAGCAGCAAGAGAATTCAAGAGATTGACAAGGGTTTTATATAAATCTATAGTTTAGTACAAATAGCGTTTACACTTTACTCTTCTGGATCCTTTCCCACTCCACAAAGCAACCCTTCAATTGGGAAGAATTAAGCTTTTAATGAACATTGTCCACAATCAATCAATTCTGGATCTATGGGGTTTACTCATAAAAAGGGACAAGCATTTTTAACATTAACAGACTGATCCTCTGAACAAATTTCAACTGGAGAATGCTCACAAATCAGCAGCTTATGTGAAGGGAGTGGGGTTTGGAAGCTCTAAGGATGGGCTGGTGCTCAACAATCGAGCAGACTTTGATATACAGCTTTGTAAGTATTGCATAATTTCCCTGCACCTGAAATTCAGCAACTTTTTCCTGTCATGTAGTTGCTTTATGCCCAGATTATGCACATTATGAGTACTAATGCAATGGGGGTTCAGGTTTGAAAGTTTATTATACATGTATTTTCTACAAAAACTTAGTATACTCTCTTAAACATATTTTTCTAACAGTAAAAAGGGAAATGTCGTGGGAAACTGGAAGCTATGTACATTCTGGACAGAGAAGAGAGAGATTAATGAATCAAATGGAATACAAAGCAAAGACCACAAAATGAAACAAATTAAACCAGTAGAAGGATGGAGAAAACATAATAGCAGCAAGTTAGTCAGGTAATCAGTGTCTTTTTGATTAAGCTACAGTCTCTTAATTCTCTCAAATCATTCATTGCCTTAGAGGTGGAGCAAGTGATTTTACGGATTCCTCTTTTCTTTAGGGTTAGGATACTCTGACAAAAGCAATTAGTCCAGGAATTGTATACAAATGGATACAGCAGGAAAATAAGTTTCAAAAACAAAAAAAAAGTGTTGAATAGTTATTTTATAATGACTCAATGTCATCACAGGACAGGAAGCAGCCATTCGGTCCATCACTTCAATTTACTTCTACAAATGGAACACAACTGAATGTTAGCACCCAGTCAAGCACTCATTCTGAGAAGCCCTTTTAAGAAACTACTCACTTGTTTACCTCCACCTCATTTGCCAGGTGCATCACAAGAATGGTTACATGGAGACAGGCAACTGGTATCATGGCCTTGGAGAGTCTTTCATCCGCTTGGACGACAATGTGTTGTACAGCCTTGATGCCATCTATAATCTTGCATAATCAGAGAATTTAAAAATGTAAATTAGAAGCTTACCTACTGAGAAACTTCAGTGTTGATTCAGGTTCCATTAGCAGTTAAATGCAATGACATGTAAATGAATGATTGCAGAGCAACGACAATTATGAGGAATCGCAAATCAGAACAAGGAGGAAAAGATCCCCCCCACCCCCTGTCATGGAACATCTTTGCTGCTTCAGTAAGTAAAGTAACAAAATGGAACTTACACAAAAGTTTTCACCCGATATATCACCTTAACCCACTGCAATTAATTGTATGTCTACAAAAGCAGGAGGTAGTTTTTTTCCCAAACATCTTAGTTCACAAATTAAATTTCCCCTGAAAATTGCAGATTTTGATTTTCTTACTCTTTCCTGTCCTAATATAGGCAAAGTAAAGAGTTCATTTTATTCCATAGATCTGATGCAATATTCTAAAAGATAAGGGTGGGGGCACGGGGGTGAACAGTGCATGTTTTTCAGCCCTCGTGAGAAAGTAATGTTTTGCAGAGTAGCCTTTATCTGAAAAGGGTAAATATTGTTTTGATTTGTACACAAACTAGCCTATAGAGGGAGCCAGCTAACAAATACTTATTGTATGCTCAGCTGGAGATTCTGAATAACTATTATAAGCATCAACTAATGATCTTGTTTTGCAGTTGGAATGAATGTAATAGAACTTGTGACCAGTACTCATTGAACGTACAAGCTCAGTGAATTTACTGGTTTACTCACTTTTCTAAGAAGCCCATAAAATAATTATATATACATCCATGAAGCTACACAAAATAATGTTATGATATGGGCAAATGTGCAACAAATCAAGATAAGTGAATCTATGTCGTCATCAATTGAACATATTACTAATTTATCAGATGACACAATTCAAATGTTGGACTAAACTATAGGTTTTAAGAACGGCAATGTTATCTGACCAAGGTTTATAATTGGTTAGAGAAGCAGGATTCTGTGAAATTTAGAAAGCTTACACAAATTAAGAACACTGCGGTAACAAGTCAAGTGTGCACCACCATTAGAAAGAAAAAGCTCTATACAATAATCTTAAAATGTTTCCGTAGGTATTAAAGAAGAATATCGCCTCCAGCTACGGACAAAGTTAACACATTACTCCATAACTTACCAGGTTTAAATTCAATATTAAATTTACTATGGCGGCATTTGAACGTTCTCGGTTTTACGTTTAGCAATGTAACCACTATACCACCACACACAGGTGAATTTTGTTAAGGTTTTATAACATATTCTAGTTTTTTGATGAAAGAAAAGTTGAATTGGTTACAATAGCTCACAACCAGACAAGGATCTTTTGTTTCTATTTGACAAGTTCAATTTAGAAAGAGTTAAGAAGGCTTGCCTTTTGAATTGATAGGAAGTGGGTGAAAGGCAACTTTTAAATTTTTCAGCTTTTTTTCAAACTTACAACGGCTTTGAACAGGGAAGAAAATAGCTCAGTAATTACTCCACATCAACAAACTATTGTGCAGACATAAAACGCACTTTGAGAAAGGTTGCCTCATGAACTGGAGGGTGAAGGCCAGAGGAAAACAGTGCAACCTGCAAATTAAACAATATTGCAGTGGAGAATTATATAACTAATACAGGGATCACAGCATAATTGCTGGACGGAAAGCTCCTTTGCTTTCCCCAGGGGTGGCATAGGAAATCTAGAACCACAAATCACAATGTCAGAATATGGATAGGCCACTGAAGAGCAAGATGGATGAGAACTTATTCACACACAGGATAGTGAATTTTTGAAAATTTCTGTCCCAGAGGGCCCAGTCACTGAATATGTTCAAAATGGAGATCAATAGACTTCTTGAAAAAACAAAAGAACAGTGGATGCTGGAAATCAGAAACAAAACAGAAGTTGCTGGAAAAGCTCAGCAGGTCTGGCAGCATCTGTGGACAGAAATCAAGCTTAACCTTTCGGGTTTAGGTCCTTCTTCAGAAGAAGAAGGGTTGCTGCTGAAATTTTCCAGCAATTTCTGTTTTATTGTCAGTAGATGTCTACCTATTCAAATATCAAGGGACCCAGGAATCAAGCTAGGAAATGATGAAGTAGATCTGTCATGATCACACTGAATTTGAGTGGATGCGAACAGTTTAATGGTCTATTCATGTTCCTATTCCTTCATGTTCCTTTCAGAACTGAAGAGGAGAGCATTGTTGTGAAGAGAGGATGGAATCCCAGGATGGACAATAACTGTTGACATAATTTTTGGGGAAGCAATGGCACTTAATTCACCTACACTTTTCGCAGATTAAAACTCCAGGAACTAGTGAAGTAATAAAATGGTAAACTATCTGCCAGCATCTACAAAAGCAAATTTGAGAGAGGTAGTATTTAGATGTTTGCCATGGTTTAAAATGTCCCATCTGATAACCCTAAGAACCTCTAGTGCTATTTAGAGATCTAGGCTATGAATCCAAATCTTTTTCACAAACTCCCTAGAGTTTTTAATGTGTCAAATATTTTTGGTGTGGAGGTGCTGGAATTGGACTGGATTGGACAAAGTCAAAAATTGCACGACACCAGGTTATAGTCCAACAGGTTTATTTTGAACAGTAGAATAACTAAATCAGTCGTATTAACTGGCACACGTCATCTTATTAACTCTTTCTTAATAACTCTCAATTATTACAATTTGTTACATTAACTCTATGATGCCTACCTCCTGTTCACCATGTCCCAAACTAGCCCTTCTAACTTGGCCAATAGTCTGGTCACAGACAATCAATTCGGATTTTACCAGGGCTGCTCAGTCCCTGCATTTTCCCACACCTAAACAAAAGAGCTGAGTTAAAGGTGAAGCTCACTGCCTTCAACATTCAGTCAGTCTATGATTGAACAAGACATCAACGAGCCTCAGCAAAACTGCAATTAGTTGGAATTGGGAGAATTCTCTGCTGGTCAGAGACATAACTACCACAGAGTTTGTGGTTGTTGGTGGTCAATTATCTGGGACATCACTGCAAAGTCCCCAGCATATGAACTACACCCAACCATCTTCAGCTGCTTCATTAATAACCTTTCTGCCATCATAACGTCCAACATGGAAATGTTTGTTGATGGTTGCAAAATGTTCAACACTTCTTGCGACTTTTCAGATAAATGAAGCAGCCTGTGTTCCTATGCAGAAAGTCGTTGACAACATGCAGGCATAAGCTGAAAATGGCAAGTAGTATTTGTGCCACCTCCAACAAGATAGCATCTAGCATCTCCCCTTGACATTCAATGGCATTACCCCCACTATCAATATCCTGCTGGTTACCTTTGATCAGGAACTAAAAGAAGACAGCCGTAGTAGTAATATGGCTACATGAAGTCAGAGGCTAGGAATTCCGTACAATCCAAGTCAACTCCCATCTCCACAGTGACACTCTACCATCTACAAGGCAGATGTCATGAGTCTGAAGGAATATCCAACATTTGTCTGGCTGAAGGCAGCTCCAACAACAACATTCAAGAAACTCAACACAATCTAGGATCAAGCAGCCTGCTTGGCTGTTACCTCATCAACCACCTTCAAAATGCACCAAGCAGCAGCTGGGCGCACCATCTAAAAGATGTACCACAGCAATACACCAAGGCTCCTTCGCCAGCACCTTCTAAAATCATGATCTCTACCACTAAAAGGACGAAGGGCAGCAGATGCATGGAACACCTCCAACTACAAGTTCCTCTCCAAGCCACAAACCATCTTGACTTAGTTATCATTCTTTCACTGTTGCTGTCTTAAAGGAATGGAACTCCTTTCCTAATAGCATTGAGAGTGCAGGTACACAACATGAACTACAGAAGTTTGAGAAGGCAGATCACCACTACCTCAGAGGGCAATTAGAGATGGGCCAGCCTGTGACACCACACTCCGAGCATGATTAACCAGGCTGCAGAGAATCATGGGCGGTAACCTATGACCTACTACTCCAAAAGATCATATAAATTCCAGCTTCACGTTTGTTCTCCTTTGTGTCAAATCCCCGAATGCTGTTCCAGGTCATTCCCTTCTTGGAGGTTGTAAACAATCTGATTCATGAACAATAGGCTTAACATTTCAAAAGGAGTAGTGCTTTTCCAATAACCTTAGCTATAAACAACTGCAAATTCTTGCTATTTTTGACAGACTGAAAAAAAGTAAGCTGTTGGCCTAGTGTATCTTTTGTTCTCAGCAAGAGCTAACAAAGTTTGGATTTAATAGTACAGAAGGAAAATACAGAAAGGTTTTAAAAATCTAACAGCAATTTATATGTTTGGGGTCTCAGCAAACTGAACCACCACATTGTTAGTTGTGTCACTGGCCCACAATTTGCTGGCAAAATAATGACGTTAAAAATGCCTTTATTCATGAGTAAAAAGAACAGGAAGATGTGCTGTGTTGATTTACACTGTTCCATTACCATTAGTCTCAAGAACACTCCCCCAAATTTCAGAAATTTGCTGGATTTGAACTTTAAATACAAACTAAACTGGTCATAAAATGCTACAGCTGTCATGTTCATCAATGCAAGCATTCTTTTCGTGATGGATCCATGTTTTGATAATACCAATTAACCTCAGAGGCCCAGAAAGGAAATATGTAAAGCAGATAAGTTGCAGTCCCGCAGGTAGCAAATCAATCCTGTTTTTACCTCACAGTGCCTTCATATATGTTTTTCATCTATCTTAATCTAAATTTTCTTTTTCTGTTTTTACTTCTCTTTGCGTACCTAAATAGGTCTTCAATCCATTTCATTTGCTTTGCCATTGCTCCTTTTCTCATTTACTAGAATGAAACTCAACAGAATTCAACTGGACTCACGCCGTAATCACAGTGGCTACAAGAGCAAGTCAGTGGCTAGGAATACCACGGCATTAAACCCGCTTCCTCACTCCTCAAAGCCTGTCCACTATCTACAAGGCACAAGTCAGGAGTGTGATGGAATACTCTCCACTTGCCTGGATGGGTGCAGCCCCAACAACACTCAAGAAGCTTGACACCATCCAGGACAAAGCAGCCCATTTGATTGGCACTACATCCACAAGCATCCACTCCCTCCACCACAGACATACTGTAGCAGCAGTGTGTATTATCTACAAGATGCACTGCAGAAATTCACCAAAGATCCTTGGACAGCACCTTCCAAACCCACAAACACTTCCATCTAGAAGGACAAGAGGAGCGGATACATGGGAACACCACTACCTGCAAGTTTCCCTTTAAGTCACTCACCATCCTGACTTGGAAATATTGTTGTTCCTTCACAGTCACTGGGCCAAAATCCTGGAAATCCCTCCCGAAAGGCATTGTGGGTCAACCTACAGCATGTGGACTGCAGTGGTTCAAGGAGGCAGCTCACCACCATCTCCTCAAGGGGAAACAAAGGAAGGGTAATAAAATGCTGGCCAGCCAGTCATGCCCACATCCCACGAATGAATAAAAAAATTCACTAAACTCAAGTTTCACTGTTTAAAGAGGTAGCCTGTTGGATTTGTCATTTACCAAGATTCCAGATACTATTACCCTCTAACAATTCCAGTAAAAGACAATGCAAACCTTTCCAAATTGAAAGGTGAGAGAAAAGAAAATCTAACATGCCACAAGATGCCCTGATGCAGCAAATTTTCAGTCATGAATGAGGTGAGAAGGAAGAGATCAACAGAAAGCTATTTCAAATATAACTACAGCCCTGATTTTGCAGTGATCTGTCAACATCCACTTTCAGTAATTTTCTGAAAAGGTCTGTAACTTAGAGTTCAGGCATATGAAGAACAACATGAAAATCTAGAATGTCTAGAGACGGTCATCCCCATATGCTGCGCTGAAATCCTCCAAGAATACAGGGAGGTAGAAAATCACAGAAATGACTAAAACATACCCTTTTCATCTAGCTGTAAATGTATGCTGTAAACATGTATTTTATTATCTGTAAAAATATAAAATTACTAGAGAAAGAATACAGTTGTTAAAGCAAAGTCCATTCATTGATGGATGCTGAGACTCCGTTGACATGGGTGACTTTTAAAAAAAAGAGGAACACAGTTCCAAAAGAAAGTTAACATC
This sequence comes from Rhincodon typus, assembly GCF_021869965.1. NCBI lineage: Eukaryota > Metazoa > Chordata > Chondrichthyes > Orectolobiformes > Rhincodontidae > Rhincodon > Rhincodon typus. The sequence goes on along the minus strand of NC_063336.1, from coordinate 63,559,461 downwards.
AACTGTTTCTCTGTCCACAGAATTCTTCCAGACCCGAGTTTCTCCAATACATTCTGTTTTTACTTCAGATTTCCACTGTCCGCACTACTTTGCTTTTATGTGGAAAAGAGGAACTCTGAACCACAGAGGTTGCTGAATCTTTGCTGATTCCAAAGAAAGCTGTCCATAAAGAGCGTTGTTGCTTTGTCACGGACAACAAATTCTGTCCACTGTCTTTTTTGTGATAAATTAAATGTGCTCTAAATTACTCCAATACAAATTATATTCAAAATGAAAATATTTCGATCAATACTATACTGTTCACTGAGTTGCATGTTTAAGTCAAATGATTACTGTAATTAACTGGAAACTATGTTAACATAGCTTAGAAATTTGTCAAAACACTCCCATAAAAAGTTACCACATACAAGACATTGTCAAATTAACGATTTATGAAATTCTACCAATAATTTCAAACAGTAATTAGTAGCAAAATTTTAACGTGATTGACATTCATATCCCAGAGGAACACTGAAGAAACGAGTGGATACAATTAAGAAGAATCTATTCTATGATTGTGGACTGATGATAGGAATGGATGCGAATGAATTTTCAGAATACAAGAATATGCATGACCGTTATGGATCATGTGACCAATTCCAAAGTTTAGAAAATGTCACACTAGACTCTCTTGTATCCATCTATTACAAGATGATATGGTTGCTACTGGCTGTTCTTTGCTAGTTTTATGTATTTGAGCTATTTACAAAATAGTACAATTATTATGGTAAGACCTTGCTTACAAATAAGCTCTGTAGAAATTAAAATAAGCAACACCCTACACACTTTCTTGGTTCTACAGACTAGAATACAGTTAGAAATGGAAATAGTTCTGACTGTTGAGTTAGGGTCTTTCTATTTACATAACTTTAGTAACAAATTATTTTTATAATATAAATACCAAATTATTTACCTTTGGGTTTGTTATTGGGATAGATACAAAGTAATTTGGATGAACCTTTTTCTTCTTTTTTTGACCTGCATCATCTTCATTCTCACCACCTAAAGTCCTCTTTCTCTTTTTCTTCGAAGTCTTTTCAGGGAGTGCAGTGACTGAAAATAAAAACACCAAAAAGTAGAAATAGTGGCATGTTTGGGACTATTCTGAGGTGAGACCTAAAATTAGTACACACAACTTCCTTGAGAGATCTCAAATGACATCATTGGATACCCTACCTTTTATTGCTGTCAGTCAATGATTTTCAAATCAATTCAGAATTTAAAAATGCCTCGTCAATTTGACCTGGCAAAAAATATACCAAATGGAAGGATCTGAAAACCCTGTCACAGTATCGTGAAAATGTATTTATTGATCATGATTCTTTTCATTACTTTCAAAATATATTCATTCAAAATAATTTACAGTTTGCAGACTAATGTTCAAGTCCTAGTTGTAACTTCTAAACTTTCTCCTTTGCAACTCCTCCTTTAAATTATGTCTGTAAGGTGACTCAGCAGAAATGCAAACAAAAACAATTTGTAACTAGCATTAATTACAACATCACTATACTTAGAATTTCTCAGAATATGCAAACTGAATGCACATGCCTGTTATGTATTTCAGTAAGTTACTGTAACATGGGAATACTATCTCGGCTGACACATCAATGCAGTACCAGGGCAGTACAACTACTATGTTGGGGACGTTGTTGGTCAAATGAAGTATTAATCAAAGGCCTGTAAATCCTCTCAAGTATACGTAAAAGAAAATCAAGGCATAAATCAATAAAGATTTCTCCAGTGTAAAGCCAACATTCATCCCTGAATCAACTTCACTGAAACAGATTATTGAATCTTACTACTAGTCTTAATCCTTCATAATTTAGCTGCCACTTTGTTCCCCTCAAGATAGAAATGATTACGCTTCATTGATTGTGAATCAATTTGGGAAAAGGACACAAAAGATACCATATGAATGTACATTCTTACTTTTTTAATGAATTATTAATTTGCATTTACTTTTTTATATCAACGAGAACTTTACTGTTAAGTTAACAATGAGCAATGTTTTTATTTTATTTGCTACATAACTGCAATTAAGAGGCATTCCCTTGGAACCCATTTCATATTTATAATATAATTCATAAAAAATCATTTTACCCAACACATGTGGGGACAGAAAGATCACAAACAGCTAAAAGGAAAAGTATGGCCATCACTGCTGTTAAATACGACGACAAATAAGAAAAGAGGAGCTAGCTACATTTATTTAGCACCTATCATAAAAACCTCACTGTATTCTAAAATCAACTCATAGCCAATTAAGCATAGAATGAAACTGTAGTGATTAGAACCAGGTGGATCTTATTGACTATGTGATCATTCATTGGGCCAATCAGGCAGCCCTGGCTAATAGATATAAACAGGGGAATTCAGAGTCTCATCACTTCAGGGACTGACTCCGAGCTGGCTGGCTACAACCAGTGTACTGTGCATGTATAAATAAAGCTTGACTTGGTGACGAGATACCGGCCTCTGTGTAGTTATTTCAGAAACAAAGCAAAAGCAGACTTTATTTTTATGATAAATAAGTGGACTAAGCACCCAGTCAACCTGTGCTGCCAATTAGATTTTGTGTTTGTGGCTTACCTAACCTCTCCTGAAATCATTAGCCAGGCTAAAACTTGTAGTTACAAATGATGCCTTAAACAATTGCACATTCACAACTTTGTGCTTTCCCATGCCACTATCAATGTTCTCGAACTACCCCATTGTGCAAATACCAAAATTACGAATAACAAGAGCATTTTATTGTATAACATCTTGTACAACTCTGCAACATAGAATTAACATTCGTGGAACAGGTTAGCTGGAAGGACATGCATCAAGGAGATCAGTTTGGCAACAGTGAGAATGTGAGGGGTGCTTTCTTCGTTTATGACAGATAGAAAGGCAATTCTCAGCTTATTTCTTATCGAGAAATTGATTATCCTAATCAAGAACAATATTAGTATGAAATGGGAGAATGGCCTGTAAAGACATGGAACTCATGTTGTTCATATCTACACACAGCAAAATCTATCCAGTCCTGCAAATTCAACTGGATTATTGAACTCCTACAAATTCAAATAACTCTCATACTCACCCTTAAACTGAAGTAGCTAATTATAAATCACTAACACTGGAAAAGAAGAGATGCACCTATTGCAGTTGAAAAATCGATAGGTTATCTATATACACTGACCTGGAGATAGCTAGATAATAGCCTGGATTTTGCACCCAGGAGGAAAAGAATGTTAGCTGCCTTTCATTATGCTTGTTTTAATTATGTTTACAGCTGCCCTCAGATTTTTGTGGGATTTTCAGTAGCAACAAACAGTTATTGGCTGCCAGAAACAGTGCTACATACTCTGCTTGGGATCTGAGACATGTGTGAACACAGAGTGCCTCTTTAATCCATCAGACTTCATACTGAGTAATACAGAACACAAGCCAAGAAGTGTAACTTGAAATATTTCATTCAGTGTAAAGTCTTTTACAGAATACAGAAAACAAGTGCAAAGGATAGAGAGGAAGAAAGCAAAAAAAGTGGATTGAGCAGAGAGGAGAGAAATCTTCAATATACATATATAAAACATTTCATTTATTATGAAGGAATATTATTGTAAAAGTTCATTGTCAGCGTCAGGAAAGTTCTTTGACAGTAAATACAACTCAACATACAATCAAAAATTCACTTACACACGGATGTACAAGATCCAACATCCACTGACATGGGTAACCTATGAATAAGGACTGTAATTCATGTCCTCAAATGTATTTCAATGCTGGGGATGATTTTTATTGCAAAATCCAGGCTGTTATCTCTGAGGCCACAATTAATGTATCAAAAACTGAAACAAACCCTACCACCAAAAGAAAAATACAAAACTTACAGCCACACTCTTCCCTAATTTCAGCTTTTGCAAATGGAAGTTCTGCCAGAAGACTTTTAATTTCGTTCTTTGCAGCAGATTGATTTTTCTTCTGCTTCTTTGCTTTCAACCTCTTTTCTTTTGTTTCCTCTGTTTTTTCTGTACCCTCAAGAACATCTATGTAACAGTAAAAGCCATTAAACAATTTTGCAGTTAACAAGAACATTTGTATAAAATTAATCCAATTGAATAAGGAAATGGGTCAAAGTAAGCAGTAATCTTTGGTCATATAGAGTAAAACTAAGAAATTAAAGCAATGTGATTTACATATGTACAGGTTCAGAGGTGGCAACCAGGACAGGATTTATCTTATACATGGAAGACTCCAATAGAAGACACACCAAAATTACTGACCCGAATACTAAACTCAGTTCAATTTTTAAAAATGGAGGAACTTTTTTAAAATTTTACAGTTTCTTTAATCATATTTGCAAGAACAAGGTCTATCTAAACTAACTTTCCAGATTTTCATCCCAGGAAATAGCTGCACAATTTGTAAGCTGTAGAGGTTTTACAACACTTTAATGGTTATTATCATTCAGTTTCTTGCAGAAGTGTTTAAATGCTGAGGTTCCATTTCACTACTCAAGTAGGTATAAAAGATTGGATGGCACTACTTGATTGAGAGATAGTTTTCCCAGTGTCCTGGCCAACTTTTATCCCTCAATCAAAAATCATTAGAACAGGCAATTACATAATTTATCTCTTTGTTGTTTGCGGAATCTTACCCTAAACAAACTGGCTGACAAGATTTGCCTGTTTAATCACACTGACTACTTTCCAAAAACAACATTCATGCACTCTGGGATCTGCTGAGAATATGAAAAACATTATAAAACTGAAATTTTTTTTTCATTAATTGCATTGAACAGACACTTTATTTGGGTTCTTACTTGGCTCTGCACCACAAAATACTGCAGGGTCATAATAATGGATTTGTTTCTTGCAATGCTTTGTAACAATTAAAGAATTCTGCAGCACAGCATTGTCTACTCCTTGTGGGTATCTTAAAATCTGTCAAGTACAAACTGCAGCATAAAAAAAATGCTACTTACATAGCGTGAATTATGCACAAAAGACTGTTTGCAAGCCGAACAGTCAAATTCATCAATCTCAGCTACCATTTAGAATTCTGGTGATGAAATTGCAGTGGTTCTCAGAGCACAGCATTGTCTTCTATGTTACATAGTCAGTAGCACCAATTTTGTTTGGGTTTGTGTCCCATAAAGTTTTCACTACAATTCAGTAAGGTGTAATAGTGTGCACGTTAAAAATGCATTGTACCCACCTGAACTGTGGAATAGCATTGCACTGTGAGATATATCTGACTTTAGAAACACAAGTGGTGTTTTGAGAGCATATTTTGAGCTCTATCACCCTTAGAACAGCATTGATAATTAGAACTTGGTTGGTGATCACATTATTTTGAGGTGACGAATAAAGATTACAAATGAAACAATGTTCACAACAAAGTAACAGGACAACAGAAAAGGTTTCAAATTATCAGTGTGATGGTCTTAGCGTTCTTGCAGTTCCAAAGAACAGAATTCACCAGCTATTTCAGTTTCATTCCATTACAGTAGTCCCAACAGTTCATCTTAATATTTCAAACCATACTCAAATAAATATAAGTAATGCATTTTTCAATTACAATAAATCAAAATTAGGACCCACATGTAGACAGCCAACATATTCTGTACAGCGCCAACATCTTTCTCATCAGAAGATTATTTTAAAGTGGTCACATAGCAAAGTATTGTGTGTGTTCATTTATTTTCCCTTTATCATGAATAGCTCAAGCTTTGTATAATATACTCACATAGTTATTGCTTTGTTATGTTGTCAACACTGAGTAATAAAATGCGACAGATGCCCAGATGGGACTATTTACTAATAATCCACTTAACCAGATTATACCTCAGTAAGCATTTGTTTAGAACCCTTCAGTCTTTCATTTGCTACGTCAGCTGTGGATACTTGCGCATATGAACTTACAGCTATTTTCTTGCACAATTCTACCTGCATCTTGAAATTAGTGTAGTGTAATAAAAGTTGAGAATCTGACAGAATCTGGATATAGAACATACAGATATTATATCGTAGTCAAGGAAGTGACTGCATCACTAATGGATACAACTGACTCAAAAAGATGTGGCATTGAGGATTGCACACTGATTATATCACAAACTAGCTTAACATTCCTCAGCCTAAAAAACAAAATAGATTTGCATATTTAGTGCCTTTCACAACCTCAGGATGTTCCAAAGCACACTACAGCAATGAAGTATACAACAGTTACTGTTGTAATGTAGGAAACATGGTAGTCAACTTGTGCACTGAGAGCTTCTATAAACAGTAATGAGATAGCCTATTCATATCTTTACACTTATAGCTCAATTGTGCCTGAATTTTCTTTCATTTGCTCAGAATCTTCAACTGTTTCCATCTCCTACAAAACAACACAAAAGCACATCACTTAAAAGCAATTCTAATTAAACAATCTTTTGCCCAGCCATCTGTCTGTCACCATTTAGTCTTAAATCCTTTATCATGGTTGAATGTTCATGTACAATTACAATCTCATTAAAACAGTTGGTAAATATATTACAGAGGGAAAACCAAATTACTACAGTATATATGCCTGAACTGGTAAAAATCTGAACATGATTGAAATTCACTCCAGCTTCAGATGCCTTTCTCCTGCCAAACACAAAACATCCACATCTACAAACAAATCTCGATTCTCTGTGATCCAAAATGTTATTTTGTGTATTAAGTTATTTTGAATATTAGGCCACAAAATAAGCAAACTCTTTTACAAATGAGGTATGTACAGGAAAGGGTAAAAGCTCATAACATGATCTAGCTCTGACTACCAATAGCTGAACTCATTTTGTTTGTTTAGTCAAATTTACTTTTAAAACATTTTGGTGCAAACGCTTTATGAAACCCAAAAATCTGAAAGAGAGAATACACTCCCAAAAAGTTTCCTGCATGTAGTTTCTGCCACATGGTACAACAACAGCCCTTCATACAAACAACCTCATTAAGCCAATTCAGTCTGGGAACAATAGTCGAAAGCTTTGCTCCTGTTTATTGTGTTCACTTGATTGCTGCCAAACTGAAATGATTGCGTCCTGCAAGAGATAATTTGGTTCCCACTAACACACTAATAATGTAAGCTTTTGTTCTTCCTTTGGGAATGGGAATTACAATAGCGAGTTTTGAGGTTCTAAGGATGACAGTGTGATAGGACACAATACAGAAAATAGAAAGTTAGTTGAGCTGAAATTTACCCAGAGAAACAGTGGCATAGTTAAGTCAGGAAATGACAGCATAGTGAATGAGATGGCTTGAGATAGAGGTGGCAGTAGGCAACATAATGCAATTGGAAACAACTAGCCTTTATGATAGAGAAACACAGACAAAAGTTCAGCTTGGGTTGAGCAAGATGCCAAAGATAATAAGAGTTTGGCTCAACCAGGATGATGACCAGGAAGGTAATACAAATGGCATCCAGGGTACAGAGGTTCTGGACCAGTGTAAAGTCAATGACTTAGTTGCAGGAAATTGGAAATTGTCCAAGATTGGAAGTCATACAAATTGCTCAACAATACAGAGTGATGATGGAGAGTAAAGTTGAGTATTATCAAAATATATCTGGTATCTGCATATGATGCTGTCAAGAAATAGCAGGTATGCGGCAAACAAGGTGTTCCTAGATAGGTAAGGTTGTAAGCAGGGTTGCCTTGACATCACTACTGGAATGTTTAGGTTGACAAGTATGAAAGCCACCATACTAGACAACAGAGGAAAAACAGTGGAGAAGGACGGTGTCAAGAGGAAAAATATACTGCAATTACAGTAAGTTTTATTTGTAACTGATTAAGATTGTCACATCAGTAGTAGAATATATGGTTTATCTTACTCCTGTATTCCTTATATTTGTCACCAATGAGGGAAGGCACAGCATCAGATGGAGACAACATTTTGTAGCAAGGGGGTGGGATGAAGTCTCCAGACTTACTAACTTTCATGAGTAACTTTCTAAGACGCCTTTAGAGCACTGATGCTTTGTAATTGGTTTCTGGGAGGATCAGAGTCTTCCCCTCTCTCTGTCCTACAAACATACGTAATTAAAAATGTTTTCCCGTTTTAAACCATTAAAACACAGATCATAATTACAAACTGGTTTCAAAAAACACACATTCTCCCAAATCAAATAGCAAAGACATTGCCTTTGCCCATCAGTTTCTATTACTCCTTCCTGAAGTGTTCAAAAGTCATGATTGACAATTATTTTAGGCAGTATTTCTCTCTTCTCTTGACTCAACCTCACTTTTTGAAAATGTTTCAAAATTTGCTTGAACAAAAACCATAAGAAAGAGTAGACCAAGGAGCCACTCAAGCCTGTTCTACTCTTCATTACAATCAAGGCTGATCTTTGGACTCAATTCCACTTTTCAACCTGGTGCCCTGTTCAACTCCAAGAAATCAAAAAATTGCCTCTCTCAAATACAGCAGCAACAATTCCAAGTGGTAGAAAATTACAAAGATTCATTGAAGATACCTCTCACTGCAATCCTAGATGATTAATTAGCTGCTTATCCACAGAATTTGCCTCAGTGCTTGTTCAAGATACCTCGACAGTGGAAGTAACCGCTCATTGATTACCCTGTCAAGACAAGTCTTGAATATTTCAATGAAATCACAGAATCCCTACGGTGTGGAAGCAGGCCATTTGGCCCATCGAGCCCACAACAACTCTCTGAAGAACATCCCACCCCTCCCCCATCCCTATTTCCTATTTCAGAAGTCTAGACAGCACGGGCTCAATTTACTCAGCTTTGCATCATAGAACAATTCTCTCAGCCCAGGTGCCCAAATTAGCAAAGCTTCAGTGCACCATTTCTAACACAAGCAAGGCCAAAACTATACACTGTATTCCAGTTGCAGCCTTTTCAAAATTCTGTACAAATTATTACAATATTTTCTTACTCACATTCTAAACCATGGCAAATCAGAGTCAACATACCACTTGCCTTCCTAACTGATAGCTATTCATGTACATTAACTTTCTGTGCCCCTTACAAAACTACACTCAAGTCCCTCTGAACAATGTTTACAAGTTTCACACCTTTTCAAAAACATTGTTTCTTTATTCTTACAACCAAAGTGAATAACTTCATGTTTCCCCATTTTGTACCCCATCTGCCATTTTGTTATCCACTTATTTGATTTGTCTATGTTTGCATTCTCCTCATAGCTTCACTCCCACACAGCTTTGTACCACCTGCAAAAATATACATTACTTTCTGTATCATTACGTCATTATTACTGATTGTAAATAGCAGAGAACTGATGCTTGCAGCACTCCACTAGCCACAGTCTGTCAACTTGAAAGCGACCTATTTATCCACACTCTCTGCTTCCTGTTCATTAACAAATTCCCTATCCTTGCTGATACATTATCCCTAATTCACGAGCCCTTGTCTTGTGTATTTTTTGTGTGGCACCTTATCTTTTGGAAATCCACATATAGCATAACAAGTAGCTTCCCTTTATCTATGGAATTAAAGTTTTGATGATGTGACTCGTACATTTCTAATAACAGAGCTTCACTTTCATAAAAACATGTTGACTTTGTCTAACTGTGCCATGATTTTCTAAAAGATTTTTGAGATTTTCTTCCTAGGCTTTAAATATTGTTCAAACACAAATAAACGACCATAAGACACAGGAGCAGAAATAGGCCATTTGGCCCATCGAATCTGCTCAACCTTTTAATCATAGATTCCTGATTAGTAAGGGGATCAATCTCTCTCAGTCTTAAAATACACTCAATCACTTGGCCTCCACAGCCTTCTGCAATAACAAGTTCCACAGATTCAATAACTTCTGGCTGAAGAAATTCCTCCTCATCTCAGTTTTAAACGCTGTCCTTTCACTGAGGCTTAGCCCTCCTACTCATGGAAACATCTTCTTCACATCCATTCTATCCAGGCCTCTCAGTATTTTCTAAGTTTCATTGAGATCCACTCTGATCCTTCTTCACTCTGTCAATTTAGGGAAGGCAATGGCTTAACGGTATTATCATTAGACTATGAATCCAGAAACCCAGGTAATGTTCTGGGGACCCAGATACAAGTCCCGCCATGGCAGATGGTGGAATTTGAATTCATTAAAAAATTAAATCTGAAATTAAAGAGTCTAATGATGACCATGAAACCACTGCTGAATATTGGAGAAACCCATCTCGTTCATTAATGCCTTTTAAGGAAGGAAATCTGCCATCTTTATCTGGTTTAGCTACATATGACGACAGCAATGTGGCTGACTCTCAACTGACCTCAATTACCGACTCTTCCTCATACATCAAGCCCTTTCTTCCAGGATCATTCTTATGAACTTCCTCTGGACCCCCTCCAAGGCCAGGACATTCTTCCTTCGCTACAGGACCTAAAACTGCTCACAATATTCCAAATATGGTCTGACCAAAGCCTTATACAGTCTCAGAAGTACATCGCTGCTCTTGTATTCTAGCTCTCTTGAAATGAATGTGAACATTGCATTTGCCTTCCTAACGGTGAACTGAACCTGCATGTTAAGAGAATCCTGAACTAAGACTCTCAAATTCCGCTGTGCTTCAGATTTCTGAAGCCTTTCCCCATTTAGAAAATATTCTATGCCTATATTCTTCCTACCAAAGTACATAACCTAAAACGTTCCCAAATTGTATCTCATGTGCCATTTCTTTGTCCACTCTCCTGGCGCGTCCAAGTCCTTTCTCAGCCTCCCCGCTTCCTCAACACTGCCTGCCCCTCCACCTATCTTTGTATCATCTACAAACTTAGCAACAATGCCCTCAGTTCCTTCATCCAGATTGTTAATGTATACCGTGAATAGTTGTGGTCTCAACACTGACCCTTGAGAAACTCCACAAATTATCAGTTGCCATCCTGAAAAAGATCCTTTCATCCCTTCTCTGTGCCTTCTGCCAGTTGGCCAATCCTTTACCCATGCCAATACCTTTCCCCAGCACTATGGGCTCTTACTTTATTTAGCAGTCTCCTGTTTGGCACCTTGTCAAAGGCCATCTGGAAATTCAAATAGATCACGTCCATCAGCTCTGCTTTGTCTAACTTGCTTGTTGACTCCTTAAAGAATTCTAACAGATTTGTCAGGCATGACCTCCTCTCACTGAAACCGTGCTGACTCAGTCCTATTTTACCATGCACTTCCAAGTGCTCCGCAATCTCTTCCTTAATAACAGACTCTCAAATCTTACTAACGACCGAGGTCAGGCTAACCTGCCTATAGTTTCCTATCTTCTGCCTCCCTCCCTTCTTAAGCAGGAGTTACATTATCCATTTTCCAGTCCTCTTGGACCTTCCGTCACTTGTAATTCCTCAAAGATCACCTCCAACACCTCCACAATCTCTTCAGCTATCTCCTTCAGAACACTGGGCTGTAATCCATCTGCTCCAGGTTATTTATCCACTTTCGGACCTTTCAGTTTCCCAGCACCTTCTCGTTAGTGATGTCCACTACACTCACCTCTGCCCCCAACTCTGTTGAAGTTCTGGTATGCTAGGTGTCTTCCACTGTGAAGACTGATGCAAAGTACATATTCAGTCCTCCACCATTTCTTTCTTCCTCATTACTACTCCAGGCTCATTTTCCAGTGGTCCAATGCCCAATCTTGTATCTCTCTTACCTTTTATATGTCTTAAAAAACTTTTGTAACCTTCTTTTATATTACTATATACTTGCGCTTATCCTGCTGGATCACCTTCCAATCAACTCTGGCCAGCTCCCCCTTCAAGCCCTACTTTATAGACAGACATCGAGACTGAAATATTCTATGACTTGACTATCTGACATGTTCCTGATAATGTCACAGAAACTGACTGCGCCACGTATGCTCAGACTGTAGGAATTCCCTTTAGCTAATGACATCACTACTCCAGGCAAAAATACTAAATCCAAGCCCAGCGATCTGGAAGGTGTAAGGCATTTATGTAAAAACTCTAATGAAACAATTTAAAGCAATAATAAAACAGAATTCATTTGGTAAATTTTCTATTTAAATTCATTTTATAAATCATATCTAAAATCAGAAATTTCAGTTTGAAATTAGAAACTTGTCCTCCCAAAAAGCCGTTTGGATTGACCAAATTGGTTCTTCAATTAATAACTGTAGTAAAAGATCTGTGACATAGGTTGCCATTATAAATTTTTATATGGGAATTTTCAATGTTGAATATTCGCAGAAAGTAACTCAATGGAGATTGTGTACTAAAAGTATGTGGCATTTGTAAAATTAATGTATATGATCCACCAGTTAGAAGTATCACCACAAGTGGGCCTGACAAAGCACAGCAGTAATGTGACACAGCATAAGTACAGATCCTTTTCCTCACCATGATTAATGCCACAGCTGATATTTTATATTATAGATCAACATTAAATAATGCACAAATTGTGCACAGAAACGTAGCAAATCTTGTCAGATGATAATGTGTAGTTTCAGAAAAAGATCAGTTTTTGTGCTTCAATTATAAATGGTTCAAAAACGTTATAAATAAACGTTTCTTAAATCATGAAAAGAAAGCATTCATGATTTCAATATGTTATGAGTGATTCTCACCATTTTGCAGACAGCCTTTATCATTTGAATCTGAAAGTAACCAGCCTGAGTTAGCAGGCGAATCCCCTACGCAAGTTGCAGGCTCAAGTGTTAACTCCGCCTGATGTTCTTCGTTGCTTTGCTGATCATAATCGAGAAGCATCATTGTATTATCTTCTTCCGTATTTAAAGACACTACTTCCATTGCCCTAAAAAATAGTGAACGCAAGGGCCGTATTGCAAAGTACCTGGTGTCCGGTTCACACACTTTAAAAATAGGTCTTAGAAGTAAAACTGAATAATGGCGTACAAAGTTTAAAAGATAAAAGACCAAACTTCTTTCCAAACAATGCGTTGTTTTGGAACAATTGAATTTATCGGGCCAGTCCAACTTCATAAAACATTGAGATAATGCAAACTTTCCACAACACTGGAAGTCCAGCTTCTCCGCAGGAGCACTGCAAGGTATGGAAGCTGGAAGTTGCAAACATGTTGACCTTTCACATTCTAATTCTGGCACATGGATCACACAACACTGGTTTCCAGAAGCCAGGTCCAAACTGCAGCCGGAGCAAGTCGCGGGCACAGGGGGCCAGCAGCTCCACGTTCTCCCAATGCTCGGCGACAGCGGCGGCGGGGACGGGCTGCACGAATACCTGAAGGTCCTGTTGGCGTCCGGATCTCCCCTGCGGCATGTTGCAAACAGACCGACAGATGAGAAGCAGGAGCGGATGCGGCCGAGCATTGAGCGCTAGAACCTGCTGGAGGCGGGGGCGGGGGGACGCCGGGCTCCGGTGTCGGGTCCGGAGTCCGAAAGGCGCGAGAGGCCCAGGGCCCGGGTTCCAATCGGGGATGGTCCTCCAGCTACGGCGGCGCGCGAGGGCCGCACGCGGGCTCGTTGTTTGTCGCACGCGGTCACGTTCGGACGCTGTACCCAGGCTCTGTTTGCTGCAGCCTCAGGTGTGACAGCGGCACAGCCATTCACTTAAGTCGCCTACAGGCAGAATGTCAATCAAATGCTCCCACGCATGGCACAGGCTTTCCCAAGTTTTTCACTGAGACATGTGCAGAGTCTATACTCTGGGTGTTGCACTGCCACAATAAACAACGAGATAAGCAATTTCAGTTGTTACTCCACCGCTGGTAATTAGTCTGGATTGGTGTAAAGTGATTTTGCGACTACAGGTTTACATGGTAATTCATTTGTTAATGAAAAGTAACGCTGACTCTATCTTTCACAACTTCAAGATGAGGAGAATTTCTTCATTCAGGATGCTGATCTGTGAAGGTATCCACATGTTATGTTGCCTTCCAGGTGCCAGGATAAGGGACATCTCTGACTGGCTTGAAAGGATATTGGAGAGGGACGGGGAGGATCCAGTTGTTGTGGTCCATGTAGGGACAAACAACATAGGCAAGACTAGGAAAGAGGACCTATTTGGGGATTATCAGGAACTAGGAACTAAGTTAAAGAACAGGTCCTCAAGAGTTATAATCTCCAGATTACTGCCCAAGCCATCTGCAAATTGGTATAGGGACACTAGAATAAGGGAAGTAAACACATAGGTAAAAGTGGTGCGGGAAAGAAGGGTTCTTTTTCACGGGGCACTGGCATCAGTATTGGAACAGGAAGGATCTGTACCATTGGGACAGTCTCCACCTGAACCAATCTGGCACCAATGTTCTAACAAAAAGGGTAAATAGGGTGGTCAACAGGACTTTAAACTAGAAACTGGGGGGAGGGGAAGGGAAGCATAACACTCCAAGGAGTATAATAGCTAAAGTATAATGGAAACAAAGTGGCAGGTTAACATCTGTGGGGGTGGATTCAACTGCGTGGAAAAATGTGAAAAAAATTAAAGGAAAGGAGAATTTAGGTTATTAAACTCTCCAGCACACAAAATAGGACAGGGTGTTTGGAAAGGGTTAGGAATCAAACTTCAAGCACACGGGATAAACGAATGACAATGAGAAGAGAGACTATCATGACAGGACTGAGGGTGTTGTATCTGAATACACGCAGTATACGAAATAAAGTAAATGAGCTTGTGGTGCAGATCGAAATTGGCAGGTATAACGTGGTGGGCATCATGGAGACGTGGCTGCAAGGGGATCAGGATTGGGAGCTAAATATCCAAGGATTAATATCGCATTAAAAAGAAGGCAGGTGGACAGAGGGAATCGGTTGCCTTATTAGTAAGAAATGGAATTCAATCAATAGCAAGAAAAGGAGTAGGGTCAGATGATGTAGAATCTGTGTGGGTAGAGTTAAGAAACCGCAAAGATGAAAAACCACAATGGAAGTTACGTACAGGCTACCAAACAGTGGTCAGGATTTGAGGCACAAGATACACCAGGAGATAGAAAAGGTTTGTAAGAAAGGCAAGGTTACAGTGAACATGGAGGATTTCTATATGCAGGTGGACTGGGAAATCGCAAGGAAAGGAATTTGTGCAATGTCTACAAGTTGGCTTTTTGGAGCAACTTGTGGTGGAGCCCACCAGGGAACAGGCAATTCTGGATTTAGTGAATTGCAATGAGGCAGACTTGATAAGGGAGCTTAAGGTGAAGGAACCCTCTGGAGGCAGTGACCATAATACAATAGAATTTACTCTGCAATTTAAGAGGGAGAAGGTTGAATCAGATGTAACAGTATTACAGTTGAATAAAAGCAACTACAGAAGTGTGATGGAGGAGCTGATCAGAATTGACTAGGAGAGGAGCCTAGCAGGAAAGATAGTGGAACTGCAAAGGCAGGAGTTTCCGGGAGTAATTTGGGAGACACGGCAAAACTTCATCCCTAGGAAAAAGAAGCATACTAAAGGGAGGATGAGGCAACCACAGCTGACAAGAGAAATCAGGGATAGCATAAAAGCAAAAGAGAAAGCTTACAATGTGGCAAAAGGCAGTGGGAAGTCAGAGGATTCGGAAGCCTACAAAGACCAACAGAGGGCAACAAAAAAAGAAATAAGGAGTGAGAAGATTAAATAATAATATAAAAGAAATAGTAATATAAAAGAAGATTGCAAGAGATATATAAAGGGCAAAAGAGAGACAAAAGTGGACATTGGACCGCTGGAAAATGACATCAGAGAAGTAGTAATGGGGAACAAAGAAATGGCTGAGGAACTGAATAAGTACTTTGCATCAATCTTCATGGTGGAAGACATGAGTAATATCCCAAAAATTTACGAGAGTCGGGAAAAAGAGGTGAGTATGGTGACCATCACCAAGGAGAAGGTGCTAGAAAAACTGAAAGGCCTGAAGGTCGATAAATCACCTGGACCAGATAGACTACACCCCAGAATTCTAAAGGAGATAGCTGAAGAGATAGTGGAAACATTAGTGGTGATCTTTCAGGAATCACCGGAGTCAGGGAGGGTCTCAAAGGACCGGACAATCGCTAATGTAATCCCCCTGTTTAAGAAGGGAGGAAGGCAAAAGACGGGAAATTACAAGCTGATCAGCCTGACCTTGATTGTTGGTAAGATTTTGGAGTCCATTCTAAAGGATGGGATTTCTGAATTCTTGGAAGTGAATGGTAAAATAGGGCAAAATCAGCATGGTTTCATCAAGGGAGGTCATGCCTGACAAACCTGTTAGAATTTTTTGAGAAGGTAACAAGCAGGTTAGACCAAGGAGAGCCAATGGATATTATCTATGTGGACTTCCATTGGGCCTTCAACAAGGTGCCACACAGGATGCTGCTGAGTAAGATAAGGGCCCATGGTGTTAGAGACAAGGTACTAGCATGGATAGAAGATTGGCTCTCTGGCAGAAAGCAGAGAGTGGGGATAAAAGCGTCCTTCTCAGATGGCAGCTGGTTGCTAGTGGTGTTCCACAAGGATCAGTGTTGGAACCACAACTTTTCGCGTTATACATTAATGATCTAGATGAAGGAACTGAGGACATTCTGGCCAAGTTTGCAGATGATACAAAGATTGGTAGAAGAACAGGTAGTATTGAGGAGCCAGGGAGGCTGCAGAAGGATTTGGACAGGTTAGGAGAGTGGGCAAAGAAGTGGCAGATGGAATACAATGTGGGTAAGTGTGAGGTCATGCACTTTGATAGGAAGAATACAGGCATGGTCTATATTCTAAATGGGGAGAGAATTCAGCAATCTGAAGTGCAAAGGGACTTGGGAGTTCTAGACCAGGATTCTCTTAAGGTAAACTTGCAGGTTGAGTTGGTAATTAGGAAGGCAACTACAATGCTGGCATTTATTTCGAGAGGATGAGAACATAAAGGCAAAGAGGTACTTCTGAGGCTTTATAAAGCTCTGGTCAGACCACATTTAGAGTATTGTGAGCACTTTTAGGCCCTATTCCTCAGGAAGAATGTACTGGCCCTGGAGCAGGTCCAGAGGAGTTTCATGAGAATGATCCCAGGAATGAAAGGCTTAATATATAAGGAACGTTTGAGGACTTTGGTTCTATACTCGATGGAGTTTAGAAGGACGAGGAGGGATCAAATTGAAACTTACAGAATACTGAATGGCTTGGACAGAGTGGATGTTGGAAAGATGTTCCAGTTGGTAGGAGTGACTCGGACCTGAGGGCACAGCCTTAGAGTAAAGGGAAGATCCTTTAGAACAGAGATAAGGAGAAACTTCTTTCAGCCAGAGAGTGGTGAATCTATGGAATTCATTGCCACAGAAGGCTGTGGAGGTCAGGTCATTGAGAATATTTAAGACAGAGATAGGTTCTTGATTGTCAAGGGGATCAAGGGTTATGAGAAGAAAGCAGGAGAAAGGGGTTGAGAAACTTAACGGCCATGATTGAATGGAAGAGCAGACTTAATGGGCCGAATGGCCTATTTTCTACTCCTGTGTCTTATGATCTTCAGTTCTCTCCTATAGAAGGTTATGAAGGCCAAGTCAGAAATACACTGAAAAGTGTAGAAAAGCAAAATCCTGTAGATGCTGGAAATCTGAAAAAAAATCTACAAAATGGCTAGACAATCTCAACAATTCAGACAACGTGTATGGAGAACAACAGAGTTAACATTTCAGGTTAGTGATGTTTCAAAAGAACCAACCAACCCTCGAGGGAGCCTCACAATACTAATTTCTTCCAATCTGATAAACAACCCATCACTCTAACTCTCTGTTTCCTGTTACAAGATCAAAGTTGGTAGCTGCAACTTTGCTGCCAGCTCCATTATATGGCCTTTTGTGAAAAGATCTTTGAGGTCCATATACTGTACAATTAATGAAATGCTTGGCACAGGAGCCAAGTTGTTCATAGCAGGGTCCAACAAACAGCAAAATCATTATGCTCATGTAAGTTGTTTTAAGGGTGGGGGTTGACAGATTAAAGTTTACCAGGACACGAAGTAGAATGCTCCTGATCATTAAACAGTATCATGCGATCTTTTACTTATACCTGAAAGGGTTGGCACCATTTACATTCTCATTCAAAGGTTGCCACGTCTAATAGTGCAGCACTGCACTGAAGGGTCTGAGGTGGGACTTGAACAAAAAGCCTTCCAAAAAGGCAAGGCAAACAGTATTGAAACTAAAAGCAACATTTTACTGATGTTGAACATCTTAAATTAAGACTGAAAGTGCTGTTAATACTTTACAAGTCAGGTTTCAGCATCATTATGAGGTATAAAATAATAATCACCTTGGCTCCCCATATGGAAGCAACTTTCCTGAGCAAGATCCATCAACTGACATCCTTTGGATCAAGGAATGCGAAACACAAGAAGTGAACACTTCAGTTTACTTGTGGCAAACCCCATTTGTCAAATGGCTGGCTTTAAAATTGCAGCAAAGTGATCTTTGCTCAGCAGGTTCAGGATAAGCCAGCTCCCCTAGGCAACAAATCTCCACTGCTGAAGCCTCAGTGCAAACTCCTTATGAATTTAAGAAGAGAAACAAGATGCAAGTTTTGTGTTAAGACACTGGCAATCTTAGAGGAAATTTGACTCAGTGGTCTTGTAGAAGAGAGGGAACCAGTAGAAGCAGCTAATCAGTTGGTCTTGATCTTAGTAACAAAGTAGTCCAAGAGGTTGTTGCACTAATAACTAAGGATGACAGAAGTTTGACCTATCTTAGCTAATTCCTCCTCTCTGTTCCCATTATAGCACCCAACTGCATTATGAACACCCCCTTTATTTCTGTCTCCATTACCCAGTTGCCCGACTCTTAGGTGCATGTATTGACCTTTGCAGAAGGAAATACGTCCTAATATATCATTAAAATTCAAAAGTTGTGTATGATGCTGTGACACCTGTGACCTGTTTTGTTTTCAGTCTTAAAATCTTTGTATGTTATATTTGTTCACAGGAACTCAGAACTTTGTTGCATTGTGAGAAGTTTAAAAGGTCCGTATGTGCCAGAAGGACTGTTTGCTTCCCTGTATCGTAGGAAATATACTTGTTGACCAACATTGACAGGCAGTCTCAGTTCCTCACAGGGTGAATTGTTTAACAAGTACAAAGACAACCGCTGTTATTGGTGCTTCCAGGCCACCAAAGCATCAAGTTATCAGAATGGTAAAATACTACAAATGTTGGAAATCTGATACAAATACAGAGGATGCTGGAGAAACTTAGCAGATCTGACAACATCTGTGAAGAGAGAAATAGAGTTAACATTTTGAGTATGGTATGACTTCTTCAGAACTCAATGCTCTGTGTTTGGGACAAGCTATCTTGCTGTGTATCAAAGCTGTTTTGTTTCACAGGTACAAACTTTAAAATCAGGAAAACCTGTCAGGCAGTTTCTGTACCATGTTTTGGCCTCAGCTTTTTACAATTTATTTCCAAGGGGGTGAAGGCATATTGGCTAAATTTGCAGGTAACACAAAGATGGATAGGAAGGTATGTTGTGAAGAAGACTTAAGGAGGATTGAGATGGATATAGCTAGGTGGAGTGAGTCGGCTAAAATCTGCTAGATGGAGTATAATGTGGGAAAATGTGAAAATTTGGAAACGTGAAGTTGCGAATCTAAGTGCTCTGGTAGTCAGAAAACTTAGTATGCAGGTGCATCATGTAATCAAGAAGGCTAATGGAATAAAACAAGGAATTGTGGATGCTGAAGATTTGAAACAATAGCAGAAAGTGCTGGAGAAACTCAGCAGGTCTGGCAACATCTGTGGAGAGAAAGCAGAGTTAATGTTTTGAGTCCAGTGACCCTTCTTCAGGCCTGGCTAATGGAATGCTATTCTCTATCACAAAAGATATTAAATGTAAAACTAAGGATGTTACACTTCAGTTATACCAGAGGTTAGTGAGGCAATATCTCAAATCCAATGCACAGTTTTGATCTCCTTATTTATGAAAAGTGTAAATGTTTTGGAGGACGTTCAAAGTAAGTTTACAAGAATGATACCTCAGTTGAGTGTGTTATCTTATGAGGATGGCTTGGACAGACTGAGTTTGTTTCTACTGTAGTTTAGAAGAATGAGGGGTGACTTGATTGGCGTGTATAAGAATGGTCTTGACAAGGTGAACGTGGAAAGGATGTGAGTGAGTCCAGAATTCAGGAGTACTGTTTCAAAATTAGATGTTACCCTTTTAGTATAGAGATGAGGAGGAATGGTTTCTTTCAGAGGGTTATGTGTCTTTGGAACTGTCTGGATCAGAAGTTGGTGGAATATTTAATTTTTCAAGGCGTAGTTAGATAGACTCTTATTATGTAAGGGAATCAAAGGTTAATAGATAATGACGGGAATGTGGAATTCAGAACACAAACTCATCAGCCATGACCACATGATTGGTGGAGTAGCCTCAAGGACCCAACAGTCGACCACTATTAATTCATATGCTCATATGTAAGTTCGAATTGCACTAGTTTGTGCTATTTCTTAATTGGAAAATACACTTGTTCTGAATTTAAAGCAAAGAGGACCTATAACGGGAGCCTACTAAATTTCATTTGTGAATCTCTGTTTTTCCAGGCAACAAGAACTAGTGGAACTCAATAATAATGAATTGCATGTATAAACTTTCCATCATACAATGGTCCAAAGTAAAAGCAGAGACAGAACTTTAAGATGTTTCATTAGGCATATCAAAGCACTGGGGGGATAAAAAAATCCACCTACATGCCTTCACACAATCCTTCGAATCCAGTGGTAATTAAGAGAGGCAGTTGAACAGCATAATCCCCTCACAAACCACATGCCCACCAGTGTTGCGACAATCACAAAATAACAGCTTTATTGGACAACTAGGAGCAGGAGTATGCCATTTGGCCCTTCAGTCGCTGCTGTTCACTAAGATCATGACTGTCCTGGTTTGCTCTCAACTCCCATTTCTGTCTGCACAGAAGACCAATCAATATTTGTTTGAACATTAAAAACTATTCAACTTTACCTTGAATAAGTTCAATGGCCCAGTCTCCAATGTTTCCTAGGGAAAAGAAAACAAATCAGTTCTCCTCTGTCATAGAAAATCATCATCAATCTATGAATGTTAAGGTATCTCTCTTAGTTCTAGCCCGTCCCACCTGAGGAAACATCCTGCGAGCATCTACCTTATCAAGTCCCCATTGTTTCAGTAAGATCACTCTCATTCGTCTAAACTCTAATGGGCATATGCCCAATGTATTCAACCATTTTTCATGAGATAAACTCTTCAACACAGGAATAAGTGAAGTGAGCCTTCTCTGAACTGCTTCAAATGTAATTGTATCTTTTTTCAAAGGTAACAGAAACTGCACACTATACTCTGGATATGCTCTCACCAGTACATTGTACAGCTGCAATAAATTTTCCCTATTTTGATATTCCATGCACTTTGCAATAAACGTCAATGTTCTCTTTAGCTCGTCAATCAGTGCTGTAACTGGATAGTAACTTCTTGGGTTTCATAGATTAAGAAACCAAAATTCTTCTATACTTTCTTTATTAAATGATGGAATGTGTGTGCCACTGTCCAGGTCCATCCCTAATTGACATTGAGAAGATAGTGGTAAGCCACCTCCCTGAGTCATTGTAGACCACGGGGTGTAGGTATACTCGGAGCTCTTAGAAAGTGAGATGAACAATTTTATCCCAACAACAGTGAGGGGCAGCAATATAGTTCAAAATCAGGATAGTGTCTGCTGGAGGGGAGCTTGCAGGTGATGGTGTTCCATATAACAGCTGTCCTTATTCTAGATAGTAATGGTTGTGAGTTTTTTTTTTAAAAAAAGTGACTGAGCAGGCACCTTGAAACATTCTCCCAGATACTTTCCATATACTGCAGTTAACCTCTCCTCAGAAGCTGGAAGGTTTTTGATTGGTCACCCAGCTTTGAGAGTCAACTTACAACCTTTAATTGGATGAGTAACCTGACCCCATAACTAAGTGCTCACTCTCATGAAAATCTTAACTTTAATCAGTTTCCCACTGGAGGCGTTTAGGACCTGAAAATAAACCAACTCCTATTTCTCATCCCCATGGGGAATTTCAGCTCATTATGTCAGAGTTCTATCAACCATCAGTAAGAGCGGTCTGGAATTACTATGCTAAATATTTCCAAGTTGTACAAGGTTTTAAATAAAATGACTGCCTAGAGAAAATCAGTCGCTTCAGACTTTGGAGGCAAGCAATTTTTGCCCTACTGTTTCTAATGCATGTAGTACCAGTATTCCTCAGGCTGGGCAAAATAACCTTCCCCAGCCCCAGGTTAGGTTATAAAATAATGAACATAGTGAATTAAGAGAAGAGTAAGCCATCTGGCCCCTCAAGTCTGCACTGCCATAGAATAAGTTATTGCTGATCTGATTGTGGCCTCAAGGAAAACAGGTAGATGATTGATGGATATTTCTTCCATGTCCTTCAATTGGCAAATTAGTTGAAATCATGAGACATTGTTACAGTTGAATTGTACAGTTATGAAATTCACCTTTAAAGTATTTAATATCCAAATTAATTTATTGAATTAAATAGAAATGACCGGGCAGGTGATGTTTTGCAGCTGTAGTATGTGGGAACTGGTGTATGCCACTGCAACCTATGGTGGCCAAATCCGCAGCAAGTGTTGGCTGCGTGAGGAACTTCAATTCACAGGTGATGAGCTGGAGTCTGAGCTGGCACCACTGCAACACATCAGGGACTTGCAGAGTTACCAGGATATGTATTTCAGGAGGCAGTCACATATTTTAAATTAATTATATTAAAGTTGATCCATGATCAGGTACAGGAGAGTCTGACTGGAAGTGAGGCGGGTCTGGGGATCCAGAATTTAGCTTTGCAGAAGCCTTAACCAGTGCCCTTATCCAATAGGCATGAAGTTCTTACTTCCAGTGTGGGCAGGGTCACAGCCTGCACAGAGATAAAAGAAATGTAGCAGCGAAAGGTAACAGCATAGTTAGGGAAATAGATACTATTCTCTGCCACAAAGACAGAGAGTCTTGAAGGTTGTGTAATCTACCTGGTGCCAAGGTTCAGGATATTTCTTCTGGGTTGGTAGAGACAAACGATAATCCAAGTGTGACAGGAAGGGTTAGAAAATATGTACAAAAGGGTGCACAGAAATTAGAACCAGATTAAGTAGTAATGGTTAGAATGTCAAAGGCTCTTTATCTGAATGCAGATAGCATTGTACAGGATGGCATGGTGGCTCAGTGGTTAGTATGACTGCCTACAGTGCCATGGACCTGGGTTCGATTCCAACCTTGGACAACTGGCTGTGTGGAGTTTGCACATCCTCCCTGTGTCTGTGTAGGTTTCTTCCCTCAGTCCAAAGGTGTGCAGGTTAGGCAGACTGGCCATGCTAAATTGCCCATAGTGTCCAGGGACGTGCAAGCTAGGTGGATAAGCCATGGGAAATGTAGGGTTTGAATGTGTAGTCCGCTGATACTTACACAACAGGAAGATATGACACATCCAGAGACACTAATCACCTTACCATACATTAAGGACATATCTGAAATGACCACCAGATTACTCCACCCCCTCAGAATCATGGTAGCCCACAAACTGACAGCTGCACTACGACAGCTACTGACAAGAATAAAGGATCCGACAGCCACAACTAACAGAACCAACGTTATTTACAAGATCACATGCAAAGACTGCCAAAAACATTACATAGGGAAAACCGGCAGGAAATTAGCCATCAGGATTCACGAATACCAACTAGCTACCAAGAGACATGACCAACTATCACTCATTTCAATACACATGGACAAAGAAGGACACCAATTTGACTGGGACAAGGTAGCCATCCTAAGACAAGCCGAGCAAAGACATGCATGCGAATTCCTGTGGGCCTGGTACTGAAACTTGAACTCCATTAATAAACATGTAGAGCTGGACCCCCATATACCAACCACTAAGAAACAAATCCGGAAGTGATGCCACCCACCCCAGCAAACCGAGATACATAAATAGTAAGTGGGTTACAACACCGATGCTTCACCGAAGGCAAACTGGCCATGTTACCTAGTATGGTGACGAACCGTCTGCGAACAAACTTACCAGCTCAGCGAGCAAGTCAACAGCTGCAGATATAGGATGACCAACATTGAGAACTCAATTTTCAAGAATATTCAGCATTCAAGAAGAATAGACAGGAAGGAAAATGAAATGATGTATCTTTATTAATTAAAAAAAAGGTATGAGTGTGGTCGTGAGTAGTGATATCGATCATAATGTTGAATCAATCTGGGTGGAAACAAAGAATAGAAAGGAAAAGAGTTTATAGATGGGAGCTTTCTGCAGGCTCATGAAGAGTTACATCACTTCGGACAAAGTATAAATAAGGAAATAGTGTAGATGTACAAAAAGGGCTCTACAACTGTCATAGATGATATCGGTCTTCATTTTAACTGGACAAATCAGATTCAGAAGGATGATTGGTCTTATAAAGGGGCGCCAATTTAAGACTGAGATCAGAAGGAATTGCTTCTGTCAGAGTATTGTGAGTCTTTAGAACGCCTTGCCACAGAGAGATGTGGGGCAGAGTCTTTGTTTATATTTAAGGCTGAGATAGAAAAATTCTTGATCATGTTTTCATAGATCCTGTTCTTCCTAAACCCTGTACCCTTCAATATCCTGCAGCTAACAATTGGTCCTGACTTAGGAAATTAAAATACTGTGGATATTGGAAATCTGAAACAAAAGCAGAAAATACTGGAAATATTCAGTTTGTCAGGCAGCAACTGTGGCGACAGAAAGAACAACTGGGATTTTCTGATTTCTTTTCAAAACATGGCGGCAGGTACAAATAAACATGCAGGAAAACCCTGACCACCATAAGCAGGATAAGCTGAAATATCTTGTGTCTATCAGGCTCCTAAGATGTTACTTGGCGGGTTTCTCAGCACGTCATTGACTGTCTCATCCTGCCTGAAGCTGCCCAGCATCAGTGGCCAACAGCTATTCTGCATAGTAGCACCAACTGGGGAAGCCAATAGCCTAGTGGTATTAGTGCTAGACTATTAATCCAGAGACTCAGGTAATGTTCTGGGAATGCGGGTTCGAATCCCGCCACGGCAAATGGTAGAATTTGAATTCAATAAAACAAATCTGGAATTAAGAGTCCAATGATGACCATGAATCCGTTGTCAATTGTTGGAAAAACCTATCTGGTTCACTAATGTCATTCAGGGAATGAAGGAAATCTGCCACCCCCACTTGGTCTGGCCTACATGAGACTCCAGACCCATAGCAAAGTGGTTGACTCTCAGTTGCCACCTGAAATGGCCTAGCAAGCCATTCAACTGTACCAATGACTACAAAGTCTCAAATAAATGAAACCAGAAGGATCACCAGGCATCGACCTAGGCACCAGAAAAGAAAATGGCAGGAACAGCCCTGTGGACGCTGCAAACTCCTCCTTGCTAATAGCTGGGGGCTAATGCCAAAATTGGGAGAGCTGTCTCACAGACTAATCAAGCAACAGCCTAACATAGGTCATACTTACAGAATCATATCTCACAGACAATATCCCAGACACCACCATCACCATCCCTGGATATGTTCTCTGCCGCCAGCAGGACAGACCCAGCAGAGGTGGAAGCACAGTCCGGGGAGATGGAGTTGCCCTGGAAGTCCTCAACATTGACTCCAGGCCCCATGAAGTCTCATGGCTTCAGGTTAAACATGGGCAAGGAAACCTCCTGCTGATTACCATGTACCATCCTCCCTCAACTGATGAATTGGTACTCCTCCATGTTGAATAACACTTGGCAAGGGAATGGCAAGGGCACAAAATGTACTCTGGGTGGGGGATTTCAATGTCTACCACCAAGAGTGGCTCGGCAGCAGTGCTACTGATCAAGTTGGTCATATCCTAAAGGACATAGCTCCTCGACTGGGTCTGCAGTAGGTGGTTATGGAACCAACAAGAGGGAACATCATACTTGACCTCATCCTTACCAATCTTCCAGACACAGATGCATCTGTCCATGGCAGTATTGATAACACCAACCATTGCACAGTCCTTGTGGAGACGAAGTCCCGCCTTCACATTGAGAATAACCTCCATCATGCTGTGTGGCACTATCACCGTGCTAAATGGGACAGGCTTCGCACAGATTTAGTAACTCAAGACTAGGCATTCATGAGATACTATTGACCATCAAGAACAACAGAATTGTACTCCAGCATAATCGGTACCCTCATGGCCCACCATATCCCCCACTCAACCATTACCGTCAAGCAAGGGGACCAATAGTGGTTCAATGGAGAGTGCAGGAGGGCATGTCAGGAATAGCACCAGGCATACCTGAAGATGAGGTGTCAACCTGGTGAAGCCACCAAACAGGACTACTTGCACAAACAGCAGAAGCAGCAAGTGATGGACAGAGCTATGCAATACCACAACCAACGGATCAGATTTAAGCTCTGCAGTCCTGCCACATCCAGTCGTGAATCGTGTTGCACGAATAAACAACTCACTGGGGGAGGAGACTCCACAAATATCCCCAACCTCAATGATGGAAGAGCCCAGCACATCAGTGCAAAAGATAAGGCTGAAGTTTTCGCAGCAATCTTCAGCCAGAAGTGCCGAGTGGATGATCTATCTCAGCCTCTTCCAGTAGTCCCCAGCATTACAGATACCAGTCTTCAGCAATTTGATTCACTCCACATGTTATCAAGAAACTGTTGGAGACAGTAGATATTGCAAAGGTTTTAGGACCTGACAACATTCCGGCAACAGTGTTGAAGACTTGTGCTCCAGAACTTGCTGCTCCCCTAGCCAAGTTGTTCCAGTACAGTTACAACACTGGTATCTATCTGACAATGCGGAAAATTGCCCAAGTATGTCCTGTACATAAAAAGCAGGACAAATCCAACCCAGCCAATTACTGCCCCATCAGTCTCCTCTCGATCATCAGTAAAGTGATGGAAGGTGTCATCAACAGTGCAATCAAGCAGCACCTGCTCAGCAGTAACCTGCTCAGTGACGCCCAGTTTGGGTTCTGACAGGGCCACCCAGCTCCTGACCTTATTAGAGCCTTGGTTCAAGCATGGGCAAAAGAGCTGAATGCCAGAGGTGAGGTGAGAGTAACAGACCTTGACATAAAGGCTGCATCTGACCAAATGTGGCAACATGGAGCATGGCAAAACTGGAATCAATGAGGGGAATCCGAGGGCAAACTCTTCGATGGTTAGAGTCATACCTGACACGTAGGAAGGTGATTGTAGTTGTTAGAAGTCAGTCATCTCAGTGTCAGGACATCCCTGCAGGAGTTCCTCAGGGTGGTGTCCTAGGTCCAACCATCTTCAGCTGCTTCATCAATGACCTTCCCTCCAGCATAAGGTCAGAAGTGGGGATGTTCGCCGATGATTGCACAATGTTCAGCACCATTCGTGACTCCTCAGATACTGAAGCAGTGCATGTTCGCATGCAACAAGATTTGGACAATATCCAAGTTTGGGCTGACAAGTGGCAAGTGACATTCATGCCACACAAATGCCAGGCTATGACCATCACCAATAAGAAACAATCTAACCACTGTCCCTTCAGGTTCAATGGTGTAACCATTACTGAATCCCCCACTATCAACATCCTGGGGGTTATCATTTACCAGAAACTCAACTGGTCTCAACACATAAACACATTGGCTACAAGAACACATCAAAGGCGAGGATTACTCAGGCAAGCAATACACTCCTGACACCCTCAACCCTGTCCACCATCTACAAGGCACAAGTCAGGAGTTTGATGGAATATCCCTCATTTGCCTGGATGAGTGCAACTCCAACAACACTCAAGAAGATTGACACCATCCAAAACAAAGCAACCTGCTTGGTTGACACTACATCCACAAGCATCCACTCCCTTGCCACCGATGCTCAGTTGGAGCAGTGTGCACTAGCTACAAGATACACTGCAAAAATTCACCAAAGATCCTTAGACAGCACTTTCCAAATCCACGACCACTTCCAAATAGAAGGACAAGGGCAGCAGATATATGGGAAAAGCACCACCTTCAATTTCCCCTCCAAGTCACTCACCATCCTGACTTGGAAATATATCACCGTTCCTTCACTGATGCTAGGTCAATATTCTGGAATTCCATCCCTAATGGTATTGTGGGCCAACCCACAGCAGGAGGACTACAGCGGTTCAAGAAGGCAGTTCACCACCACCTTCTCACGGGCAACTAGGGATGGGCAATAAATGCTAGCCAGCCAGCAACGCCCACATCCCACAAATGAATCAAAAAAACTTAAAAGACTAAGGTGGTGGCAGCACAGCATTGTCAAAGCCTAGGAGCAGCAAGCAAGCATGGTGATATTTTGAGGGAAGATTTTGCAGAAGGGGCCATGGAGAAAGAAGTGTCAGATTCAAGGGCAGGGGGATTGGCTGTCAACAGCCACTCCCTAAGACCAACCATCCCCACAAATATCCTTGGGTTGGGGTAGAAGACAATACTCCCCAACCCAGCAAACAAATCGCTCTGTTTTACCAATTGGGAAAGCTACCCCTGGTGTCACCAGCCAGGAACACATTTATCTGCAGCTTGAAGAGACACCTAAGTCATCAGCAGCAGGGTGAGAGTCAAGCTTAGGCTTTCCTGCTCAGAATTTCTTTGGTGATTGAAGACAATGAATATCTCCCCAATGCTAAACTGCCCAGTTAACTTCCATCCCACCACCTTCCCGAGCATGTCTTGCGAAGGTAAGATTCTGTTCAAGAGTTTCAACTGATAACCTCATTAAACCGACATATGAATGTTGTTTCTCTCTCCACAAATTTTGCCTGGCCTGCAAAGTATTTTCAGCATTTTCTGTTCTTATGTTATTGCTGAGTTAGGACACGTTTTGACCTAAGCTTGTGTTTCATAATGAACCTTAGCAGCTAGAAAGTGAAACTGCCCTTAGTCATCAGTCAGGGCTGGGCTTCATAAAGTCAGTTTGAAATGTTTGTTTCTAATCTCCTGAACCATCTGTTAGCCATGACTGGGGTCACTAGTTTATGGTGATTCACTTTGTATTTTGTGGAATTTAATTTTTTTCATCAATGTTTTGAAATTTTCTTCTATTCTGTCACTTCTCCATGACCACTAACAGCCTATCATCTTGCTCAAGACATATGTTCTCAACGTAAGTGTTTATTTGAACATCTCAAGTCAGGCTTATAAATAATATTTTACTTCTATTCAAATAAATTGTTCCTTAAGAAGCAAAATAATCCTAAGAACAGTGACTGACTGCCATGTTACCTTACTTAACCTTGTGTTTGTTCGAAATTGAAATCATTAGTGCTCCAAAGTCATTTAATTTTGGGAGTTTAACATAAGTCATTGAAAGGTCACAAACCAAAAGAAATCATGTTTGAGCAATCTGCTTCTTATTATTGACTTCAGAGTGTTGATACTGTGAATGGGTTATTATCTTCTTCATGTTTACATTCCACTCAATGAGCCCAATCTATGGCAAGGACCAAAGTCTTTGAAATTGATTTTGAATCCATACCTCATTCACCAGGGACTGGAAAGGAAAACAAATAAAAATACACTGATGGAGTCCTTGAATAAGACACAATGATTTGTGTCCTTTTCTCATTTGTCTGTTCTGTAGTTGTTTTCTTATTTGCAGCTGAAATGGGAGGTGAAGAATGCAACTGGTGTCCAATCGAGTCCATGAAATTAAAATGTTTCAAATATTGTTTATCATTTATTAATCAATTATCAGCATTGAGTTACTTAAATTTTTATCAGAAATGTAATAAATCTGCAAGGGAGCATGTTTCATACCAACAAAATACTAATGGTTAATTTCAGTTTTAGCTTGAACGTGAATATTATCTGGATTGTAGTGCAGAGATAAGGCCATGAGTAATTGATCAATTCTCAATCCTTCATCCCATAGTTACCTACCAAAATCTATCATTGTAGTTGTTCCTGTACCCATTATGTATTTGCAGAGGGAGTCATACCAAATTTCTTTAAGCTGTTAACTTGCTTTTCCATCTGTGCAATCAGTAGAATTTAAATGCCATATAAATTTGATATAAGCAGCCAAACCATCTCGAAAGCTCTCTGCATTCAATATAAAGACAGTCCAGTCTGGACCATACTAAAACAAACAGATAGACATGTAAGTAAAAGAGAAACAGTTCTTGGGCTTTCCATTTCTCTCTCTAGTAACAATGTGGTGTTATTCAGAAATATTTTCTGTGTTTGTATAGATTTATGATCAATCAAACACCACTTCTTTCCACAGGCAATGGCAGTAGGGAAGAAAAATTAATCTTCCAAGTCCTCCTTTGGAAAAGTAAAGGCAGTAGGCATGGGTTTATGCATGTGGGTACCACCAGGCCACTTAGGAATATAAAGTGTGTTGCCTGGAAGGATGTGATAAAACTGTCACTGACTGCTAATGTCCTCACACTAGGATGCAGAATAAACGTTCAATGGTTCTAATCACAACTGGCAATTACGGTAATGCATTGGGAACTATCCTTTTCTTCCTTTTCATCCCAGAGTCTCTTGACTATCTTGAAGGAATACTTCCACAGCTTGGCAGTGTGCCACAAAGATCGGTGCAGGATTCAATGCTTTTTATCATTTATGATTTGGATGTGAATATAGGAGGAATGGTTAGTAAGTTTGCAGATGACACCAAAAAAGGTGGCATAGTGGACTGTGAAGAAGGTTATCTCAGAGTACAATGGGACCTCGATCCGATGGGCCAATGGGCCAAGGAGTGGCAGATGGAGTTTAATTTTGATAAATGTGAGGTGTTGCAATTTGTTTAGACGAATCAGGGCAGGACTTATACACTTATTGGTAGGGTCCTGGGGACTGTAGCCGAACAAAAAGACCTTGGGGTGCAGGTTCATAATTCCTTGAAGGTGGCGTCAGAGGTAGACAGAGTAGTGAAGAAGACATTTGGTACATTTGCCTTTATTGGTCAGTGCATTGAGTATAGATGTTGGGATGTCATGTTGCGGCTGTATAAGACATTGCTTAGGCCACTTTTGGAAAACTGTGTTCAATTCTGGTCTCCCTGCTATAGGAAAGATATTGTTAAACTTGAAAGGGTGCAGAAAATATTTACATTATGTTGCCAGGGTTGGAGGGTTTGACTATAGGGAGTGGTTGAATAGGCTGGGGCTACTTTCCCTGGAGCATCAGAGGTTGAGAGATGACCTTATATAGGATTATAAAAGCATGAGGGGCATGGAGAGTGAATAGCCAAGATCTTTTTCCTAGGATGTGGGAGGCCAAAACAAGAAAGCATAAGTTTACGATGAGAGGGGAAAGATATAGAAGGGACCTAAGGGGCAACTTTTTCACTCAGAGGGTGGTGCATGTATGGAAAGAGCTGCCAGAGGAAGTGGTGGAGGCTGGTACAATTACAAAATTTTAACGGCATCTGGATGGGTACATGAATAGGAAAAGTTCAGGGCCAAATGCTGGCATGGATGAGTTAGACCAAAATGTCTGTTTCTGTGCTGTGCAACTCTATGACTAGATTTTACCTGATTCCTCTCAGGTTGATTAAGTAGTTTCGCAACCCTAGAACCCCTTCCTTAATTTTAACAGCCTCATCACCCAAAATCTCTTAATAGAATCATTGAATGATTACAGCACAGGCAAAGACAATATGGCTCATCCTCTCTTTATCAGCAACTCAGTTAGTGCTACTCCCCCACTATTTTGCTGAAGATCTGGAAATATTTCCACTATTAATAATTGTTCAATTCCATTACAAAAACAGTAATTGAATTCCCTCCATCTCCGTCACATCTCAATCAGTGCCTTCCAGATCATTAACCATTTGTTGTGTAAAAATGAACACTAGACTCTCCAATTTTTTTTCTAGGTAACTTAAGTCCCTCATTCCTAGAGCCATTCTTGTAAATCTTTCCCATATCCGCATGCATATCTGTCACATCTTTTTGAAAATGTGGTACCCAAAATTGAACACAATACTCCATTTGAGGCTGAACCAGACTTTTATAAAGGTACACTATAATGTCTTTGCTTTTGCACTCTGCCCAATTTGTAAATGATAGGATCTCACATGGCTTGTTACTCAATTTCTAAACCTGCCGTACCACCTTTAATAAACTGTACCCTCTCTGTTTCCACACTCACTTTTAAATTGTATCCCTTATTTTGTATTACCTCTGCTCGTCCTTCCTATCAAAATGTGTCATTCACACTTCTGAACACTTTCCACATCTCTTGCTTCATCTCACCCTTGAAATCACCAAAGATATTTGGCTTTCATATCTCATCTGCTAGCCTTGCCTTACTTAGTCGATCTTCGTGCAAGACAAATTGAATCCTGATGCCTGCCAAAGGCAGGACATGAAAGGTGAATTACACATGTAATGCTATTAGCGCCTTCAAGAAAAGGTCATGTAATTCACAGGTATTTACATGACTCTAACTATGGGAGTTAGTGAGTTGGCAATGCCGTGCATGTATCAGATATATAACTGAGCAGCAAGATGCCAACAAAACACATTGCTTAGTTATTCCACATAGACATAATCTTCTGTACCCTTTCTCTGTTCCCTTAGTCCATAAGGAATAATGTTCATTGATTTGATTTTCCACCCTCCTTTGTATCAGGCCCACTATTGTCATTGGAGGAGAGGGATAATGGTGACGAAGAGGTGGAGATGAATGGATGATAAGCAAGAGAGCTTTTTTCCTCTTTTATTTGTTAGAACAACGATAATGGACAATGCCAACAGCTCAAACCTTAATGACAGTTGTTTGATGCTGCTGTCTCCCTCTGACTTGACTTTCTCAAACTCACTATCTATACCTCTTGCATCCTGTCTCCCAGGTACCAGCTGAGAGATCTTTGCCTGGAGGAACTTGGACATTTACAGTGAAGATAGGACTTCAACTGACAGGAGAAATGAGGTCGAAGGGGGATATGTCACCTGTCCTTCAAGTGTTGAAAAGAAAGCTGTCAATTTCTTTGGAGTGATGAAAGCCAGCAATCTGGACTTAGTTGGAAGGAAACTTACTTGAGGAATACCTCACGGACAGCTTCTGAGGGCAAGTATGTGGGGCATCTGACAGTTGAAACTCTGACCTTTGCAGCAACATCATGAAGCTTTATTTTGAATGTATGAATAGCAGGGCTTCATGGAAAAGGCAACAGATCACCAACTAACAAGCAGTTAGGGACCAGTCAATACCTCCAGTTCCACAGTTTTATAGACTAACATATCAGTAATGTTTGATTATATTTGAGCATGATCTTGTTCTCAACTGCCTGAGAACTGCTTTGGTTGTCCCTTTAGAGACTGTTGGGCCGGTTACACGATGCTCTGTTCTACGGGTCAGAATGGAAAATTGGATTTGTGTTGGGATTCTATATATATAACGTATAATCCTAATACAAGTATTTTATAAAGACAGTCATCTATTTGGGACAGGAACGTTAGTGATTTATTTCAAAGACAAGTTGAAAATTGAGTTGGGTAAGAAGACAACAATTTTTTTTTTCAAAAGTCTTTGTGGCACTCCAGTTCAGATGGAAAAATAAAGTAGCAGCTGGCAAAAATTGGCCACTTATTTTCAGTTTCCCAATATACAGAACATTCCTGACCACTTTGGAACATTTATTTTGGGAACAATTAATTATGTCACTAAGAGAACCAACCTGTCCTGCAGTCAAATAAGTGGAATTTTCCCATTTTCAGTTCAAGTGTTTTGTCAAGTGAGATTCATGGTCTGCCATGGCTCAAAATGAATTTTCTCAACCACTTTTCACTTGTTTAATTATGCAACTGGCCCCTTGAATGCCTTCCTTGGGGAATCATGCAGCTGGAAAAGTGGAAGTGCTTGCTACTTCTTTCAAGCCTCTGCTGTCATATTTAAAGCCCAGATGCACATGCCTTCAAATACTGCAAGCCAGAAACTGGCCCCGACACTGTGGTGCTCAAGCCACAACACTCATTATGTGGTTCAGGGGAAAGAAAAACTCACTATCTTCTTTGCAGTCAGGGACCTGGAGGTGTTGGGGGAAAGGAGGGCTATCCTTTTTCTGGCTGACTGCCACAGGAGACTAACTCAAACTGAGGCCCAGGTCAGTGCTGTGCCTCAAGTGGAAAAGAATACCAAGCTCCTGCTCTGTGGAGGAAGCTAGTGAACCGTCAGAGGATGCACCCTTAGCCGAGGAATCAAGGGTTGTGGGAAAAAGGCAGGAAAGTGGAGTTGAGGATTATTAGATCAGCCATGATGTCATTGAGTGGTGGAGTAAACGGAATGGTCTGAATAGCCTACTTCTGCTCTTAGGTCTTGCGTTCTTATGGTTCGGAAACACAACTCATCTAAAAGGTTCTGAGCAACATACCTGCTAATTTCAGTTTTGTCTGTGTGTACCTCCAAGATCTGCATGTGGCAGTGACTTATGGGACTGAAATGCTGCAAACAGCTTTGGCACAGGCGATTGCCATGTGTAGAACCCTCAGAGTTGCTATGCAGCCGCACAGCTTAGAGAGAAAATTGGTTCTAAGGACTTGATAGCAAAACTTTAAACTGTTATTGGGAAACTGAGTTTTTGCCTCTGACCCAGTTAAATTCCCCCATCCACCCTTCTAAAAATTCTCAACCTGGAAATTCCACCCAATGACTGCAGTCTGCCTTAAAGGCACTAAACATTTTTTTAACATTTAAAGATCCAGGAGCTACACTTGAATCTATTTGCTGTGTACTTGATTAATTTTGTGATAAGCCTAATGAGATTAATAAAATTGACAATGAAGTTTGTCTCACTAATATTGTCTGTCTGTGAAAGAAGCTGAGCCACTTGGCGGATCATTTATCAGGATTGATTCATGTCAAAACAATGCATGTCTATTCCATGTCTATCAGTTCTGGTAGTACATGCATGATGTACAAATTGGTTTTGGAAGCTAGGATTTTGGATAATTCAGTGCTTTCATGTCTATTTTCTTATGGATTCAAAATAAAATGTTGCTGATCATACCAGAGAGGAAAAACAAAATGGATTGATAAATCTGAGAGTCACAACATTGACAATGGGTGTTGATTCATAGAATTCTAGCTTGTGAAGTCTAGTTTTCTCCATGAGTCACCTTACGTAATATCACTTTGCAAGTTTGATCCCATGTGCATTTTCCTTTCAAAAGACCAAGTTGCTTTAAAAAGTGCTTACAGACTCTGCTTCCATAACAGTTGGTGGTAAAGAATGCCACATTCAAACTACCCACTGTACAAAGAATTTAGTTCCTAAGCAAAGGCATGAGTCAAGTCTTGCACTTCTGCGGGGGCTGGAATTTACAACAGACAATAAATTTGCCTGATTGTATTTTCTGGTACTTCATAAGGTCTGGAAACTCTGTCTCTGAGTGGCAGTCATTTTTAAATCAAAGATATTGCATGGGATGATGTAGTTGGTCCTAAATTCCATGAATTCTGCTTTTGCATTTGATTGAACATTACTTGCATAATAGGTGCAGTCACCAAAATCAGCTCATCGAAATTGAAGAATTTATTTAAGGAGAATATACAGTCCAGAGCTTTTTCTGAAGTGATTTGGTCATTTCTTGGGACCAACGGGGAATTAGTTGAAAAATTCTTCACCTCAGGAAGCCATCAGTTACATTAACTAATACCCACACAATTTGGGAGCAACTTTCTGAAGAGAGATTTCACTTGAAATCTCATTTTACTTGAAGGAAGAGGAGCAGCTACAAAGCTATAGAGCATGGTAATTACTCAAGAAGCATTAAAGCACAGCTAAACTATTCTGATGTTATCCATCCACAGATGTATTGATCTCATACACTTTCTGAGACCTCTCGTATGAGCTGTGCTTCAGGAAGCTGTACTTCAATCATGAAGCTTTGAAAGATCTCTGTTGTTGCAGTGAGATCTACAATCAACAGGGACAGAGAAAGTTAGAGACAAAAAAACTGCAGATGCTGGACTCCAAGATAGACAAGCAGGAGGCTGGAAGAACACAGCAAGCCAGGCAGCATCTGGAGGAAAGGAGCAGTGAATGTTTTGGGTATTACCCTTCTTCAGGACTGGATGTGGGGGTCGGGGGGGCTACAGATAAAGAGATGGGGGAGGGGTGGAGGTAGAATGGTGATGATAGGTGGACACTGGTAGTAGGTACGGTTGTCCTGGAGCACAAGAGTAAGTTAATCTCACTACAATCGTTCAGGGGTTTGGCGAAAGCATGCCAGGATAACTGTGTGCAGTTCTCCTGACTTTGGCCTGGAAGTTTGTAAGTTCAAGTGCCACTCCAGGACTTGGTGATAAAAGAAAATTTGCCAGCCTGTATCAGTGTTAGTCACCAGTTAAATAAATGGGGAAGGTGAGTCATGGGAATGGGATCAGGCTGTAAAACCACATGCTGAGATGAAGTGTTTCTCCTCATCAATAACCTTCCCTCCATCATAAGATCAGAACGGTAGAAGTTTGCTGATGATTTAATAATGTTCAGCACCTTTCATGACTCCTCAGGTGCTGAAGCAGTCCATGTCAAAATGCAACAATATCCAAGCTTGGGTGGACAAGTGACAAGTAATATTCATGTCATACAAATGCCAGGCAATGATCATCTCCAACAAGTGAGAATCTATCCATTGCCCCTTAACATTAAAAAGCATTACCATCTCTATCACTTACTATCAAAATTCTGGGGGTTACCATTGACCAGAATCTGAATTAGATTAGCCACATAAATACAGTGTCTACAAGACTAGGTCAGAGGCTGGGAATACTGTCGTGAATAACTCACCTCCTGTCTCTCCAAAGCCTGTCCACATGGCCCAAGTCAGGAGTGTGATAAAACACTCTTCATATACCTAGATGGCTGCATCCCCAACTATACTCATGAAGCTTGACACTCGCCAGAACAAATCAGCCTGCTTGATTGGCACCATATCCACAAACATTTAGTCACTCCACCTCTGACACTCAGTAGCAGCTGTGTGTACCATCAATAAAATGCATTGCAGAAATTTGTTTAAAAAATCCTTAGGCAGCACCTTCTAAGCCCACAATCACTTTGATCTATAAGGATAAGGGCAGAAGATACATGGGAACATCACCACCTGCAATTTCCACTCCCAGGCACTCACCATCCTGACTTGGAAATATATCATCATTCCTTCAGACATGATGAGCCGAAGGCCGATTTCTATGGCACTGTGACTCTATGACCCTCCCCTGTCATAACCACATTAACATTTGTCTCCTTTCTTTGCTACAAGTACAGCATCATAGGGATCCATTGACATGCATTCCTCTTCTCAGATGAGACAGATTAGGTCATGTACATGTGCCAAGACTACACTGCTTTATTTTCACATTTTTGAAAGATTCCATCTCAACCTCATGTTGGAAATCACACATCACCAGGTTATAGACCAATGGGTTTATTTTAAATCACAAGCTTTCGGAGTCTCAGTCCTTCTTCAGGTGTTAATGAGAGAGTAGTATCAGTCACAGAATTTATAAGTAAAAGATCCAAAGATCAAAATAAGGATATACTAAACAAATCTAAGATGCTGTTAAATTTTTAATCAGTTCAAAGGTTTTAATTGATTAATATGTGTATGTAAATCCACGAATTCCTTTCAAGTCATGGTCCTGAGAGAACCAAGTTTCATCCCACAAACAGACTTACCACGGACTACTCTTTAGAATCAGTCTCTTTCTTGGACACATGCATCTCTATCAGGGACGGACACTTCAATACCTCACTCTACCGCAAGTCTAAGGATAACATCATGATGCTGCACTTCTCTAGCTTCCACCTGAAACATATTAAAACAGCCATCCCCTATGGATAAGCCCTACACATACATAGAATCTGTTTGGATGAGGAGGAATGAGACGGACACCTGAAGGTGTTGAAGGATGCCCTTATAGGATAGCATATGATGCTCAACTCATCGATCCAATGTGCCACAGTGAACAACTGTAATGACCTCCTCAGAAGCAGACACGGGATACTTCCAATAGAGTGCCCTTTGTCTTCCCGGGAGCGGAGAAACTATACCATGTTCTTCGCAGTCTTCAACACGTTATCGATGACAATGAACATCTCGCCGAGATCTTCCCCATGCCTCCACTTCTCACCTTCAAACAA
The DNA here is from genome assembly GCF_021869965.1 of Rhincodon typus. Lineage (NCBI taxonomy): Eukaryota > Metazoa > Chordata > Chondrichthyes > Orectolobiformes > Rhincodontidae > Rhincodon > Rhincodon typus. The sequence continues at coordinate 63,521,382 of NC_063336.1, read as the reverse complement.
CTACCAAACATTAAACAGACCATTGTTCGCACCAAACTACCCTGCCTTCAGGACAAGATCGACCATAACACTTCACAACCCTGTTATGGTAACCTCTGCAAGACATGTCAGATCTTCTACGCTGCAGGCAAGGATGCCCTGAGGCATGGTACATTGGCAAAACCATACAGACACTACGACAACGGATGAAAGGACACCGCAGAACAATTGTCAGTCAGGGATGTTCTCTCCCAGTGGGGGAGCACTTCAATGGTCAACGGTATTCAGCCTCGGATCTTCAGGTAAAAGTCCTCCAAGGCGGACTTTGAGGTACACAACAACACAGAGTCGCCGCACAGAGGCTGATAGCCAAGTTCCATTCCCATGAGGAGGGCCTCAACCAGGATGTTGGGTTCATGTTGCACTACAGATGACCTCACCACACTACACACACACACACACACACACACACACACACACACACAATCCCCTTCCCCCTCTCCCAACACACACACACTCTCTCTGCTAAATTTGTATTTGCAGATACATTTTATTTCATTCAAAAAGCACACAATTTATAGACAGTCAATATGGCGTTTTATAAATTCCTACTTTAGAAATAAAACCAGTCTGACTCCAAACTAAAACACAAACAGATTCTAAACAACACCTCACACCTAACGTGCATTGTCTGACCGAAAATGTCACCTTTCTTTACACTGATAAAATCTTTAGTTCTCTCACGACAGTGACTTGAAAGGAATTCGGGGATTTACATATACATATTAGTCAATTAAAATTTTCTAACTGATTAAAGCTTTAACAGCATCTTAGGTTTGTTCAGTACATCCTTATTTTGATCTTTTGATCTTTTCCTTATAAATTCTGTGTCTGATACTACCTCTCTCACTAACATCCGAAGAAGGACTGAGGCTCCAAAAGCTTGTGATTTCAAATAAACCAATTGAACTATAACCTGGTCTCATGTGATTTCTGATCTTGTCCACCCCAGTCCAAACCTGGCACCTCCACAACCTCATGAGGGGCTGAGATTGTAGCAGACAACATTTCTACGGGATGAGGTGAAGAGCAGTCATGTCAAGGACTGAGTCTTGGTGAGAAATCTCAAAACATTCCTTTCAACAAATGCTGACCATGCTCAGTTGGATGCAGCAAGCAATGAGGAAGGCAAATGGTATATTAGCCTTCATCTCAAGTGGATTTGAGTAAAGGGGTAAAAATGCCTTGCTGCAATTGTATAGAGGCTTGGTGAGACAGCACCCATATTATTGTGTACAGTTTCAAACTCCTGATCTCAGAAAAATTGTACTTGTCATAGAGCAAGTGGAGCAAAGATACATGAGACTACCTCTTGGGATGTTGGGATCATCTTCTGCGAAGAGATTGTGTAAAGTGAGCCTGTACATTTTAGAATGCCCATGAAAGACGTGTCTAAGACTGGAAGGCATAAGTTTAAGGTGAGGAATAAATGATTTAGAGGGGATCCGAGGAAACTTTTTCCAAACAGTCAGTGGTAGAAATATAGAACATGCTGCTTGAGACGGTGGTGGAGGCAGGTACTGTCACAACAATTAACACGCGTCTGGATGAGCACTTAAAATCTCAGGACATTGTGGGCTATGGACCAAGTGCAGATAAATGGGATTAGTATTTGTTTGGTATTTGTTGTTTAGCATAGACATGGTGGGCTAAAGGGCCTGCTGCTATGCTGTATGACACTATGAGAGTTAAAGATTGAAAGGAGATCTCATTGAGCCTACAAATATTTTTTCACAGGTTGTGTTAGGTGAACATAGATATTTCCCTGAACCAGGGTATATAATCTCAGAATAAGGAGTAGGCTATTTTAGATTGAGTTAGGAGGAATTACTTCACCAAGGAGTGATGAATCTTTGGAATTCTCCACAGCAGAGAGCTGTTGAAGCTCAGTCATTGAGCACATTCAAGACAGAAAGCAGGAAACTAAAGCCATCAAAGAATATGAGGGTAGCATGGGAAAGTGATGATACAGAAAATCAATCATGATCTAATTGAATGGCACAGCGGGTTCAACAGGCTGAACAGACTACCCTTGATGCAATGTTCCCATAAAATGGTCCAGAGTTTTCTCTCAATGTGTAAGGAGGTGAAATATTTGATAAACCAGGTCTGGGTTGATGCATCAGTTTTGTTTTAGCAATATTCAAGGGCAGACCAAGTCTCTTGGATGCAGAAGGCAGGAGATCGAGAGTGGCTTGCAAATCTGGTGCAGAATGGGCAAATAAAAGAGGTGGTATTTAATACTCAAACCAGAGAGCAGTTGATCCTTGATGAAGTACATAACCACTGTCAGGAAGATTGTAAATAGTACAGAAATTATCACTAAGCCATGCTTAACCCTGTTAAGAATTTTGAAGGTGCCTATTTTAGATCTTCCGCTCAATATTGTTGCAGTCATAAAGCACTTGCAAGATTACAATTAATTTTCTAGGATATCCAAATCTTTGGAAAACAATCCACAGATTCTCATGATTTACTTCGTGAAATGCTTTGGTCGGATCACAGAATGCAATGAAGAGTTCCTGGTATTGTTCTTGGCAATGTTTTTGGATTTCTCTCAGAACAAGGACTGTGTCAGTGGTTCCTTAGGAAGGTCTAACACCATTCTCTATCTCTGGAAGGATACCTTCAGCCACAGGAATTAGGCAATTTGGGAGAATGTGTATCAGAATTGACCATGCTATGAACAACAGGGAAATACCTTAGTATTTGGCATGATTTATCTACTGTCTTTAAGGTAGTTACAATTTGAGTACTGCTAAAAAAGGCACTTTTTTAAAGCTTTTCATCTTGCACTCAGCAACACAAATCGCAAGAATACCAACTTAAGGGGAAAATCAACTCTTATACTGGATGAGAGGAGCATGCTAATTGGTTGATAAGTAGATTAAAATGGTTTAATAGAGGTTTACTACATTCTTGAAGATGGTTTACCTGAGACAGTAGTGGTGAGCTTTGCCTTGTCTGAACAGGGTATGTTTGTGCTGTGCCTAGTCTCGACTCAGGTGTATTAGTGCTGCAGATTGTGCTAATTTGAGCTAAATTGCAAAACTCGGCAGTCTTAGCGCATTGCATTGTCTGAACTTGTAATTGTTAATGTTGTATGTTCCTTGCTCACAGGAATGTTCAAGGTCAGAAACCACATGATACCAGGTGGGTCCAACAGGTTTATTTGAAAACACAAGCTTTCGGAGTATAGACCCTTCATCAGGTGAAGTGAGAAAGAAGCACACGGAACACAGAATTTATAAGTAAAAGATGAAAGAGTCACACAACTGATAAATTCTGTGTTTCTGTGTGCTTCTTTCTCACTTCACCTGATGAAGGAGCTACATTTCGAAAGCTTGTGTCTTCAAATAAACCTATCGGACTATAACCTGGTGTCCTGTGATTTCTGACCTTGCCCACCCCAGTCCAACACCGGCACCTCCACATCATAGGAATGTTAAGATTGGGTGCTTTTGAACTCAGAGATTTCATCATTTTACAATGTCAGCAAATACTGCCATGAATACATACTTTGATTGGAAACAGGATTAAACATTTCCCCAATTAAATTGTACATTTTAATCATTATCCCCGTTTTAAATCATTACACTCAAGTGGTTTACCAACAAATTATTATTTAATCTTTTCTGACTCAATCAGAGAATTAAATCCTTTCATAAAATCTGTTACAAATTGCACATTTATAGGAATCATGAAGTTCTACTTCTCTGCTACAATAGAAAACACATTAACAATTATGTGAACGTTCTTTGCCAAGTTGACTGAAAACAATTTCAGCATCACTTCACAAAGGAAACAAAAAAATTACCCACACAGTTCAACTGCTACTCTGAAAAAACATGCATGAGCAAAAATTGTGCAGAAAGGCATGAAGAATCTTTGACTAAATGAATAAGTATTAAAAGAAAAGCACAATAAGGAGTATAATGAGTCTACGCCTGTTAAAATTTCAGAATAATAAATCTGTAAATTTGTGATTAAAATACTTGACAAAGTAAACAACTGGAAAGTTGAAACTTCTGTATGCTTTCTGGACTTGAAAAAGGTTAACTGTGCAACAATCAATTTTAATTTTAATTCTTACATTAAATAAAACTATCCATCCATTTAGTAAAATATAATAATAATTTGCATATTGCCTCTTTAATTCTACCAGGATCTGTTCCATTTTAAATTTCTATTTCACTATTTTTGTTTCTTGTGAATCCGCATTACTGTTTCATCCCTAATATATAAGGTTGCATGGACAAATATCATGTACCACAATTGATCATATCCCTAACATAAAGATAATTTCTTGTTCTTATGTTTGTTATATTACAAATTTATACAACTCAATGCAGTTGGTAAGCTCAACTTATTTCATGTCAGCATTCATCCTCTGCATAATTTAAAAGATATAAACAGGTTTTCAGTTTTTTTCTCAAAAATTCTGTAGTTAGACCACAAAAGCTGCTGCAGTTAAGGTAAGTGCTATCCTCCGACACTTCCGCCATCTGCAATCCGACCCCACCACCAAAGACATCTTTCCCTCCCCACCCTTATCTGCTTTCCGGAGGGACAACTCTCTCCGTGACTCCCTTGTCCGCTCCACACTCCCCTCCAGCCCCACCACACCCGGCACTTTTCCCTGCAACCGCAGGAAGTGCTACACCTGCCCCCATACCTCCTCCCTCACCCCCATCCCAGGCCCCAAGAAGACTTTCCACATCAAGCAGATGTTCACCTGCACATCTGCCAATGTGGTATACTGCATCCGCTGTACCTGGTGTGGCTTCCTCTACATCGGGGAAACCAAGCGGAGACTCGGGAACCGCTTTGCAGAACACCTACGCTCGGTTCGCAATAAACAACTGCACCTCCCAGTCGCGAACCATTTCAACTCCCCCTCCCATTCCTCAGACGACATGTCCATCCTGGGCCTCCTGCAGTGCCACAACGATGCCACCCGAAGGTTGCAGGAACAGCAACTCATATTCCGCTTGGGAACCCTGCAGCCCAATGGTATCAATGTGGATTTCACAAGTTTCAAAATCTCCCCTCCCCCTACCGCATCCCAAAACCAGTCCAGCTCGTCCCTGCCTCCCTAACCTGTTCTTCCTCCCACCTATCCCCTCCTCCCACCTCAAGCCGCACCTCCATCTCCTACCGACCAACCTCATCCCACCCCCTTGACCTGTCCGTCCTCCCTGGACTGACCTATCCCCTTCCTAACTCCCTACCTACACTCACCTTTACTGGCTCCATCCCCGCCTCTTCGAACTGTTTGTTTCCTCTCCACCTATCCTCTCCTCTATCCCTCTTCTATCCGCCTCCCACTCTCTCCCTATTTATTTCAGAAGCCCCTTCCCCTCCCCCTTTTCTGATGAAGGGCTAGGCCCGAAACGTCAGCCTCTCTGCTCCTATGGTGCTGCTTGGCCTGCTGTGTTCATCCAGCCCTGCACCTTGTTGTCGCAGTTAAGGTAAATATGCTTCATGTTTCTAATTAAGACAACCAAACTGCTGCAAAGTTCATTTTCAAAAACATTGATGAGGCTAACACCTGTACCATCCTTTCCAAGAGAGTACAATATAATTAGTTGGTATTCTGAAGTGCAGAGAAACACACCTGAATTCAAAGCACGCATGCATTATTTTTGAGTTAATTTTGGTATAAGTTGGTATCATTTCTTAAGGTCTTTCTTGTCTGTGTTCTCTGACTTCACTCTTGTCAATTGGCTTTACAGAACTGACTCTGGATCTTGACATCAATCTGTCCTACTCCAGAGTACCTGTACCTGATAATTCAATGATTTATCATAAAGGATGTGATTACTAGCTGTTTCAAAAGTAATGGTTTGATTGAACAGAGCGACTGTGGATTTATGAAGGAGACTTCATGTTTGACAAACTTTATCATGTTGTTTGAGTGTTTTAGAGTTGACGGGGCAGCTATTGGATTTTTGGATGCTTTTGATAAAGTTCCACACAAAAGACTAGCAAAAAAATTAAAGCACATGGAACTGTGAGTAATATACCGACATGAATTAAAAATTGCTTAACAGGCAGAATGCAAAGAATAGGAAATAAATATCATTCTCCGATTGGTGGGCTGTGCCCATAGGGTAACCTACTTGTTCCCCAGATTCACAATGTGTACAAAATTTGGAGGGAGTGTGAGTTTTGAGAAGATAACAAAGAGGATTGAAGAGGATTTAGACTGGCTGAGTGAGCAGTCAAGAACATGGCAAATGGAACAAAATGTTGATAGATGGGAAAGGCGCAGTTTATTTCTTAAATTGTGAGAGTTTGGAAAGTTTTGATGCCCTTGAAAGCTAGGATACAGGCACACTGACAAATCAGAAATCAAACAATATGTCAACCTTTATTGCAAGAGGGCTTCAGTCCAGGAGTAAATATGTTTTGCATCAGTTGTATAGAGCATTGGCGAGGCTACATCAAGAGTACTGTGTGCAATTCTAGTCCCCTTTGTAAGGATGATAAAGGGAGTGCAGCAATGGTTCACCGTGCTTAACCCAGGGATGGTGGTCTGTACTATCAAGAGACATTGAGGAGAATGGATTGGTATTGATACAAAGGACTGGTCGGCACTTCTGTAATAATTAAAACCGTAACACCCAGAGAGGCACACCTCGCTTCGTAATAAATTAAGGGAAATGTGAAAAGCAGTATACCTGCGTCTCACCTCCCAATCTGTTATAAAGGAGAGGTGAAATAAAATGAACTCCTCACAGTCACTTTATAATCAACAAGTAACAATTTATTTGTCTAACTCTAACAGTTAACAAATTAACAGAACTACTAACAAACCGAACAATTTCCCCTCAGCTACTAAATATCCCTGAATAAAACAAAATGTATTGGAATGATATTCCAATAGATACAAGTACCACCTATTTAAAGCAAATTTAAAAAAAAATTAAAGCTTAATCTCTTGAAATTACAGTCAAGATAAGTCTTCTGGAATGTTCTGTGCCTTCTCCACTGTCCTCCAGTCAGGAATGCAGTCCTCTGGCAAATTCTTGTCTCAGGGATATTTGCTAAGAGTGCCATAGTACCTTTATTTAGATGGCGCCTACTGTGAGACCTTAGAGATTTCTGTGGGAGCCGATAGTTTTCTCTTGCTTTAGAGCTGATGGCTGTTGAGAGCTGTTCTCTTAACGGATGGCAGTTTGCTCTCATCCTGATTTTCAAATGCTCTCTTCTTTTATACCTTTAATACCCATTAATTTCTTACAATAGGATTGGTTCAAGGTTGTCAAAACCGTCAGATTTAAATGTAGTTGCTATTTGGTATCTAGGCTCTGGTTTAAATTGATTGGCTAAATTCAAAAACCTGTTGTCTTGGTAAAAATACTGCTTTGCCTGCTAACAGTATAGCCTTTTGATACAATGTTTTAATTTTAAGAACTCTCTGTGCATCTGCTGCTGCCTACAAGGATTTTTTAAAAAATCTCCAAGCCTAAAAAAGCACATCTTTTAAAGGGAGCATACACTCTTAACCATGCATCTTCAAACAAAATTCAAATGTTAAATTCATTTTAGTTTTAATTCATACATTAAATAAAACCATCCATTCATTTAATAAAATATAATAATAGTTTGCATATTGCCTCTTTAAGTCTACCAGGATCTGTTACATTTTAAATTTCTTTTTTAAAAACAAATTCTAACATCCTTCCTTCCAATCCACATTACTATACCAACACCTTACCTTAAGAAAAAATGAACCATCATTATGAAAAGATGGCTTCATTTTTTTCTCTAAATCTTAATGCCATTATTGCGACATACATATGTCATTAATCTAGAGTTACACATTTCATACTAATTCTATGCATATATATATAACATTGAACACAACTATGTTTATCTTATGTACACATTTTCCATTTAAACCTGCGAAAACGCATCCCAGCAACATTTTCACAACCCGCAACATGTACAACCTATAAATTAAATGCTTGTAACATAAGACTCCAATGAAATAGTCTGGTGTTCTTGTCTTTAAATCTTTCCAAAAATACCAAAGTGTTGTGATCAGTGTACACAACCGTCTCCGATATATTGTTTGCAACATAAACATTAAAATGTTCTAAGGCCAGTGCCAAACTCAAAAGCTCCTTTCCAATGGTTGAATATTTTCTCTGGTGGATATTGAGTTTCTTTGAAAAATAGCTAATTGGCCTTTCAATTCCACAATCATCCTCCTGTAACAACACAGCTCCAACCCCTACATTACTTGCGTAGATGGTGACTTTAAAGGGTTTCAAGAAATTTGGTGTGGCTAAAACTGGTGCAGTGGTTAACACACCTTATAAATTCTCAAATGCCTCCTGGCATTGTTCTGTCCACCACAATTTTGTGTTCTTCTTCAACAAATCCGTCAGTGGTGCCACCACGCTACTAAAGTTTGGCATGAATTTCCTGTAGAATCTGCTCAGTCCCAAAAATTGTGGCACTTCCTTCTTCAAGGATGGTCTTGGAAATTCCTCCATGGCCTTCATCTTCATTTTCCACGGTGTCATCCTTCCATGTCCGATGTTGTGTCCTAAGAATGTCACTTCCACCTTCGTAAATTCTATCTTTGCCAAATTTATGACCAACTTTGCCTTCCGTAATGTCTCAAAGAGCTCAGCCAAATGCATTATGTGATCTGTAAACGCATGGCTAAAGATCACTTAGTCATCTATGTAGATGGCACAATTAGTCAATCCTGCCACAACTCTATTCATAAGTCTCTGAAACATGGCTGGTACATTCTTCATTCCAAAGGACATGACTTTAAATTGATACAGCCCATTTGGGGTTACAAATGCAGAAACTTCTTCCGCTCTCTCTGACAAAGGTACTTGCCAGTAACCACAAATTAAGTCCAACTTTGTGATGTAACTGGCTCGTCCAACTTTTCCACACAGTCCTCCAACTTTAGAATTGGTAATAAGTCTGATTTAGTCATGGCATTGACCTTCTGATAATCTACGCAGAATTGTTGAGTACCATTAGATTTGGGAACCAACACGATTGGTGAACTCCACTCACTTTGATTCGGCTCAATGATGCCTTCTAGGAGCATTCTTCCTTCTGTACTTGTGCTGCTTTGAGAGGATTAAGCCTGTAGGGGTGATGTTTTATCAGAACAGCATTCCCTATGTCAACCTCATGTACTAAAGTATCAGTCATCCCTGTTCTATTTCTACATTTGTCCTGATAGTGCTGCAACAAGCCTTTCAATTCAGTTCTCTGTTCCTGAGACAGAGAGCTTACTATCCTATCCTATTCTTTAAGGACTTCCTCATTATTTAGTTTGTTCTGAGGTACATCAAAATCCACATTATCTGGATTTGATTTCTCACTCTGAGGGGATGTAATTAATACCTGATTCTTCAGTTCCTTTTCCCTGTCATAGTAAGGTTTCAGCATGTTCACATGACATCTTGATAAATGTTTTTCCTATCTGGCATCTTTACCAGATAATTCACCTGACTTAACCTCTCAATCTGATAGGGAACACTAAACCTTGCTTTGAAGGGATGTCCTACCACTGGTAACAATACCAATACTTTATCCCCACATGCAAATGTACGAATTTTAGATTTCTTATCTGCTCCTTGCTGTGCAACCTTCCAATGTTGTTTAGTTAATTCACCTGCTCTGTGTAATCTTTCTCTCACCTCAAATACATAATCCAATTGTGAGATCTCTGACTTCAGACCTATCAACTTTTCCTTAATTAATTTTAAAGGCCCAATATCAATGTCCCAACTTATGAATAGAGTTGTGGCAGGATTGACTAATTGTGCCATCTATATTTGGCCCAAGGTTCAAATATCAATTCAAATGGAGTAAACTGAGTCGATTCATTTGGATCATCTCTAATAGCAAATATAAATGGGATATCTTTATCCTAAACATTTGGGTAATCCTGTCAATAAGCCCTCAGCATGATCTTTAGGGTCTAATGCCACCTTTCTAATGCTCCCTGGGATTCAGGATGGTACACACTTGATTTAAAGTGTTGGATGCTTAAACTATCCATGACCTCCTTAAACAGTTAAGCAGTAAAATTGGACCCTTGGTCTGATTGAATCTCCCTGGATAATCCATATTGGGTAAAGAAAGCAAGCAACTCCTCCACAACCTTCTTTGCCTTGACATTCCATAATGGAATTGCCTCTGGACATCTGGTAGACACATCCATTATGTTAGTAAATACTGGTGTCCACTTTTGATTTTAGGAGGGGACCTACATAATTAATCATAACCCACATGAAAGGTTCTTCAAATGTGGGCATTGGCATCAAACGCGCTGGTTTTATTACTGCCTGTGGCTTTCCTACTATGTGACATGTATGACAGATACGGCAAAATTCAACCACATATTTATATATTCCTGGCCAATCAAAATGCTTCTGTATCTTAGCCTGAGTCTTCCTCACTCCTGGATGTCCGAATATAGATAATTTGTGTGCTACCTGTAATACTTCTTGTCTGTATGCTACCAGCAACACAATCTGGTGAACTTCCCGCCCATTTCTTCTCTTCATTAACCTGCCACAGTCTCCATTTCTGCCTTAGGATTTTAGCCTTAATGTAATAACATTCTGGAATACATTCTTATTCCTTTTGTGAGTAAGCATTATGATATAAATCTTATATTGTCTCATCTTTTTGTTGTAACTCCATTAGTCTTTCAGAACTAAACACCTCTGCCTGATCCTCTACCTGCTGAAGTTCTTTCTTTATCATTTCATCAAACAGGATGTCAGTTAACAGGACCTCAACTCCTTCATCTTTCTCTTTTGTTTCCTCTTCTTGCTTTAACTTATGGCTGTGGGATGTTGTCAACACACAGTCCAGAAAAATTCCAGGGTATTTTTCTTCTAACTCTTCAGTTACATGGTTTTCTTTTGGCTTCTCCACTACAATGGGCATCACTCCCACCTTTGATCCAGCTAGGTCGTTTCCAAGAACAAACTGTATTCCTGGAGTAGACACTCTTTGAATCACTCCTACTGTCACTTCCCCAGTCTTGATTGGACTTTCCAGCCTTATCTTACACAGGGGAACACTAAATCTCTCCATTTGTTCCACAGATTATCACTCTCTTGGGTAACATTTAAGAAGGAGTACAAATATTTTCATCTCTTACAATTAGAGACGGACCAGCTCCTGTATCTTTCAATATTGTAACTTCTTTACCTTCTCCTCCTGTTCTACCAGAGTAAACCTTACCCATAGAGGTGAAATCTTTGAAGAGATCAGGCATTATCTTACTTTCCAGCCCATGACTAGGCTGCAGTCCTCGACTTCTTTTGGGATTTCCTTTACTACCTCAACTAATCCCACTGGATTAGTCTCTTTTACCACATCCTTTTTACCCAGTGCCTCTCTTAAACCACCAGCACTGTGATGTTGTGTGTTCTCCTCTATTACAGTGGAAACGCCTGAGGCCTTTCACCTCTTTTTCACTCTCTTGGGTTTCTTTTCTCACATGTGGTAAGCTGTTCCCAGTGTGATCTACTTTTTGTATTTCATTGAAGGATCTTCCTTTTCCCAATTTCTATCCCTCACGGAATGAAATTGCTGTCAGAAGCTAGATTTCAATTTATATACTAATGCATTTTTATCTGCCATTTCTGCAGCTATTATCGCTGTTTTAACTTTCTGTTTCTCAACATGAGTTCTTATCATTTCTGGAAGTGAGATTTTGAACTCCTCCAGCAGAATAATCTCTCTAAAATCCTCATATGCCTTTTCTATCTTTAATGCTCTCACCCATCTATCAAAGTAATGTTTAATTCTTTCAAACCCTATATAAGTCTGACCTGGTTCCTTTCTTAGATTTCTGAACTGTTGTCTTTGTGCTTCTGGTACCAATTCGTAGGCAGTCAATATAGCCTGTTTTACTCCTTCATTTTCTCTTGACACCTCCTGTGACAGCGCTGCAAACACTTCACTTGGTCTGTCTACCAACTTGGTCTGAATTAACGTTACCCATGTATCCGCTGGCCAGTTCATCTGTTTAACCAATTTTTCAAAGGAAATGAAAAAGGCTTCTATATCTTTTTCATCAAATTTTGGTAATGTTTTGACATATTTATATATATCCCTATCAGGCTGTTGGCTGCAATGAGTTTGCTCATCCATACTTCTATTTTGTACTTATCTTTCTGCCATTATAAGTATTTTTGCTTCAAGTTTCAACTTCATCTTTTCCAACTTGAACATTCTTTCTTCTCTCTCTAGTTCCCTTTCTAACTCCAATTGTCTTATTTGCAATTTAATTTTTTTCTAACTCCACTGCACTTGCCTGTTTCTCTGGTATACCTAAATTCTTGATTAACTCCTTTACAAATTAAGCTGTCCTCTTATCCCTCATTAAACTCAATTCTAGCCTGTTTGCTAAGTCTAACCTTCTACTGTCTTTCTCAATTTTCTTGGCAAATTTGGGAAGCATCTTCAAACCCCAGAGCCTCTTTAACAATGTTAAGAGCCATTTCCCCCATTTTTAATTTAACCAACCACAAGTAACCAAAATTAAACACATTTCCACTTCTCACCTAAGTTTCATTTAAAGATCTAGGACATTAATCCCCAAGTCTGATTAAATCCATCCAAATCTGTTCAGATCCCATGCACAAACCAGCCAGATCCCATCTTGAGCCCCCAAACTGTTACAAACCTCTCTGGTCAACACCTCTCTGGTAATTAAAACTAAAGTATCCAGAGAGGCTCACGTTGCCTCATAATCTGTTAAAGGAAATGTGAAAAGTGGTATACCTGATTCTCACCTCCCAATTTGTTATAAAGGAGAGGTGAAATAAAATGAGCTCCTGACAGTCACTCTACATTCAACAAGTAACAATTTATTTACCTAACTCTAATGGTTAACAAATTAACAGAACTACTAACAAATCAAACAATTCCCCCTTAACTACTAACTATTCCTGAATAAAACAAAATTCTAATGGTATGCTGTTGAATAGATACAAGTCCCACTTATAAAAACCAAATTAGTTTTAAAAATTAAAGCTTAATCTCTTGAAATTACAGCCAAGATAAGTCTTCTGGAATGTTCTTTGCCTTCTCCGCTGTCCTCCAGTCAGGAACACCTTCCTCCGTTGAATTCTTGTGTCAGGAATATTAGCTAAGAGTGCTGTAGTACCGTTATTTGGATTGTGCTTACTCTGAGATCTTAGATATTTCTGTGAGAGCCAGTGATTTTCTCTTTCTTTAGAGCTGGTGGCTGTTGAGAGCTGTTCTCTTAACGAATGGCATTTTGCTCTCACCCTGATTTTCAAATGCCCTCTTCTTTTATACTCATGATGACCTATTAATTTCTTACAATAGGATTGGCCCGAGATTGTCAAAACCATCAGATTTAAATTTATTTGGGTTTTTGTATCTAGGGACTGGTTTAAATTAATTGGCTAAATTCAAAAACCTGTTGTCTTGGTAAAAATGTTGCTTTGCCTGCTATCAGTATAGCTTTTTTATACATTGTTTCAATTTCAAGAATTCTCTGTGCATCTGCTGCTGCCTGCAGACATTTTATTTTAAATCTCCAAGCCTAAAAAAAGACACATCTTTTAAAGGGACCATGCAATCGTTCCCCCCTACCATTTTACAAACAAATTCTAACATCCTGCCCTATAATCCACAAGTACTATACCAACTTCACAACTGTGTTGAGTGGAATTTAGGAGAATAAGAAGCAATCTAATAGAAACTTACAACATTTTTAAAGGGGTAGACAGAATTAGATGCAGAAAGGATATTTCCCCTAGCCATAGGGTCTAGAAACATGGGACACAGTCTAAGAATAAAAGGTAATTCATTTAAGACTGAGATGAGGGGGCATTTCTTGACTCAGAAGCCGGTGAATCTTTGGAATTCTCTACTAAAGCGGGCTGTAGAAACTCAGTCATTGGGTAAGTTCAATACAGAGATTGATAGGTTCTAGTTATTAATGACATCAGGGACATAGCAATAGCACTGGAATGTTGCATTGAGCTAGATGATTATCCACAATCTAGAATGGCTGGGCATATTCAAGAAGCTGAAAGGCCTACTCCTGCTTCTGTGCTCCTATGGTGCACATCTTTCTGGCTCATGGTATGTGGATTTGATTGATTACTGTGCACACGGTGCAATCTGAATTTAAGAGCATCTCCTCATTGTCCTAATCTATTTATATCTTCTTGTATGTTTCCTGACAATTTTCCATGACCCTAATTTAACCTATCATTTTAAATTTAAAACTAGGAAGCTCTCATTTATGTAAGGTTTTTACAACTACTGGTCATTCACTGAGCATTAGCCCCAGTGGCCTAATGGATACGGTAAGCCAGGGATTGTGGGTTCAAGTCCCATCTTGGGTGTTTGGTTTGGTTTCATTCAGTATATTCAAGGTTGAGATCGGCAGAATTTTCCATGTGGCATGGTGGCTCACTGGTTGGCACTGCTGCCTCACAGTGCTAGGGACCCAGGTTTGATCCCAGCTTGTGTGACAATCCATGTGGAGTTTTAGTGCCCTCTCTGTGTCTGTGTGGGTTTCTGCTAGGTGCTACGGTTTCCTCCCGCAGTCCAAAGATGTGCGGATTAGGAGGACTGGCCATGCTAAATTGCCCTGTAATGTCCAGAGATGTGCAGGCTAGGTATTTAGCTACAGTTAATGCAGGGTTACCGGAATACGATAAGGGGCTGGAGCTGGGGTGTTGTTTGGGTGGGATGCTTTTCGGAGTGTCAGTGCAGACTCAGTGGGCTGAACGGTGTATTTCTGCAGTGTAGGGATTCTACAATTCCATTCAAGTGTTTCACCTATTAAGTACTTTTCAATTGTGGTTACTGTTGTAAGAACTGCACCATCCAGTTCATGCACAGCAAACACAAACTACACTATAATAGTAACCTAATAATTTTTTTGATAATGTTGATTGAAGAATAAATATTGGCTGGGACATCAGGAATGTCGACTTAACCAACTGATTGGAGTTTTTTTGAGGTAGTAATAGAAACTATGTATAAAGGGGAGTTGGTGAATGTACCCTATTTACATGCTCAAGAGTCAGATTGAAGGTTATTACAGAAAATAAAAACTCATGGGATAATGGGTAGTATATTAACATGGATAGGACTTTGGCAGACTAACAGGAAGCAGAGACATCAAACTGTCATTTTCAGATTGGCAGGATGTAACTAGTAGTACGCTGTACTATCAGTGCTGGGACCTCATTAGTTTACAATTTATATCTAAGACTTGGATGAAAGATGGAAGATACAATTGACAATCTGCTTATGTCACTAAAGGTAGGAAAGTAAATTATGAAGAAGACATTGTGATGTAAAGTAAATGTTTTCATATGATTTTTTCTAAGTTTGGGTTCTGATTATTGAGTTATATCCAGTAGGTTTTCTGTGAATTTTTAAGGAATAGGTGGTTATTGTCTTGATAAGCAAAGATGTGGAAAGTTATTAGGAGTCCGGCTGCAGGAATATGGATTTAAGTTACATTAGATCAGCCATGATCTTATAAAATGATGGTTCATTCTTGCAGTGCCGAATGGCCTTCGCCGGTTCTTGTTCCTAAAACACTGAAATTAAAAGATCAAAAACGTTTGTGTCCAAAGACGCTTGAAAATCTGGTAGC
>NC_063336.1:63335691-63505282 GCF_021869965.1 Rhincodon typus | reverse complement strand
CCGGACCCGAAACGTTAACTCTGTTTTTTCCATCACAGATGCTGCCAGACCTGCTGAGCTTTTCCAGCAACTTCTGTTGTGAACTGGATGTACTTGCCCTTTTAGTGGCGGGAGGGTATTTATGTTGAAGGTTGGATGCATAGATATAGTATATGAAGGCATCATGGAGACAAATTGAAGTTGCGTGCGAACCTCGATTATACATACAGATTTGTTTTAAACTTCGTAACTGTCTTGTGCTTAAGTTACAGGTATATTCGGATTGAAAGGCAGAAGAAACTCCAGGTCAATGATGCTTGTCGTTCTGCCACGTCTGTTGTAATTTTTCCTTTTCGATTTTCATCTGTTGCTATTTTTTGTTTCGGTTGATTACATGACCTGGTGAAACTGCGTCATGTTAACAACCTGTTATTAGCAACGGGCCCAGAGGGGTAGCCCCGAGATACAAAAATAGCTCACATTAACATTGATTACAAACTCGGAATTGAACCAATGAAACGTGTAAATGAATTGTTACTGGCTATCGAACATGCTTTTCAGAAGAAATATTGTATTTATTTTCACTGGAAAGGCCTTTGTGACATGACAAGCCAGTCTGCTATTTTGCTCCATTGCCCGTGGGTATTAGAGACTTGGCTGTCAACGCGAATTAGCAGTCAAGCGTTCAATTACAAATTATTGTTACAGTTCACAGTACAAATTTTGTTTGTTAAATGTAAACGACAAAATTATTGTTCAATTCAGCTGTTAATGAGAAGATTTAGGGAAAATATGACTTTCCAATTTCGTACGGACGGTAATTGGGTGCTAGCATTACCTTAGTTGTCGGTGATTATGTTTTTAATTTTTAAAATATATTCATTGCATAATAACAATTTACTCGAATTATGTAATTGCGAGAAGCAGTAGGAATCACTGGCCACAAAGGACGACTATATTAGATGAAACTGCAGCCAAAAAGACACAAACAGCAGTGAAATAACACAACCCAGCGATTTAAAATACATTCCGAATTTAAAGAAGTTTGGAAATGAACCGCGGAAAGTGAAAGGATAGACAAGGAGGTGAGAGGAGAAAGATTTAAAACGGACTCGAGGGGCAACTATATGACTCTTCAGTGTAAACTCAAAATTTATTGCAGCGAGTTTCAACTAATTCATTACAACATCCTAGATTGACGCCCATATGCTATAACGTGGTTTGGTTTTGACAGATTTGAATTTCCAATTAAAACGCTTCCCAATCAGACTGTCACTTCTTTAGTTTCCTTCCCTGGCACGGTGTAAAATGAAGAGTTTACCCCCCCGCCCAGAATATCTCAAATTGTCGCGGAATCGATGATTGACACAAAATTGAACCACTCGCAAAGTAGTGATTCACAGCGATCAACGTCACACACAGATTCCAGCCAATAGGTTGCGCCTCTTGCAGCTTTGGGCCAAACGGTGATTGTTAAAGGGAGAGAGAGAGGAAGTGATTGGCTTCAGGTGGGGGTGATACCAGCAGCTTCACCCCGCCCCCATCAGAGGAGGACGTCCGCCGCTCGGCCCTGCCTTCCTCAGGGAGATTGATGGCCGCCTCCCGTCCACGCCCCCTTGGGAATGATGCCCGCGGCCTGGCCCCGCCCCCTTCGGAAAGATTCCCGCCGCTCGGCCCCGCCCCCTTGGTGTATGATGCCCGCCGCTCGGCCACGCCCCCCTCAGCCGTCGTGGATCCTCAGTCAGTTTAGCGCGCGCTCGAGTGAAATTTCAAGTGTGAAGTGTGAGTGCGCGCGCGGTGTGTTTACCGCTGTCGGCACCGAGGGTGCGGGTGATCTCCCCCCGGGCGGACGGGGAATATCACACGGCAACAGCGGGAGGGAGAGCCGGCAGCTCCGAGCAGGTAACCGCTGTGGGCAGGCGCCTCATGCCGATATTGCGTACGGGTTGTCGGTTCCGGGACTATCGTACCGGCCGATGGGCGGGGGAGGGAGAGAGAGGGGGGGGCTCCTTTACTCCTGCTGTCTATCTCTCCCCACCAGCGCTGGCGCCATTTTGAGTGGAGATTCCTGATTTTTACTAATTTTTTTGTGGTTTTAATATTCTTTTGCATTTTCCTCCTCCCTGCAACGTGTGATTAATGATGCCTTGTCTGGAATTGCCAAATAGTACAGGAGCGGAAAGAAATCCCCTTGAAGATTGAGTGCCCGCCATCCAATTCCTCCATCTGATTTGTGTTTGCAGTAGGGATAGTGAGTTTCTTTTTAGTTGTTTTTCTTTCTGAGCGGATCTCTCTATTCCCTTTGCCACTGGCTGTGTAACGGTGTCTTGACAGCAGCGGCGTGTAAAGCATCCAGTCATTCCGCTTTTAAAGACCCGCGGCTAATATTCGCCTCGCCCACGTTATCACGCTGAGGTTTGCAAAACTTCATTTTTTTTAAAACCCCCGCACAAAACAAACTTCATTTTATTGGGGACTTTTTGAATGAAGTTATTGCTCTGTCGTGCTTTTAAATTTCGGGATTACTGTTCAGACGCTTGCAACAGCTTGCTTATGCAGTTTTACTGAAACTGGGAGGTTTGTTCGTACAAGCAAAAAGATCGAAAATCCCTTTTTGACGGATAGTTAAGGTTTGATTGCTGCCATTAGGCGAATGAGTGCAATGTTTTGTTTTGCTGTGGTTTTGAAAATTGTGGATCCGATCTCTCGTTTTTGCAATCACTTGAATTGACTCGCTCGAATGTCATTCCCCCGTTCCCGAGCTGTGCTGCATGTCCATCAGTTTACATGCAGTAATTTAGCTCACGCAGCTGTTGCTTTTAGGTTTCGGGTTAGTCGTCCCATTATTGTACTGACCCAAACAACTGCATTCATTTCTGTTTTGACACTTTTTAAAAAGTGCTGAACCCACATTTTCTACCGGGAAGTTTTGCTACATTTCGCTTGCATTCTGCAGTACGCATCTGTTGTTAAGTAGCTCACATTTTGATTTCAAATGCAGTTTTGTCTGCAAGATATGTGATTAATAAAAGATGCATTCGGCACAAGGCTATAACTTGTCTAAGCTTAGGAGTGCATAATTTGTGACCTTTTTGCTACAAAAGTGATGCGAGAGTTTTTGTCGCTACTGTAGGGGTGTACAATATTCAGATCTATTTAGAGAGCTAATGTCCTGCCCCTTTTCCTTTTTTTCTCCGTTGGCTGCTCTTTAACAATCTCAACTTTTACTTCCGTAGAGTTCAACACAACACAGTCATTTCACAAGGGAAGTGAATGAAAAAGTTAGAAGATAGGGTAGAAGGTTTGGCAAGTTTTGAAGACTCTAGGAGTTGGAGAAAGATAAAGCCAGGCCAAAGGCTTTCGAAGAAGAATTTCATAATACAGCTTTATGGCAGCAGAAAGTTCAAAAACTGATGTTGAAATTGAAGGCTTCAAGAATGGGAGCACATAGTGCCCAGAAGCAATGATTGAGCAGATAGAGTATGGAGGGACTTGTGATTGAGAATACTTAATCTGCTCACTGAAGGAGTGGGCATGGAGAGAAGAACAACCACCTCTGGGTTTATTGGTAAGAGGCAATAGGTTGGGTTTCTCATTTGTCAGCCACAGTACATTAAGCCCCCTACAGAGTTGTAAAATTTTCATATATTCTAAATATGTGAAAAGGAGAATTGTGTAGGGATGTGGGGAGAGTCAGTTATGAATTGTTTCTTACAGGGATCAGCATGGACATGATAGGCTAAAAGGTCTTCTGTACTGTAAAAATTCTATAAATGTATTGCAAGCCATACAGTTTGTGTTGGGTAGACGTTTGTGTGCAGTTGAGTGTGAAATTTATGGCTGAGGAGGTGCCAGAAAGGTGAATGATATGGAGAAAATTAGTTTTTCTAATGAATAGGGCATTGAAACTCAACCCCCAATGCCAAAGGGCTCCATAGCATTTTTTGAGCTTTATTGGAACTGTACAGAAGGCCCAGGACAGATCTGGAGTGGGACATAGAATTTGCGGAATGCAATGGGGTGCTTGGAGTTAACTTGCTCACAGAAAGGAGGCGTTCAGCGAAATGTTCAGTTAATCTGCCTGTTACGACTGGGATGGGAGGATTGTGCTGGTTGTCAAGCTATGTTAGTGGTACCATAAGTATAAATGTGTTGTTTCCCTTTTGTACTCCTATCCAGAATAAAAGAGACTTTCACCAGGTTTCTTTAATGAATTCAAAACTAGCCTGTTTAAGATACCACAAAACTAATTTCTAAAAACAAGTGGCAAAACTTGGTAACCTCAAAGCTATAACCTGGAGCTAGAACTATATATCCCTTTTAATCCCAAAATAAACACACACTCAACAGTACAACAAAGACTGTGCCGAGCAAAAGAAAAGACACTTATTGGCCAATGGTCTGAAAAACAAAGGATAGAAATTAATGAATCCTTGTATTCCACTGGATTTCTGTGGACTGTGGACATCTTGTAGCTGACAGCCATAGGCTAATGGAAGGTCTTCTTAAAAAAAAAAGCTACAATTTGGATGAAAAGCAAGCTGGTTTCAAGTGTTTGGAAAATGGTCACAGGTTAGCTTCTCAGGGTTTACAAGCAGTCAAACATTGAGATGTGGAAACATTATTGGGTTCCCGATTATTTCAAGAGATGGGGAGAGAGACTTGCAGCTCTGCAAGAAGCTTTGGAAGTTTTCTTCCTTTTGCCCCTGTGCATGTTTGAAACAGAAACTAAACCCAAAAATAATCACTGGACAACTGTCAGCTCAGGTGCCCCTTGTCTCTTCCAAAGCTGGGTTTTTCAGAAAATAAGGAGTATTAACCCTATCTCTTAGCTTCTTAAAAGCTTTACATGGCTGTTTCTTCTGAAGTCATTTTGACTTTCTGGAAGCAGCAGGTGACCTAAAGTCCACTTTGAGATGACCATATTTCCTAAAAAGGCATGGGTTCCCTTCTCCCTTGGTTTGTTTTTGAAAAACAGCCCCATTTCATCAAGGTGCCCAGGCAGTTCATTAACTTCCAGTCTTTTACATCGTCCATAGCTGTAGATATGTTGTCCCAATGTGTCTCTCTGATGCAGTGACATAACCATGTAAATCATAAGCTTTCTGAAAAGTGAATGGGGTGGGAGATCAGTGGTAAGGTGTTGGATATCCTGGAACACGATGGGGTAACAAAAATTCTGCTTAATAGGGTAGTATGGGATCCTTGGGTGAGGAATCAGTAAATTACCAAAGATCATGTGCAGAAATCAGTATCACAGCGGATACAACAGAGATTGAGAATCTTAGAAGGGAATGGAGTTCTTGCAAACTTTGTTTGATAATGAAGCTTTGAAGCATTTAGAAACCTCCTACAATGTTTAAAAAAATCATGATATGCAAGTTTGCTAGAATTGGAATGGGAGAAAAAAAAATTGCAATACCCATGGGAGTTAATGAGATTGTAATAGCTGGGATGGGAGTAACCGCCCTTGTTATCAAAGGGTATTTGACTGAATGTGGCATCAAGGAATCCTGACAACACTGGAGTTAATAGGAATTATGGAGAAAACTCTCTGCTGGTTGAATCATCCCTAACACAAGGAAGATGATTGCGATTGTTGGAGGTCAGCCATCTCATCTTCAGTACATCAGGAGTGTCAGTGTCAATGGGATAGTGTCATTGGCCCAGATGACTTCACCTGCTTCATCTTTTTTCCATCGTAAGGTCAGACATAAGGATATTTGCTGACAATTGCACAGTGTTCAGCAGCATTTGTGACTCCTCCTGTACTGGAACAGACCATGTCCTAACGTAGTAAAACTAGGGCAATATCCAGACATGGACTGATGAGTGGCAAGTAACATTTGTGCTGCACATGTGCCAGGCAGTGACTATCTCCAACAAGAGAGAATCAAACTTTTGCCCCTTGACATTTAAAGGCATTGCCCACCTTGAACATTCTGAGGGGTCACCATTGACCAGGTAAAAAACTGGACTGGTGGAATAAACATAATGAAGCTGGTTAGAGGCTAGTAATACTGCAGCAAGTAACTCGGCAAAGCCTTTTTGCCATCTGAAAGGCACAAGTCAGAAGTGTGATGTACACACCCCACTTGCCTGGATGAGTGAAGTTCCAACATCAGTCAAGAAGCTTGACACCATCGAGGATAAAACAGCCTGCTGATTGGCACCATATCTACTCCCTCCACCCATACAGTTGAGGCAGTGTGCACCATCTACAAGGCGCATTGCAGAAATTCAGCAAGGCTCCTTAGACATTGCCTTCTAAATCCACGATCGATACCATTTAGAAGGACAAGAGCAGCAGATACATGGGAAAACCACCACCAGCAAATTCCCCTCCAAGCCAATCACAAAAATCCAAGAACTCTCTCCCTAAAAGCATTGTGGGTCTACAACACCAAATGGCCTGCAGTGTTTCAAGAAGGCAGTTCACTTATTATCTTCTTGAGGGGAATTAGGGATGGGTAATAAATGCTGGCCAAGCCAGCAATGTCAACTTCCTTGAATGAATTGAGCATACGAGACAGGAACACGCGTAAGCCACTTGTCCCTTTCAAGCCTGTTCTACCATTTAATAAGACGATGGCTGATCTGACTTTAACCTCAACTTGACATTGCTGCATACCCAACATAATCTTTCATCCTCTTAGCCCAAAAGAATCTGCCTTAAAAATATTTAAAGATTCTGCATCCATTGCTTTTTGAGGAAGGGAATTCTAAAGGCACTTGACCCTCTGAGAAGAAATAATTTCTGTCTCTCTTATATGGGCAGTCACCTTTGTCACAAAAATAAAAATTGCTGGAAGACCTCAGCAGGTCTGACAGCATCTGTGAAGAGAAATCACTGTTAATGTTTTGGGTCCGCTGACCCTTCCTCAGAATCGCCTTTGTCCCCGAGTTCTAGATTCTTCCATTAGAGGAAACAACCTTTCCATATATGACTAATCAAGCCCCCTCAGGATCTTATCCTTCAATTCAGTCATTTTATTGAAGTCTTCTAAACTACAGAGGATACAGGCCTAGCCTTTCCTCATAGAACAGTCTGCTTATGCTTAGTTTATAAACCTTGTCTGAACTATTTCCACCTTATTAGCATCCTTCTGTAATTATCCAAGATGACACTACAGCCAGAGTTTGTCACGCTGTCCGTTTCTTTTCCTTACTTTTTCTTTTTATTCTCTTGTTTTCTTTCTTGTCTCTTCTTTCTTCTTGGCCTTGGACTCCCCGCTTTAGTGTGGGCCTGGACTCTCGG
The DNA here is from genome assembly GCF_021869965.1 of Rhincodon typus. Lineage (NCBI taxonomy): Eukaryota > Metazoa > Chordata > Chondrichthyes > Orectolobiformes > Rhincodontidae > Rhincodon > Rhincodon typus. The sequence goes on along the minus strand of NC_063336.1, from coordinate 63,498,045 downwards.
CTTGATGCGACAGCCTCTCAGTCTGTCTGGTGGTCTTTTGGCCTGGCATGGCCTCAGCATGGACCTCTAGTCTTGAGGTGATTCTAGAGTAGTCTCCTGACCTTGAACCGTGGTGGCTCAGTGGTTAACACTGCTGCCTGTCAGGACCAGGGACGTGGGTTCAGTTCCAGCCTCCGGCAACTGTCTGTGTGGAGCTTGCACATTCTGCTCGTGTCTGCATGGGTTTCCTCCAGGTGCTCCGGTTTCCTTCCACTGTCCAAAAATGTGCAGGTTAGGTGGGTTGGCCATGCTAAATTGCCCATAAGTGTCAGGGATGTGTAGGTTAGGTTGATTAGCCATGGGAAAAATGCAAGGTTACAAAGGATAGGGTAGAGGAAGTGAGTTTGGGTGGGATGTTCCTCAGAAAGTTGGTGTGGACTTGTTGGGCCGACTGTTTCCACAGTGTAGGGATTCTATGATTTGAGTACAAGTGACAGTAAAGCTAATTCAATTCAATTCAAGTATAGTGTCCAGTACTGTACACAGTACGTCAGATGCTGTTCCGCCACTGCCTTGTATAACTGAAGCATAGCCTCCCTACTCTTGTATTGAATTCCCCTTGCAATAAACCGTAACATTCTATTAGCTTTCGCGATTTACCTTCTGTACCTGGAGACTAACCTTTTGTGATCTGTGTGCTAGGACACCCTGATTTCTCTGCATCTCCGAGCTTTGTATCCTCTCTCAATTTAGATAATGTGTTTTTAATTCTTTCTGCTAAAATGGATAATTTCACACTTTTCCACATTATATTCCATTTGCAAGATCTTTGTTCGTTCCCTTCACCCTTTCTGTCTCCTCCGTTGGCTACTTATGTTCTCTTCACAAATCATTTTCCTTACCTATCTTTGTGTCATCAGCAAATTTAGCAACCTTTGATCCCTTCATCCAAATCACTCGTATAAATTGTAGAGAGTTGAGGCTCCAGTGCTGACCCCTGTGACACACTGTCAGCTGAAAATGACTCTCTTCTTGTACTCTTTACTTCTTGTTGGTCAGGCAATTTTCTATTTATGCCAATGTGTTACCCTCTGCACCATGAGCTTTTATTTTCCACAGTAACCTTTGATCTGACCCCTTATTAAATGGCTTCTGGAAATCTAAATGCAATACATCCAGTTTTGTTTATCTACAGCATGTTACTTCAAGAATTCCGATAAGAGTTAAACATGATTTTCCTTTGAAAAACAGTGGATCTGCCTGATACCTTGAATTTATCCAAGTGCTTTGTTATAATCTCTTTAATAATCGCTTCTAACCTATTTTCCTTCTGACAGATTTTAAACTAACAGGCCTGTAATTTCCTGAATAATGGCATTACATCAGCTTCTTTTCAATATGAAGGAACTTTCTTTGAATCTAATGTGTTTTGGAAAATTAGAACTAATTCCTGAACTATTTCACTGGCTACTTTAAGACCCCAGGAAGAAATTCGTCAGGACCTGGGGATTTGTCAACTTGCAGATCCAACAGTTTATTCATACTGCTTCTTTGGTAATTATAATTTTCATGGTTTCCTCCCTCTCTTTTCAATTCCTGATTTACAGCTATCTCTGGGATGCTAATTGTGTCTTTTGCAGTGAAGACTGATGCAAAATATCTGTTCAGTTTGTCTGCCATCACTTTATCCTTCATTACTAATTCCCAGACTCAGTTTCTGAAGGACAAACACTTGCCTTGTTAAATCTTCAAATATCTAGAACTGTTTGCTTATTTTGGCTAAAATTCTCTTGTACTCTAAATCTTCCCTATTAATCTTACGGTAATTTTTTGCTTTTATATTAGTGTTCTGTTTCATCTTCTAACCTGCCACTTATCTGAACACAGTTAAATGTCTTTTCTCAGTTTGATACGATCTTTTCACTTTCTTCGTTAATCACAAATGGCGAGTCTATGCCTTAGAATTTTTCTTATTTATTGGAATGCATCTATTCTATGCTTTTTGCACTATTTCTTTTAAGTATTTGCTACTGCATCTCTATTGACCTATTCCTTAACTTAAATTGCCAGTTCATCTTAGCTAACTTTACTTTCATGACTTGATAATTGCTGTTTCTTAAATTCAAAATAATAGTCTTAGACCCACACTTCTGTCCCTTTAAATTGAATGTAAAATTCAACCATATTATGTTTACTCCTACCCAGGGGCACTTTTGTGGAGGTCAGTAGTTAATCCTGCTTCATTGGTCAAAACCAGGTCTAGGAGAGCCTGCTCTCTGGTTGGTGCCATAACATGCTGGTTGAAGAAATTGTCCAGAAAACAATTGGCGCGTTCTTCATCAAGATTACTTTTACCCAACTGATTTTTCCAGTTTATATCTAGGTTAAAACCCCCCATCATAGTTGTTGCATTTTTACTTTTGATACTTTTGGCAATCTTCCATTATTTCTGCCTAGATACCATGCACTACCATGTGGTTAGTGTTAGGGACTGTACACCGATCATACAAGGAACTTCTTGCCTAATTCATCTCTACCCAGACTGTTTCTACATCTTGGTTTTTTTTAATTTAGACCTTCCTCTTTGTACTAATATCTTTAATTAGCAGCCAATCCTCTGCCCTTTCTTAGCTTTCTGTCAAAAAAGGTTGTCATGCTTCCTGCTTTTGAAGCAAATGTTATCAGTGGAAAGTGCTTCCATTCTGGAAAAAGGAGAGTTTAAAAATAGACAACTTGAAGGTATGGCACGGGTGGAAATTTTGAGGCATCATTGAAATTCCCTAGATCCTGGTGGAAGCAGGAGATAACACTGACAGAATTAATCAGAGTAATGGAAAGGGAATGCACGGAGTAAGAATAGAAAGAAAAATGTTCCAAAAGCACAATGTAAAGGTAGGTATTGCTTGGAAACATACAGGTTGATGCATTTTAAAATTGCACGTACATTAAAAGGATCCTACTCCTTGTAGCAATATTTTTGAGATTTTTTTTCCCAGTGTACCTCCTGCTCCTTGAAACAAATTTCCTCCGTTAATCTTGGCATGAATATCCAGCAGGGACCTTGCACTTGTGTTAATTAAAGGGGTCAGGTCTAAATAGGTTACTTGCTGCCTCGATTGGGCAGGTCTGACAGCATCCATGGAGAGAAAACAGAGCTAATGTTTTGAGTCCAGTGACCCTTTTTAAGAGCTAGCAGCAGCTAGGGAAAGGTGGTGTGTTGAGGGGTCGTTGTGGCTGAGGTCACCCTGTCTGTGTTTCATCTTCCTAGTGTAGAGGAGACCCTATTTTGAGCAGCGAAATGGAGGTACCTGTTGATCCTAGATGGATTTGAAACATGAAGGCTGAAACTTCAGGTGGACTTCACATGGACTAAGTCTGAGCTGGAAGCAGTCATTGAGGAATGAGAATTGGCTATATTCGCTGCTTACAATGCAGTCTTCTTTACACTGGGGAGACAAAGCGCAGATTGAGTGACCACTTTGCGAAACACCTACATTCTGTCCATAAAAATAATCCTGAGCTTCCAGTTGGCTGTTGCATTAACACCACTGTGTTCCCACACAACGTTTCTGTCTGAAGCCTGCTGCAATGCTCCAGCGAGGCTCAGTACAAGCTAGAGGAACAGCACTTAGTCTATCACTTAGGTACCTGACAGCATTTAGGACTCAGCCTTAAGCAGTTTCTGAGAATGAACCTTTTTAAATTATCCAACCCACAATCCCAGATCTTGTCATGAAATGGGTTGCTTTCATTGCAGCCAAATCATTTTCACCTACTTAGTCCCCAGTGTCACCTATCTAGCTTCTCCTCTTCGGTTTAGCATGAACAATCCCTTCGTTTGCCTACCCTTTTTTTTCTGTCACTCTGGGCTCTGTCCTCACCTATCTGCTCACCACCCTTCCCCACCACCCCCTGACAAATTACTACCTTTCCCTAGCAGGCCCTAGTTCTGAAGAAGGGTCACCTGGATTTGAAACATTAACTCTGTCTTCTGTCCCTGGATGCTGCCAAATCTGCAATTTCTGTTTTTGTTTGTTTCAGATCTCCAGCATTCCTTTGATTTATTATACTTCCTGATTTGCCCTTTTAGGCTTCTGGTTATGTTCTGGGTCAATCTTTTGCAAAGATTTTCTATTGCACCAGTGAATTCTTTCTTTGGGAACAACTTTGTTCCAGATACTGAACTGTTTTTCTCTACCTTTTTAAAAACAGTCGTGGTGAACTGGTCAGTGTATCTTTATGCATGTAGAGTGAGAGCTGGGGAAGCTGCTCGTAATGTTAGAGAAAGGTGCTGCCCAGGAGGAATTAATTACCTTGAATTTCAGCAAGCCTTCTCATATTCAACTTCTCAGACTCAATGTATACACAGCCTATGCTTCAACAATGAAATTCACTTGCCCCAGCTCAGCTAGAGTCCCAAAGCTGAGTGTGAACAGTGATCCCTATGACCGTCAATATCACTGCAATTCTTACCTTTTACTCCAGGAGTTGTTCTAGACTGCAACAGATGAGATTGGCAATGTCTTCCTTTAGCTGCATCAGCGAGATATATGCAAAGAGGAACACTTATTTCGTCCCAACTAATGAGAATAAGAGCACATAAAAAACAAAAACAGAAGTCGGTCAGTTGGCCCCTTAAACCTAATCTGTTTTCGTTTGAATTCCACATAGCCATCTACTCCGGATAACTGTTGCTTCCATCAGACTTTGCTTTCATTGTAGGTTTTCCCTGGGTCCAAAGTGTCCAAACATTGCCTTGGTGATCCTCATCACCAGCCTGGTGTGTTTGTCAGTATTAAAGAATACTATTCCGTGATTTCAAGACCAGAAGCTACACGTGAAACAAATGAGTGGGACAAGATGGTGTTTCATGTTTTGTGCAAAAACCCAATATAGGTGGGAGTTGGAATTTCATGACCTGAACCTTTGTGCACAAGCTTATTTGGCAGGCTGCCCAATGTTCCTATTGTTCTAGTGTATACCTATTAGCCGTCTTTGGTGTGAAGTCATAAACCCTCTGACATCAATGTTGCCAGTTGCTATGACTATATCTCTCAAGCTCACAATGACCAACACATTGTCTTCCAAAACAGAAAGGGCTTGTCATGGACTCTTGCATGTTGTGTGTAACTTTCTTCTGCAAGAAGGTGGGAGTGTTTAGTAACAATCTTGGGAGTTGTTTTTTGAATAGATTGTCATAAAGGAGGTGTGTGGAAGATGTGAGGGTTGGGTGAGAGATTGAGGATTAGCAGCTGGAGTATTGTGTGTTGATTGTTAGAAACTGATAGAAGTTATGAAAATCATATGACTGTAGGTGTGAGTTAACAGTAATTGAGATGAGAGATGTATTAACTGAGAACATGATGTTTTTTTTCCCAAAATTAAAGCCAGATTCTCTGAGCTAAGTTCTCAGCAATGAGTTCATCAATACATCAGCCAATGGGAAGAGATGATTGCCTTTTTATGTTCAGGCAATCAAGATCTCATGTCTTTGTGTACTTTCTGAACCAGAGTTTTTGTAGTTTCTGGACCTCTCACAGCCATTTTTTAATCTCCAAATTTACTCTGGTGTTTGCCCAAATGTAAATGTCATGCTTATTACCTGCCTTTTAAATATCATCAGAAAAACCTGGTACTATTTTATTCGTAGCCAGAAGTCCTGTTACAATCAACTGAACATTTTCGTTTTACCCCATCAGTAAATCACCTGTGTTTTCCAATTGGTTAATTTATGTGGAAAGGGCAATGCAAGCCATCAAAGTTGAGGGAGAGGTCAGGGGAGGGGGCAGAAGTCTTGTTCTTTTACCCCGCTTCTCCCCCCCCCCAAAAAATCCCAAACAGGTCTGCAGGCATCAACCAGTACAGACCTTGTTACTAGCACACACCACCATAATGAGCTGTTGAGAAAAACTAATGATTGCTCTGAACTCATGTGAACTGGTATGTGAAATAGTTAAGATTGAATTTTTAGGTTCTTTTGTTTGATGATTTTGATTTCTCCATTCATGCATCCTGACAATTATCACTTCTGCTATTTAATTATCTCTTTTCCATTTTAAACACATTTCTATGTGATATTTTCTTCTTGTTTTTGTTTGCCCTTCAAAATCCTCTCTGATCCTATGAAAGAGCTGTTCATCTCTGAAAACCTTCTAGTGCTGATGACTGGGCAACACTTGAACTATTAATTTGTCTGTTGTCCTTGCCATTCCTGCCTAGCCTGAGCTTTTGTAGCACTTTCTTTTGTTAAAAGTTCATCGTGCCTGGACCTCTGAACATATAGTAATTCATTTGATATTGTGTTGGTTTGATACTATTGTAGTTAGTACGACGTTTTGGTGGCGAGTGAAGTGTCAAACATTTACTACGTTGGGACAATATTAAGTACATTGGTTTATGTGAAATTTTCTTATGGATATAATATTTCGGCTCCAGACTGATAACTGTAGTTTAGTTTCAGAAATACAGTACTGATAAGTTGTTCAATTGAAACTGTGATAAGGTGTAGAGCTGGATGAACACAGCAGGCCAAGCAGCATCAGAGGAGCAGGAAGGCTGACGTTTCAGGCCTAGACCCTTCAGAAATAGGGGAGGGGAAGGGGGTTCTGAAATAAATAGGGAGAGAGGGGGAGGCGGATAGAAGATGGATAGAGGAGAAGATAGGTCGAGAGGAGACAGACAGGTCAAAGAGGCGGGGATGGAGCCAGTAAAGGTGAGTGTAGATGGGGAGTTAGGGAGGGGATAGGTCAGTCCAGGGAGGACGGACAGGCCAAGGGGACAGGATGAGGCTAGCAGGTAGGAGATTGGGGGTGGGGCTTGAGGAGGGGGTAGGTGGGAGAAGTTACCAGTTACGCTGAAGATGAAACTCTGAATTGTGCTGTTGGCAATGAGTGTTTAGACCACAAATTTTGAAATTTGGGTGTGTGGACCTGTAGGGATCCAGAAAACTTTCTGTTTTTAATGATTTGCCAGTATATTATTTTTTGTTGTCCTGTATATAATTTTTAAAAAATCTTTTCCTTTGTGTATTTCATGCTGTTTGGAAATTTAGATTGGTCTTCTTGGAAATCTTCAATTGAACTCAAAACAAAAAAATAGTTGAAAGCCAATTACCAGTGGACCCTTGAACAACTTAAACATTCGGTCCGATATTGTAGATGGAGCCAGTGATTTAACCTGAGGGTCACCATGCCTCAGGCAAGGGGACAGATTGAAAAGGAGAGTCCTTCACAGTAACCTCAGCTGGTGTGGGAATTGAACCCATGCTGTTCAGTTACTTTATATTGGAAGCCAGCAATCCAGCATAGCTAACTGATGCCCCAGGATTAAACCATCACCAGTTTTGTCACTTATAATGAGAAAGCACCCTGTGGTCCAGTTGGACTATGGGTGGCTTCATCTTGGAGATGATGCCATATAATGTGAGACTGATTCAGCAAATCTCTGCTTTGTAGATGTTGGTGTGTTTGCTGAGCTGGGAGGTTTGATAGCAGACATTTCGTCCCCTTACTTAGGTGACATCCTCAGTGCTGCGAAGCCTCCTGTGAAGGGAGGATGTCACCTAGTAAGGAGACAAAATGTCTGCTATCAAATCTCCCAGCTCAGCAAGCACGCCAACATCTACAACCAGCACCCGAGCTACAAATCTTCACTCACGCCCTGAAAATCTGTGCTTTGAAGTGAGGTTGTGCTCTGAGTCCAAGCTTATAGTAAATCTGTGTGCAAATGCATCCTACTGGGCTGTACAGCCAACAATTTGGAAGCGTACCATTGTGACAATAATGTGCAATACTATTATGATATCATTGTAATAAAAATGTTGTTTTAAATCAAAACTAATTTTGGAAATAAATCATTATAGCAGCTAGAGTATCTTTGGAAGTGCATCTCTGGATTCAATTTTTCAAAAAGTGTTGGAAAGTAGTGTTACTGCACCTTGTCATTATTTTTGTACACTTTTAAGTCTCCAATCTTTATCCTTTTCATCAGTACTAACTTCACATATCAACCCTGACTACATCAAAACAGCAAAAGAGATTTTCTAAGAAAAATGATTAAACACAGAAAATCAATTGAAGTTGACCCTTGATTTTCTTTTGCTGATTTCTTGGTGTAATTTGGTGTACAGTTTGAAAAGAGACTTGAGTGCAAACATAATTATCCAGTTTTGTATGTTTGAATGTTCTATTTGAAGGCCAATTAATTGATAGAATTATTGGTTTATAATGCAGTAATGACTGGGGGAAAATGTCAATGTGTTAACTGATGCAGCCTAAAGCGGTCTACTGTGGTAAATTACACAGCTGTATAGTATTTCCTAACCTTTGTTTTACATGCCAGTATAAAAAATGTGTATGCTAAAACTCAATTCTATGGCTGACACCTTAGGCCTCCATTAATGCCGCCCTAAGACCCTTTCTGTACTGTGCATAGAGTTTCAGGAAAGCAGAGCTCAGTCTTAGCTTTTGAGAATTTTGTTTGTCGTGATTGGAACCAGGTGGACCTTGTTGATGGTGATCCTTGATTGGCCCATGTTAATAACCCCAATCAGGAGGCACTGGCTGACCAATATAAGCAGGGAATTCAGAATCTCTTCAGTTCAGGGGACTGACTCCAAGCTGCCTGGCCAGCCACAGACAGTGTACTGTGCACAAGTTAAAAAAGGGTGACTTAGTGATGGGATACTCCCCTCTATGCAGTTATTTCACCATTGAATTGTGAGTTGAATTCTCTTGTACTCCTTGAAGCTCCTCCAATCCACTTTCTCAACACAGTTATTGACAACTAATGATAAAGACTGTTTGCCTTACTGAATCATAGGGTTATAGAGAATTGTTACATTTGGGGAGGAGGCTATGCATTTGACCTGTAATGTTTGTGTTGGTTCTTACAGAGGACAAGTGAGGTATTACACCTACCACCATTATCTTGTGATGTTGCAAATTTTTTCCCCTCAGGTGCTTACCCAATTTTCTTCAGAAAGTCACAATTCTGTTTCTTTGCAACACATTGAACATTGCATTCTTGATTCCATCCTTGTTAAGTAGAAGAAAAATCACATTTTACCAATAGTTCTTTGCCATTCACTTTACATTGGTGTTCTCTGATTTTCAAACTTTCACTGACGAGAATAGATTGCTCCTTATTACAAACACCTAATCAAGTCCAAATTGATCTCAGAAGAACAACTGTAGCTACTACCACGTAACTATCCCTCATCCATGGAACTGTTCTACACAGTCCCAAAAGCCTTTATGACCTTCCCAATATGTGGTGCCTTGAATTGGACACACTACTTGAGGCTGAGCCTGTCTTTTGGAAAAGTTTGTACTTCATGACTCTTATAAAGTTCGGTATGTAGTTAGTGTTTTCTCTTCTTTCAACCTCCTTTGCCACCTTTGATTTGTATATACATGCACTAATATTTCTGTGCTTTGGAATTGCAGCATTTATCTTTATAATACCAGTCCACATTATTCCTACCAAAATGTGTTGCATCTCTGCATGAAATTTGTTCTGCTACATGACTGCCAATTCCATCATTCTTGTCTAAGCCTTTTTAAAATCTATCCCTATTCTCCTTTCAGTTGACTTTGCTTCCAAGTTTTGTTTGCACCTTTTGACGTTGTGCAGTGTACACCTATCTTGTGGAACTCCTTAGTTCAGTCTTCAGTAGACTATCCAGCTTTCTGGACTTGCAGAGAAGGGAAATTGCAGAGTGTTTTTAGAATCTTCAATCTTTAAAACTTAGTCTGTAAACTATATGGATAGGTTTCCTGAAAGTTATTAAAAGCAGCTCCCATAAAGTTATATAGCCTTGACCTTACATGCCATCCCACCAGCATTCATAGGTAGAGGATCATCAGCTGCCATTTCTGCCACCCCCAGTGAGGTGTCACCACCAGACACACATTCTTCCCCCCCACCACCCCCGTCAGCCATCTGCAGGGACTGTTCCCTCTGGGACATGCTGGTCCACTCTTCTTTCATTACTAACAATAACCTCACCGCTTCACAGCACCTCCTGCTGCAACTGCAGAAGGTGTAACAGCTGTCTGTTTACTTCCTTCTTCCTAAGTATCCAATCTAGTCTGTTGCATTCGCTGTTCACGGTTTCCTCTACACTGGGGGAATGAAACATAGACTGGGTGACTGCTTTGTTCTGCTTGCAAAAAAGACCCTGAGCATCCAGATGCCTGCCACTTCAACACACCACCCTGTTCCCTGGCCAACATCTTTATCTCAGGCTTGCTGCAGTGCTCCATTGAAACTCTGTGCAAGCTGGCAGAACAGCACCTCACTTTCTGCCTAGGAACCCTGCAGCCTTCTGGACTCAATATCAAGTTCAATAATTTTAGGGCTTGAGCCCTTACTCCAACCCCCACAACCAGCCCTTGTTATGACATATCTGGCTATCACACACCACCCATTGTTAGCTCCTAACAGTCCCCATTAACAGCTATTCATCCTCCCAGCCAGGTCATTATCCACTCCTTTGTCTGTCTAACTGCTCTTTGGGCTCTACCTCCACCTATCGTTTACTCCTTACCAACCCTATCTTCTACATACAAACTGACATTTTCCTAGCTAGACAACAAGGTGCAGGACTGGATGAACACAGCAGGCCAAGCAGCATAATTTTCCTAGCTAGCGTCAGTTCTGAGGAAGGGTCGCTTTGACCTGAAACATTAGCTCTGATCTCTCTCCGTAAATGCTGCCAGACCTGCTGAGCTTTTCAAGCAATTTCTGTTTTAGTTCTGATTTACAGCATCCGCAGTTCTTTCGGTTTTTATTAAGTTATACACCTTTGTGGCGTGACGAAACTGTTGATTCCTGGAACCTAGATTTGACAAGACTGTAGTGATCAATTAGCAGAGGTCCCTGTGAAGCATTAAGTGTGTTGAATTCACTGTATCTAAGTGTGCTTTGTATAGTGATAAATTCTTCAAAGACAAACTATACTAATTCCAAACAAGACAACTTAAATGTGCTGCAATCAGAAAATTATCCAATCCTTATTTTTTCTTGTCCTTGCTCCTTTTGGCCTGTCTTTTGTTATACAGTGTGCCATTTAAAACACCGTTCTTTTGAAGTTAAGATTTTGGCAACCTTCTTTACTTGTCACTCATTTAGATAAATTAATTCAAGAAATAATGTTAACAAATTACTTGCAACATAACGCTTCTCCTTTGAGTTGTTTGCAACCTTTGACGTGTGTGACTATACCTTCCAATCCAATCTAACTGTTGACCTAATGGATGGGGCTGTTTTCATTCTTGTTCTGTTCTTATTTATCTGTTTGTAACTTAGAGTATCACTTGCAATGGCTTTTCTTCCCACTCCTGCACCACTACATTTTGGTTCCCCACACTTCCTATTTATGCGTTCTGTGGTTTTGAGTGATGTGAGCTTTTGGGTGATATCGCTAAGTTGCAGCAAGCTGTATTATTCTTTCATACATTATCTTTGAGGTTTGACTCAGTTGCCGAGGCAAATTTTTCATTGCTCCGGAGAAGGACATGGTGAGCTGCCATTTGTCTGACGCAGCTATAGCCACAGTGGTGTAGGAAGGAGAGTTCCAGGACGAGGATCCAGAAACCGTGAAGTAATGGCAATACATTTCCAAGTCAAGATGGCATTGGTTTGGAGGGGAATTTGCAGATGGTAGTATTCCTGTGCATCTGCTAGATGGTAGGAATTGCACGTTTTTAGGTGCTAAAGACACTTGAGAGTTCCTATTTTGCACCGGGATGGAGAGATTGAATGCTTAAATAAATGATTGGAGTTACAATCAGACTTGGCTGCTTGTGATGGATAATGTAGAGTTCCTTCAATGTAATTTGTGCTGCATTGATTTAGGCAAATGGAGAGTGTTCCATCATCCTTCTGACTTGTGCTTTATAGATGGTGGACATGCTGTGGATAGTCTGGAAATGAGTTACCCACAGCAGAATTCTCAGCCTCTGTCCTACTCTTGCAGCCAAAGTGTTTATATGCTGGACTGCTTCAGCGTTTGGTCACATGTAACGTCCAGGATGACGATGGTGGTGATTCAGTGATGGTTATGTCATTTAATGCCAAGGGGAGATGTTTAGTTTTCTCTTATTGGAGATGGTCATTGCCTGGCACTTGTGTGGCATGAATGTTATTTCCTCCTTATCAGCCCAAGCTTAATTCATTTCCTGATCTGCATTTAATATGTGAGGAGTAAGGAATCCTCGCTCGCCTGTTACTGCACAATTTCTTAATTACCTAACTGCTTGTCTGACATCCAATACTGGATGAGCAGAAATTTCTTCTAGTGTAACATTGGGAAGATTGAAGCCATTGTTTCAGTTTCTGTTTTAAACTCCATTCTGGAGCAGATTCTATCCCTCTATCTGGCAATTTTCTGAGACTAGACCAGGTTGTTTGCAACTTTGTTGTCATGCTTAACTGTGAGCTGGGCTTCTTCATGAAAAGCACCTGTTTCCATCTCCACAATATTGTCTAACTTTGTTCCCATCTCAGACTGAGTATCCCAGTGCACTCTTAACTGGTCTCTATAAATATGAGGTCACCCGAAACCTTGCTGCTTTCTAATTTACTCCATGTCCACCTTGCCTATTGTTCCTGTGCTTTTTGACTTACAAATGTACCAGAGGGTTTTGGGGAGGGCCTCGTGTAGGAATGGAACAAGGAATGTTCTACGTACCCCACAAAGAAACAGGCATAACTGGGGTCCATGTAGGTACTCATGACCACCTCTTCGATGTGAAGGAAGTGAGAGGAGTTGAAGCTCACCCATTTTCTCCTACTCTTTGTTCTTACGGTCACTTATTCAGCTTTTTCTCTCTCCTGGTCTGCTACCCACCACATATCCCATCATCTTATTTAGCTACCCCTTTTGTATTGCACTCTCTCGTGGCTCCATTGTCACCTACCCACTCACCTTGCCCTGATCCAAATTAGCATAAATGCATTTTCCTAGTTGCTGACAGCTCTTAAGAAGAGTCACCAGACCCTGCTGCCAGATCGGCTCAGTTTCTCCTGTAATTTCTGCTTTTGTTTCAGATCTCTAGCATCTGTAAATTTTTGTCTTGTTTTGCTTCAGAAAGTCATTGGTTTTGTTTCTGCCCTTTGTACCACCTGGAGGTAACTTTCATAGAATAGTCTACCTTTGGACAATGACAGTTAAATGCATAGGAAAGGTTTGTTATACTTTGATGCTGTCTGAATTGCCAGAGGAAGTGGTGGATGCAAGTACAGTGACAGGTACAGATTCAAATGTCTTTTAAAAAGCACATGAATAGCAAAGGTTTGGAGCGAAATGTACCAAACGCAGGCAGGTGAGACTGGTTTAGTCTGGGAACATGGATGGTGTGGACTAGTTGGACTGAAGGGTCTGTTTCTGTATGACTCTATCTGACTTAATATTTCTTAATGTGGCTCAGTCATGCTTTGTTTCGTTTTTAAAAAAGCAAAAATGCTATGGGATGGTTTATTACATTGAAGGGATCATCTAGTTATATAAATATAGTTTCTTTGGGTTGAAAGGACATAACAACCTAGATGACTGTTCATTGTAGCTTTGTGACATTTTCCTGTAGCAAGTGCCTCTGTTGTAGTCTTGTTTGTTTCTTTTATATTAGAGTTATGGTTAAATGTTTTAAGCTTCTGAATTCGATGAGTTGTTTCCTACAGTTTCTCTGACTTTCATGTTTATGTATTTTACATATCCAACATGTCCAGAAATATTGTTGGTATATTTCAGGTTCCAAAGAAGAGTTGTACTTGCACTCAATGTTAACTCTTTAGCTCTTCACCAATGTGCCAGACCTGCTGAGATTCTTCAGCGATTGATTTTTTTTTTTTTTTTTATCTCAGACTATCAGTAATGGCAGTATTTTGCTATCTTCATATTTCAGTTTTATTGTTTAGGAATAATTGTAGTCTGTTTGAGTATTAGTGATCATATAGTTTACTCAATCTAGAATGAATATTGAATAAGTGCCTCTAACTCAACCAAATGCAACTTATGTAAGATGTGAACTAGGTGCATTGTGCAATGTGTTGTAAACATAGAAAACATCAGGGACTGGAGCAAATATGCTGTGTTGATCAAACAGGCTTGGTGGTCTGTTACATTGTGTCCCTGGTAGAATGTCAGCTGTGGCTTAGTTGATGACATTCTTGGCTCTGAATTGCAAGGTTTCAAGTTCAAATCCTACTCCAGAGCTTCAGCATAAGGATTAGATGTGTGGTGAGCAAATGCTTCACTGTCAAAAATGCTGGTTTTTGGCTGAGAGATTTCTGATGTCCTATCCAGTGTTTGTTCCTCAACAAAGGTCACTGAAGAGGTTGTCTGCTTATGGGTGTGCTGTGCGTGTATTGTCTGTTGTGCTTTGTACGTAAGTGCTTTTGAGGTGTAATCACTTAATTAGCTGTAAGTATGCTTTGAGATATAAAAACAGCTCTTAATAGGTACATCTGTACATTTGGTATATTTAATCTCAACTTTTTTTAATGTAGGCAATGTAAGACTTGGAGGATGGCTATAGACCTACGAACCAAACAGTGCAAGTTCACCTGCAAAGGAAACTAGTGCAAAGTATGCTTTGTAACCACCAAAGCTAGTTGTGTCTTGAAAAGCAGGAAGCGTGCCAAATTCAAAGTTGAATATGTAATAGCTAGTTGTCCGCTCAGAAGCAATGACTCTTATTATTGGCTATATTTCAAAGTTGTTTAGTTACTACTTAAACTGAGTCTTAAAAATAGAGTAATAACTTTGTTTGGAATGTTTCATCTATCAGTGGATTCCAGTTAACAACCTGAGCCATTTCCTGTTTAAAATGTTAGAACAGAAAAGTTGTAAAAGTTGAAATTCAGGAATTTAATCTGAATGGCAATGTAACAGAGTACAACACGTTAAACTAATGAAAGTATTATACATATCTTTGAGGTTGGAATTCCTTCCAAAATCCATTCTATTTTTCTGCAATTTTGTAACAGACATGCATTCAATGAATTGTGAGTGGAAAATACTTTGCATGTGTTATACTATATTGCAACAGACATGAAGGCATGTTTGGAGTTAGAAAATAATTAATCTTTTTCCATAGTTTTGATAAATCAGTGTTTAATGTTTGATAACACTGAAAATAGATGAAACGTACTGTTGTCTTAAACAGCTGCAAAGAGGAAGCCTCCGTAATTTCGCTAGTGTGATGTAATGTTGTTCTATTTATCAATAAATTGACTCAGTTATCAAATTGATGTCTGTGTAGTCTGGCTTATTTTAATGATGCGTTGTGTCCATTTCATTTCTGTCATTAAACTGGGCTACTGCTTTACCCTAGTCATTTCACATTCTGCATGAAGCTGTTGTTTTAGCAATCAGCATTTTATTCCCTTTATTTGAGGTAATGGTGAGTGATAATGTGATCTAGTGACCCAGAGTCTTGGATTATTGTTCTTGGACATGGATTTGAAACCCATCAGGGTAGATGGTGAAACTTGAATTCAGTAACAAACTGGAAAAACTAGCCAGTGGCGAGCATTGGCTAAATAACCTGACTGTTGATTGAGGATTTTTAAAAAACATCTAGTTTCCTAATATCTTGTCTGGCCTACATGTGACTGCAGACCCATAGCAATGTAGTTGACTCTTAAGTACTCATTGAGTAGACAGTCATTGCTAGCCTATTCAGCACTGCCTACATCACATGAACAATAATTTTAAGAAATAAATTGATGATTCATCCACGAATGTTACCATATTTTTAAAGTGGTAATGCTGTTTGTGTCTCTGTTCCTGCTGTGGTTGTCTGCAGAAGAGCATGTCACACTTCAGTATTGAACAGCTGTGTTGAAGCTTATGTACAGAATATGGCATGAGGCTATTTAGTATCATGTTTGTTTGTTCCATGAAAAAGTTGCATTTTTGAGTACAATATACAACATGTTCAACAACTTCCCACACAAATTCTATTTATGTGACTAATGTACTTGATCGTCCCATTGAAAGTATAAACTGGCCGTTTTGTTATTTGTTATTTGTCACACCCACTCAACTATATTTATGAAGTTTTGGAAAATGTACACTCTCAAACAGTATGGAAAATCATCTTCAAACCAAATATGAGAGGTCAGGTGGCCTCTTCTTCTGTTCTGCCAAGTTACGTGAAACCACAGAAGATTAGAAGCCAGTTTGCTTGTCTGGAAAGAACATTAAAATGCAAGCACACATATTTTGTTTTTGGACATTTAATTGAGAGAGCATCAAAGTATAACAAACCTTTCCTATGCATTTAACAGTCATTGTCCAAAAGTGGACTATTCTATGAAAGTTACCTTTTAGGTGGTACAAAGGGCAGAAACAAAACCAATGACTTTCTGCAGCAAAATAAAATAAAAACCTGCAGATGCTGGCGATCTGAAACAAAAGCAGAAATTGCTGGAGAAACTCGGCCGATTTTGGCAGCATCTGTGGCAAGAAAGCAGAGTTAACATTTTGGGTCGGGTGACTCTTCTTACGAACTATCAGCAGCTAGGAAAATGTGTTTATTCAGAATTTGGGTTGGGGGAAAGTGAGTGGATAGGTAAAGATAGAGCTTAGAGAGAGAGATACAAAAGGGGTAGCTAAACAAGATGATGGGGTGGGAGTGGGGGGTGGTGGGTAGCAGGCCAGGAGAGAGAAGAAGTTGAATAAGTGACAGTAAGAGCAAAGAGTAGGAGAAAATGGGTGAACTTCAATTCCTCTCACTTCCTTCAGATCAAAGATGTGGTCATGGGTGCCTGCATGGACCCCAGTTATGCCTGTTTCTTTGTGGGGTAGATAGAACATTCCTTGTTTGATTCTTATGCGAGTCTGTCCCGAAAACTCTCCAGTACATTGACATTATTAGTGCTGCTTTTCCCTCTCAGTAAAAACCAGAAAGAATTATCAATTTCCCTTCTAATTTCCATCCTGCTCTCATCTTCACCTGGTCCATCTACGACTTCGCCCATCCCTTCCTCAACATGCCTGCTTCCATTTCTGGGGATAGACAGGTGACTGATTATACATTGCAAACACACCAACTCCCACGGTAACTTGACAATAAATCCTTACACCCTGCTTTCTGTAAGGGGTCCATCCTAGTTTCTTCATTTTCTGTCACATCTGTTCTGATGATGCCACATTCTCACTCTCTCGCTGTCCTGCTCTCAAAATAAATTACCCTCTATGACAAAACGAAGAGTGTTAGTTTATTTTGAAATTGATCGCTCCTTTTTTTTTGCAGCATCTCTCTCGTTCTCACTTCCCCTGCGTCCTTTCCAACTTTCTCAGGCATCATGTCAACCCAAGGCAAGAAGCTTTGTCCTTGCTCTGAGATTCTCAGCCTAACCGACATAAACTAAAAGTTGGGCTACTTACATGTGAGCTGTCACTGATATGTTTGCACACGGGACATTGTGATGTCAGCAGTGCATGCATGGAGGTACCCTGAAGCCTGTCCCAGACATTTAACATCACCAGCTCTGTATGTGTCTGTGCAGAGGGTGGATGGCTGTTTCGGCATTTGGAATAAGAACTTCTAATCTCTAAATAACTGCATAAGTTGGTTCTTAATAGGTTTGCAGACGTCTTGCCCATAAAATGTAATTGCATAGAATGGATGTGTGAAGAATGCCACTTAATTACAGAGATGTGCAAACAGATGAAGCTCATAAACCAATGTATGTCCACAGCTAATTCATTGGGAACCATTTGGGTAGGCAGTGGAAAATGTATATTATGGCCACCTGACATAAATCAAGTTCTGTTAAGGAAAATACAATTAACATACCTTTTGAGAGCAACTGCAGTCTTATGCACAAAAAGTCAGTGAGGGTACAGATCCAGAATAGCAAACAAAGGACATTACCTAAATTCCATGAGCAGACAGAGTTGGGGTGAGCCTTTAACAAGGCCAGATTTTTGCTACATTGGTTCAACTGAGTGAAGCCTGAAACTTGTTTCTGCAAGCAGTGAACCACCGTGATAGAAAAGGAAATTATCAGGCTTTTATCTCAATGGAATGAGGTATAAAAGATAATTTTTTGTTTCCTTGAAAGTCAAGAGCGTGCTACCTCTTTTGCAGCTATTTCTCCTGTGTGTGCCTGTCAATCCATGTGTGTAGGTGCTGTTGCAGAGACATTTAGGTGTTGTGAAATAAACGTTTATTTGAAAAAAAATCTGCCTGTTGGCTGTTTTTGAGAGTCTCCACACTCGGAGTTAAAACACAATTTCTTTAAAAAGTTTAAACTTCTGGTAAGTCAGGAGCTGGATAAAGGGATCGTACCAGCTCTCCCTTGTCCAATATTATGCTGAAGAATGAAGTAGTAAGAAATTTGGTATAAATTATAAAATGTGTATCTAAGTTAATTTCAGATGAGAAGTGGAGCAGGTGTGATAATATACCAAATATACTTGAGTAAGAATTGATCTCGAATATAAGTCGATTCCTTTTGCATCAAAAAATCCAAATACTTCATATTTGTCACTTGTGCTTCTGAAATCAAACGGGTCCTGGTACATGCCTACTCATTCAAAGGCACCAATTCAACCCCTCATTGCTGTGTACATCACCACATACTGTCAAAGTTAGCACTTCATTGTGTGTTGCACGCGGGAGTTGATGGCCTAGTGGTATTATCACTGGGCTGCTAATCTGGGGACATATGTTCAAATCCTGCCATGGCAGATGGTGGAATTTGAACTCGATAAAGAATTTAGAATTAAGAGTCTAATGATGACCATGAGACTGTTGTCAATTGTCAGAAAAATTCATCTGCTTCAGTAATGTCCTTTAGGGAAGGGAATCTGCCATCTTGGTCTGACCTGCATGTGATTCCAGACCCACAGCAATGTGGTTGACTCTTAACTGCCCTTTTGGCAATTAGGAATGGCCAATAAATGCTGCCTGACCAGAGACTGGTGGGTTTGAGCTATATGAATATTAATATCCTTTAATTGTGCTATGTACTCCAGTAAGGGAAAGCTGAATAGGCGAGGGCTATTTTCCCTGGAGCGTCGGAGGCTGAGTGGGTGACCTTATAAAGGTTTATAAAATCATGACGTGGATGGATAGGGTGAATAGACAAGGTCTTTTCCCTGGGGTGGGGCAAATCCAAAACTAGAGGGCATAGGTTTAAGGTGAGAGGGGAAAGATTTAAAAGGGACCTAAGGGGCAACGTTTTTGTGCAGAGGGTGGTGCATGTGTGGAATGAGCTGCCAGAGGAAGTGGTGGAGGCTGGTACAGTTATAACATTTAAAAGGCATTTGGATGGGTATATGATTAGGAAGGGTTCAGAGGGATATTGGGCAAATGCTGGCAAATGGGACTAGATGAATTTAGGATATCTGATCGACATGGATGAGTTGGACCGAAGAGTTTGTTTCTGTGCTGTACAGCTCTATGACTCTATGATGCCCATGTCCCATGAATGAATTAAAAAATAAATTCTCACCAATCCTACCCTTCTGGTATTATGATATGATAAAAAGAAGGAACAGCAGGTACGCAACCCAGTTCTGTCTTGAAATGGTTGCGATTACGGTGCAGTATTGCAAAAACTCAAGACATCAGAGAAGACTGTTCTAGATCAGTTTTTAAAAAAAAAAAACTTTCTACAGTTTAGGCAAATGCTTAAATGTACAAACAGAGGAAAGCTTAGTGTTATGATAGCTTGAAAATGAAGTCGTAAAATATGTCACTGAAAATTATCAGAATGATGTCTCTGTTTCTTATGTCATAGCCCTGAAAACAGACTTCAAAAAAAGGGGCACTAATTTTATACTGCACAAGAAAAGGATGCTGATTGGCTCCATCATTAACATAGTGATGCTGCAGGAGTATTAACTGTCAATTTTAATTCTTAGACCAGGCAGGTAGATTCTGCTTGAGAGTAATCTGAACCTTTGCTCTGAAACAAGCAAGAAAATTCTGCATTGCAGGTTTCAAAGTCAGCCCTTGAATGTGTACCAGGCTTATGAGAGAGAATTTTGTATTGTAACAGAATATCAGGATTTCACCGCATCACTTCACGGCATCTCTAGATGGTAAATAAAAATTCAGTAATAAAAGTACTTTTTGATTCCTTTTGCATTAGTTTTAAGCATTTAGTTGCTAGGATAGTCTCCAGTCTTTGCATTTCTGTACTGCCATAAGTGGGTAGTGAAATTATGGGAGAGGGTTGGTTTTAATTCCTCAATTATTTGTAGAAGTTGAACTCTTACACTTATGGCTAAAAATTTGGTCTCAGGAGCTCTGCTTTTCCATGAATTACAGTAATTACATCTTCCATAACCTGATACTATTAAAAATATGTATATTTATTTGTCTGCTGAATAAAGTTGCACTGTGTTGTTGCTTTAAATATGTATGTTACATATTACTATATGGTATAACACATTAAGTTTTGTGGCGCATGTTCACAAAATATCGATTATTCATTTAACGGACAAGTTCCTGTCACTTATCATAAAGAGTTTTATGTTCTTGATTGATTTGTGACAATCAAAGCTCAATCAAGCTATTCTAGTGTTCTTATAAATCATTGGACCATTTAGTCCATTTTAGGTTTAGTATTGTGCAATGGCCATAATGGAACTTATTTCTTCCCTCCCTTATTTCTTCTGACTTCTCGATCAGTAAATGACTGGACCTTCATGATGAGCATAGTGAATTGGAATTTTCCCCTTGACCCTTGTTTCATATCATTTTTATGTAGCAAATTGTTGGAAATGCAAACAGCTTGTGTGGTGACATCAATCAGGCATTTGGGAACTTTTGAATTATTAGCCCAATTGCCTGTCTCCTTAGCCAGTTAAATGTATGCATAGTGAAAGGAATATAGCAAGTGACAAAAGGAAATAGTGTGAATTTGAGTCAAATTAGAAAGGAAGGAGAAGATGAGGCGGAAAGAGTGGCTTAAGAAAAAATAAACAAATAAAAAGTGCTTCTTCCCCATCACTAAAGAAGGAAGATTCCTTGGCTTTCTGTGATTGCTCATAGACAGGAAAGTATAGAACAAGACCTACTCCTTTTTAACAGAAACAGAATGCATACAGGGATTATTGTACCTTTGGGAATTTTTTTTTTGTCATTTAATACTGTCAACCCAATTCCACATTAACATCACTACCTAACAATACACAATGAAAATGAATACAGGCTTTACAAAATCCAAATGTGTAATATAATTAGCCTATACGATTGGTCTTAGAGGATTTAGAAGAAACCAGTAATTAACCTAATCTTTACTTCAGCACTCTTTATGTAATGAATAACACCAGGTTGAAAGAAGAAAGTTCTAAATTCCAACCTCACCCCCTCTCTGTGACTGGTGGTGTTGAAGGTGCTATAGATTAATGATCAGTTACCAGTTGATGCTATCCCGGCAGATCAAGTAAAGAATAAAACAGATTGTGTATATCAACAAAAGCTCTAAATATCTTCAAAGTTGTGTAATCAACTCCAGCACCACAAAGCTGGTATCAAACCATGCTAAAGAAGCATGACAACTTTACAAAATTATATTGGCAACCCAGTAGCCAAATGGTGTTGGTTCTTCCAGTGTTTCCCTATTGTGTAAAACTGGACAACTGTGTACATGACCCTGTACCACTGTTAATGCTGTTGCTGTTGGTAATCGATAACATTTCTATCCAGTTTCACGTGCCATCATGTTATATCTTTCCTTCATTTGCTTCCTGATATTTGAACTTCTATTTGCAGCAGAATTATCTTACCTTTATTTCTTTTTCCTTTGGTATTTTTGAAATTTCTTTTTCTGCTACTGTATTTCAATTGAAATTTTTCAAATAACCAACAAATGTTGCTTGGTAGGACACCATTTCTCCATTGGTGCAAGGAGATAAGATGTCTCAGCTTTTTATTTTGCACTCATAAGGACTATGACAAAAGAAACAGACTTAGAAAAAAGGGTACTAATTTATGCTGCGTGAGGAGAGGATGCTGATCGGTTGGCCCATTATTGATGTGGCGATGCAGCAGGAGCAGTTAACTGTCAATTTTATTTCTTAGATCAGACAGGTAAATTCTGATTGGTGAGTAATAACAAGAGTGTGGCAGAATTTGACAATGTTCATCACTTCTTTGTATCAAAACGGTGCAATATATGTAGAAATTTGTTTTGTCTGTGCATATTAATAATATATTAGCTTCTAGCATGCACAAATGCATCACTCTGCAAGCCTGACTGGTGATCTTAAATTGGGTTCTGGTGTAACTCTTAGCACAGTCCAGATTATTTAATAACTGATTCCAATAGAATCACATCTCATGGTGGATACACCTTTCTAAGGCTTGCAAGCATTGCCTTGTTGAGTATGATCAGTATGCCATCTGTTCTGAATGGTGAACTGAATGAGTTGTTTGATATGTTTTGCCAGTTATTGGGACATACTGTCTCCATACCCAGTATCATGCTGTTACTGAAACTTATCATGTTGTCTCATTTGTGTGGTGAGCAGAGGCCTTTTTGGCGAGTTGGCAGCATCATGTTAGTGTGGAAAGTCATTTGTGGATTTACTGCATTGTAGCAGTGTGTGACAGTTACCTTCTCCTCTTGTACAAAGTTTTGAGTCACTTTTTCCTTCCACAGAGAATTATTTAACAGAATTGTCACGGTGCAGAATGAGGTCACTTGGCCCCTTGTGCCTGCGCCAGTTCTATTTACAAATGCCAAACTCCAGCTTTTTCTTCAAAACCCTGCACATCATTTCCGTCCAAATAATCGTAATTGCTGGGTAATCTGAGGTAGACTGGGCACCAGTCATGGCCAAAAGTAGCGGACATGGGCCTTTCATGAGTTTTTGCAGTGTATAAAGAATGTTAATTCGATTAGGTTATCTGTTTTCACACAGACAGATTTGATGTTTTCTATCTTAGCATCGAGTTTCCATGATAAGTACAAGATTTGGGCCCTATTCATAGGGTTTGCCAATAGAATTGATCTTGTAGCACATGGAACAAATGGAATTCCAATGCATACATTAACCAATGAAAGTAGGCTTTCTGTATTCTCAATTCTCTGTCCATGCTGATGCACTACGTTCAACATCATAGGCTCTTAATTATGACTTAACCTACTGTGAGGTACCTTGTCAAAAACTTTCTGGAAGTCCAAATACAACATATCAACTGGTTCCCCTCTATCCACACTGGGAGAGACTTCACCAAAAAATTCTTATAGTCAGACATGATTTCCCTTTCGTGAAGCATGCTGGCTTTGCTTGATTGGAATGCTATGTTCCAAATGAGCTGCTTGCACTTCCTTAGTAGTGAATTCCAATATTTTTCCAACAATAGATATTGTCTCACCAGTTACCCACATTTTGCCTCTGTCTTTTTGAATAGGAGTGTCACATTGACAGTTTTAAAATCCTGCAATACTTCTCCAAAATCCAAGCATATTTGGAAAATTACACCAACCAATGCATCTGCTATCTCTAGCTACTTCTTTTAGGTTCCTCAGATGCAAGGCATTAAGCCAGGGGATTTAACTGCCTTTTAGCCCCATTAATTTGTCTAATACAATTATTCGAGTAATGGTACTTAATTCCTCCCCATATTCTTTAGTAGTAATGGAATTTTCAAAGTATTTTCCACCATCAAGACTGATGCAAAATAGCTGTTTAACTCTTCTTGTATTTCCTTGATTCCCATAGTTATCTTCCCAGATTAATTTTCTAAGGGACGTGTGTTCTCTTTGACTTCTCACTTCCATTTTATATATTAAGATAACCTGTTATTGTCAGTGTTTATACTGGTAGTTCTGCTATAAAGCATGTTTTGTTAACGCGAATTGGCTGTAATGCGATTGATGGATAGTGGACGCTGTTTGGATAACGCAAACTTTCTGCTATACAGGTATAGCTATTTCCCTATAACGTGATTTTTTTTTTAATGGTGCTTTTTTAAATGGCTTTTTTATGGTTTTTTTTAAATAGCGTGATTTTTTTATGGCATGATTTTCTATAGCACGAGGTCACACAAGAATGCAACTATTGCGTTATAGAAGAACTGCCTGTATTCCTTGCTAGTTTCCCGTATTATCTTTTTAGTCCTACTTTGCTGGATTCTGAATTTATACCAGTTTTCCGAGCTATCACTGACTTTTGGTTCCTCGTTTGCTTTTTCTTTCAACTTAATATTCTCCTTAACTTCCTGGATTAGCTATGGTTGATTTATCTCTCTTAGGATCTTTCCTCCTTACTGAGATATATTTTCCTTCCTTTCTGTCTTTCCAAAAGTTCAAATATCTTTGTATGTTAGGTTCCCAATTCTGGTCTCCTTATAGCCATGTCTCTGTAATGGCTACGAGATCATATCCATTTACCTCTACCTGGCTGTCAGTTCATCTACCTTATTTTGAATGCTTCATGTACTAAGACAAAGTGTTTAGGCTTGCCTTTTTGCAGTTTACGATCATCCTAACTTTTCTTTGTACTGCGGCTCTATTTGTCCCTCACCTTTGATTACTCCCTCTACTACTTTTTGCATTTTACTGTTTTTTTTTATTGTCATCCTTGTTTCTCATCAATGTGACCCTGTGTAGGTTCTAAAACCCCCACCCCAGCCCAGCCATTCTAGTTTAAATCCACCCCAACCACATGAGCAAATACCTGCCCTATGACATCAGTACTGGCCCTGCCCAGGTGTAACTTGTCCCAATGTCCGAGGAATCTGAAAACCTCCCCTTGCATCATCTTTCCGGCCACTTATCCATCCGATTGTATCCTGTTATTTCTACTACGACAGGCACGTGGCACTGGTTATAATCCTGAGATCACTACTTTTAAGGTCCTACTTTTCAACTTCCTAACTCCCTTTGTTCCGCTTTGAGGACCTCATCCCTCTTATAACCCATGTCATTGATACCAATGTGTATCACGACCATGGGTGTGTTCACTCTCCAGGATGTCCTGTAGCTGTTCTGAGACATTCTTGAGCCTAGCAGCAGGAAAGCATCAAAAGAACTGAAAGAACTGTTGATGCTGGAGATTTGAAATAAAAACATAAATTGCTGGAAAATCTCAGCAGGCCTGGCAGCACTTATTTTGGGTCCAGTGATCCTTCTTCAGCCCAGAATGAGGAGACATTGTCCTGAGAAAAGTGAATGTGGAATTTGCAGCGCACACGGTTTGGCCATGATCTTGCTGAATGGCTTGAAGAGTCAAGTGACCTAATTATGTTCCAAATTTGAATGTTTGTATCTGGGTATCACAGAGGAACCTGAAAGTATGCTGGATCCGGCTGGAGATACAATGTAAATTTCATTTCCTTATAGAAAATGCCTTTTTGTTGATCAGAAATTGACAAAATGGTAGTCTATAACAGTCTGACAAAGAGGGTATTTTGCTGCATCAACACCTCTAATAAATAAATAGCCATTGTTTTGGGCAATTAGAAAATGGCACACTTTAGTACATCTGTCAGTTGTAGGAGTCGCATACTGTTTGTTATATGGTTTATTTAACATGTTTGTGGTAATACACTATAGGAAGGATTAGATTAGTGCCAGTTAATAATTCTGTAGTACTTGTGGGCTACTCCTCTCCTGAAACCTCTACCACTTATGCTATATTGCTATTGGAAATTAATTCTCTACTTATTAGAGGAGAAAAATTAATAATTTTGCTAGCAGAGGATTTTCTTTATTGTTTGAGTGGATATGGTACAAGAATAATCATATGACAGTAATTAGCTAACTTTAAAAGAAAAGAGGGGTGGCATTCCCAACTTTGCTTTGGTGACTGTCTCCCCAACCTCACCATCATATTCTTAACAGTCTGATTGAAATTCATGACAGCAGCCCTGTAACTAGCCGAGAGAGACATGGCGTTGCCTTTGGTCTTGACTGTCTATGTGCAAAATCATGGAATATTGAGGTGTGCTTCAACATTTAAAGACAACACTGACCTTTTTCTGTGGACTAGATGTCACGTATCAAACCTTTTAAAACGTTACAATGTGACCCTGTATTGAACTATTTCCAATATATTTCCCTCCCTTGCTCCAAAGATTTTGTTGTTTTTAGTTCTTTTTATTACATTTGTTTTAGAACACTTGGAACAGAAAATTGGCTGTTTCCTTATTTTAACATTTAATCATACACTGTAATGTGAAATTCGTTTTATTTGACCAACAGTGTTTACATAGAGCAATATTCTTAAAACTAATGTGCCTCACACGTTTTGATTCTGTTATTTCAAAGCTCCCTTGGCTATTGCTTTTTCTCCATCCTGAGCAAATTTAATGCATGCAAAATTTAGCTCATATCCCAGACTGCACTAAGTGATGCCAGTGTATCACCCATCCTTCCTGGCCTACATTGGCTTCCGGTCCCCAAAGCCTTGAGGTTTAAGATTCTCAAATTTGTGTGTACGGCTTTTCATAGCCTCAAATCTCTATCCTATTGCTAGTTCTCCATGCCTCTGAGTCTGGTCACTTGTGCAGTTCAGTTGTCAGCAAGTATGTCTTTGGAGGTCTAGGTTGTAAGGAGCAATGTATTCACTAATGTAAAATAACTCATGCCCAGTGTCTTTTATATATCTGTACAGAAAAAAATCTTGTGACAAATACTCTTATTCTTGTGTAATTGGCATGTTATTTGATTACTTGAAGTAATTTGCCTAAACATTTGTTATCCAAAGGTTTTGAATTAAACACAGCAAAACACTTCCTACAAAAGAAAAATCAGAGGAAGTATTGATATATAAACTTGAAATTTGAGCTCTACAATGTACAACTATGCAATGCAAACTTTAGTTGTTAGTAAAATACTACCTGGTTGTGATATTTTATATTAATAACACATGCTGTCCACAAACATTTAATACAAATAAAAATTCCACGCGGACACCAGACTTAGTTAAACTACTTTCTCGGTTGCGAAACAAAATTGGATGGATATCATGTGTTTGGGAAATATTTTTGTACTCCGTACACTTGTCATCGTCATGTGATCTTGGATTTATTGGCTTTCAGTTTAGTGGTAAAAACCTTTGAAGCCTGCCCATTAAACAGATCTACTGAGTTTTTCCGCAATTTCCGTTTTTGTTTCTGATTTCCAGCATCCACACTTCTTTGGGTTTTTACGTCTGTCACCAGTTTGTTTTTGTTATTTTTGTAGGTTACCGAGCAACTTGCATCTCTGTAGTCGTTTCACAGCGGAAAATGTCCAAAGGTGCTTCAGAAGCACATGAGAAATAGGGATGGAGAGTAGTGGGAGTGGCAGAAAAAAAAATCCTATTTACAGGAAGGAGTATGAGGAGGCAAGAGGTGGAATTGAATAAGGGCCTTGGTAAGAGCAAGGGGAGCAAGCCTTAATCATGGAGTCTAAAGTACTAAAGACCTAGCCTAATATTGGAGCAAAGGAAGAGGAGATGCTGCAAAGATCAGAATTAAAACAGCCGAGTACTTGGGGTAGGGGATTGTTGAACTAGATGAGATTAAAGATGGTAGATGTTGGGAAATCTAAGAATATTAACGGTGTTAAGTGTAATGTTACCAAGATGGAAGTTGGCAGTCTTGGTGATTTTGGGGCCCGAAGCTCAAGTCAATCAAATAAAGCAGTAAGGTTGCTAACTGTATAGTCCAACTAGAGGCAGTCACTGTGGAGCTAAATGGCAAGGAATAGAGTTTGTGATAACCTAAAGACAATGTCCTCTGTCTTCTGTGTTTTCAGAAGGATAGAATTCTTAAGGGTGATTTTAAAACATACAGAAGAGGTGGAACTAATTTATTACTTGGGTCAACATCAGTGTCTTTGGAAACAAAAACGTAAGTTGCTGGAAAAGTTCAGTTGGTCTGGCAGTGTCTGTGAACAGAAATCGGTTAACGTTTCGGGTTGAGTTAACTTTTACCCGACCTGAAACGTTAACTCCGATTTGTCTTCAACCCTGCTGAGTTTTTGCAGCAACTTCTGTTTTTGTTTCTGATTTACAGCATCTGCAGTTCTTTTGGTTTTTAATCAGTGTCTTTGGCTTATGTTACGAAGTGACAACATGTAGCTGAGCAAGGGGTCCAGCATCGAGGTTTGGAGAGCTCCAGAGATGAACTGGAACAGAAAGTAGTCATTTCTAGTTCATATATATTACTCAATTACACTTGTTTAGATGAAAGGTCATTGACATGAAACATTAACTTTGTTTTGCTATGCACAGATTCTGCCTAACTTCAATATTTCCAACATTTTCTGTTTTTATTTCCTGCATCTATTCAATTGTTTACATGAAAAAATTACAATATTAACACTTCTAAAGTGTGAAAAACTTGTTCTGAAGAAAACAATCATTTGTGTAATGATATATTTGTTAACAGCAATCTGTAAAATTTCATAACTTGAGATTCTGTCTTTTTAATGTATAAAGGAAATGCTGACAACCGTGCATTGTTGTTTTAGGGTCTAATGTGCTACCGTAGTATTTGTTTAATGGCTCAGCCCAGAACTTTTCTTTTATATATTATGGTTCACAACCTCTTGACCACTTGACAGATGGTGCATCTTTTACCAGGTTGTCATTGTTATATTTTTGGAAGGCACACTAGCCAATTGGCTAGAAATGATAAATATAGCCTTAAATTTTGCAATCTTGACCATGATATCAGGGGACCTATTCTTCAAAGATGTGATTGGCTCTTTGGTGAACTTTTCAGGGGACAGGCAAAGTTTCAGTTTATCTTGCAGCACTCTGTCTTGTAAAGAAGCTGTCAAATGTCTGAATTTGAGCTTGAATCTGAGTGAGATGAGGGTTCTACTGTGTACCCAATGCTGATATCTTAATGAATATTCAAATGAATATACTTATTGACATTGGTATTGATGTTTATTGAAATTGCCAATTAAATTAAGCAAAACTTTAAAGGATTTTTAGATTATCTTCGGATTATTATCTGAGCCATGTGCACATTGGTATAGGGCAAGTAAGATTAGAGAAGTGAATGTGTGGCTGAAAGACTGGTTCAGTAAAAGTGGATTTCTCCTTTGTGGGGCATCGGTCCCAGTATTGGGGAAAATAGGGGGTATATATGGGGTGGTCTACACCTGGAGCTGGTATTCTAGTGAGCTACAAAACTAAGAAGGCTTGCAAATTAAATACATTGTGTCAAGGGGTAAAATTCGTGAAGATAGAGTAAGTCAAAGAAGAGAGACAGGAGAACACAAAGCATGTTAATGTAAGGAATAATAGACTGCGTCAGATATATAGAGTGCAAATCTAAGATTAAATCAACAGATAAGGCTAGAGGCAACAAAATAATAAAATGACAAATCTGACTGCATGTAGTATTGATACAAAGCGCATGAATTGTAGTGCGCATAGAAATAAATCAGTAAGATCTGATTGCCTTTAAAGAGCTATAGCTGGAGGATGGCGTAGATTGGGACCTGAATATTAAAGAACACTGAATATTTAGGAAGGATCGGAACCTAGGAAAAGGTGTAGGGGTAGCTGTGTTCATCAATGATGGTAACAATGTAATAGAGGCAAATGACCCAAGTTCAGCACATTGTGTAGAGGCAGTTTGGCTCAAGGTGAGAAAAGATAAAGGCAAGAAATAACTTGTAGAGTAGTGTGCAGGCCCCCTAATAGCAGGCACATGATAGGGTTGAGTGTAATAGAAGAAATAATGGGGGCTTGCGAGCAATATTTGATTATTTCTTGTGTGTAGACCTCAGAGGTCCATGTGCAGCAGCAACTTCTGAAATTGGAAGTCATTGCATTGGTACACTGGACAGCATGGGCAGACCCTTGCAACCGTAGAGCCTACAGGGTACATTACTTGTCAGAACAGTACAGTGGTAATTGTGGGGGATTTTAATCTACATGTAGGCTAGAAAAGTCAAATGGACAAAAGTAATCTCGATGAAAAATTAATAAAATATTTTCAGGATTGTTTCTTAGAATATTACAGTATTCTGGAACCAACCAGACAACAGACTATGCTAGACCTGGTATTGTGTTTTGAGATCGGTTTACTCAATCCTAGGAATGAAGATACCCTTCGGTAGCAGCAATCGTAACATGGTTGCATTTTACATCATTTGAGGGAGGGAAGAGTGAGAGTAAGATAAGTATTTTAAACTTGAATAAGGGCAGTTATGAAGATATGAAAGTGATCTGGTGAATTGCGCAATGGGATAGGTCAGTAGAAATGTAGTGGCAGACATGTAACAATGTTTCGGACAATGCAGTGTTATGATGGATTAGAACCCTAGTGTATTTGGGGACACTTTTTTTTTTACTTTTAATTCCAAAATATCTCCCTTTTATAAGGAGAACAACTACAGAAAAACTACAGGTTTAAATTTAGTGACTATCTGGTAAAGTCCTGTATGAAGCCAATGGAATGTCACACATATAACTTGTCAGGGCAACTTCAAATAGGGTAAGACTTGACAAGAAGAGAAAATGACAGGGCTGACTATCACTCCACTCTTGATGGAGATCCACCATCTTGCAGGCATGTCTGTTTTACCATCCAGAAATATCCAAGGACATGGATTAAAAAGCCAGTTTCAACCCCACTGGAGTGGACTAGTAGGATTGAACACGTTCATATGGACCAGCCTGCTTTGGGGCATTAGCACATTTATTAAGGTCACAGTCAAAGAACTATTCCCAGTTACCTTTTGTGTTGCAGCTAAAACTGTCTCTAACTCCTGTAAACCAGTTAAAAAGGATACAGGACAACATAGGACTGTCTCACCCATACTTGAATTCAATCATGACCAAAAAGTATCAGAGTGACAAAATTTCATCCAAGTGCAAAACTAAGGATTGTGAAGCAAGCTGGTCACCTATGAATGTTAATGCTACTGATAACCTCCACTGCAACAGTCATAATGTTCAACTGTCTGGTTTTTGTGAACAATTCAAAGACGGATCCATTTATCTCTTTTTTTAAATTTTATATTTTTAGGCTCACTTTTTGTTTTTAATCTTTGCATACGTGCTGTTAGTATTTCTTCTTGTATGTGGCATTTATTATCTCACCCTTTTTGTTAATTCAAGAAAGCCTGGTTAAATTAGCTTCTTTAAAAATGAGAGTTCATTTGGACCTGAGGAAAAGGTGACCACAAATGATTTTTTAGAATATATAAATTAACCTTGTTGCAACTGACTAAGGGGATAAGTGATTAAAGAAGAGAAACCAGTTCATCCCTCCTTACCGGAGAGCTTAACAGTTCTGAGATTGACCCATAATAAATTGGAGAACCTTGTTTGGGACCTGCTTGCAACAACAAAATTCCGATAAGAAAGAAAAGTTTCACAGGGAAGAGTTACCATCTGTGGTTGTCTAAAAATGTTAAAGATAGCATCAGACGTAAACAAAAAACACAATTGTGCAAAGAAGGTGGCAGGTCCAAAGATTGGACAAATCATTTTTTAAAAAAAAAGCAAAATTGAAAGGTTAATACGGAAGGCAAAATTAAAGTAAAACAGTAAGAATTTGTATAGATTTTCAAAATGTGTTAACAAAGTGAGTGTTGGTCCTATGGAAGATGAATCTAGGGAATTCAAAGTGGAAAATAAGGACATGGCAGATGAATTGAACTGGTTTCAATGACAGAGGATGTAAGCTATTCCCTGGAATAGCTGCAGATCAAGAAATTGAAGGGAGGAGAAAATTCAAGAAAATTATAATCACCTGGAAAATGGTACTGAGAAAATTGTTAGAGCTGTGGGCTGAT
Source organism: Rhincodon typus (assembly GCF_021869965.1). Classification (NCBI taxonomy): domain Eukaryota; kingdom Metazoa; phylum Chordata; class Chondrichthyes; order Orectolobiformes; family Rhincodontidae; genus Rhincodon; species Rhincodon typus. The sequence continues at coordinate 63,466,338 of NC_063336.1, read as the reverse complement.
AAATTTATAGGTCTGAATGGACTTCCACTGACTGTCTTAAAGGAAATGGCTAGTGAGTTGTTGATGCATTGGTTTTAATTTGGCAAAATTTGCTTGAATTGGAAAATGTTTCACTGAATTGTACAATAGTAGTTCTAATTGCTTTATTCTAAAAGGAAGATGACGGAAAGCTACAGGCCAACTATTTCAATATTAATAATTTTATAGGGAACATATTAGAAGTTTTTAATAAAGACACTTAGCAGGGAGAAGCTCAAACCAATCACCGTCATGATTTTGTCAGCGAGAAATCATGTTTAACTAAGTTGTTGAAGTTATTTGAATGCTGTGGATAAATTACTTAGATTTCCAGAAGGAATAGGAATGGGTGCCACGTCAAAGTTGATTGCAGAAAATAAAAGCTCATGTTGTATGAGGTAACGTATTGACATGGATAGAAGATTGTTTCCTGTAAGCAAGCCAAAATGTGCATGTAAATGGATTATTTTCTGGTTGGAAAGATGTTATCTTGACTGCTGGTGTGCTGCAGGAATCAGTGCTGTGACCTCTTTTTATCCATTCACGGGATGAGGGACATTGCTGGCTTGGCAGCATTTTTATTGCCCATCCCTAATTGTCCAGAGGGCAGTTCAGAGTCAACCACATTGCTGTGGGTCTGGAGCCACATATAGGCCAGGCCAGGTAAGGATGGCAGTTTCCTTCCCTAAAGGGCATTAGTGAACCAGATCGGTTTTTTCAACAATCAACAATGGATTTGCAGCAATCGTTAGATTCTTAATCCCAGATATATATTTAATTCAAATTCCAAGATCTACTGTGGTGGGATTCGAACCTGGGTCCCCAGAATGTTATCTGGGTCTCTGGATTAACAGTCCAGCAATAATCCCATTAGGCTATCGCCTCCCCTCTCTTTTTAGAATTGTGTTAAAGGTCAAAAGGTATATTGCTAAGTTTGCTGATGAGACAATGATGAGTCCGGAATAAAATTCTATCTTTGCAGGAAGAATTAAAGACAAACTATATCTCAGTGTTGAAAAGTTTGTGGAGTTCAGAGATGCAAAGGGATAAGGGCCTTCTGGTGAATGAATTGCAAAAAGTCTATCATGCAAATATAGCAAGTAACTTAGAAAACTAATAGAATGTAATTGTTAACTGAGAATGAAATTGAACTCAAAAATATGGAGGTTATGCTTCAGCTCTACAGGATGTTGATGAGACTTGATTTGGAGTACTGGTCTCTTTATTCAAGGATAGACATAAAATGCATTGGAGTTTACTAGACTAAAAACTGGATTAGGTAGGTTGTCATGATAGAATCATAGAATCCCTACAGTGTGGAAGCAGACCATTCAGCCCACACCAACCAGCATCCCACCCAAACCCCCTTACCTATCCCTGCATTTCCCATGGTCGATCTACCTTTGGGAGGGAAACCCATGCAGACTCCACACAGCCACCCTAGGGTGGAATCAAACCTGGGTCTCCGGTGCTATGAGGCATCAGTGCTAACAACTGAGCGACCGTGCCACCACGGAAGAAGTTGGACATGCTCAGCTTGTATCAACTAGAATTTAGAAGAATAAGAGGTGATTGAAACACAAGTCCTGAGAGTCCTTGACAATGTGCATACAGAAAGGAAGCTTCCTCGTGAAGGAGATTATAAAACTAGGGATTGCGGTTAAACATAAGGATTGCCTATTTAAATGAATGATGAGATTTTTCTGGCATTAGTGTCTAATTCTAACTTATAGATGCCGTACACCTTGTACTTAAAGCTAACAAGACTAACTGATGTCGGGCATAATTCAGTTAATTATACTGAGATGTATAAGGGCTCTTGGAAGGTCAAACATATTTGAACAGGTTGGTAAAGGACTATTAGGATGAAGAATTTTTTGTTTGTTTAAATTCTTTTTTGGCTTTTGTAAAAGAGAAAGTAAAATTTATATGAAGAGCCAGACCGAAAGAGGCAAGGAATGTTTTTGAATGTAGAAAAGCAATAAATAGACTCCTCCAAAGTATTTTGGTCTGAAAGTATGCCTCACAAGTAGGCTTGGAGATGAGCATCACAGATGATTGGTCTTTGCAGCTCTGCTGCCACTACCTTTCAAAGAAGGGTCCTTTTAATCTTTTAAGGCTGAGGTAGATAGATTTTTGATAATCAGGGAGGGAGTGGGCTGTAAACGTTTATCAGAGTAGGCAGGTGTGTGGACTAATCAGATCAGCAAAAATTTTACTGAATGACAGAACAGACTCTACCCCCAGTTTGGCATCGAATATATTCAGTGACCCAGACAGCAAACACAACAGAACAAGGGCAGCAGATACATGGAAATAGCATCACCTGCAAGTTTCTCTCCAAGCCACTCAACATTCTGACTTGGAAATATATTGCTTTGGTGCCTTTAGGTCAAAATCCTGAAACACACTCCCTCATGACCTTGTGGGTCTACTTACAGTGCATGGACTCTAGTGGTTCAAGAAGACAGCTCATCACCAACTTCTCAAAGGCAACTAGGAGCAGGCAATTTAATGCTAGAACAGCCAGCAATGCCCACATCCCATTAGTGAATAATTTTAAAAAAGACTCCACTGCTGTCTATGGAACAGAATTCCAAACATTATGACCTCGAAGAAATTCCTGTTTATTGTGGTTTTGAATGTGATATCATTTGTTTTGAAACTTTGCCCTCATTTCTAGATCCTTTTAGCAGAAATGAAGAACTGGGTATGTCAAACCTTCTGTGAGATGAAATACAGTGATCTGATGTGATCACTAGAACTTAGCAGTAGCTAAATTATAAAAGCACTGAAAGAGACATTTAAATGTCTCTGGACCCCTTTAAATGTGTTGCAGGCAGCGCACAGCTGGTGACAGTAGTGGCTGAATCTCTGAATAAATGTTATGGATGACAGGCAATAAAGTGGGATTAAGGCCACAATGGTATGAGCTATGAGCTATGAGCTATGATTGAATTGATGGGCCAAGAGCCCTACTCTTATATTTTACTTCATTACTTATCCTCCAAGGTGCAAACAGAGGTTGGAACTGCACATGATGAGACTCCAGGCAACAGTAGGCTTCTCCCAGAGCAGTGGTAATGTAGCTGCTAGCTTGTTGAACAGCTAGATTACGTTCATGTTCTGTTGCAGAGTACCAAGATGTGCATTTTCATCAGGCAGTCTTCAAAAACAAGCTGATAGATATAAATGGTATCACTCTTCCTGATGGGCTACCAATGCTAAGCATCATGGAGGAGTCTGACTAAAATGTGGTTCAAGGGTTTATTTACAGCTTAGAGCCCTCCTTTCAAGCATAAAAGTGGTGGTGACCTTCATGAGCACTCTCGTGATTCCTGCCCACCATGGAATATCTGTGTACCAATGTAATTACTTCCATCGAAGCTCTAGCAGCTTCCGCTGAAAGACAAGGTGATGTGGTAGAAGCTCAAGCTGAGTTCTCACCCAAACATAGATTGAATTCGTGCAAGCTGAAATAGGATATAATGGGCAAGAGACCTTGCAGGATATCAGAGTATTCCAGGAATTTGTGTAATATTACAAGGATTGCTGAAGTGTTATTGTGGGAAACTACAATGGAATTCTGTTAGAATTCTTTGAGGAGGTAATGAGCAGCTTAGACCATAGAGAGCCAATGGATGTTGTCTATCTTTTTTTTTGTTCATTTGTGGGATGTGGGCATTGCTGGCTGGCCAGCATTTATTGTCCATCCCTGGTTGCCCTTGAGAAGGTGGTGGTGAGCTGCGTTATTGAACCACTGCAGTCCACCAGTTGTAGGTTGACCCACAATGCTATTAGGGAGTGAATTCCAGGATTTTGACCGAAAAACGGCGAAGGAACAGCAATATATTTCCAAGTCAGGATAGTGAGTGGCTTGGAGGGGAACCTGGAGGTGGTGGGTTTCCATATGTCTGCTGCCCTTATCCTTCTAGATTGAAGTAGTGGTGGGTTTGGAAGGTGCTGTCTGGGGATCTTTGGTAAGTTTCTGCAGTGCATCTTGTAGATAGTACACACTGCTGCTACTGAGCGTTGGTGGTGGAGAGAGTGGATGCTTGTGGATGTAATGCCAATCAAGCGGGCTGCTTTGTGCTGGATGGTATCAAGCTTCTTGAGTGTAGTTGGGGCTACACTCATCCAGGCAAATGGGAAGTATTCTGTCACACTCCTGACTTGTGCCTTGTAGATGGTGGACAGGCTTTGAGGAGTCAGGAGGTGAGTTACTCACCGCAGTATTCCTAGCTTGTCACCTGCTCTTGGAGCCACTATATGTATGTGATGAGTCCAGTTGAGTTTCTGGTCAATGATAACCTCCAGCATCTTGATAGTGGGGAATTCAGTGATGATAACACTATTGATCGTCTGTCTCTTATTGGTGATAGTCATAGCCTGGCATTTGTGTGGCGCGAATGTCACTTGCCACTTGTCAGCCCAAGCCTGGATATAGTCCAGATCTTGTTGCATTTGAACGTGGACTGTTTCAGTATCTGAGGAGTCACGAATGGTGCTGAACATTGTGCAATTATCAGTGAACATCCCCTCTTCTGACCAGAGGATGGAAGGAAGGTCAATGATGAAGATGGTTGGGCCTAGGACACTACCCTGAGGAACTACTGCAGAAATGTACTGGAGCGAAATGATTGATCTCCGACAACCACGATCACCTCCCTATGTGTCAGGTATGACTCCAACCACTGGAGAGTTTGCCCCCTGATAGCCATTGACTCCAGTTTTGCCAAAGCTCCATGTTGCCACACTTGGTTGAATGCAGCCTTGGTATCAAGGGCTGTCACTCTCCCCTCACCTCCGGAATTCAGCTCTTTTGTCAATGTTTGAACCAAAGCTGTAATGAGGTCAGGAGCTGAGTGGCCCTGGCAGAACCCAAACGGAGGGTCACTGAGCAGATGCTGCTTGGTAGCACTGTTGATGACACCTTCCATCGCTTTACTAATGATTGAGAATAGCCTGATAGGGTGGTAATTGGCCGGGTTGGATTTGTCCTGCTTTTTGTTTACAGGACATTGAGTGATTTTCCACATTGCAGGGTAGAGATACCAGTGTTGTAACTGTACTGGAACAGCTTGGCTGAGGGAGCAGGAAGTTCAGGAGCACAAGTCTTCAGAACTGTTGCCGGAATGTTGTCAGGGCCCGTAACCTTTGCAGTATCCAGTGTTTCCAACCGTTTCTTGATATCACATGGAGTGAATCGAATTGGCTGAAGACTGGTATCTGTAATGCTGAGGACCACTGGAGGAGGCTGGATCATCCATTCAGCACTTCTGGCTGAAGATTGCTGCGAATGCTTCAGCCTTATCTTTTGTGCTGATGTGCTGGGCTCTTCCATCATTGAGTGTGGGGATATTTGTGGAGTTTCCTCCAGTGAGTTATTTAATTGCCTACTACCATTCACGACTGGATGTGGCAGGACTGCAGAGCTTAGATCTGATCCATTGGTTGTGGGATCGCTTAACTCTGTCTATCACTTGCTGCTTATGCTGTTTGGCGTGCAAGTAGTTCTGTTTTCTGGTTTCACCAGGTTGATACCTCATCTTCAGGTATGCCTAGTGCTGCTCCTGGCATGCCCTCCTGCACTCTCCACTGAACCAGGGTTGATCTCCTGGCATGATGGTAATGGTTGAGTAGGGGATATGCTGGGCCATGAGGTTACAGATTGTGCTGGAGTACAATTCTGCTGCTATGGATGCCCAGTCTTGGGTTGCTAGATCTGTACAAAGTGTGTCCCACTTAGCATGGTGATAGTGCCACACAACACAATACAGGTTATTCTCAGTGTGAAGGCTGGACTTCATCTCTACAAGGACTGTGCGGTGGTCACTCTTACCGATACTGTCATGGAGGTACATCTGCATCTGGCAGATTGGTAAGAATGAGGTCGAGTGTGTTTTTCCCTCTTGTTCGTTCCCTCACCACCAGTCTAGCAATTATGTCCTTTAGAATCTGACCAACTCAATCAGTCGTACTGCTGCAGAGCAACTCTTGGTGGTGGACATCGAAATCCCCCACCCAGAGTACGTTTTGTGCCCTTGTCATCCTCAGTGCTTCCTCCAAGTGTTGAGTACTGATTCATCAGCTGATGGAGGACGGTATATGGTAATCAGCAGGTTTCCTTGCCCATGTTTAACCGACTGTGTATACCACTGTGATGCCCCCTCTGCTGGGTCTGTCCTGCCAGTGAGACAGGACATATCCAGGGATGGTGATGGTGGTGTCTGGGACCTTGTCTGTAAGGTGTGATTCTGAGAGTATGACTATGTCAGGCTGTTGCTTAACTAGTCCGTGACACAGCTCTCCCAATTTTGGCATTAACCCCCAGATGTTAGTGAAGAGGACTTTGCAGGGTCAGCAGAGCTGTTTCTGCTGTTCTCTTTTCTGGTGCCATGGTTGGTGCCAGGTGATCTGTCCGGTTTCATTTCTTTGAGACTTCGTAGTGATTGGCACAACTGAGTGGCTTGCTAGGCCATTTCGGAGGGTAGTTGAGAGTCAATCACATTGCTGTGGGTCTGGAGTCACATGTAGGCCAGACCACGTAAGGATGGCAGATTTCCTTCCTTGAAGGACATTAGTGCGCCAGATGAGTTTTTCCGACAATTGGCGATGATTTCGTGGTGATCAGTAGGTTCTTAATTCCAGGCTTCTTTTTCTTTTAAGTTGTTGAATTCAAATTTCACCAGCTGCCATGGTGGGATTCGAACCCGGGTCCCTAGAACATGAGCTGGGTTTCTGGATTAATAGTCTAGCGATAATACTACTCGGCCTTTGACAAGGTGCCGCACAGGAGGCTGCTGAGTAAAATAAGAGCCCATGTTGTTAGACACAATATACTGGCACGGATAGAGGATTGGCTTTCTGGCAGAAAGCAGAGAATGGGGTTAAAAGGGTCTTTCTCAGGATGGCAGCTGGTGGCTAGTGATGTTCCACAAGGGTCAGTGTTGGGATCACAACTTTTCACTTTATACGTTAATGATCTAGATGAAGGAACTGAGGGCTTTCTAGCTAAGTTTGCAGACGATACAAAGATAGGTAGAGGGACTGGTAGTATTGAGGATGCAGAAGGATTTAGAGGAGGTTAGGAGAGTGGGCAAAGAAGTGGCAAATGGAATACAATGTGAGAAAGTGTGAGGTCATGCAATGGAAACTTAAAGAATACTGAATTGGCTGGACAGAGTGGACGTTCGGAAGGTGTTTCCATTAGTAGAAGTGACTAGGACCTGAAGGCACAGCCTTAGAGTAGAGGGAAGACCCTTTAGAGCAGAGATGAGGAGAAACTTCTTCAGCCAGCGAGTGGTGAATCTATGGAATTCACTGCCACAGAATCCCTACAGTGTGGAAACAGGCCCTTCGGCCCAACAAGTCCACACTGAACCTCAGAGCATCCCACACTGAACCTCAGAGCATCCCACCCAGACCCATCCCCCTATAACCCACCTAATCTATACCTCCCTGAACACTACGGGCAATTTAGCATAGCCAATCCACCGAACCTGCACTTCTTTGGACTGTGGGAGGAAACCAGAGCACCCGGAGGAAACCCACGCAGACATGGGGAGAATGTGCAAACTCCACACAGACAGTCATCCGAGGGTGGAATCGAACCCGGGTCCCTGGCGCTGTGAGGCAGCAGTGCTAACCACTGTGCCACCATGCCGCTCCAAAGGCTGTGGAGGCCAGGTCATTGAGTACATTTAAGACAGAAATAGATTTTTGATGGTCAAAGAGATCAAGGGTTATGGGGAGAAAGCAGAATGGGGTTGAGAAATGTAACAGCCATGATTGATGGGCCAAATGGCCTAAATTCTGCTCCTGGGTCTTGTGGTCTTTCATAAAGTATGAATCTGTTTGTTTCTCTGAAGGACAGCATTCCCTCTCCTGTCCATTAGGCAACGAGCCCAGACTACAGCCCAGTGCTGAGGTGGAACAGCTGTTCCTTCTAGTCCCAGAGTTTTGTGAAGTCATCTTTTACGGTCATCAGATGGTACCTTGGTTTCCATTGGCCCTGCTGCAGCAGTTGGAAGCCAGGCTGGAACTCTGTGCATGAATGATTTGTTTTGTAACAACATGTAAAGATTTGATTTATAAATTTGGAATGCTTATTTTATGTTGTCTTTTATTTCTGTTTTGTGGCTAAAATAACACTGTAGTCAGTGATAGCTGAAAGATGAGCTACGTGAAGATTAGTTCTTTAGTGTTGAAGTGGCCAGAAAGGGGTGGGCTAACTTCCTAAGTTTTCTCCTTTTTATTCTCTGTCTTTTATATTCCTGCTCTTAAACTACTTGCTGTATTAGAGTAAGCAACGGATGTATCCTCAGGACTAGTTTGTACAGAATACAGAAGACCATGATTAATTTTGACACTTGCTCTGTTGAGTACTGCAGGCTTCTTAGAACAGTCCAGGCAGCAGAAGCATAATTTCAACATACCAGTGAAATCAGGTTCATATGGAAACAGAGATAACAAGGTGTAGAGCTGGATGAACACAGCAGACCAAGCAGCATCGGAGGAGCAGGAGGGCTGACGTTTCGGGCCTAGAACATCCTTGCATTGTATGAATATTGCAGGCAAATGGTTTGGCTATTAGTCATCAACTGTGTATTCGGTGGATAACATTTATTACCCATTATCCATCATTTGGTTTGCTAATGTAGCTAGTGACGTTGAAATAATGAACTGTTGCAGAATAAAGACAGCTTTACTGCTTCCGTATAATCACATGTCAGGTACATGTGGAGGAAATATAATCATTCAGTTGTGGTATGGGGCAGAGTTGGTGCCCTGCACTCCTGGCAAAGCTGCCTGCTTGCTTTGCTTTCTGTCTAGTTATAAGGGATGAAATGTGCTTAGCTTTCAGTGTGTAGAGAATGCCACTAACCTCCTTTGGGCAACACTAGACAGCAAACTGCAAGATATTGCAGTTATCTTCAGCTCCAGCCTGGGAGAAATCAGACACACATATATATGTTCATGGTCATGATAACCTGGTTGGCTGTTAGCAATGCAATCCTTGCCCTGCTCAGAAGTTGCAGTTGTGATAACAGTCAGTGGTAGATCTCGGGGAGGGATTCTTTGATGAAATCAAGATCTCTTCTACACATTTTCCTTGCTTAGGTCCAGAAATGAGAATTGCTCCCTGAGTACCCTAGACAGGTATGGGTTCCTGTTTAAACCTTTCCCTGAGCTCTCCTGCTCTGTACCTGTACTTCGACTGTTCTCTCTTTGAGCATGTTGTCTTGTTCTGTGTGATGTTTGTTAGTTCTCCGCATTTCATTCCGTCGCCATTCTCTTTGGTTGTGTGTAGCCTACTTATTTAAGCATGTGATACTTTTTTTTTAAACTTTTGCACAATTATACATGTGATATCTTAAGGTGATGACTTGTGCATAACCTTCATGTTAACTTCTAGGTTGCCATGCTGCTTAGAACAAATATTTGCCGTATTCCAAAGTGAGTGTCTACTGGCGCCCCATAGTGTTTTGGAGCAAATAGTTTGTTCAGAAACCTGAAATCAGCAAATATCCCATTAGCACTCCACTCTCTCTAATTTTTTTGCAAGTTGAAATGTTTCATAGACAGTAGCAACACTGAAAGCAACCAAAAGAGATCAACACGCAAATACCCTTCGAGTTATTCATGTTTAAACTGTGCTTATGGGAATGGGAGTCTTGTCTGCTGTTGAACAAGTGTTTAAATACATGAAGTTAAGAGACAGGGTTAGCTGCGTTGCAAATATCTAACTCTTGTGGTTTAGTATGTAACTTTTAGAATAGAGAAATCAAGTATTAACTGCAGGGGGCTGGGAAAAGAGATAACACAGTGGAGCTGGTGGAACACAGCAGGCCAGGCAGCATCAGAGGAGCCGGAAAGTTGACGTTTCCGGTAGTGACCCTTCTTCAGAAAATGCAGAAAAAACCTGAAACGTCAGCTTTCCAGCTCCTCCAGTGCTTCCTGGCCTGCTATGTTCCTCCAGCTCCACACTGCGTTATCTCTGACTCCAGCATCGGCAGTTTTTACTACCTCTGAGGGAGCTGGGAAAAGCCCAGTTTAAACTGCTAAACATCTAATGTGAATGCAACTCAGACAAGCTTGGAGTTTAGTGCAAGGTTAGCTTTTGTTGACTTATGAGATTAACAGCTAGTAAGGTAATATCTTAAGGGGGACATAGTGGTGTACTGGTAATTTCGCTGAACTAGTAACCCAGAGGACCACACTAATGTTCTGTAGAGACTGGTTCAGTTCCATCTCAACCCAATAAATGAATCTGGGATATAACTGATGCCATTTTCTTCAAGGCACTGCTGCTCATTTCCTTCCTACATATTGAGGAGAGTCAAGCAGCTGCACACTTTGCTTCATTGCTGGCATTCCCCAGCTGCAAAGATCAGATCGACTGCACCACAGTTGCTTTGAGAGTCCCGTCACCAGCCTGCAGAGTTCACCAACAGAGAAGATTTCCATTTCATCAATGTTCACGTTGTGTGACTATCAATGACAGTTTCTGGGTGCTACTTTAAATACATGAAAAGGGAGAGGCCCAAGTGAATGTAGTCCCCTTAGAGAGAGAGGCTGTGGAAATTATGGAGAACCAGAGAATGGCAGAGGAATTGAATAAATATTTTGCATCAGCCTTTATAGAGGACAGTGGCATTCCAAAAATCAAGGGGCAAAAAGTGAGGAGAATATAGATACTTTTTCCCCAAGCAACAATGAATGTATGAGGAAAGCTAATAGAGCTGAAGGTTGATGTCCCTGGACCCTCATGGGTTGTATCCTTCGATCCAAAGCAAATAGTAATAGAGATAGTGGATGTACTGGTAGTTACTTTCCAAGAATCCTTAGATTCTGTAAAGTCCCAGACAGCTGGAAAGCTGCCAATGTAATCCCAAAAAGAGGAGACAAGAGAAAGGGTAACTTTAAGGATGTCTTTGGTGCAGACAAAAATGGGTGAATGACAATGATCTTTGCAAGTTGTAGATGAGGATCAGGGCATTGACCAGGAAGACCATCCTAGAAAGGATGACTGAGAGATGCACTGTTGAGTCCAGAGAGAACGTAATTGAACCACTTTCAGAATTAATAAACTGGGTTTGGACCTTATGAAAACCAAAAGAACTGTGGATGGTGTAAATAAAGAAAAAAAACAGAAGTTGCTGGAAAAGCTCAGCAGGTCTGGCAGCATCTGTGAAGAAAAATCAGAGTTAGCATTTCGGCTCTGGTGACCCTTCCTCAGAAACCAGTTAACTCTGATTTTTCTTCGCATGTACTGCCAGACCTGCTGAGCTTTTCCAGCAACTTCTGTTTTTGTTCTTGGGTTTGACTTTGTTTAATATTCTGTTGGTAATCTGGCAAGCAGTCCGTGCTTAGTGTGAAGGATATGTGGACCTTACAGATTTTTACAGTCTTTAATCTATTATGTAACTGGCTCATTATTCATCTGACTGTACAATTGATTTCTTTGGGTAATCTCATTTTCATGTAACTACATGTTAATAAAAACAAAACTGCAGATGCTGGAAATCTGAAATAAAAAACAAAGTGCTGGAGAAACTTGGCTTGTCTGGTAGGATCTGTGGATCTGCACATATGTCCTACTGACAATTATAGTAAAAGTAGTAGTCAGTGAACAAGACACCGACATTGCACAGAACTAAGATTATATCGCTGTTAACTCTTCATATCGAAGTGTGTGTAACGAAATGCCTCACGAAAATCAGGCTTGGCAGAATCCTGAGAAATCTCCTTTTGATTCTTCCATCATTGATAGACCTTCAGTGCATGTGAGAGACATCGCTTTGACAGACACAAGCACTGTGAAGGAGAGTAAATGTGCTGCCCATTTGCACACCTCCGTCTTGAATGGCAGTGTACTCCCTTGAAAAGCTGATATAGAGACCCTTTCCCTGCAGAAACTTGTGGAATCATCGCTGATTTCATGCTCCAACTCACAAGGTGGGTGGAGATATACAATGATCTGTGCACATTGCATTTAATCCCAGTAGTGTCCATTTCAAGAATACAACCTTACCAGCAATCCTCAATGTCAAGGACCGTGGTGTTTGAGGCTATTTGCCGTCAAGGATTTTGGCGTTTGAGAAAAACGAGTAGTGTTTGGCCATTACACCCCTCTTCATTTTGGGATGTCTGAAGAGGCTTCTCCTATCTCTGGTAACCAGGTCTGAAAGGGAATTCTTTTACTACAGCAGACATTTTAACAGTGCAAGTGAACATACTTTCAAAAGTGAAAAGTTATTCATGTTTACAATGTTTCACCCATGCCACCTCTCTGCCCTCAGTTACTTCTGTTCTTCCTCTGCCACTGTGTCTAAGTGCAGTTCTGACTTCTCCATCCCTCGATCCTGCCTACTGAGTACTCTGACAAACCTGCCTGATTGTTTGTATGCATTTTGATAAGGCCAGTAATGCCCAAGAATGGGGAATTGTCTTCTGCGTGTGGCTTAGCATGTGCCTAGTTTATGGCAGTCCACTAAGTGCCAGAGACCTGCAGAGTTACTTCCTTATTTGAGTGTTTGGATTTCTTTATAATGGTTAAGTGAACTTCAAAGTTGTCCTGCAATGTCTTATCAGTATTGATTTGAGCCGTGGTCTTTGCAATCAATATACTTACAGCAGCTGTTCACTGCATACAAAGTCTCTCGTGCTGTGGTGTTTGGAAGGAATGACTTCAGAAGTGTGTCTGACCTTGAGTAGCACCTATAGTGCCCAAAGATCAGATGCTAATGATCTCAATTCTGCATGGTGTAACTTAGCTTCTCAGCTTTTTGCTTGAAAGATAAAGCATTTTTTAAAGAAGTAATTTTAGAGATTACAACTAGGGCGTTAAAGTAAAATTTCCTTGATAGTACGGAGAACAGTATGGAGGGAAAAGCAATGGAATCGCAATTCAGCGCAAGGTAGGTGATGCGAGATTGCTGTTTGAATAAAGGGACGCTGTCTCTTATTTTCATATCAGACCTTGTCATGATTTTGTAATTATATTATCTGCTTTTTTTCTTTTAAAAAATATCTCTTGAAACCAGACTAGGAGTAGAATGATGGCCCCCTGGAACTCTATAATTGTCTATTTCTGATTTACTTAAACCAGATAAACAGATGTGCTGATATGATATCTCAGCATCAACTGCAAAGAAAGCCATTTAGGATTTCTGATTAATCCTTAGACAACACAATGAGCTGAGAGAATTCAAAGCTTCTGAAATGGAAAAAAAAACACACACTAGAAAGATCCCTTGGGGAATTTCAGCACTATTGAGTTTGCATTTTTGAAAGAATGATTCATCAGTGTTAACATAGCAGCCATCTTAAGTGTTTGTCATGAAAAGCAAGTTGAGACATCATATTAAATAAACACCTCCAGCCCCCACCCCGAAATAAACTTGAAAGACATCCTGGAGAAGAGACTTTAAGTCAAAACGAGCTCAACTAAAGGGTGTTATTCAAAAATTGACCACAATTCTGTTGAAAGAATCCAGGTAATCTACAAGTGCCATAACCACAGAAATGATGAAGAACACGCAAACTTTGCATCCACATCTCTGACCAAGCCTGCTCTACCTAATGCAGTCCACCAGTACCAGCGACCCGTAACTATTTGTCTGTCGAAACTGTTGCAGCTGCTAAATCTAACTAAGTTTCAATTCCTTCACCTTGGATAGAGAAGCCTACAAGTAACTAACAAGCCTGCAATGATGCAGACTGATCTTACCTTAATCTTTTTAAGTATAATTTATCTATATGTACTTATTTGTATCTGTGTTTTTTCGTTATAGCTGTTACTTTTTAATTCAATAACCGTTGACTGTTACCTTCTTGAAGGCTGCTTTGTTAATGGTTATTTTTAGATTGGAATATTTTAAAAACAAAAGGCAGCTGAATGAGCTATGTAAATTCACAGTCCCATTCTTTGGACATGCCTTGTTGTGGTCATGACAGTCCAATTTTCCTATTTAACCAGGACACCCAAATCCTTGGATTTTGAGTCCCACTTCCCATATTTCCCATAACATTTTTACTTTGTGATCAATAATCACATTAAAATTCAGAGAATAGTTTTAAAACACAAGGAGGCCATCTGACACATTATATCTGTGCCATATGTATGCAACAGCAACTGGTTCAGTGCCACTATCTACCTTTTCCCAGTATCTCTGAAAATCATCTCTCTCCAGATTTTTTACTTCTTTTTGTAAGCTATGAGTCTGCCTCCACCACATTTTAGGCAGTACATTTTACATCCTAACCATGTGCCCTTAAAAAATAGTTCATCTTCCTGATGCTTCTAATTCTTTTGCCAACTATGTGGGGTTTGTGACTCCTCTGATTCTTGACCTTAATGTCATTTGAGTAGTTTTACTGGCTTACTTTCTAGATTATTAAGTTCCTGTATTTTTTATTCTGCATAGATACGTTTGTCAATGATGTGCTAACTTCCATTGTTTTACTCTGTTCGTGTGGATCACTGTTTTCCAAATGTTGCCTTTAATTTAATTCATATATTTGCTGTGCTGCCTTTGCAAAACTAAGCTGAGCTTCATTCCTTGGTTGAATAACAATGTATTTTTTTATTGTGTTGAAAGCTGTTCTTAAAACCTCTCGGCAGCCAGTTACAACTGTGCATTTCTGACATGACAGCAGGAACTTCAATAATGCATGGGGGGACTTAACTAATATAGGTCAACGGACATTATCTGCTGGATGTTCACAAAAATGGTTGAGTTGAATCTCTCCAGTCATGTTCCCTGAATCTGAAGTTCATGCTCCTAAATTTTCAGTTCCAATTTTATTGCTGCACTAGATTTTTGTTTTGTAATCTCTTTTCAACACAAGCATGAAAGTACAGAGAGCCTTTATGGTTTGAAACCATTATCTGAAATTCTTGAACAGTCTTAAAATTCTTTTAATTCAATTAGCATTGATGACCTGAGTGAATAATGAGCAGTGAAATTTAATTTGCGTGACTGCCAAATTTGAATTAGAATTCATCATTATAATTCGCAGTTTTTGTAAACTTTCCGTTAATTCCTGTTCAACTTGTAATGTTTCTTCTTTATTTTGTATTAAAATGGAAGAGATATCGCTGATGCTATAGCCTTTAAAAATTAAGCCAATACCATATTATAGTACGTAAAGAAGATTGCAAAAATACAGACTGCGGCAGTTCAAGTAGGTTCATGATGTCAGGGTGACTATGGATAGGCAATAAATGTTGGTGGCACCCACTTCTTTCAAATGAATAAAAGATGTTATATAAGCAAACATTTGCTGTCAAATACAGCTTTGTTAATCGTCATTCTCTCTGCTTGTTCAGACTGCTTTGAAGCAGCAATTATAAGTATTTGTCAGCTGTAGTGTATGAAGTATGTAACCTTTCAAAAATCTTTACCAAAGGCTAGTTGTTCAAGAATGGAAGTGGATTATGTATGGTTTTTTTGTGTATTGCTTTGCATTCAGTCTTTACATTGGATCAGAACAAATGGTATTTAATCTGTAGGTGTAATACAATTCCTTACTACTCCCAGTCCTCAATGAATTCTTGGTTTCCTGCCAGATTGTTCTTCTGGCGTGAAGTTTTATTGCAAGATTATGGAGAAATAGATTTTTATTTTGGAAAAGAGTGAACTTTTCCTGAATCAAATCTTTTACTAACAAGTTTAACAAGCAGATATATTTAGAAATCTTAATGTATTTTTGAAGTTTGTTATTCAACCAAGGAATGAAGCTCAACTTAGTTCTGCAAAGGCAGCACAACAAATAAGTGTCTAAACAGTGATCAACATGAACAGGGTAAAATATTGCAAGTTAGCAAGTCATTGACAAATGTATCCATGCAGAATAAAAAAAAAATACAGGAATTGAATAATCTGTAACTTATTTGACAATAGTTATTGATATGCTTCACTTTTCGTGAGTTGGAACATGTGGCCAATCCCGTGCATACCTTATTAATTTTTTTTTAAAAGCAGAAGAGTCTGTTAACAGTTTAAAAGTGGAGAGGAAGTGTCAGATGTTTGGCAAGTGTGGAACATTCGCTGATTAGTAATTTTGAAGTTATAGCCTAACTTTTCATATTTTATCAAGATTGCTATTAACTCTCCTAATTTCTGAACATAATGATTTCAAGTACATTTTTCTAATTTTATCGATGCATGAAGCGCACATTTCAAAATTGTTTGCAGGAATCTGTTTGTTTTTGGATATCTGAGATAATCAACTGAGAAAGAAAAGTGATTGCATTAGTGGTGATGTCTAGGTTCAGCCATTCTAACAACCTGCTGAAAGATCTGATAATTAAATCTTCATTCAACTTTGAGGAGAAATTGGAGGCAGGCAACAATTGGTGTGGGAGCCACTTCAGCACAAAGTAACATCATCTTGTGAGAATTCAGTGGTGAGAATGGTAGAGCATGAGCTGTGATGGGAGGCAGGTACAGTAGCAGAGAATGAGTGTGAAGCATCAGAGAGATGATGGCAGCACTTACGGTGATGGAGTGGAGAAAGACATTGACCTTCTTTCTACATTACTGTACGTACCACAGGAAGGCTGAGCTTGCTTTAACCTCCTTTATATTTATATATTCAATTCCTCTATTAATAAATGGTAACATCCATTAGTCCTTTTATTCATTTGATGCGTGTCTCGTGAATCATAGAGCATCTAGATGCCTCTGTTTGAAATTCTGCAGTCGTTCTCTGTTTAAATAATTGCCAGTTTTTATTCTCCCTGACACATTGAATCACTTCACATTTTCCCACATTGTACTTTGTCTGCCATATTTTTAATATTCACTTAACAATGTCTGATCGGTTATGTCATCTTGACAGCCTACTTTCCTAATTATCATTTTGTCATTGCAAATTTAGCCACCATGCCTATGTTCCCCTCATCTCGGTCATTGATATAAATTACAGTCGGTTGAAGGCCCAGTACAGGACCCTGCCAATCTGAAAAAGAGCCATATATGTATAGTCTGCTTTGTTATCTTCAGCCTTCTGTCCATGTTAATGTGTTGGTCTCTACACCATGCGCTTTTTATTTTGCATAATAACATGTTATGTGGCTCGTGTCAAATTCCTTTTGGAATTCTGAATTGACTTATTTTTCAGTAACTTATAATAAGTGGCAAAGCGCTTTCTGAAAACTGATATTGTGCTATTTGGTTCACGATTTTATCTTTGAGTTTATTTGCATTTCTCCATTGGAGCAGAGAAGTTTCAGATTGTGTGGCAACAATTTAGTTTGTCACTCGGCTTTTTTCAGGGTTGTTTCATGAACCAGCAGGTAGAATTAAGCAAAAAAACCCCCAAGTGTTTTGAGTTGATTTTATAAAGGCAAGAAGAGCTATCATTTGATAGGTACTTTTAATAAAGTGTAGCTGATCATAAATATGATCTTCATCCGCCATGCATGTGGCAGGATAATTTGGGGCTTAAATTATGGTTCTTACTACATCTGAAAACCTGACATGATGCAGCTGGACAGTCCTACATATAGTATCTTATACACTTGGGACAAAGCCACAGAAATTGTATTATTTGTATCAGTTTGTTCTTTTATAACTGATTCATTTTGATCCTGTGTTCAATCCCTCACTACCATGTATGAGATGATGTCTGTACATACTTGGGTAAATAGGATGTCAAGCTTTATTTCAACTGTCGTATATGGTCGTTGTTTCTTTTATCAGGTTTTCCTGGAGTTGAAGGTTAACGTTGTGAATCTGCAAACTTGCTTGTTTGGGATAAAGTTAAAATAGAAAGCAAAGCTGTCAAAACAAATAGCAAAAAAAGTGTCTGTGTTATGTTGGAATGTACGTTGTACCCTTTAGCTCAAGCAGTACATTTCTTGTATCGAAATTATGCCTGTGGCATTGGAACAACAAAGCTACATCAACATTACCAAAAGCGTCATATGAGCCACACTTTTAATAAATACTCGTTTTTGAATTTTCAAATGTGACTTGGGGAAACTTGCCTCTAGTTCCCAAATGCGTAGCTTCAGAACAAGTCTGGCTTTAGATATTGTTCACCAATTGCTGGACAATGCCTAAAAAGGGACTGAGTGATAACCTTTTGGTGAAGAGCGACATGTTGGTCATGACTAATATCAGAATCATGTGTACATCAGGACTGTATTTGGTATCACCAAAGATTTAACTATTGGCCCCAAAACATAGGAATCCTTGTAGACTCTTCCAATGTCCTCTGAAAGAGTATAATGGAAGGAATGCAACACAGTTAACATTTGATACCCTCCATGTTACGCAATGAGGATAATCAAAACAAAGTGAAAATATTTTTCTGAAGGATACTGTGAAGTCTCTTCACTTAAAAATTGTCAGCAAATTTATTTTATAAAATTAGCAACTGATTATGATGGAATGGTATCCTCACCCTGCATGCACAAGTATGGTTCCAGCTGCTTTAATTAGGCCTTTTCTTCCTTCAAAAAAGTGTTCAGTTTATAATTGAGCTATCACTTTCCTGAAGGTCAGTTATGCTTATTCTGTGGTCCACTTATCCAATCTATCGATGTTCGAATTCTCGCTCTGAATTCGTGAGTTGAATGTTTTGATTTCTCGTGTATTTTCTGGACTCTTTCTATAATTACACTGAACTGAATTATGTTGTAGTCATAGCTAGATAGTCTGCAAGTTTAGCACTCTCAACTTGACTGACTTCGTTTTGGAGAACCAGAAGGGTCTAGACCTGAAACGTTAGCTTTCCTGCTCCTCTGATGCTGCTTGGCCTGCTGTGTTCATCCAGCTCTACACCTTGTTATCCCAACACTGCTTCCTTCCTTGTTAAGCTGGAGATGAATTCAGTGGGTCTGATTTTAATTCTGTTTACGTGGATGGATTTTCAATGGTTAATTTTTTATGTCACCACTTCAGTCATATGTGTTCATCCAGTGCCTCCCTTTTTCAACTGGTTAGGCTCCAGCCTTAGTTTTGACATGCCAGTTGTATGAGGGCAATTTATTATAGGGCTTCCTCTCAGTCTCTGTCCTCCAGAGAATGCTGGTATCTGCTCAGAAGATTACATTTTAGTTAAGTGTTTGGAAAGGAGTAAGCAATCTAACGTAAATCACATGGCCCCTGTTGGAGATACTGAGTTCCTATTTTTTTAAATTGGCATCGAGGGATATGGAGGAAGGACATGCAAGTAGGAGTGAATATTCAGGTCAGCACTAATCTAAGTGAATTGTGGATCAGACTCAAGAACTTAATGGCCACCTCCTATTCCTGTGTATCTGTAATACTTAACATTAAAAATGAAATTTTTCTTTAAAGAATTTATTCAACATGTCGCAAAACCCTGTGTGCTGTGCAAGTAATTTTCATTTGCTATTAATATGTAACAGCTTTACGTTGCATTTATGTAGCACCTTTAATAAATGTTCTAAGACAGATTTGTTCTGGTGTCAAACAAAATATGCTTTGAGTTATGCAAAGAGAATTATGACAGGTGAGCAAAAGCAATGTAAGGATGATTTCCTTAAAAAAAGAGTAAGGTGGTGAGGTTTAATGAAGGAATTCCAGAACTTGAGCAGCTCAAAACACTACCACCAAAGGTAACCAATGAAAATTGGATTGTAGAAGAAGCCAGAAGTGGGGGAGCTTAAGGGATCTGAAGGTTTTGGAGTGTGTGGAGATTAGATATGGGAAAGAGTGAAGCCAGGATTTGAAATAAAGGATTGTGATGATACTATGTATTTAAGGCTTTAAGAGGTATATTTTGTCCTTTTTTTGGAAAAGAGGTTTTCAGCCACATGTGCTGCCCTGTCTTTTCTAAGCCAATAAAGTAAACAGTTTGTGAAGCCTTGGGTTTTTTTAAGTTGGAACAATAGAAGCAGCATCAGTAGGTGGGAGTCAAGCTTTCATTGAACCAAGGTTTTAGTTTAGCTTTCAGCTTTTGAGGTTTTGAAATTGACTGTAGAAGCTGATGGATCTCTCGCTCTCTCTCTCTCTCTCTCTCTCTCTCTCTCTCGCTCTCTCTCTCTCTCTCTCTCTCTCTCTCTCACACACACTCTCTGCCTGAATTTTATCGTTGTTACAGCTAAAAGCTTGGGCTGTCTTTCCGGGACCAGAACTGCATGTGAGACCATCTGTTTTACTGACTTTGCGTTTGCCCAGGGTGTGTTTACAGGATGTTACTATATTGGAAAAGTTGTTGAGTAGTTAAATCTATTATTCTGTTAAATTTACCAATAGAGTTAAAATTTATATCAATTTTTCTTTCTTTTGTTTGTATTTTAACAGAGGGTAAGAATAAAATGTGTTTTGCTTTAGTGTGACCAATCGAATTACATCTGAAACACAGCACTTTACACTTGCCTTTAAATAAGATAAAAGTTAGAGTCTAGGCTATTTCCTTGACACATTTGCAGGGGGATTTGGTCTGGTCCAAACGGAATGATAATTTAAAAATTGAGGTATTGCTGAACCAAGTGACAGTATAGATCAAGTACCATATTTTGGTGTTGGGTGATCAGTACTCTGTACAGGTTGGGGGTTGGCTAGCTCAGTTGGCTGGACATCTGATTTACAATACAGATAGGTATGCCAACAGCGTGGTTTCAGTTTCTACACCAGCTGAGCTTGCCATAAAGGATTCTCCTTCTCAACATCTCCCCTCACCTGAAGCATGGTGAACCTCAGGTTAAACCACCAGCAGTCATCTCTAATAAGAGAGCAGCCCTATGGTCTGGTAAAGCTATGGTAACTTCACCTTTCCTATGTGCACATTAGGATACTAGCAGAAGAATTTTATGCAAGGTCAAGTTTATGGCAGGTACAAAGTCGGAAGCTTGTCAGGGATCCGTGAGATCAGTGTGATTAGATTTGTGCAGATTCGATGGGCTGGAAGGCTTCTTGAGTGTCGTGTGTCTCCGTCAGCAACTAAGATATGGATGAAAGTTTCACCAACGAATGTGCTGACACAAAGGTGGTGAAATGAAGTTGTTATTGTGGAGGTGGACATGGACATATGATGGAGTAGATGAAGGATCAGAAATCAATCTGTGACGTAGGACACCAAGGATGTGAGCAGTCTAGATCAACCTTAGCCAGTGACTGGAGAACAGAGTTTGGGGACTGAAGATACCAGGTTCTTTCTTCTAAATATTTACAAAGTGTTATAATTTATTTACATTATGCTCCACATGAACATTCACTTGCCCTTCTACCTGTAACCTCATCAATATATTCTTTGATTCTTTTCTCCCTTATACATTTTATCTACCTTTCCCTCAAATGCTGCTGCTCTCAATTACTTGCGGTGACAAGTTTGGTATTAACCTCTGGCTGAAGAAAGGAATTTTCCCTGAAATTCCCTTTTGAATTTATTAATGACTGTCTTGTAATTAATTCTCAGTAAAAATAGGGATTTGCAGCTATCAAAAACTTTGATAATCTTAAAGACATATTTAAGCTCATCCTTCTGTTTTAAGATAGGAGTCTCAGTCTGTGCAGCTTAAATCTCTTTCACTGGACTTTCACTGTTGCTAGCTTTTCATTATCTAAAACAAAATACACTCTGACTTCTCCAGACCAGAAATCCATTGTTTGCAACTCCAGTTTCTAGACATTTTTTGAACAGGCCCAAAACTCCGTTGATGTTGACATCACTTCAAACATAAAAGACAAATGATTTGGATAAGTGAAATAATTTTATTTCTGCTTTTATCATATTTCAAGTAAATATTTCAATCTATTGGTTTTTTGGTTCACTCTTGAGGTTAGGCATTTTAATGTCATTCTATAATCTAGAAAATTCAAAATCCTCAAATAACTTGGTCCCAAGCACTCTGCATTGGAGAGGTTACAGTGTACTCTGATCTATCCTTTCATGGTCCATAATAGATGACCTCACACTTGTCTGCACCATCTGCCACAGTTTTGCTATGCACTTGATCAATCATGCACACTGTAAATTTACATCCTGTCTACGCAACTTATTATGCCACCAATCTTTGTGTCATTTACAAACTTGGCTATTTGGATTTCTATTGTGCTATTCAAAGTATTAAAGTAATGGATATTCTTGTAGACAAAAGTCAAAAGAGCAAGTAGTGCACTGTTTAAATTGCTAACCGTTGCATGATAAATTAACCAAGTATGCTCTGGGGTAGACATAAAAGTTCCCCAGACACTATTTTTAAGGAAAAGCTAGGGAATTATCCCCCCTGATATTTATCATGGAATCAGCACTATTAAAGTAGATTGTGTGGTTTTTACCGTAATGCTGTTGTGGGAAATTACTCTACCTACGTTGGGTACAGATTCTCTTATTTTACAATAATGACGATGCTAAAGTATTTTATTGTCTGTAAGACACTTCAAAGTGCCTTGAGCTTGTGAAAAACACCTTGTAACTATATCTCTGTTTTCCTACTGCGTTGTTTCAAATTATGGTTGATTCGTCCCTGAGCTCCACTTACCTGGCTTTGTTCTTTGTCCCTTAATACCCAAATGAATGAAAATCTATTGATCTCTGTCATAGTCATAGGGTCCTACAGCACAGAAACAAACGTCTCGGTCCAACTTTTTAATGCTGACTCAGACATCCTAAACTGAACTAGTCCCATTTGCCTGTGTTTGGCCCCTATCCCTCTAAACCTTTCCTGTTCACGTACCCATCGAAATGTCTTCTAAATGATGTAATTGTACCTGCTTCTACCACTTCCTCGTTCCATTTATGCACACCCTCTGTGTGTAAAGGCTGCCCCTCAGGTTCCTTATAAATCCCCCCCCACCCACCTTAAACTTATGCCCTCTGATTTTGGACTCCCCTACCTTTGGAAAAATACCTTGGCTATTCACCTTATCTGTGTCCCTCA
Source organism: Rhincodon typus (assembly GCF_021869965.1). Lineage (NCBI taxonomy): Eukaryota > Metazoa > Chordata > Chondrichthyes > Orectolobiformes > Rhincodontidae > Rhincodon > Rhincodon typus. The sequence continues at coordinate 63,443,453 of NC_063336.1, read as the reverse complement.
TGATATTGTAAACCTGTATAATCTGTATCACCCCTCAACTTCCAGTCCTCCAGGGAAACACATCCTAGCATATGCTGCCTCTCCTTTTTTACTTGAACCTTCCAGTCCCAACAACATCCTTATAAATCTTTTTTCTGTACCCTTTCTAGTTCAATAATATGCTTCCTATAGCAGGACGATCAGAATTGTACGCAGTATTCTAAAAGTGGCCTCACCAATGCCTTGTATGGCTGCAACATAAAGTCCCAACTCCTATACTCAGTGCTGTGACCAATGAAGGCAAGTGTGCCAAATACAACCTTCACACTTTCAAGGAACTATGAACCTGTATCGCTAGGTCCCTCAGTTCAACAATACTTCCCAGGGCCCTGCAACTAACTGTATGTCCTATTCTGGTTTGTCTTACTAAAATGCAACATCTTGCATTTATCTAAATTAAACTCCATCTGCCACTTCTCAGCCCATTGGCCCATCTGATAAAGATCTCATTGTACTCTTAGCCTTCTTAACTGTCCACTATACCACTAATTTTGATGTCATTCACAATCTTACTATCTCCTATATGCTCATCCTCTGCAATCTCCTATGTTCTCATCCAAATTGTTGAATTAAATGATGAACAACAGTGAACCCAGAACAGTTGACCCAGCATCTACAGCATTTTTAGGGAAAGAGTTCCAATTTCCTGTAGCCCTATATTAAAAAAAACTCCTAGATTTTAGTATCTGTATCATGTGCCATTAATGAAATGTGTTATTTTCACCTTTTATAAGGTACACTAATAGTACTTTCTATAAATTTGCTCCTTCACCATAATTATATGTTGTTGGAGAACGTGTAGACTAGGTTCCAGGTCCATTGCTGCCTGAGAGAAATATCTCAGGACCAGATTAGAGCACCAATTAATCCGGATGTTGTTGTTGCTATATGTAATTCAAACCGAAAATGGTGGTAAAACTCAGCAATCACGTGACAGTATTGTAGAGAAACAGAGTTGAAACACATTGAACAGCATCAGATTGCTATGGTTTCATGATAGGTATACACTAAACATGCAAAATTTTCAACAATGACATGTAATCAACCCAACAAGACGGTCTCATGGACCGGATTCAGAAAAGACTTGGGAGTGTGTGAAGGAGGTCTAGGGAAGACTGATAGTCTCTCATGCGTGCTCAAAATCAGTGAATACATCTTCATGTAGCATGTTCTACACACCAAACTTCCATTTCTCAGCAGTAATCCCTGGCACACAGGATTTGCCCCAAATTTTATGTACTTACTGCATCCGCAGTCACTTGTCAATCCTTCAAGCTGCATACCAACCTTACTGCTGCACATATCTAAGCTATTCTTGTATGTTAGGCACATAACTCAAATGGAGTACTACACAATTAATGTCATTGTTCCCAGGACAAGGTTGTATTCATAGAAAAGAACTGATCAGATCTAAAAGAAACTTGCTCCTGAGCCCTATGGAGCCATATCACAGCATTGGCTGTGACAGTGCACATGGCTATCCTATGTCACTAAGAGCTTTCAGGGTGATAGTAACTTTCTGCTTTATGCACTGTTTCAACTTCCAACTTGCTCATCTTGCTGATGGTATAACCATGGATCTTTTGCTTCCAATTCTTCCCACTTCCCACAGCATCACAGTTAGCCTGCTGTCTTGCTGCTTTTAACTACCTAAGAACCTCTGCCTGGCCAGCCACAACAACACAAGGAGGAGTAAAGAGAAACAGCACAGCAATGATGAAGAGGCCCAGCATCTTATCTGGCACGCAGAGCCATCAGATCATATTTTGGCACTGCAGGTTTCTTTTGGGGCTAGAGTAATATTTGTTAGTCATTTGGGATTGCATGGCCTGTGCTAGGCCAAGTTTAAAGGGCGTTTCATTTTCCAGCTCAGTAAAAGACAATAACACTAGCAAATCTGTTGCAGAGGTGTGGCTCATTGGCTGGTTTACCAAATGGTCTGTTGTCACTGTCAAGGAGCATGGAGGAGTCTTGCTTCAACTTGGCAGGGAATACCATTTGGTACTTCATCTCTCTATACCTTCTGATTTTTCTCATTGCCATCTTACAGACTCGGTGTCCAAATATAGCTGTCCCTATCCCTACTGCACTTTTTTTTTTTTTGTTTTTTTTTTTGTGGACTGGTCCTTTCCTATGAGGAGGCAGCAACATTCCCTGACACAAACCAGAACACATTGCAGCACCTCCAAAACATTTGAGTTATTACAGATACTTGTAAAAAAAAAAATCATTAAAATTACTGTTAAAAATTATGTTTTGAGATTAATTTCTCTGAGACTGAGGTGGTAACCTTGCAATAGCACTTCAGATGCTGTTGTACTTTTCTGTCTTGAGTGTGGTCTCTATCATCGCAAAGAGATTGCACGACCTCTGAAGAGTAGAGAGTGTCTACCCACCAGAAAGAGGCAATGTGGTGTAAGGACTTTCTGCTGTTTTCATGCTTGTCAGATAGGAAAAGATCCCAATCTCAAACCTTGCTAATATTGCACTTTAGTCTTTTGTGATGTTTTACAAAAAGAATTACCATTCTTTCAATTACCCCAGTACTTGTATATGAAATTCATCTTCACTGATGCTTAAGCTGGTACTCCAGGTATATGGTACTGCAAGAAAAAGAGATTTTTCAAGTGAAAGTGAAGATTCCATGGCATGTTCAAAGAAAAACAGTTCTCCCAGATTGCTGGCTGGTATTTATCTGTCAACATAAATCTCTAAGCTTACTACTTGTGAACTTGCTCTTTGTGCGGTCTTGCTGTATGCAAATTGACTTTTCCTGAATTGCAGCAGTAGTTTTGTTTCTAAAGCACTTGTGAATGCCTGGAAATATGAAAGTCCCTGTATAATTGCAAGTTTCTTCATATTTACAAAGTAAATTGAAGATTTCTGTGTAGGTAAATGATTTATCTATAGTCGAGTGTGACCTACTGAAACTGAGGCATAATTGCTTTTGAAGTCTTCATTGGCATAGGAAATTATCGGCAGGTTTCTATTTTTTGACAATACCAGCTGCAATATTGTGAATATTTTCTAATTTCTCAATTGAAAGTTCCACTTTTAATAAAGGCAATATGCTCAACTAGATGAGGGTATTGGTATGACTTCATGTCAGCCGAATGCAATTCTGTCAACTTCGGTATTTGTGCGATTGAAATGTGAAATACAGGCAAGTTCAGTTTAAAGAATAGAGCAGTGTCAGAAAACTGAGCTAACAGGTCAGCCAATTGAAATGAACATTGAGCAAAGATTCCTTTAACTGCTGCTTAGTTTCCCAGATACGGAAAGACTGTGACTACTTCACAATCAGAAACAGATGCTTAGTTGAAGGAGGTTTCAAGGGACTTGAATCAAGGGAAGTTATTTGTTAACAATACAGAAATCATTGTTATATAATGGCAAATAAGGAATGCTGTTACAAGCAAAAACAGCCAAATTATTTTGGAAGCTAATGATAATACAGCAATGACTTTTGAAGTTGACTTGAATACTGCCTGAGATGAAAATGCAATCTTTTACACTTTCTGGAAGTTAAAAATTTCAGATAATCTATACAGACCAATGTAGTATTTTGAAGATGGTATCTGTATACATTTTTTAATGTGAGCACATTTAAATTGCCTTGCCACCATATATTGTTGGTCAACTCAAAAGTACATCATCGGCAAATCCTAAACCAGGAATACAGCTGGAAACCTTTCACCGTTACTTCACATTACTGGATTAAAATCCTGGAACTCCCTTCTTGACAGCATTGTGAGTACATTTTCACCCCAAGGACAACAGCAATTCACAAAGGTAGTTCATCACCACCTCTAGGGCAATGAAAGATGAGAAATAAAATGCTGACCTAGCCAGTGATGCCCACTTTCCATGAACATTTAAGAAAAATTGAATGCTATGATTTTTAAAACTGATACTTCAGTCCAGTTGTTCAACGGTTTTGTAGATTTAAAAAAAAGATTTCCATTACCTAACTACCTAAAGCTAGTTTCTAACATAATGAACCAGATTTTGCTGTCAAATTTAATGAGGCTGCTTGTGCTCCCCACTTTAATACATAAACTGTCAGAGAAATGCAGAATACTAATGTTCAAAAGTTGCTTCTGAGGAAGTCTAAATGCAAAATAGATTCTACTGCAGGTCTTTTGATTTTAGATCAAATTGCAGATCTCCACCTCCAGTGTCTACCTAGTCTCCTGAAGTTTAGGATAGAATGAGTAATATTCAACAAAACAACTTGCATTTGCTTTACATATTAAACAGAAAAACAGACCATGACAATTCTCCAAATGATAGTTAGTGTTTTAGAGTTATACAGTACGAAAACAGACCCTTTATTCAACTTGTCCGTGCCAACCAGATATCCTAAACTGATCTTGTCCCATTTGCCAGATTTGGCCCATATCCCTCTAAACACTTCTTATTCATATATTTTTCGAAATGCCTGTTAAATATTGCAATTGTACCAGCCTCTGCTGCCGCCTCTGGCAGAGGAGGTCCATATATGCACCATACTCTGCGTGAAAACGTTGTCCCTCAGGTCCCTTATTAAATCTTTCCCCTTTCACCTTAAACCTGTGCCCTCCAGTTTTGGATCAGCCCCCCCTCCCAAAGAAACAAGACCATGATTATTCACCCTAACAACACCCCTCATGATTTTATAAACCTCTAAATTATCAACCCCTCAGCCTCCAATGTTCCAGGGGATAAAAGCCCCAGCCTATTCAGCCTTTCCCTGTAGCTCAAACCATCTAATCCCAGCAACGGTCTTGTAAATCTTTTCTGAACCTGTTTGAATTTAACAACATCCTTCCTATAGAACGGCGGCCAGAATTGTATGCGGTATTCTAAAAGTGGCCTCACCAACGTCTTGCACAGTGTAACATGATGTCCCAAAACCTCAGTGCACTGATCAATAAAAGCAAGTGTGCCAAATGCCTTTTTCATCAGCCTATCTACCTGTGACTCCAATTTCAAAGAACTATGCACCTGCACCCCTAGGTCTTTGTTCAGCAACATTCCCTAGGGCCCTGCTGTTAACTGTGTAAGTCCTGCTCTGATTTGCCTTACCAAATTGCAACACCTCTCATTTATCTGAATTAAACTCCATCTGCCACTTCTTGGCCCATTGACCCATCTGATCAAGGTCCCATTGTATTCTGAGATAACCTTCATTGTTCATTACACCACCAAGTTTGGTGCCATCTGCAAAATTACTAACCGTATCTCTAATCACATCCAAATCTTTTATGTAAATGATGAGAAGCAGTGGACCGAACACTGATCATTGCAGCAAACCACTTGTCACAGGCCTCCAGTCCAAAAAAAAACCCTCTACCACCATCCTTTTTATCCTACCTTCGAGCCAATTTTATGACCAATTGGCCAGCTCCTCTGGATTCTGTGATCAAACCTTACTAACCAGTCTACCATGTGGAACCTTGTTGAACGCCTTGCTGAGGTCCAGCTCGACAACTTCTACCGATCTGCCTTCATCAATTTTCTTTGTCACTTCTTCAAAATACTCAATAATGTTAGTGAGACATGATCTCCCATACACAAAACCATTCTGACTATTCCTTACCTTTCCAAATGCATGTAAATCCTGTTCCTCAGAATCCCCTCCAATAATTTAGCCACCACTGATGTCAGGCTCACCGATCTGTAGTTCTCTAGCTTTCCTTATTACCTTTCTTAAATAATGGTACCACATTAGCCATCCTCTAGTCTTCTGGCACCTCGTGTGGCTGTTGCTGATACAAATGTCTCTACAAGGGGCTCACCAATCTCGTCCATAGCTTCCTACAAAGTTCCGGGATATGCCTGATTGGGTCCCAGGGATTTATCAACCTTTGTGTTTTCAGACCTCCAGCACCACTACCTGTAATATGGACAAGTTTCAAGACATCAAGCTCTCCAAATGACAATTGTACATAGAAGTAGATATTAAGTGGAAAGCTTAAATGTTTGGTCAAATGTATATCTTTAAGAAAAGGGAGATAGAGGAAGGAAAGAAAGCTAGTATTTAAGATCAAAATGGTTAAAGACACAATCCTGAATGGTGAGGTGAAAACAGAAGAAGAGACCAAAGTTGGTGGAATGCAGAATTCTTGAATTTTCTTTGTCTTTTGTTGAAGTAAAATTAATTTTACTTCAGCAATGAATGTTTTGCTTACCCTGCAGCAGCGCAGGTGGAGAGGGAATCTGATACAGGTGTATAAGATTGATGGACAAAGTTAGGGTGGGTAGGATGACATTTCTTCTATTGGACGAGGGATGAATACCAGGGGGCATAGATTTAAGGCAAGTGGTACAAGACAGAGGAGAATTGTGAAAAGCATTTTCAACCAGTGTGTGGCGGGAATCTGGAACTCACTGCCTGAAAGAGTGGTTGGGTCATTAACATTTAAGCAGTATTTAGATATTAACTTGCATCACCACAGCCTCTGGAACAATGTGCCAAATGCTGAAAATTGGGATTAGTGTAGTCAGATATTTGTAAACCATCATGGATGCCATAAGCCGATGAGCCAAATAGAAATTCTGTAATAAAAATGCTGAAAACATCTGAGAGTCTATGAATGAAAGTTGAAATGTAATGTTGCGTAAAAAAGATTGCCAAGTTCCTTATTGTACTTGTACAATAAGTTCATACTTCACTGAAACGCAGCGATTGAGAGAAAGAAGCCAAAAGGAACACAAATGAGTATTTTGCATTGAATCCAGCATTGCTGATGAGAATCTTTCTCTGATATTCTTTTGTTTCTGGTTTACAGATTAAGTACAATTATACTTTGTGTTTCTTTCATAACTGAACATTTCATGACTGCCATCAAAAACATTCTGAATTTCCATTGGGTTTTGGGGATGCCCAGGTGAATGGATGTTCCAAATTCAAAGCATCTTTGTAATGAACTACTCAGATTTTTGCTGAACTGTGAATGTGGCCCATAATACATTTTATATAACTTGTATTTTAACTGCTGGTCATTGGTGAATTAATTTGAATTTTCTGTGAAGAAAGATGAAGAACAGCTGTTATTTTAACTTGGCCAAGACATCCGCCTGGAATTTATTTATTTCTCTGAGGAAGGCCCTTCCCCTCTTTATTTTGGCTTCATAAATAGTTAAGAATTTTTCCTTATCGGTCAATTAAATGCTGATAATAGGGAAACAAATGAAAATTGTTCAGATAATTGAGCTTAAGTTTAATTTCTCTTCAGGATTTTAACCCAAAAGTGTCAGACTTTTACCTATTGTTGAGGGTATTTAAATATGCAATATATTTTTGAAAACGTATAGGGATGTGGACTTGCAATTAACTTTAGACTAAGACCCAGCTTGATGGCCTGGTGCAGGATAATCAGGTTCTCTATGTCCAGGCCTCTTTGTTCACTGGGAGCTCCTTTCAGCACTGTCTGATTCTTCCCTTCTCATTTCATTGCCAAATCCCAGAAAGTCTTGCTCCATTGCTACCAGACATTGCTGCTTTCTTCCAGTCCCTAAAGTTCTCAGGCAAGGCATACCATTGCCCAGAGAAGGCAGAATCCAACACTCATTAGCGCAATATGCTCCCTTAAGGTAACATGCCAAATGATACCCTGTAATTTAATGACATAACTTGTCAGAATATATATTCTGACACTATGACCATACAATGACACATAGTTTATGCATTTTTAGTATATACCTTGACATGTTACTGTTAGGATATACACATTCTGTCAGTTTCAGAAGCTAAGAACTGTGCTGTGGACAGTATGAATCAAAAGTGGGGAAACAGCCTATGAAGCAAATACAAAAGTAATTAATCCTGGATAAGTAGTAAGAAGAGATGATGCTATATTCTAGCCCCAGGCCAGATAATGACGCATGCACACCAAATCTTATTTTCAAATTTCTGTTCTTAAACTTTCATTAAAAAGTGCACTTCTTTTGATCGATTTCAGCTGCTAGGGCAAATGATTCCATTTCATCTAGCACTACCTGATTAACTTTTTTTAAATTACCATCATCATCTTCAATAATATCTGCTGTCAATCCTCTGCCTGGGTTAATATTCATCTTATTTCAAATTTTCTGATGAAGGTTCTAGGCCCGAAACGTCAGCCTTTCTGCTCCTATGATGCTGCTTGGCCTGCTGTGTTCATCCAGCCCTGCACCTTGGTCAAATTTCTCCCCTGTTTAAGTCATTAGGACTTGTCTAAAAACAGCCGTAGAATCTACAATAATGCTCATGGTCCAACAGCTCTGTAGTCTAGAATATTCCATCTTTGCGCTCTTCATCATAACACATTATGGTGACATCATTTGAAATCATGAGATCAGCTTCCACATGTTTCTTGGTTATACCTAGTTTTAGTCCTTTGCAATCTCAGTTCTGTCCATTTTGTCATATTGATTTTTTTTTTCCAACATGTAGCTGTAAATGTGGTTCAGTTTGCTCTATCTAAATATTAGACATGTCGATTTCCTTTAGCTAAAGAATGATCATCTTTGGTTCCCCCTACAGACTGCATACCCAACTAGATTCACCTTCCTTGGATACTCTCTAGGCTGAACAATGCAGCTGAAGTCTTTAACATCTTGTTGAAAACTGAGCTTAAATGGATCATCAACAGCACTGAAGTTTTGGTTTCATATCTGTCGCTATTTTAAGGATATGTAACACTGAAATCCTTGCACTTTTGTCACCTTCACACTTGATTAACCGAGTATACTCCAGGCCAACTTGCTATATATTATTGCATTAGCCATAAATTTACCTCATTCAAACCCTTGCTATTACTACCCTATTCTATATTAGGTCACTGATCACCTTTGAACCAGTTCTTGTTGACTTCTGTTAGCCAGTCTCAAAGTTTAAATGTTCAAATGTTCACGCTGTGTTCAAATCCCTCACTCCCCTATTTGTGCAACTTCCTCTAGTTCTGCAACTTTCTTTAGCTCGATGATGTGGAGTTGTCTCTCTCTCACACGCACCCACTATCTTGCCTGCCTTTGTTGTCTGTTGCTTTAAGATGACCCAAAGTAATTCATAATCAATTAATACATTCAAAGTGTATTGAGGAGATGAAAAAACTTCTCGCCCCTCATGAAATATGACTTGAGGGTTAAAACAAAGTAGACTTCAGCTTGCTGAAAGTGTGCTGTTTGGAATCTTCCTAAAGAAGGTGAACTTTTAATTTTATTAGAATAGTATTAATTAAATTCCTCCTGTGAACAAAAGTACAAAGCTTTTATTATATACTGTTCTGAAGTGAAACAAAACAGAACTCGGCTCCATTTGGCTGATGCTGCTTGGTTCTTGGGTGGAGTTGCTTATTCAGTAAATTGTTGAGGGAAATAATGTGTCATTTTAATGAGTTTTGATAGTAACTTTGTTTCAATTTGTAGTACAAGCAAACTTTGTCAAATTCTTTAGAATCAAGAGCAAACTAAGCAATTTACAATTCTGAAACTTTGTAAAGCAAAAGCACGATCCTAAGGGCCAATGTGTTGCAAAGTTTATTTTTCTGCCTCTGTCCATTCTACGTATCTTTTTATCTGTTATAGTGTTGCTATAGTTTTTGCTGGTATCCATATTTACTGTTCCTCTTTCGCAAAAGCGGATTTGAAGACATGAGCGTATTTTAATTACTGGACTTGAGCTTGTCAGGAGTAGGAGATGTTAATTGCATTTGACATGTTTTGTTCCCAACATAAAAAAAACGACGCAAGATCTGCGGGATATGAGGTCTGCTAGTCACCGAAAGCTTAGTTTTTGTGGTTGTGTAGCTGTGATGGGGAGGGGTTCCCACTTGCCGAGTGTGGTGTTAGAATTATGTTTATTGTTCTGGCACTGAGAGTTTTCTGTATTGACTAATTTCTTAGAATTGAAGGACCTTTTCATTTAAAAGCTATGTCTGTGGATGTAGATCGTGGTCTGTAGGTTGAAAACTTAGGCTGGATTTAGCGAGAAATGGGAAGGAGATGTCAGGTCTACTTTGAATCCCACACCTTTTATTTGGGAGAGATGGTGGTTATGGGACGAATGTCCACTTTTTTTTCCTGTCTGTCCACTTAGAGTCAATTGTGATTGCAAAAAAGGGTCAGAGAAAATATGAGACTCTTTTAGCTTCACACAAGCAGCCATCGCTGAAGTTGTGATTCACCCTAGGGAGATGTGTGCATTACGCTGAAGCTGCCTACTGCATCAGAGGGAAGCAAGGTGTCACAGGGCCTAGAGGTCAGGCATTCAGGGCAGAATAGAGACTCCACTTAACTGATGCTGACTTGGATCTCTCGTTTTAGGTTTTGAGGGTAAGGAAGGTGATTACCTTTTTGAAAGGTGCAGGAAGAGACCCCTTCATATGGCAGCCTCAACTCTGTTTGGCATTGTCTCCTTCTGCCTCTGCATCCTCCTCCTGCTCTTCCTCCTCCAAACACCACCTCCACAAATGATGTGCTGTTTCCTCTTGGAGCTTATATTTTATTCACTGTTGGGATGTGGCCAACATTTATTGCCTATCCCTAGTTGCCCTTGAGAAGGTAGTGGTGAGCTGCTGCCTTGAATTGCTACAGTCCATTTGGTGTGAGTTAAACCCACAATGCCATTAAGTAGGGAGTTTTAGAACTTTGACCCAGTGACACTGAAGGAATGCTGTGATTTGGAAATATCTCGATCAGTAGAGGAATCAAGGGTTATAGGGAAAAGGCAGGAAGTGGATTTGAGGATGATCAATTCAGCAATGCTCCCATTAAATGGCAGTGAGACCTGATGGGCTGAGTGCCTACTTCTATGCCCATGTCTTGTAGTCTTGCGGAGGGGAACGTGCAAGTAGTGGTGTTCCCATGTATCTGCTGCCTTTGTCCTCCAGATGATTGTGTTTGTGGTTTTGGAAGGTGCTGTCTTAGGAGCGTTGATGAATTTCTGCAGTGTATTATGTAGATGGTGCACACTGCTGCTATTGAGCATTCGGTGGTGGAGGACTTAATGTTTGTGGTTGTGGTGCCAACCAAGAAGACTGCTTTGACCTGGATGTGTTCGGCTTCTTGAATGGCACTCATCCAGACAAGTGGGGAGTTTCCATCACGTTCCTAACTTATGCCTTGTAGATTGTATACAAGCTTTGGAGAATTGGGAGGTGCAAGATTCCCAGCCTCTGAGCTTCTGTTGAATCCACAGTATTTATATAGCTAGTCTAGTTTACTTTCTGATCAATGGTAACCCCGGTATGTTGTGTGGTCAATCCCACCTCTGATCTTAGGATGGAAGGAAGGTCATCAACGAAGCAGCTGAAGATGTTTGGACCTTAGACAGTATCCTAAGGAACTCCTACAGAGATGTCCTGGAGCTAAGATACTCTGTAGGAGTTCCAACCACCACAACTGCCTTCGAGTGTGCAAGGAATGACTCCAACCAGTTGAGGAGTTTTACCCCTGGTTCCCATTGATTTTAGTTTTGCTAGAATTCTTCAGTGCCACACTTAATCAAATGTGGCTTTGATATCAAGGGGAGATACTTTCACCTCACGGCTGATATTCAGCTCCTTTGACCATGATTGGACCAAGGGTGTAATGAGGTCAGGACATGAGGGCCTTGGAGGTTTGCTGACTGAACATCAATGAGAAGGTTATTGCTAAGCGAGTGCAGTTTGATAGCACTTGATGACATCTTCCATCAGTTCATCTTGGCACAAGGTCAGCGTCACTCTAGAGATCAATATTTTGTGCAGCAACTAACTGCAATGACCCAAATTTTTGAGGAATGTCACCTGACTGGTCCAAGCAGTTGCATCTTCAGAACGTTGATGCCCTGCTTCGTGGCTATTGTCCTGAGCAGGTGGCTTTAAAAGAGTCTTCAATGGGTATTCTTCACCCACTAAGATCTGTCCACACAGTTTAGTGGTTGGAGTGAAGATCTAAGTCAACATGGACTGATGAAGGATGAAGGTGTCCTGGACCTGCCAGAGAAGGGAGCACAGGCATAGTGGAAGCTCTTGAGGTGACAAGTCAGTTGGAATGAAAGTACTTCCTGTTGTTAGGTCACATAGTGTGATGTTTTAGTGCCTTGATGGATCTAAGAGTGCAATTGATTATTCTCTGACTCTAAGGTGAAATCCAATGTGCTTTATCTCAGAGGTTGTGTCCCTCATTAATCAAATGTGCTGTTCAGTTCTGACAAAGCATCAGTAACAGTGATTTGCACTGATGCATTCATTTTTCAGATGCTATTAAGATCTGCAGCTAACTTTTGGGAATGAGCCAGAAGAGACGAAGTACAGTTCCACAGTTACTTTAGTTACTGGCAGAGCATCCATGCAATGTTGTGAGGTATGAGATCTTTGGTGACAAGAACACATATCTGTGATGAACAAACATACAAAGCCCCTTTATGGCACAGTGGTAGTATCCCTACCTCAAATCTCAGCTGATCCAAATGTTTGTCAAAATATACCAGAACAAGTTGATTGGAAATTTCTACAAATATTTGCCATTTGGCCCCTTGAGCCTGCTCTGCAATTTAATAAGATCATGACTGACCTGTTGTGATCCAAATCCACATTTTATCCTACCCTGATTAACATTTCATGCCTTGACTTGTCATGGGTCTATCTGTCTCTGCCATAAATAAGGTTAAAGATTGATTCCACCAGCTTTTCAGGTAGAGTTTCATATGACTCTGTGAGAATATAAAACAACACCCCTTTGTAGGTGGGAGAAATGGAGTTATTTTGGCTCGGGTGGGGGTGGGATGGGGTTGGTCAGGGTATGGAGGGGAGGATTGTGTCTGATAGTGGGAGGGAAATCCATTTGGGGTTGTAGAGTCTAGTCTGATAGTAGTGGAGGGCAGGCCGAGTTGTCTGGTCTGGTGAGTGGTGGAATGTTGGATTGGTTTCAGTCTGGCAACGTGGGTTTATTGTGTGTAATTGGATCCGATAGACAGTGGAGGTGATTGTCATAACTTTTATCGGAGTTGGATCCTTGCGGGGGGGATGTGGGAGTGCTGCGGTTTTGGGACAGGATCTGGGTGTTTAAGGTGTCAGTGAGAGCTGTAATTAGATGTGTGTGTGAGAGGTAAATAGAGTCCTAGTTACTCCTGCATTAGACTATTTAATTAACAGGAGATAATGGCATAGTGGTAATATCACTGGGCTAGTGCTTCAGAACTCTAGACTAATGTTCTGGTTTGAATCCCAACATGGCAGATGAATTCAATAATAACCTGGCCTAATGGTGACCATATAATCACTGTTGATTGTTGTTAAAAATCATTTGGTTCACAGATGTTCTTTAGGGGAGGAAATCTGTTGTACATGCCCAATTTAGTCTACATGTGACTCCAAATCCACAGCAATGTGGTTGACTCTTAACTGTCCTTTGGGCAATTAATGTTGGCCTAGCCAGTGATGCCCACGCCCCATAAATGAATAACAAAAGTCTAACTTTTCCTGAGTGGCTATTTTACTTAATTTCATCGGAACACTCCAAATTCTGATTTAAATGGACACTTTTGCAGCCTGTAGGCGTAGAGGAATTGTCCAGCAATAAAATCTGTTTTCCTCACAATTCCTATGATGGGGATTATGGGGATTCCACAGGGTACCCAGATGCAACTCCCATCTACACTGGAATAATGACTGTCTTTCTGGCCAGCCGATAATCTGGGCCACTGTCTCCAGTGCCAGCTTTGGTTGTACCTGTTCCTGGATATGTGTTGTCATAGCCCACTAAGTGTTACTAAGTTGTCCCTGATGCAGTAGTTGCATCCTTTACCAGGAAAGAGTTTAAGTGAGCTCTGAATGTTTTCCAGTGCTTAAACAAATTGACAGTTAACTTATAACTAGCCTCTGAAATGACCTAGCTAGTTGTTCTGAGGGTAGTTAAGAATGGGCAATAGAATAGTGTTCACAAATAGGAATGAATAAAAATAAAATCTGCCATAGTGCTCAGCAGCTCCTTCCAAGATATGCAAGATGTAAAACCCATATGGGCTGCAGCTCTGTCACTAAAACAGATAGTCATTTAAAAAGTTCACTGGTCTGTATTCCACTGCGTTCCATGAGTGAAGAAATCGCAATCCAGTAATTTGAATGATAGTTCATCTCAGTACAAACACTACCACAGCACTGTAAGTTTACATTGAACATTGTATTCCATCAGATATGATGATAAATCTTTCCCCCTCAGTTGGATGGTGAAAGATCCTAGTGTGCTGTTTGAAGGAAAACAGGGAAGTTCAAGTGTTTTAGTCAATGTCTTTTTATTCCTTGCCCAGCAGCTAAAATAGATGATCCAGATACTTATTTCATTGCTGTTGGTGATAGATTGAAGTGTGCAAAGTAGTTGCCATGTTTCTTAATTTGTAACAGTTACAACATTTTAGATGTTTTTTTGGCTGTAAAATGCTTTGGTTCTTTATTAAATTGTAGAAGGTGCTTTTTGGGTACATGTTCTTTCTGTATTCCTATTATATTGGATTGCCTGGGCACTGACCACTAACTGAAGTAAATTTACTTTTGAGTAATAGTTAAACAATCTGATTGCTTTCACAGAATTTCACAGGAATTTGTGTTAGCAAATGCAGTTTTTTCACATTTAACTGTCATTGTTTCAATACACACAACTGTAAATTGTATCAAAAATCTCTTGAATGTCTCTTGTATGCAATCCCATTAAAAGATTTGCTCCTTTCACTTCTGCTATATTTAATAAAAGAAAAAGTATAAAAAATGGGATATTGATTTTACTTCAAATAACTTCATTTGCTGTGCACATTCTCAGCTCCAGGTAGCAGGGATAGATATTTTCTAATCAACCTGTTAGGAGATGTTATCGCACAACTCTGGAGCAGGTGGAATGTGAATCCATGCTTCCTGGCAGAGCTAGGGACACTATCAAATGAGGTTTAAACAAAGCTGACAGTTTAAGTAGCCAGCTATTTTCTTGAACTGTGCGTGCGCAAAGCATGGGCCTAGACTACAACTGACTGAAAATCAGAAATCACATGTTTTGATGTGGGAATTCGGATTTTGGGAGATTTCTATCATATTTGCCACAGCAGCAATCCTCTCTGTATCAGCAAAGTTCTTGGCTTTTATGTATGTTTAGCAATGGTATTAAGTGATGTGTTTTATTCACAGTTGTGAAGCATACAAACTTGATAATAGGGCCTCCATCATGTGAATCTGGTGGGAAATTTTACCAGACAATTTATTTCATTCTGGTTTAAAGATTCAAATGATTATTCAAAATGCACATAAAATTTCCTTTTGACTGCTGTCATAACCATGGATCGTAATCAAAGATCATCCATGGACATATTGAAGTTTTAAGTCCCAACATGTGCTTTTTATAAAAGGGATGGATGCAACTGCAGATATAAATCCAGTGACTGTCTGGTGAAGAACTTTGGATTATCATGCTTACAGGTATCAACAAAGATTGAAAGAGAGAAATGTGCTACAAACTGAACTGTAATCTACTGTAAGCATCATGCTTAAGGTGGTATGGTGAGGGACAGTATGCCCAGGAGTATCTTGAGTTTGAAAATAAGAATGAAAACTGAGATCTCGGGAAAGCTGTAAGTTGGTTGGTTGGTGAGTTACAGTGTGTGCAAAGTGCTAGAGCATAGAAAAGAGTAACATTTTAAAACAATTTTTAAAAACCTATCTTTGAATTAATTGACATGAGTAGAAAGGAGGTAAGAAACTAGAAATTCTATTACTTATAAATTTTAAGATTTATTGGATTGCTAAGGTTTAAATTAGTGCCTAGTGAGAAGAGGCATTAAAGTAATTCAGTAGTTAGGAAAATAATTAAGGGGACAATATAGATAGCAAGGCAGTTGATGTGTTGTGACCGCAGACTGAGAGAATTCCCGGATGTCCTTGTGGTCCAAGGCAAAAGTCTCTGCAGTGAGCTTAGATTAGAGTTTACGAACTGGAGGCTGAACTGCAGACTCTGCAACACATTGGCGGGGAGTGTGGAGGAGAGAAGAGTTAGCAGAACACTTTGTTCCAGAAGACACTTGCATTTCATTCTGTAGGATTTTCTGATTTGGTCAGTGGCGGCAATGGGATGCTGTGACTATGAGACAGGTACAGGGAACCCACTGAAGAGAAGCCTTGGCCTTTGCAATTGTCCAGTGGGTTTGTTGTTGCAGCTTGTATGGATGAAAGAGATGTCTGAGTGGTGGATGAGAAAACTGGCCATGATACAGGAAATCATTCAAATGTGGAGGGTTAATAGCAATGTGTGGTAGTCGGGGAATAGTACAGTCAGAGGAATTGGCACACTGTTTGCAGCTGGGAGCTAGAGGACAGACAGCTGTGATGTCTGCTCTGTGCCAAGGTTCATGGCATCTGCTCTGGGCTGAAGAGGAACCTGCAATGGAATGGGGAGGATCTAGCGATCATGGTTCAGTGGCGCACTAATGACATAGGTAGAACTGTGGTAGAAATTCTGCTGAAGCAGTAACTGAGGGCTAAATTACAAAGCAGAATCACAAAAATAATTGTCTCAGTATTTACTACCTGATTCAGGAGCAAATTTATGCAAGTTACATCAGATTAGTGTGTTAAATCCTGCGGACAAAATGGGTTTTGGCATGGGGCACTGGCACCAGGACTCTGGAAAGTAGGAGCTGTATGTTTGGATGGTCTTTATCTGAACCATGTGGTGAGCTATATAACTGGGGTGGTAGAGGGGCCTTTGAACTAGATAGTGAGGGCCAGGAATTGTGCCTGAGAAGATGTGATAAGGCTAAAGGTTGCAATAATAATAAAAAGACAGAACCGAAGCCTCTGTATTTGAACGCAAATAACACTTACAACAAAAAGATGAATGGACAGCACAAAACAAGTGTGTACTTGGGTAGCCATAACAAGACATGATTGCAAGAGGACAAAGACAGTGACCTGAATATCCAAGAGTACACGAGATTTAGGAATTACTGAAAGCTAGAATAACATGGAGGAATAAATCTGTTAATTATGGATGACGTTGATAGGGTGGATGCTGAGATGATATTTCTCTGTGTGGGAGGGACCAGTATGAGGTAAAACGGTTTAAACATAAGGGGTCTCCCGGTAATGGTGGAGTGAGGCAAAATGTTTTTGACAATTGAGTCTTTTGAACTTTCTTCTCTAGAGAGCAGTGGAGGCTGAGACATGGGATATGCTTTAAGAGAGCGTGATTTTTGAATAACAATAGAATCAATGGTTCAGTGTAGGTGGGAATATGAAGTTGAGGCCACAGTCAGATCAGCCATGATCTTACTTAATGGCGGACCAGGCTACCGTGAATGAAAGACCTACTCCCCTTTATTTCTGTGTTTGTATGCATGTTCATATAAATGAAGGAGATTGGTGACCAAACTAAACAAAGGCTCAAAATGTATTCAAACATTTTACCCTCCACTGATAATGCATTTAGCCATTATCCTCAGGATGTTCATTTTTAAAAATTCTTTAATCTTTCATTTGCTTATATAGAAAGATTGCATGTTCCTTCTAAGTAGCCTAATGTTTTATACAACAAGATGAGAATTACATGTTGAACCAGCAGTTGAGGCCTGCCTATTATGTTACCAGTTGCATTGTTTGCTGCCACCTATAGTGAAATTTCAGAGAACATCAACTCAAAGCATTGTTCTCTTACACAGAAATCTTACAGTATAATGGCTTTGAATATCAGGTAAATCAAAGAAAGTGTGGAGGCAAGTGTCTGATTTTCAGCCAATGAATAACCTTGTGAAATGTTGACTTTTGAATTTTTTGGAAGCATACCAATATAATCAAAGAGTCATATAATGATGCAATGTATATAAACCATTTCATGAGCCAAACAGCAGATCCAGCAAAATGTGTAGAATTACTGTCACTCTTGTTCTTCTAAAGTTGCCCAGTTTCTTATTGCAGTGTAATAGAACTGGGGATAACAAGGTTCTTGGTGACATGTCCAGTTGCTGAAGTTTCTCAGATATATCTGGGAGAGAACACAGTCTTTCATAATTACCAAACTAGCATGTGGGATATTCGTGTGTATGCTCTTGTGTCGCATCATGCTGACATCTTGACCACAGATGGTTCGCAATGCCTTTAGAGCTGGCTATTAGATCTCCCATTTCAACCATAGAACTGTGCAGCCATGCCTAGCTTGGAAGGCAGCTTACTGCTACTTTCTCAAGAGCAACTAGGGATGGGCAATAAATGCTGGTCAGCCAGCTATACCCACATCTCACAAGTGAATGTATTTTTTAAAAGTGAAATGTGTGGCCACAATGATGGAAATCTCATTTGGCACTGAACAGTTTAGAGAAACCAGTAGAGAATAAACTAGTAATTTCAAATTGATTCATTGAACTGAGACTTCACATGATTTTATTTGTTTTGTTTTCTTTGCCTGTGATTAGTTATGCTTTGTTCTAGCTGAGATTGCTACATTGTATGACTTCACTGGGAAAACCATTTTTTTTGCAATGTGCAGGGTTACTTTTAATGTATAGCCACTGTTTAAACTTCAAATTAAAACTGAAGACTATTGTAAATATTTAAAGAATCTTCAAATAATGATGTTTGAGATCTTGTTCTTATTTAAGTAGATCAAATTTGAGTTGTAATTTAGTGTCAACTCATGATTTTATATAATCTTCCTTAGAATGTTGTGTGAAATAATATTTTCTTTGAATTTCAGTTTAAGCTTTGATCATGACGACCAAAAGTGGATCTTTAACTGAAGTTAAGGAAGAGCCAGAGCAAATTGAAGAAGATCATTTTGAAGTTTCGGATTCTCAAGAACCTGTCAACGTAAATCAAGAACAGCAGAATGATGTCAAAGAAGTTGAACAGCCAGATTCCATAGAGCAACTTCTGAAAGAACAGGAAATAAATTCTCCAACTTCACATGCAAGTGCCCAAGCTAGTCCTTCTAGCAGTGACAAAAAGGAGCAGACAGTCAGTAAAGGGCTGTCACGATTTTTACCTGGATGGCTTAAAAAGCAAAAGTCACTATCCACAGTAGAAACGACAGAAGACAAGGAAGCTGAGAAGGACATTCCTCAAGCTGAGGACATACATCCAGTTGAGGAAGAACAGCCAGAGCCGGTATGTACTTCATCAGAGCAGGAAGTAAAGAAAGAGGAGGAGGTGGAAGAAGAGGCTAAGAAAGATGAAACAGGGGAGCAGCTTTCAATGAATTCTGCAGAGTTACAGGTATAGTAAATTCTGTATTATACATTTTTAACTTTACTCCAGATTTTAATGTAGCAATTTAAAGTAATACGTAATTCAGTTTGTTAAAATACTCTTGAATTAAATATAAAAGTCCTACAACATGATAATTTATAATGATTATCCAATTTCTGAAGTTACTCCATCTGATGTAAATTGAGAAAAAACTGCAACATTTGTAAATCTCAGTTAAGAACACAAATGCAGGGTATGCATGACAATTCCTACATTTTCTGAAAAAGAAAAAGGCACGTCAATATTTTAGAAATTAACTGATATTTGTTCGAAAACCTATGCATCAGCTTTTTATTTCCAATGTTGTCTATTTTGATGCAAATAATCAATAAAAATTAACACTTCTATACACTTATTTGTTCTCTGTATAAACTAAAATGTGTGCAAGAAAATATTTTTCCAGACCATTTAAAACCAATTTGTAATATTGGAGCATATAATAAGCCTAAGAGCAACTTTGTTACTACTAAAAATTTAAGAAGTATTTAGATGTACACTTGTGATACCAAGGCTATGGGCCAAGTGCTGAAAAATGGGATTAGAATAGTTGGGCAGTTGGCTTTGAGAAGCAAAGATTTAAGGCCATAGGAAGGAAGTTGTGAAACTTGAAAGGGTTCAGAAAAGATGTACAAGGATGTTGCCAGGGTTGGAGGTTTTGAGCTATAGGGAGAGGCTGAATAGACTGGGCCTTGTTTCCCTTGAGCATCGGAGGTTGAGGGGTGACCTTAGAGGTTTATAAAATCATGAGGGGCGTGGATAGAATGAAGAGCCAAGGTCTTTTTCGCAGGGTCGGGGAGTCCAAAACTAGAGGGGATAGGTTTAAGGTAGAGGAGAAAGATTTAAAAGGGACCTTTTTCACAGAGGGTGATGCATGTGTGGACTGAGCTGCCAGAGGAAGTGGTGGAGGCTGGTACAATTAAACATTTAAAAGGCATCTGAATGGGTATATGAAGAGGAAGGGTTCAGAGGGACATGAGCCAAATGCTAGCAAATGGGACTAGATTTATTTAGGATATCTGGTTGGCATGGACGAGATGGATTGAAGGGTCTGTTTCTATGCTGTACAACTATGACTCTATGATGAGCCAAATAGGAAAATCAGAACTGTAACACCTCTGTTTGACAAAGGATGGTGAAAAACAGTTAGCCTAAAGTGAACAGACAAAATAGATGAAGGAGACTTAGAGGCACAGTGTTAGATATTTAAGATATTGCATGACTGTCAGCAAAGGTATCTTGCATTTAGAGACAACAACTCCAGGAAAAGAATGCACCAGTCATGGATACAAAGAAATTTAGGAATGGAATTGAATTGAAAGAAAACACCTCACATCTGTCACTGGGCAAATGCTAGAATCCATTATTAGTGAGATAGCACCTGGCTGTTTGGAAAATCAAAACGATTCTGTATAAGTGAAATCATGCAGGCAAATTCCAGAGAAGTGCAAAAGTAGTAGGGTGATGATACGGGATTTCAACTGCCCCAGCATTAACTGGAGCAGTTGCAGTATAAAAGGTTTAGAGGAAGTGAAATTCTTAAAATGCAAAGAGGAAAGCTTTTTAAGCCAGTATGTAGAAGGCCCTGCAAGAGAGGGTGCAGCCTTGAACTAAAGTTTAGCTAATGAAGCCAGGCACGTGGTTGAAATATCAGTGTGGGGTTGGGGGGTGCATTTTGCAGACTGTAATCGTAACTTCATTAAATTCCAAGATAGTAAGAACTGCCGATGCTGGAGTCAGAGATAAGTGTAGAGCTGGAGGAATACAGCAGGCCAGGCAGCATCAGAGGAGCAGGAAAGTTGACGTTTCAGGTCGGGACCCTCCTTCAGAAATGGGTGAATCAGTAGATCTCTCTCCCACTGCAACCCTCTGGTAATCTCTTTGGCCCTGAAACTCTTCGAACCCCTTTCTGAAGAAGGGTCCCAACCTGAAACGTCAGCTTTCCTGCTCCTCTGATGCTGCCCGGCCTGCTGCGTTCTTCCAGCTCCACACTTCATGAAATTCAAAATCGTTATGGAAAATGACAAGGATCGGCCTGAAATCAAAGTTCTAAACTGGAGGAAAGGCTGATTTTTAAAAAATAAGATTAAGTATGATTTTTCCAGAATGGACTGGGAACAAATATTGAGAAATCCGTGTCAGAGAAATGGGACACATTCAAGAAGAAAATATAGGGGGTATAGGGCCAATATGTTCCAATAAGGACAAAGGATAGAACCAACAAACCCTCTGAACCCTGGATATCAATAAATGTGCAAGATTTGATAAAGAGAAAAAGGGAAGCTTATGGGAGATACCAAAGGCTTAAAACAGCAGAAGCCATAGGGGAGTGCAAATGTGCAAGGTGAAATGTAAAAAGGAAATCAGGCAAGTAAAAATGGGCATGAAAGAATATTGACAGCTAAAATAAAGGAACATGCTTGAATATTTTGCAAGTACCTTTAGGAAAGCAAGGGAAACAGTAGGGTCCTTTAAGGACCACAGTTGTACAGGTAGTTCTGCTTTAACGCGTGTTTGGTTAGCGCAAATTGGCTGTAACGCGGTTGATGAATAGCGGCTGCTGTTTGGATAATGTGAACTTTCTGCTGTACAGGTACAGCGATTTTCCCTATAAACGTGATTTTCTGTAGCATGAGGTTGCACAAGAATGCAATTATGGCATTATAGAAGAAAGACCAGTAATTTGTGTATATTGAGCTAGAGGCTGTAGGTATGGTTTAAATGAATACTTTGTTTCAGTGTTCACTAATGAGAAGGATGACAAGAGT
This sequence comes from Rhincodon typus, assembly GCF_021869965.1. Classification (NCBI taxonomy): domain Eukaryota; kingdom Metazoa; phylum Chordata; class Chondrichthyes; order Orectolobiformes; family Rhincodontidae; genus Rhincodon; species Rhincodon typus. The sequence goes on along the minus strand of NC_063336.1, from coordinate 63,421,423 downwards.
ATAGAAATCGGGAAGAAGGACTATGATAAACTTAAAGAAGTTAGCATAGGCAGAGAGGAGATTCTGAATGGTCTGGCATACTTGAAAGTAGATAAATCTCCAGGGCTATGTAAACTCTATCCCAGACTGTTGAGTGAAGCATAGGAGGAAATAGCAGGGACATGAGTAATAATTTTTCAATTCCTCCCTGGACACTGAAGGACTGGAAGACGGCCAATGTGGTACTCACCAAAATTTGATGACCTAAAAATAAGTAAGAAAGTAAGTTATCAAGAAGGCATCAAATATAAAAGGATTTAGATTAAGTAAGTGGGGATAAATTTGTTTTCTGCAGTATAATCTGGGAAAATATGAATACCTACTTTGGCTGGAAATATAAAAAAGTATTATTTAAATAGAGAGAAACTTCAGAACTACCTCCTGCAGTGAATTGTTGAGTTAATGAAGAAAAGTTGAGCAAGTTGGGCCAATGCCATTGGAGATGCAAGAACAGCATACTTCCTGAAACATAGAAAGTCTTTTCGAGATTGATGGATGTTGAGAGGTTACTTCCCCTTGTGGGGGAGTTCGGAACTCGTGCACGCAGTTCTAAAAATTAGGAGTCTTTCATTTCAGCGGGTGAATACAATTTTTTGAGTTTTTAGTAAGTGGAATTCTTCTGTGCAGAGAGCAGTAGAGGCATAACCATTTAGTACAATTGAGACCAAGTTAGGTAAGTTTTTGGTTGACAGTTAATCCAGGGTTGTGTGTAGCAGACACCCAAGTAGAATTATGGTCAAAATCAGATCAACCATGATCTTGTTGAATGATGAGCAGACTAGAGAGGCTGAATGCCTACTGCTAATTCCTCAAATACCACATTGTTCCCTAACCCCACACGACCGCCCATTTCTCTCTCCTTCCCAAAGTCCACAAACCTGACTGCCCCGGCCAACACATTGTCTCTGCCTGTTCCTGCCAAAAGGACTGCGACCCTCGCTCCCCCAACCCCGTGATCAAAAATGCCCTCAACTGCATCTCTTGCCTTTCCGGTACTTCTGCCCTCAAACCCCTCCCCACAACAAAAATAAAGACCAAGTTCCCCTGGTCTTCACATATCACCTCACCAACCTCCACATCCAGTGTATCATTCCCTGCCACTTCCACTACCTATAATCTGACCCCATGACCAAAGAGATATTTCCCTCCCCACCCCATCTACCTTTTGTAGAGACCACTCACTCTGCGACTCCCTCGTCCTCTCCACATTCCCCATTAGCCCCACCACACCCGGCACCTTTCCCTGCAACCGCCCTGCCCCTATATCTCCCCCCTCATCTCCATTCAAGGCCTAAAGCAAACCTTTCATATCTGACAGGGGTTCACCTGTGCATCTGCCAACTTGGTCTCCTGTATCTGTTGCTCCCGATGTAGCCTCCTCTACATGGGTGAGACCAAGCATAGACTCGGAGACCGTTTTATAGAGCACCTGTGCTCCGTACACACCAAACGGCAGCGCCTACTGGTTGCCAACCATTTTAACTCCGCTCCCACTCCTTTCGTGACATGTCCATCCTGGGTCTCCTCCAGTGTCACAATGACACAACCCACAAACTGGAGGAGCAGCACCTCATATTCTGCCTCGGGAGCCTAAAGCCTGATGGCCTAGACATAGAATTCACCAGTTTTAAAATCTCCTCACCCCTGGCCTCATCCCACATCCAACCCCCTCTTTCACCCTCTCCTCCTTGACCTGACACAACCTGTCCACCTTCTCTCCCACCTATCCTGCCTTCCTAATCCCCACCACTCCCAACCTGCACTCACCTATCACCATCCCACCTACCTTCCCTAGCCCCACCCCTCCTCTCTATTAATTTCCCAGCTCCCTTACCCCTTCCCATTTCTGAAGAAGGGTCATGACCCAAAACGTCAACTTTCCTGCTCCTCTGATTCTGCCTGGCCTGGTGTGCTCCCCCAACTCCTCACTGTATTGTCTACTGTTAATTCCTGTTTTCTTTAGCTAAAACCGTCGAACTAACTGGCCACAAAAGGTCCATCTTTGTTTGCCTTTCCCCAAATTGTTAGTGAGCTAGTACGAGAAATAATAAGATTCACAAGTTGGAGTAATTAATCTGTATCAGTCAGCTTATGCTGGATAGGTTTGTGTTCTTCTCTTGAGAGCAGAGAAGCCAGTGACGGGGCCTAATTAAGGTGTATAGCTTACAAGGGACGTACGCAGGATGGATAGGAAGCAACTGCTCCCCACAGTTGAAGGTCAGTAACAAGAGGGCATAAGTTTAAGGTGACAGGCATGAGGTTTGGAGGAAAACTTTGCAGCTAGAGATTGGTAGGAATCTGGGAGGGGAGCAGAGGTAGGAAACCTCTTATCTTTAAAAGTACATGAATAAGCACTTGGTGTCATTATATTCAAGACTATGGGACAAGTCCTGGAAAGTGGGATTAGTGCAGATGGGTTGGTATAAACTGGATGGGCAGTGCCTCATGTGTTCTCTCTGACTCTTTGACTCTTTTAGAAGGGGAAACAGTCTCTCTGCGTCTACCTTGTTAAGTCCCATGAGAATCTTTTATGTTTCAATGAGATCACCTCCCATTCTAAATTTCAGTGAGTCCAGGCTCAACCTCTTCTCATAAGAGAGAGTCCTCCCATACCTGGGATCAGCTTAGTAAACCCTTCATGGACTGCATTCATTGCCAGTAAATTTTTCCTCGGATATGGTGCCCACAATTAATTACAGTATTCCAACTGTCGTCTGTCTAGTGCCTTGTGTAGAAAGACTTCCCTATATTTATACTCCTTTCCCTTTGAAGTATAGGTTAATGTTCCATTTGCCATCAGTATTACTTGCTGAACTTTAATTCTAGTTTTTTTGAGATTTATGCACGAGGATATCAAAATCTCTCTATGCTGTAGCTTTCTGCAGTCTTTCTCCATTTAAATAATAATCAGCTTCTCTATCCTTCCTGCCATATGATGGACAAACCACAGATAAATGGGGTTGGTGTAGTTTTGGTGTTTGTTGTTCGGCATAGACATAGTCATGGAAACGTACAGAACTAAAAAGACTCTTGGGTCCAACTTGTCCATGCCAACTGGATATCCTAAATAAATCTAGTCCTATTTGCCAGCATTTGGCCCATATCCATTTTAAACTCTTCCTATTTGTGTATCCATCCAGATGCCTTTTAAGTGTTGTAATTGTACCAGCCTCCTCCACTTCCTCTGGCAGCTCATTCTATACATGCACCACCCTCTGCGTGGAAAAAGTTGTCCGTTAGGTCCCTTTTAAATCTTTCCCCTCTCATCTTAAACTTATGCCGTCTAGTTTTGGACTCCCTGACCCTGTGGAAAAGACCTTGGCTATTCACGCCCCTCGTGATTTTTATAAACCTCTATAAGGTCACCCATCAGTCTCCGACACTCCAGGGAAAATAGACCCAGTGTGTCCAGCCTCTCCCTATAGCTCAAACCCTCCAACCCTTGCAACGTCCTTGTAAATTTTTTCCGAACCTTTTCAAGTTTCACAACATCCTTCCTACAACAGGAAGACCAGAATTGCACATAGTATTCCATGTCCTGCACAATCGCAACATGACCTCCCAACTCTTATACTCAACGCACTGACCAATAAAGGCAAGTGTATCAAATAACCTAGATACCACTCCCAGGCTGTTCTCTTGTAGGAGTGGAAATAATACTCAAACTGCTTTGTTCCGTGGGTCTACTCTTCTGAAACTGATAATCTATGCTTGAGCATTTTAGTTTTGCAATTATGTTGAAGCAATTTAAAATCTATTCTACAACAGGACTGGGAAATTGATGCCTTGTGGCAATGTTATTGAACCAGAACCCCAAGTTATTATTCTGAGAACATGGATTTGAATCTCAGTGGCAGTTGGTGAAATGTGAATTCAATAAAAATCTTTAATATCAACCTGCTTTTTAACTTCACCCCAACACAAGACCAGTCTGGCAGACCCATTGTTTCAGCCTGTTCCAAACACAACTGAATTTATTTCTTCCTATTGTAACTATTTTATCTCCCCTTGTTTGGTTTCTTCCCATTTACAATTGAGATTCTTCGGGTGCTTTATGTTGGCTCTATATTTCAGATTCTTGCCTCTAGCCAGCTCTTCGTCATCAGGAGTGTGCAATCCATCTACACACCCACCCCACATCAGTATGGTCTGACGTTTCTCCACTTCTCCTTTAATAGGAAGTCTGAATAGTCCCCGTCCACCAACAATCTCCTTTGCCTGGCTGATCTCATTCTCACTCTGCAAAACTTTTCCTTTAACCTGTCTCATTTTTCCCAAGTCAGACGTGTGGTTATTGGTATCCAGATGAATTTGTGGAATATTTCTTGGTTGAGTCGTACTTGGGATCCCCTCTCACAACTCATTCTTCAGTGCGTCAATAACATCCTTGACCATCCTTCCTCCTCCCTCCTCCCTCGCAAAATTGGAAAAATTGATCAGTTTTGCCTCCAATTTCCATCCTTTACTCACCTTCATATGGTCCATCTCTAACTCTCCAATTCTCTTCCTGGACTTCACTGCTTTCTTTTCTGGTAACAGGCTCTCTGCCAGTATCCACTACAAACCCGCTGCCTTCCAGTTACCTTGACGACAGTTCCTCGTACCCAGCTTCCTATAAGGATTTCATTCCACTCTCCCAATTCCTCAGTCTCTGTCATATTAGTTCCACTGTGCCACCTCCATGGGGATACTTCCAACATGTTTTCCTGTTTCCTCAACCAAAGAATCTCCACACTGTGGTTGATAGAGTTGAAGTACTATTTCCACTGCAGCCCTGCTCGAAACAATGCAGGTTCATCCAGATATTCTAGCAAATTCTAGACAGTACTCGGGTTACTCCCGTCAAGTTCTTTTTCCAGTATCTTCCACTACCAATTCAGATTTTCACCAGTTTTTCCCTTTGTTCACTCATAACAAGCTGAAATGATTTCAGCGAATAATGACAGTTCGATTGACAGTCAAATAGTCAACAGTTTTGGTGTATTGAGGGACGATAAGAGACGAAACCTTTGGATTCCTGTGCAGCTACAGAAAAAAAACTTCAGAACTTGGAATGGAAATCAGAATTAGAACTTCCTCCTTAAATTCAGTGCTGAAGTGCAATTAGTTTAATATGGATAATTTAGAATCCAATGCCACAAGAAAATTATAAAACCGATTGACTCTGAGATACATTTTCATGCCAGCTTCACGGCTGTAGTCTTTTCAGTTTATCCATTTTCCAGATCACTCCCAATCAGATTATCTTCCTGTGCTTTAAACATGATTGATCTAAAATGGTAGAATACGTCTTTGACCACCTGTATGCAGTGTTGAGTGAAATCAATGAGTAAAACAATCTGTTTCACCGTCTCACAACTGCTCGCATCTCATTAATACTGTGTACGAAGCTGTTTTTCTGGAAATCTTGAGTTGTCCATGTACGTTTCAACTCGGGTAACCGCTTCATAAAATGGAAGATTTAATTGTTACAACCAGAGCACAACAATGCATAAATAAAATACTAAGAATGCTGGTTATCTAAAATCAAAACTGAAAATGTTGGTTATACCCAGCAGGCCAGGTAGCACCTCTGGATATAGAAACAAAATGTAACAACACTGCAGACTTGTACTCCAGAATGAGTCAAGCTGCCAACCAATCTGTTCTGAGATAGTAAATCATTGGCACTGTCCATTGCATCCCTGCAAACAAAAAGTCAACGAAATCCAACCTGACTAATTAATGTTCCTTCAGTCATAGAATCATACAGCACGGAATCTGACCCTTTGGTCCAACCAGTCCATACCGAACATAATCCCAAACTAACCTAGTCCCACCAGCCTGCCCCTGGCCCATATCCCTCCAAACCTTTCCTATACATGTACTTATCCAAATGTCTTTTAGAAGTAATTGTACCTGCATTCATTACTTCCTCAGGAAGTTCATTCCACATGTGAACCACCTGCAAAAAATTTGCCCCTCATGTCTTTTTCAAAATCTCTCTCCTCTCACCTTAAATGTGTCCCCCAGTCTTGAAATCCCCCATCCTCGGGAAAAGACAATTACCATTAACTCTACCTATACTCCTCATTATCTTATAAACTTCTTTAAGGTCGCCTCTCAACCTCCTATGCTCCAGTTAAGAGTCTCAGCCTGTTCAGCCTTTCTCTATAACTCAAACCTTCTGTACCGGCAACATCCTGGTAAATCTGTTTTGAACTCTCTCCACCTTAATAATATCCTTTGTATAACTGGGCGACCAGAAATGGACACCGCATTCGAGAAGAGGCCTCACCAATGTCCTGTACAGTCTCAACATGACTTCCCAACTTCTATACTCAAAGATCTGAGCAATGAAGGTACAATCATCAGCAAAATGATGGAGGAAGTCATTGGCAATGCTAACAAGTGACACTGGTAAAGGAATAATCTAGTCACCGACACTCAGTTTGGATGCCATCAGGGCCACTGCGCTCCTTATCTCATTACAGCCTTCATCTAAACTTGGACAGAAGAGCTTCACAGATGAGGTTACAGTGGCTATCCTCAACATAAAGGCATAATTCAACAGAGCAAACCATTAATCAGACATCATCTTCAGCTGCTTCCTCAATTACCTTCCCTCCATCATAAGGTCATAGTTGGGGATGTTCACTCATGATTGCATTGCGTTCAGCACCGTTTGCGATTGCTCAGATACAGAAGGTTTGGACGACCAAAAAGCAAGTAAGATGCATGCCACGCAAGTGGCAAGCAATAACCATCCCCAATAGGGAAGAATCTAAATGTTACCCCTTGATGCTCAATATCATTACTGTCGCTGAATCCATCAATATCAGCATCCTGTGGATCACTATTATTCAGAAACTAAATTGGAGCATCCATATAACTATTGTGGTTACAAGGGTAGGTCAGAAACGGAGAATTCTGCAATAAGTAACTCTTCCCACTGCATGTCTACCATCACCAAAGGCACAAGTCTCGAGTATGATGGAATATTCTCCACTTGTTTGGATAAGTGCAGCTTCAACAGCACTTGAAGCTTGACACCATCCAGGCCAAAGCAGGTTGGTTGATTGACACCATAATCACCGCCTTCAACATTTCATCCCTTAACCATCAATACACAACGGCAGCAGTTTGTACCTTTTAAAGGATGCACTGCAGTCACTCAACAAGGCCCCTTTGCCAATGTAAAGGGCACATCACTATTTTTCTGAATTTTTGACTCTAGACTGAAATGTGAAAAAGGTTGCTTTGAAAGGTAAAGATTGCTGAAGGATCACTACACTTTACAAAAGCAAGTTATCTGACACCCATTGCAAGTGCTGTTTGCACAGATGTCGTTTCAAGCAATGAGGAACACTCATGTATGGAACAGCTAACACCAGGGGTGTATGTACGTACGGAGATTTGATTGGCAAAAAATGGAAAATTGGTCTGTGTACTGGTCACCAGTTATTGATGATAAAGGACTCCTGCCTGCCAACAACTGCATGATTTGCTCCCGAGTAGCTGGACAGTTTGGGGGTCTCAATGTTTGGCCAGAATGAAACGGATTTCAGGAAGGGGAGGAGCTGTGTTTCAGTTCTGCAATAAAAAGCACCTCGAACCTGTAGAGAGCCAGTTTACTTCCCCATATTAATTGCTGTAAGCTGAGACTTTTTAAAGTGTAAACTAGTCACCCTCTGCCTCCTGCAAACAAATAAAAGCATCTGGAAAAGAATGATTAAGAAACAGCATTCTGATCTGCAAATGGATCATCTCGGCCAACTGTGTTGACAGGAACCACTGATCCTTCTCAGTCTTTCCTCCACTCATAACACCCATGTTTCTTTTGTGCCTGTACATGTATGTAGAGGGGGATTTTTTTTAAGTGGATTAGAGCTTCAACTAGGTCAGTTATATACTGACCATTCATAATTGTTTATCTGTAGTTACAACCTATTTATTTGTAATAATTTGTCATTTTTTTTAAGTACAGAAATCTGGCCTGCATTTTGTTTCAACCTGGCATAGGTAAATTGGGGAATTTTACATTGTTTTTAAAATCGTTAATTTTGTGTATGCGCCATGACTAGCAGAACTTGATTTCCAGCATGTTAACCCAGCCAGGCATAACAGGTAGGACCTTCCAAATCCATGGACTCTTCCACCTAGAAGGCCAAGGATAACAGGAACACCACCTGCAAGTTCCCCTCAAAATCTCTCAGACTTGGAACTATATTGACATTCCTTCACTGTTTCTGGGTTAAAATCCTTAAGTTCTCTTCCCAACAACATGTGGGTATCCTGATTTTCCAATGACTGCAGCAATTCAAGAAGATCCCTCATTGTGACCATCGAGGGCAACCGAAGTTTCAACCATACAAGATGCAATCTTCACATTCTGCTCAACTCCATCCTCTCCATCACAACCAATTCCAGATGAGAAATGTTTCCCATCTCTGCACTTTATTTAAGCCATCTGCTGCTCAAACCGTAATTTATACTATTTCCAGACTTCAATGTTTTCTTGGTCAACCTGTCATTCCCTGTTATTCTCAACTGATCCAAACCTCTGCTGTCCTTATCCCATTCTTGATCAAGTGCAATTCATTCAACCCTTTCGGTTCCTAACTCCACAGCAACTCAAATTTTAAATTCTCTTTTTCTCCTAAATTCCTTCACTGATCATCCCCTCTCCATTTTGCCCCATGTCTCCAACAGATTCTCTTCCTGACTTTGGCCCTTGACAGGCCTCACTTTCACTTTGCCCCAACACTAACTACCCATGCCTTATGCACTGCAATTTTCTGAGTCGTAAAGTCATTATGATACAGAGGGAGACTATTCAGTCCATACAGTCTATGACAGTCTCTTGCAGAACACAGCAGTGGATCCTGTTTTCCCCCTCTCTCCTTGCAGCCTTCCAAGTTTTTTCTTTTAAGAGGAAATTAAATTTCCTTTTGAAATTACTGATTGTCTCTAAAACCTTTCATCTATTTGCTCCTCAAAGACTCCTCTTAAATTTATCTCTTTGGCTAAGTTTTCAGTCACTGTTACAGTTTGGGACTTGATGTCCAGCAAGAGCAGTGATTGATTGCCTTGGGCAGTTCCAACATGAATCACTCCAGTGACAATTAAGAGATTTACCAAAATGAAGTGGGCTGTTTGCTGGGACCGTTAGTAAGCAATGATTCTATAATGCCCAGCAATGCCTCGTCATTTCGGAACGATTCAACACCATTTGCAAATGTCTTTGATTCTGACAGCTTTTACAAAAACAGGTATTGAACTGTCGATCTTCTAACAGGTGTAATCTTCAAGACAACGTCCACAAGTTAGAGTTCACTGCCAAACAATAAGCATTCCTATTTTATAGTTATAAAATGTTGCACCTCTTTACATTAGTATTCATGTGAATGGTCTGACAAGTGAATGAATGAGGCCTTAGAGAAAGTGTCATTTTTCAGGAATACTCAAACTCTTTCATATTTAATTTCTCCAAAACTTGTTAAAATGAACTTTTTTTTTACAATTCCACGGTACAGAAACAAGCATAAAACTACTGCTCAAGTCTGATAATCAGATGACAAATACCACTGAAAAGATTGACATAGGAATTAAAACAGTGCCAGATTTGAAATTGTCATGGTGGGCCAAAGGACCTGTTTCTATTATGTATGACTCTATAGCCACTATAACCTCTAGAAACAAACTTAAGCGAAGGAAGTGCCCAGTGGTAGAGGGGTTTGGAAACTGTTGACCCAAAGTTACTGGTTCGTTCCAGTAAATTTAACAGCTGCTAGTGTTTTAATAACATCTTTGACATGGTCAATGCAAGATTGCCATTTGTATTTAATGTTGACTTGGGCATAGTAAGCACAGTCTTGAAATTTACTAATACATAAGTAGCCAGAATTGTGAGAAGACTTCACAAATACATAGGTACTTCAGGAATATGCTCAGACAGATGAAAGATGCACCATAACAAGGATAAACATGAGGTAACACATTTTGTGAAGAAAAATAAAGGACAGATGTTTACTCATGTTGCTATAGAGCAGATACATCGAGAGGTTTGAATACATAATTTCTTTTGAAATGCAGGTGCAGTTAGGTCGAACCATTTAAAAGCAAAGACCAACAGCGTTTTGGCTTCCATTAAAGTATTTTGTTAGTCATATCAATATCATACAAAAAAATGAATATTCACGATGATGAGAAACTGAGGATTTGAAATATTTTCTTGTTTCAAGTTAGCCGCCTTATCAGAAAATTCTATTCCTTTTTCTCAGTACTGGTTGCCTTAACTTGTAGCTGTATAATTAAATCTTGTGCCCAGGCGCATCTGTTTTATTATCTTCTAAAGGCATAATACCTCTTTGGATCAAAAATTAATGCTTGGTTGACAGATCTATCTGAAGTCTGAAGGTTTTTTTTAGCCATTAACTAAATAGGAATGACTTCAAAGGTTGGACCTTTTCCCAGATAATGACTACTGGCAGATACCAAAACCGCAAAATACCTTATGAAACTTCTGTTACTGAAGATTGTGCCCTCTGGTACACAGGGAGGAGGAAATGTGACTCATTGTGAACTGTTTCCCTGAGGCAACAAACATCTATTGCCTTCCTATTAGCCTAAAGAAACGGAGTACTCTACCATTCATGGCCCTATCACAGAAAAGCAGTGATAGCAGTAATTCCCATGCTCTAGGTATCTAGATAGGTAATATTATCTCAAATAATACCACAGTTAACAGGATGTAGGTTGTAGATTGTCCATGAGCATCAGCTCCTTTGACTGCCTCTTGAACCCTTTCTGGAGAAGCCAACCACTGTGGGTTTTAACAGAAATGCAAAAACACGACAGTTGCCATCACCATGATGTGGATCAGAACTGTCAGTTCTGAAGAAGAGTTATATTGGGCTCAGAATCCCAAATCTTTTTGTCTGCCTCTCCGCCTCTCCGTGTGCCTCTTCCACCTCTCTCTGTCTACAGGTGCTGCCAGACCTACTGAGTTTCTTCAGTACTTTAATTCTATTTCAGAATTATGGATCTTGTACAAAATACAAATGAGTGCTCGAACACCTCCATCAACACAATCATCACATTGCAGGACTACATCACAAATCGTGAACTCCTCAACAGAAATAATCTAGCTATCATTGAATGTATTCTTTATCATAAAGTTGTCAGTTTTCAACGTACTACTTTCTGGCAAGAGATACAGAGATACACCTTGTAAATACTTCAAAGACCAACTAAAATAGCAGCATCTTTGGCGGAGGTTGGAAAACTGGATGCAGGAGGCTACCAGCAGAGATGACAACAAGGAGAGCAACTTACAAGTTTGAACAAACAAATGTAAGGTTTTTGAGTAGATTTGTAGCTCGGGTTGTGGATGTTGAGGTTGGTTGGCTCGCAGAGCTGGTTCGTTGTTCCACAGACGTTTCATTACCCTGCTGGGTAACATCATCAGTGCAGCCTCCGATGAAGCGTCGGTGTGTTTTTTCCCGCCTGGTTTTTAAACTCTGGAGTCCGTTGAGCTAGATTACCTCACTTCCGGTTTTTCTTCGCAATGGAGTGTATATGGGGTTGAGTTCTATGTGTTTGTTGATGGGTTTCTTCATGGAGTACCAGGCTTCTAGGAACTCCCATGTCTGTCTCTGCTTTGCTTGTCCCAGGATCTTGGTCTTGTCCCAGTCGAATTGGTGGTTCTCCTTGGATAAGTTTTCTGTAGTTTCTTAGGGTCCTGGGCAGAGCAGTTACCATACCAAGCTGTGATGTACCTGGATAGAATGCTTTCTATAATGCATCTATAAGCAGGAATTCCTGTTTCCTAATTGTTATTTTTGTTAATTAATTCATGGAACATGGGTGTCTCTGGCTAGGTTAGCATTTATTGTTCATTACTAATTGCCCTCAAGTAGCTAGTGAGTTGTCTGCATGAACTATTATTGTCTTTGGCATATACAGGCACCCAGATCCAGAATTTTGACCCGGTGGCAGACTTCAGACTCTGCAAATTAGAATCGGCTACTTTTAGACACCAAGGATCATGCCAATTGCCGTAAAGTCATTACTTTCACCAGCAAAGAATTTTCCATCATCATCAATTGAAAATTCATTAATAAGTTGGTTTGGACCTTTACCTATACAAGATCATCAGTCAACATTCTACAATGCATTGTTGGATTTATGCTTTGTGCTTCAAGTTTATTTTTGTTGTGTATTCTTAGTTAATACCCGTGATGTTGCACAAGGGGAGTCAAAACAAAATTTATGGGTGCGCTGTGGTGGAGGGGTGGGAACAGTGGCTGTGAGAAGAAACCAGTCACAAGCTGAAGGGGCTGATGTGGAACAAGAGGAGGAATGGAGAGGGAGTAGCAGGAGATAAAGAATATGAAATACTCAGGCCCATTTTACAATGAGAGGAAGGAAAAGATGGGAAAGTTAGATAGGAAGTGAAGTAGAAGTGGTGAAGAGAGAGGAGGAAGTAGTGAAAATAGTGATGGATTCTCGAACTGTGTGGTGGCACTGGGCTGAAGCCAGTTGTCATTATTGATAGGAAGAGGCAGCTGAGCTGGACTTTGTCCTGTTTCTATTTCCATGGAGGATTTTGCTCAGTTTTTGGTGCCAGAACACACTTTGCCATTTCTTTGGAAATTATTTTAGTACCCTGACCCCTGATTTCCCCTCTTTCCAATAGGAAAGTTGAGAGTAAAGTTAGATTGTAATGTTTTTATGTGCACTATTCTAAATATCTTGCATATCTGTGTTTTAAAAAACAAATGGTTTTCACATTTGGGGTGGCAAGCTGCTAATTGTGCAGGGTGAATGAAGGGGTTAGCGAAAGTCAGTGAGATTGAAGAGCAGGTAGACAAGTGCTGTGATTTGATTTGTTATTGTCACATGTAACTAGTTTTGCGTGCAGTACAGGAAGATCATACCATACAAAGTACATTAGAGTAATAGAACAGAGCGAGGAATACAATGTTACGGCTGCAGAGAAGGTGCACAAAAAATGAGGTCAGCATTAAATTTGAAATTTGAGAAGTCCGTTAGAAGCCTAATAACAGCAGGGAAGAAGCTGTTCTTGAATCTGTTGATATGTGTGTTTAAGCTTTTGTATCTCCTGCCTGATGGAAGAGTTTGGAAGAAATTATAACTGGGGTGGGAGGGGTCTTTGATTATGGTGACTGCCTTTCCAGCAGGCAACAGGAAGTGTAGATAGAGTCAGTAGATCAAAGATCAGCTTGCATGATGGACTGGGGCCTGTGTTCACCACTTTCTCTGTAGTTTCTTATGGTCCTGGGCAGAGCAGTTACCATACCAAGCCGTGATGTATCTGGATAGAATGCTTTCTATAGTGCAACTATAAAAATTGGTAAGAGTCTTTACCAATGTGCTGAATTCCCTTAACCTCCTGAGGAAGTAGAGGTGGTGTTGTTGTGTTTTCTTGATCGTCAGGTCAATGTGGGTGTACCAGGACAGATTGTTGATCATCATCATCCCTCGGAACATGACACTATTGACCATCTCCACATCAGCCCCATTGATGTCGATAGCGTGATTGGAGGAATGAACAGAGACATAGAAGTGATCAAGACTGAGTGCGTGAATAGGGTTGAAGGGTAGTATTAAGATTGAGCGGATAAAGATCAGAGATTCTTCCAGATGAACCCTATCGGGGAAGCAATGGCCTAGTGGTATTATCCATGGACTGTTAATCCAGAGACCCAGAAAGTTCTGGGTTTGAATCCTGCCACGGCAGATTGTGGAATTTGAATTCAAACACAAAATATCTGGAATTAAGTGTCTAATGATGACTATGAATTCATTGTCGATTGTCGGAAAACCCAAATGATTCACTAATGTCCATTAGGGAAGGAGAGTACCATCCTTATCTGGCCTGGTCTACACGTGACTCCAGACCCATAGCAATGTGATTGATTCTGAAATGCCATCAAGGATGGGCAATAAAATGCTGCCCAGCCAGCGATGCCTTCATCCTGTGAATGAATAAAGGAAAAGAAAAGATGAGACAGGCAATTACAGAGGAGATTGGGAACGAACTAGCCTAAAATGTATGAAGGTAGCTCAGATGATTAAATTTTGAATCCACTTAAAATAGAAATGAAAACAAAACAAATTAAAGTTACAAATTAGGAATTCACCTGAATTTGCCAGATATTGGAGCTCAACAAAATCTACCCTGCAGCATGAGCTTGAGCAACAGATTTTGGCACTCTCCTTGCAGAAGCTAGTGTAGCAAACAGAAATTTGTTAATGTTTTTGACATGTTATATGCTTGAACTACGGCATTGCCCTCAAGAACTCTAATATTGTAAGATGTGGATTTGTGTGACATTGCATCCAGCAAGAATCTCTTAGTCACTTGTAACATTGTAATAGTACAATTAGTGGTGCATGGTCAGAGAACCCATTTCTCTGCCTCATCATAAAAATCAATATCAATTGCAAACTTTGTGGATTAACTTGGGTCGCTGTGTTGCTGCCAGTAGGATTTACAGAGTGGAACTGGTGGACCCGGTATAATCACAGGAATAGAAAATATTATGAATATTTTAGTTCTGAAGCATAAAATATTGACTGTAAAATAACTGGTATTTTGAAATTAACTGACTTAAAGATGAATCATATTTTGTAATCACTGAAATATATTAAACATAAATCTACCTTTTCAGCCAGTTAAAGAGAAGATTGTAGAATCATTGGAAAAAGATGCAAGTGTGAATAATGCAGATGTGATAACAGAAAAGAAAAAGGAGGAAAGTGACAAAGGTGAAGAACTTCAGAAAGATGAAGATACAAGCAAAAGGTCCCCTCTGAAAATTCCCAAAAAAGTCAAGATTGTGCAATGCAAAGTCTTTATGTTGGATGGTTCAGAATCCAGCTATGAAATTGAGGTAAGGTTTAATGATAACATGACAGTAGTTTCATGATTATTAATGACAGCATATGTACTTAATTTGGATGCCATTGGACTTATTTGTCATAGCAGGGAGTATACCTCCAAAATCATAAATTGTTTAATATGTTCTCTTCCTAGTCATCCCAGAATGTGAACAGCAACATATTGAAGTGTTTAGATAAGCACTCCTGTTTCTCATGCAGTTGAAGTGGACATGGAACAAGAAAGATTGAGCACTCTAGAGGGTGTCCTGAAACGTGGCAGTCTTTGATCATTCACGGTAAAAATAAAGAATATATGTGTATGAAGGAGATTGGCGATGTAGAAAGCAGAGAGGGGCATAAGATCTTTGGTAAAGGGTGTTGAGACAGCTGCAGTTGCTGCTACGGGTGAGCTAATGATGTAGGTGATTGGTTTGGAATTGTAAAGGGGTGGCTCAGACTCCAAATATTCATCTTTAGGCTTTGTTATTTGAATAGTTATTTGCCATCACCAAAGTGCAGTTGAATTTCCTGAGTTAGATGAAAGAACTTGTGGTTAGGAACATTAACCTGTTAATGAATATAATAGTCTTTACATGACATATGAATTGAACTGTATTGCAATTTTCACATCTTGATCACGCCCTGGTCCACTGTGTTCTGACTGAGGAAATAATGGCACACATGTGCTTTACATTTCATCATCAATCCAATACTGAGAAATACAACTTGTCACATATCCTCTAGTCTCATCTTTAACCAGGATGATAGCATGACTGTTCATTGTTCCAGCAGGTTACTTTGCTTAAGGAGCTGGAATATTGGAAAAAACATTACTAAGTTGAGGTTATCAAACAAGCAGATACTGGAGATCTAAAATTAAAACAAGAAGTGCTGGAGAAACTCAGCAGGTCTGCCAGTATTTATGGAGAGAGGAGTAAAGTTAACGCATTAATAACTCTTTTGTTGACTGGAGCAGGTGTGGTTCCCTTGGGTATATATAGAAGTGTCATTTTGGACTTGAAACTTTTCACTGATTTAATTTTTCAAGTTAATACTCATTAATTACTCGTGTATCAACCATGTTTCACATCAGATGTTGATTTCGATTTCAATTTCTATTTTATGGCACTGATACAGAGAAAGTTTTGCTATCTCAAAGTATTACAAGAGTTTCATTGCAGTTTGCAAATTTGACAGAAGATTTTTGAACTTTGAAGCCTACTTGGAAGAGGTTAAAAAATGCACCTGCAACGAAACACACCAGGGACAGAGTGGATCTAAACAGAGAGTAAGGCTCAGAGCTACAATCAACTGAGAATTGCCTTACAAAGAAACACACTGGGGACCGGCCAGGATATAAACAGAGAGCGTGGTTCATGACTACATGCTTGTGGGAGAGAGTGGAATTGCAAGGAAAGACAGAACAGAGAAGGTGTAAACAGAGAACTGCTAATGCTACAGCTCCAGAGCACCAGGTTTGAAAAAAATCAAAGTGGGATATCACAGTAAAGTTATGAGCTGATTGGTTGCTGAGTATCTAATGTGAGTGTCTGTTTGCTAAGAGCTAGATTCATTGGAGCTCCATTCTTTTTTTCATTTCTTTTTATTCTAGTCTCCAGTACAAGATAGGGAAAATGTGGGAAGTCAGTCTTTAAAAAGTTACAGCAGCTCACTTGGATAAGTTCAAGGTAATCAGGCTGAGTCAACATGGATTCATGAAAGGGAAATCATGTTCAACCAATCTGTTGGAATTCTTTTGAGGAATATCATGTGTTGCAGATACAAGGAAGCCATTGAATGTACTGGACTTAGATTTTTGCCTATTTTGCTTCCTTTCAGAATTACCATTATGTCCCATCTCATACTCATATATTGTAAATATAATTTAATCTGGCTGAGGTTGGCATGAAAGAGTCTCCTCGATCTCTCCCCTTGCCTGAGGTGAGGTGATCCCTCAAGTTAAACCACCCGTCATCTCTCTCTAATGACAGCGCAGCCTTGTGGTGCAGTAGAACTATGGCAACTTTACCTCATGTAAATTAGCAGCTACAGGAATATTTTAAAGTTAAACACGTGTTGTGTTTTGCCTACAAAATAATAATTTTCAATAAACTATATATACCGAACTTACTATATATTTAGCATACATTAATTATGCAAAGACAAACATTTAACAGGACATTGAATGCATATTAATCACCAAAATTAGATTGAGATATTCTGAGAAAATCCTAGCAGATCCCAACATATTGCTCATAAATATGAGTAAATTACATCACAGTTGCTTCAGTTTTGATCAACAATGTAGTTAACAATAGTTTCATAGAAGAGTTGTATGCTTCTGTAGCATGTACGGTTATCAGTTTTTTTTTGTTGTATTACTAGGCTGTGATGTTGATTTCTTGGAATTATAACATGAGCTATGATGCATAATTGGTTTGTTGAAATTCAATCTCTGCAATTAGATGACATAAACAAGTTTGGAACAACATACCAGTGCAAACTTTCAATAAAGGCAATGCAGTCATTAGTTTTTGAATCCTGGATTCATAATGGTTTATAATTTAGTAGGAGTTTTGTTTTTAAATGCTTACTGGCATTGGATATTATGCTGAATTGAATAAAATGCCTTTTTTCTGGAATCGATTCCAAAAAGTAGGATCAGTGAACTTTATACAGATAGCATGTTTTTTTTAAACCTTTGTTTGAAGGTAGCTGATAATACAAGGAGCAGACTCTGCCGAACATGAAATAAGGATCATTCAATGTGGAAGGAATGTGTTAACAGTTATTACATCTTTGCAGTTTGGTGGGCAAAAGAAACCGTGTAACTCCTGGTGGAATGTAGCCAGATTGAACTCTTGTGTGGGATGCATACTTCAAGCTGGTGTTGCGTCGTATTTGTCAGATTCAGTGCCACTAGAACAAGAAGTGAGGATGAGATGGCCCAGCCCTAACGTGGTTGTTTGGATGCAATTTAAATACCCAGTATACCTTAAATAAGTTAAATTTATATTGCATCTTGAATGAAGTAAAATACAAGAAATTTGACAATATGCTTTCATATTTTATTTCACATAGTTTTAAGATTGGAGATGGTCAGAGATATTGCTATCAATTTTACTTTTTAACAATGAAAAGTTGAATCTTTGCCTCATGTACTTCATTACTGTGAGTTCTTAAATTCGCGTCAGTGTTATACTGAAGATAGGTTGCTTATAGTTTCATGCAGTGAGGCATCACAATCAATGCCAAGTCAGAATAATATGTTTTAAGTTGCTAAATATCCTTGAAATCCTTGAAATTTTTTACAATGACTGTATATCTCAATTATTTGTCACAAATGACTCATTTTCTGCTCTTCCAAATTCACTAATGAGCATTACATCATTTTGTAAAGATTTGTTTCCTGTTCCCAGCTCCTAACTTTATTTATTCACTTTGAAATCTATCTGCTGTTCCTTGGATCACTTGTTTAATGCGGTCATTTTAAGTTTGTCGATCCTGTTTTCACATTTATTACCACAGTTAAGTGGAGAATTGGTCATTGGTAATTAAAACAAAGCTGGTATAATTAGACCTCTTTTAGCAGATTTCCTTCCCCAAGGACATTTGTGAACTAGATGGGCTTTTACAACAATTGTTGATAGTTCAATGGTCCCCTCACTGAGACC
This sequence comes from Rhincodon typus, assembly GCF_021869965.1. Classification (NCBI taxonomy): domain Eukaryota; kingdom Metazoa; phylum Chordata; class Chondrichthyes; order Orectolobiformes; family Rhincodontidae; genus Rhincodon; species Rhincodon typus. The sequence goes on along the minus strand of NC_063336.1, from coordinate 63,402,821 downwards.
AGCTTTATGTTCCAAATTTTATTTACAGAATTCAAATTCTAATAGTTGCCATGTCCCCAGAGCATTAACCTCTGTCTCTGGATTACTACTCTTGTGACATTGCCCCTATGTCAGCATCACCCCACATACTCTGTCATCTAGGCATAAAGCATCCATTGAAAGGTTATTTTCAAACTTCTCTCTTTACTCCTGTTCCTCTCTCTCTTCTGTCAGCTTGCATCCTTGGATTTGCTTGCAGAACTCCTTTCTTGTTTTGAAATTGGCCAATACAGACATAAATATTGCTTTTGGCGCTTTTGATTCTAAAAGGCTTGTCTTTCATTGGAGTTTCGGGAGCATTGCTATGAGGGTTTATATAATTATGAATGACTAGAACAGTCAGACAATGTAGAATTTGCTACCTAGCTGCTGATCCTTTAGAAGGATCCACTTAAATGCAGCCTTTGCATTGTGTTATGGAAGAGGAGCTTAAGTGGCTAATTCTTTCACATTGGATTATGAATTTTGGTCTCCTGAGACTTGTACATTCTTTAATATTATTTTCAAGATCGTATCAGATCTTGTGAAAATTTCAGCAAGCAACAGAACTCTTTCAAAACTGAGGAAAGCTAATTGATTGATAACAGCAGTCTCATAAGCGTCAATCGATGAATCCGTTTGTTATTTCCCTTAAGCAGGATCGACTGGAACCAATATATTGACTTTTATGAAACTCTGGTTAGACCATGGCTAGAGTATTGCATCCAGTTTAGGGCACAGCACTTTAGGGCCGAAGTAAGGGTTTTCAAGACGGTGTAAAGAAAATTTTCTAGAATAGTTTCAGGAATGAGGATTTTAACTACAAGGTTAGGTTGGAGAAGCTGGGGTTTTTTTCTGCTTGAGGGGCGATATCACAGAATCACAGGAAAATGTTCAGCCCAACATGCTTGCACTCAATCATTAGGTGAACACCATTGCCTACTGCCAATCTCGTCTTCCTTTTTCCCATACTCTTGCACATTTATTTTAATCCAAATAACCGTCCACTGTCTTCTTGAATACCTGAATTGAACTTTCCTCTGTCACCTATCCAGACACTACATTCCATTTATTTCTTGCAGAGGAAAAAAAATATTTTCTTCACTTCATCCTTGCTTCAGTTGCAGATCACTTTGAATCTATGCTGTTTTTATTCTTGTTCCTTTTGTGGAACTGTATTCAGCCCACTCATGATTTTGTGAACTTCTATCAGATCTTCTCCTAGCCTTCTTTCCTCCAAGGACAACAGTCCCAACCTCTTCAATCGACCCTCATAACTGAAGTTCCTCATCCCTGGAACCATTCTTGTAAACTGCTTCTGCACTCTCTCCAATGCGTTCACATCCTTTCTATAATATGATACCCATAACTGTGCACAATACTCCAGCTGAGGTTTAGCAAGTGTCATGCACATGTTTAACATTACCACCTTGCTCTTGTACTTTATGCCCTGATTAATAAAAGTGAGGATGTTGTGTGCTTTACTTCCTGCTTTCTATCTGATCTGCCATATTTAATGATCTGTGCACACAGACAGTCAGGTCCCTCTGATCTTGCAGTCCCTTAGGATTGTGTCCCCTATTTTATGTTGTCTTTTAGGGCTGTTCCTACCAAAATACATTACCTCACATTTCTCTGCATTGAAACACTTATCTATCCACTCTACCAACTTGTCTGTTCTTATGGAATTCTACACTTTCCTTTTGCAGTTTACAGTTCTTTCAAGTTTTGTGTTAAAGGCAAACTTTGAAATTTCCCCCTGCACACCAAAATCTAGATTGTTAATATATCTCAGGTAAAGCAAATGTCCCAATAATGACCCCTGGGGAGTGCCACTACAAAACTTTCACCAGCCTGAAAAACACCTATTGACCATTGTACTCTGATTCCTATCACTAAGCCAATTTTCTATCCATGTTGCTACTGAACCTTTTATTTCATGAGCTATCCTTTTCCTCTCAAATCTGTTGTGACATTGTATCAAACAGCTTCTGAAAGTCCATGTGCAACACATCATCAGTTTTACCATCACAGAGCCTTTCTCTTACCTCTTCAAAAAACTCCAGGTTAGTTAGACATTATTTTCCCTTTAGAAATTCTCGCTGACTCTTCTTAACCACCTAACTTTTTTCATGTAACTGTTAATTCTATATTGAATAATTGTCTGTAGAAGTTTCCCCACTGTTGAGGTTAAATCAACTGGTCTGTAATTGCTAGCCTTATCCTTTCAACTTTTCTTAAACAAGAATGTCATGTTTGCAATTTTCCAGTCTTTTGGCACCTCCCCAGAGTTTTGGTAGGAATGAGATATTATGGCCCTTGCTCCTGCAGTATTTCCTCTCACTTCCTTCAAATTTGAGTTTTGGGTAAGAGACCAAAGGAGGTTTGCAATTAGGATCCAATCAGTGAGGTGGAGGTAAATATTCATGTTGTTAAGGAGACTGGAAACTGTTGAAATTGTGGAGAATTTGGGAAATGACCAGATAAGATGAGAAAAATATGGTTAAGATAGGATGCATCAGTTCTATGGGGTAAGACACAATTGGAGTGAGCCAGGCCATTTCTATTTATGGATTCTGGGAAGTGTGCATGTGATGTGGCCGAAGTTGGAGTCTGTGGAGAGAAAGTTATTGAGTGTTTAAACCGTGACTCTACCTCCTATGGCAGGTTGTGATCCTGCGATAATAGAACATGGTGTCAGAGAAGTGTTCAGCCTTCACAATTTGGATGCCAATTCGATAAACAGCACCATGCTTGTCAACAGGTTAAGTGCTAATGGGCTGTATTTAATGGTCTCTGTATTAGACACATCCATTGGGTGGAGTGGTGAGCCTGCTTTGGTCATTACTAGTTGTGCACCTGCCTGGTCATTGTTTGTGTGCTAGGTTTGTGTGGAGTGGATGTCTTACCTCTGACAACTACTAACCAATCCAAGTCTAATAGCTGTCCGGTTCTACCTCCGCTACCAAGAGCAGTGGCCACTGTCTGTGCTGCAGTAGGGCCCAGGATGCAGAACAACAGTAGGTCTTTGAAGCTCTCATAAGTGGGGCACGCAGGCCTGGGCCACTCAAGCAGGCCTTGGTGTGGGTGGGAGATTCATTTTAAAGGATTGTCTTTCCATGGGGTGGCCCTTGCATTTTGAAAGAGCCTTCTATTGGATGTAGTGTGTCCGAGTAACTCTCCAAGGGTCTGGCAGATCTTCTAAGGTGTACGTGGTGGTTTGCCCATGCATCTAGGTGCTGTTAGAATAGCAGTGACAGTCCTCAGTCCTCAGTTGCTCTCAAGATGGTAAGACCATGCTGGACTCTTCCTTTCCTTGACTTAATTGCAAGGAGTCAGGGAAGCAAATGAATTTACCGACCTGAGCTTCCTGACCCATTTAGCAGCTATCCACAGCTCCCAACCGACTCAGTTAGGGCATCGAAATCTACCCAATGTGTGGGTTGGATCTGAGAGAATGGAGTACTGAAAGGTAGGTTGGAATGAGTAAATAGAGTAGAAAAATTGTGATGATAGATGTCACACTGTTAGCTTCCAACAAGCAAATCTTGCAGTTAAGAAGTCAGCAGTAGTCTAAGTGAATTGAGAGTTCTGAAGAATTAAGAGTCCACTGTGTGGGAGAAGACCCCTGACCAATATAGCAGGCTGGCACCGAATGGATGGGAGCAGAGCCTGATGCCATGCTCCATTCATCGAGGTAGTAAAGGGATGAAGCTGGATTCAAGAAAAGAACTGTTTGTTTTGGGGTCATAGAAGAAAGAGCGACTGAGAGCATTTGAAGGAGGAGTTGGGTACAGTTGAAACTGATGGGTATGATGGATCTGGGGGTGTGTTCAGATGCAAGATTTCAGAAATTTGGTAACAAAATAAATCAGTTACTTGTAAAATGTTAATTGTTAGCCGGTGTCTTGCTTCTTAGCATCTGGGAAGGCCTTCGTTAGAGGAACACTTAAAAGACTCCATTACTTGTGCACCAAATATATCCAGAAGCACAGTGTGATTTCTGTGCCCACAGATATAAAAAAGTATCATCCTCTTCAGTCAAATGTGCTAAACAAAATATACGCCTTTAACCCCTTAGCAGTGCAGAATACCACAAGATTTTCAGGAAAACTGGCTGACCACCAAAGCTCTTAATTCTCTTTTTTCCTTCTGTGATGACATCGATTATACGATAATAGTTTGATAACATCACTTGTAACAATTTCAGAGTGAAGAATCGAGTGAATCAGAACTACCTCCGAGCCCCCATTTTCTTTGATATAATTCCACTTCATGTTCCTGAATTTTACCTTCGCTGTCAATATGGAAGGTATTTAGATGCATAATGGGTAGTGGCAAGCTTAATAATTTGTTCAGGCAGTCAGTGAAAACAAATGGCAGCACGTTTTGATCAGAGAGCTCCTCTGTGGTACTGATACATGTTAATTGCTCTCATGCAAGTTCAGCCACAGCCAATTATGCACACTCTCTCCCTCGGCTGTAACTTGTTTCACTTGACTGTAGGCATCAAGACAGCTGTCGTCGTGATTAGTGTGCCCGACGCTCAGCCTCAAGGATACTTGCATGTGTGACTTGACATCAACATCAACTCTCTCACTTGGGAGACACTAGCTGAAGAAGGTGATGTCATTGTCATATGGCCCTATGTATCCAACCATGGTGATCACTGTCCACTTGGCAGCAGTGTCAACAGTCATCAATAATGATATCTGATAATCATTTTATGTTGGCATATGTGATAGAAACTGTGTATCTTTGGTTAATATCTTCAGCAAACAGCAAAAGTGTATCATATGGAGCAATGCCAATCCAATTGATTGGAATGTAGGAATTTAGGAATTAGGAGGGGAGTAGGCAGTTCATGGTTGATCTTATCCTGGTCTCAATTCCACTTTCCTGCCTGCTCCCCATCACCCTTTATTCCATTTTTCATTGGAAACAGCTTATTTCTTTCTTGAATCTGTTGGATATGATCCATATCCATAACCTTAACCAGGTAGGTCGATGCTGACAATGATGATTGCAGTTGCAAAAGTGATTTTATTTGCGTTGTTATATTAATTTGATACAAGGGGTTATTGAGAATAATTTTTTTCTTAAAATCGAAATGTCTGTAACCATTTGTATCATTTGGCACATAGATTTTCTTCCTGAGTTTTCTATATTTGCTAAAGTTTAGAATTTTGACAAACAAAATTATTTAACCCTTATAACTATTTAAAGATCTGCATTATAATTCTGTACAGTCACCTTCTACAAGCAACTTTCAGTTTGTAACTAAAACAGGATGCTAGAAATAGTCAGAAGTCAAACAGAATCTGTCGAGAGGGGAGCAAAATTAATGCTTAAGTTCCTAGGCTTTTGTCAGAACTGCTAGATGTGTGCAGCTTTTAAAATGGGGGAAAATACAAAAAATATTCAAGGTGGAAGCTAGGACAGAAAAAATAAATAAAGGAATGATGGTGAAAGACAAAAGGTGACTGGACAGAGGTGGTAATGAAAGATGGGTCTAATAGAGGTGTAAATTGTTATTGATTCATACTGCTTTTTGCCTTGCTCCATCATTTTCATCACGTAAGCACTGCTTTCTCCAACTGGCCAGAGATTTTGCGTTTATTCACTCCTTTTCTTGGCTCTGTATTTGCTTAAAATTAGCTTTATGTTAATCCATATTTATTGGGAAATTTCACATGATTTTAAATTGTTGCCATTTGCTTTGTACTAAAATAAAAACATGAAATGCTGACAATATTCAGCGGCCAGATAATATCGAAGTTATGTTTCAGTTTGATGACTTTTCATCAACACTATTACCTTGTCGGCCAGCCAGTCAAGAAATTAGGGATAGCATATGGAAAAGCAGCAAATTGGAAGAAGTACAAATGAATGAATGGTTTGTATTGGCAAAATGATTTTTTTTTTTGAAGGATACAGAAATTAGTTGGAGTAAACAAGTTTGCATTCAGTAATACTATTCAGCACCATTTTCTCAACCTTCTTGATTATTAAGCATAAATGATGAGCTTAATATAAAAATAAACTAGTTACTCTGCTGTTCAACTATTTTTAATGACATTTGCTGGTAATGCAAATATGTTCCTTTTACATAAAACATTATTTTTGAATTTCTAGTATGTATTTTTCATATTAATTTTAAAATCTAAACTTGAGTGTGACTTCTGTTTGTCAGAAACGTGCCAAAGGCCAGGTACTGTTCGACAAGGTGTGTGAGCAGATCAATCTGTTGGAAAGGGATTATTTTGGGCTCACATTTCGGGATGCTGCAGATGAAAAGGTAAGATCAAAAGTTTCAGTAAAACTATTAATAGCCTTTTTTGAAGTGAATAGTTAAAATAGGAGGATTTCTAAATACAAATATAATTCACACCAGCCAATGATGACAATTAACTAAAAACTTCATTTAAAGCATTTATTTGCACCTTTTCCTTTCAATTTATCATTTTGGAGCATAGTATTTATTGCTGTAATTTGGAAACACGTTTTCAGTACCCAAAGATAGAGCAAAGAGTGTCCTTAGAGTTTTACAGGGTATAAAACTGTACGATAAAGGGAAATCAAGCGCGTTACATCAGATACATGACTCTCATTTTATCATGAAAAGCCTAACTTAATACTGATGTGTGATAGAAGTTCTCCAGGGAATTATGATCTGTCTTGAACAGTCTTATAATGGTTAAAGATTAGGAATGCTATCCTAGCTCATCTAATCAGAAAATAATCTGTTTCCTTATCACTCTAGTTGTTTAAATGATTCAAAATCTTACTCCACCTTATCTGATGTATACTGCTGTATAATAAGCCAATGCCATTCACTAGAGCAGCAATCTGCTTATTTATTATGCATTCTTCAATCTATTGGTATTTACTTTTATATAACAGTTACTTGTTGTAACATAACACAATGGAATGTGGTTGGTTTGAATTATAATAATACCCATGCACAAAGGTCAGAGGCTTTATTTAGGCACACAGACAAACCTCTAACATTCAGCATTTTTCATCTTTTATGATTTGGTCATTATGACTGTATTATGCTTGATTATTTCAAAATAGGAGTCCATCTCTGGTATTACTCAATATATATTGTTGCAACCAGGTGAGAAGTAATGAACTAGCTTCTTTGTTCAACTTTCTCAGTTGGTCACAAGGTTTAATATTTAAGATCTTCTTGCACAGTTATACGTCTTTCCATTTAAATATGTTAAATATATTTGCCATGAGAACTAAGGAGTCGACCTACACTGTTTCTTCAATCAAAGAAAGAGACACCTTATGAGCCCAAAGCAAAATACAAGTACTACCAAGTGGGGGTAGCACAATGGTAATGTTGCTGGACTAGTATCTCTGAATCCCAAGCTAATGTTCAGGGGGTGTGGGCTTGAATCTCACCAAGACAGATTGTAAAATTTAAGGTTCAGTAAAAAATATGGATTTGAAACTGGTCTGATAGTGACCATCTAACTATCCTTGATTATCATAAAAATCTCACTTGTCCATGACTATCTTTTAGGGAAGGAAGTCTGTGGTTGAATCTTAACTGTCATGTGGACAATTAGGGATCGGCAATAAATGCTAGCTTAGCTAGTGACACCCACAAGAAAATAAAACAAAGTCTTCATGTAGTCACTTGGCCCACACATATGTGTGCGCACATAGGTACAAAGTTACAGTGGAATGGTGTCTGATACAAAGGAGGATAAAATAATGTGCGATTTAGAGTCCTTTGGTTGTCTTCGAAGTGTCAGCTTTTAACCCGAGGTGAGTGTTGCTTGGCTAGTTTCTTGGATGCAGTCAGTTGTAGTAAATAATACCGGAATTGAACATTTTCAGTTTCTTGATTGTCTCTGCAGCTATTTATGTGGGAATCAGGGGGCTTTAAAGTGCAGAAAGGAAACGCCGGAGACAATATCTTTTCTTCAATTATCTGCCACAGTTCTCCCAGAACTTCCTTGAAATATTGGCTCCAATGTGTATTTCTAAGAGCTTCCTTAAGTAGGTCTGTCTGTGACATTTTTTTTCCCCTAAAATTCACTTGTGGGACGTGGGTATTGCTGGCTAGGCCAGCATTTTTGCCTATCCCTAGCTGCCCCTGAGAAGGTGTTGGTGTACTACCATTTTGAACTGCTGCCATCCATCTACTTTAGGTAGATCCGAAATGTCATTAGGGAGGGAATTCCAGATTTTGAACCAGTGGCAGTGAATGAATGGGAGTATGTTTGCAAGTCAGGATGGTGAGTGGCATGGAGGGGAGCTTGAAGCTGGTGGTGTTCTTCCTGTGTATCACCTGTCCTTGTCCTTCTAGATGGAAGTGGTAGTGGGTTTGGAAGGTGTTGTTTTAAGGATTTTTGGTGAATTTCTGCAGTGCACCTTGTAGATAATATGCATTGCTGTTATTGAATGTTGTTAGTGGAGTGACCGAATGGTTGTGGATGTGGTGCCAAATAGGTAGCTGCTTCGTCCTGGGCGTTGTCCAGTTTCTTGAGTATTTTTGGAATTGTGTGATGACAGTTGTGTCAACGTCCAGTAATTTGCAAATTTTAACATCTTCCTGAAACTGTGATTGGCCTCGGTGAAACACTGAAATATCCTAACGTAAACTTTGACTGAATAGTTGGGGCATTGGATCAAATTTGGGGAAATATGGTGGATCAAAGAATAGAGACGGGCATGAGAGACTGTTGCTAATGTGGGAAATGATAAACAGAAGACTATGACAGGATTTGGTAGCGAGTACAAAACTAACAGTAACTCAGCTAATAAAGCTAGAGGTTATAAATATAATAAAATGATAAACCAAAAGGTTATGTATCAGTAACCATGTGGTAAGATGGTATATAAAGGAAGAAATAATGGAAGTTTGTCAGGAAGGTCCAGTGATAATCATGGTTGATTTTAATTTACATAGACTAGAAGAATCATTTGGGTAAAAGTCACCTAGTTGGGTTCATAGAATGTTTTTAGGATAGTTTCTTAGAGCAGCATGTTCTAGAGTGAACTAGAGAGCAGGATATAGAAGATCTGGTATTGTGCAATGAGGTAGGATTCAATAATGTTATCACAGAGACCATAATATGGTTGAACTTTACATTGTTTGTAAGAGAGAAGAGTTGTCCAAGGCTTAAATAAGTGCAATTAAAGAGAACATAAAAACAGGGTTGGCTAAAATGAACGGGTAAATGGGGAGGTGACAGCCTAGTGGTATTATCGTTGGACTATTAATCCAGAGACCCAGGTAATGTTGTGGGTTCTGGGTTTGAATTTCAGTATGGCAGGTGGTAGAATTTGAATTCAATGAAAATCTGGAATTAACAGAATAATGATGACCACAAAACTACCATCCCTACTTGATCTGGCCTATATGTGTCTCCAGACCCACTCTTAAGTGCCTTCTGGGCAATTAGAGGTGAGCAATTAATGCTGGCCTAGCCAGCGACATCCACATCCCATGAATAAATTTCTTAAACGATGAGGTTATGGTCAATAAAGATGTAATGGCAAACAGTCAGAGATGTTTCAGAATACACAGAATAGATACCTTCCAATGAGAGAGAAAAATTCCCAGGCATGGATTCACCATCTGTGTTTAACTGAAAAAAGCTAGAGATACTATCTGACTTGAAGAAAGAGCTTATAGTTAAGCAAACTTGGGTGGTATGTCAGAAGATTGAACAGAACATAAAAACAGCAATGAATGACTAAAAAATTAATAGAGGTAGAAATTAGAAAGAAAGCTCACTAGAAATATAAAAATAGATGGAAAGAATTTGTAATGGGTATTTTAAAAAAAGTTAACACAATGAGCATTGGTCCTATAGAAAGTGAGTGAAGAGAAGTAATGAAAAATAAGGAGACAGTAGATGAGTAGCGCAGGTATTTAGCATCAGTCTTCACTATTGAAGATACAAGTAACATCACAGAAATAACTGTTAATCAGGAAAAAGAAGAGAGAGAAGTAAGGGATTGTCAGGGATGTAGTACTGAATTGTTGATTCTGCATGCTGACAAGCTCCTGATGACTTCATCTTCTGGTCTTAAAAGAAGTGGCTAGTGAGATAGCTGATGTGTAATAGTTTTTCCAAAATTACTTAGGTTTGGGGCATGTTCCAGTAGATTAGAAATTAGCGAATTCAAAAAGGGAGGGAGACAGACCAAATAAACTACAGGCCAATTGCTTAAAATCTGTCAAGGGAAGATGTTAGAAGCTGTTATTAAAAACCTTATAGCAGGGAACTTAGAAATGTTCAAGGTAATCAAACAAAGACAAATTTCAATGTGGTTTTGTGAAATGGAAATCAGGTTTAACTTAATTTATTGAAGTTCTTTAGTGAAGAAATAGATATCTGTGCCAGGAGATCTAAGTTCAAGTCCTACCTGCATCTGTGGTATGTAATGACATCTCTGAACAGATGATTGTGGAATAACTAAGAAATAATAACGTGTTTTGGATCAAGAGGAGCTGATGGTTGCACCATAGTTAGATCTCCAGAAGATTCTGGATAAGTTGCCATATCAAAGGCAGAAAGTAAAAGCTCATGGTGTATGGAGTAGCATATTGACATTGATAGAAAATTTGCTAGCTAACAGGAAACAGAGATTAAGTAAAAATGGGTCATTTCCTTCTTGACAAGGTATAACGAGCGTATGCCACGGGATCAGTGCTGGGGCAGCAACATTTTACCAGTAAAATGACTTGCATAAATGCACTGAAAGCATGATTTGCTAACTTTGTTGACAACACAAAGGTAGGTAGGATAGTAAATTGTGAAGATGACATAAAGTTACAAATAGACACACCTAGGTTAAATGAGTGCTGGAAAATGAAATATAATGTATGAAAATGTGAAGTCATTCCTTTTGGCTGGAAAAATAAAAAAAATTATCCACATGGTGAAAGCTTGCAGAGCTGTGACGTGCAAAGGGATCCTACTGCATGAATTGCTAAAAGTTAGTATGCAGGTAATTAGGAAAGCTAGTAGAATGTTATTGTTTATTGTGAGGAGAAATGAGTAATGTCGGTTGGTATATGCTTTATTTATACAGGGTACTGATGAGACCAAATCTAGAGATACTGTGCACAGTACTGGTCTCTCTTAGCTAAGGAAGGATGCAAATACATTGGAAGCAGTTCAGGGAAGATTTAGTAGTCTAATGACACAATGTGTGCATTCAAGCTACGATGAAGGGTTGGAGATGATTGGTTTGTAACCGCTGCAGATTAATAAAATAAGAGGCTATTTGATTTAAACATAAAAGATAATGAGGTGTCTTGACAGAGTAGATTTGGAAATGATGTTTCATCTTATGGAAGAATGTAGAACTAGGGATCATTGGTTAAACATAAAGGATTGCTCGTTGAAGATGAAGATGTGAAAAATTTATTTTTTCATGGAGGGTTCCGAGTCTTTGAAAGTGTCGTATTCAAAAGGCAATGGAAGTAGTCTTTGAATAGTTATAAGGAACAGGTGGATAGATTCTTCATCACCAAGGTGATGAAAGGTTATTAGAGTCCGATGAGAATGTCAAGTATTCAGATCAGCCGTGATCTTATTGAATGGTGGTGTTGGCTCAAGGAGGCAATTGCCCTACCTCTTCTAATTCATATGTTTAAAAGTAACTTGGCTGTTGGCCTACAATGGGGGCAGTCTGTTTTTACGAGGAGTTTCTGATGGTCCATCATCAGAGTTCCCCTGTTGTCCTTTAATATAGATGATGTGGCTGGAATTTTTAATCCACCGCTTTCAAGTGTTGAGTTTCAGGTATTTAAGGCTTTGTTCCAACAAACTAGTAGTCAAGATGTCTCATTACATACGGAGACAGAAGGTCTCACTGTAAGCTATACATTCAGATAATGAACTTTAATGTCCAGACAATTACCCCTTAGCTTTTTTGTGGGTGTGCTAGTCAATCTTAGCCATTAGACATTCCTTTTGTATATTCCTAAAAATTTTGCTGCTTTTAGTTCAGGTGACTTTGGCAGCTATTTAAAGTGCTCCACCTCATTTTTAACTGTTTTATTACAACCCCAAAGTCTAAGACTTCTAAGTTAGTTGATGGGATTTTAATGACATAAAACAGACTATTAATCTTTGTGGCAATGTATGTTGGGCTTCTGCTTTCCCCACTACTTTTGGTGTCCCAGTTTTCATCATCCAAAGTGGAAATATGATTCAGGCAAGAAACTCAAATTTATGTATCTAATCTTATGAGCTCAACATGAATAGTGCCAGAAGCCTTTTCTTCAATCTTAATATGGGTTGAAGACAGCTATTGTTGAATCGAGGCATAAAATTTCAAAAGTATTCTTGTCACTGGATTTCTCATTCAAGTTATAGGTTTAGAGGACTTTGCATCTGTACCTTTCAATTAATGTTAAGCAATTCTTTTCTTGGGTCCCAGCTTTGCTGCCATTTGTTTTTTTAAAAAAAGCATGGTCTGCAGAAAATAAAATGTTAATTTAAAATATGAACCTTGTATGCTTGTAAAGTTTATTATAGTGTTTCATCACCATGGGTGCTACCAACTAGCTGGTTTGATTTAGGGAGAAGTTTAAATCTGATTTCCTTAATAGCCAGATTGATAAAGAGTTCAGTCATTTATTAGACAGGACAGGCACATGACAGGAGATTTGCAGAGTCAGATTGTTCTGTTGAATATTGCAAGGTATCGTCTCCTTTTACACAGTTGCAAATTATTTACAGCATAGGAGCTCTCTGGCAGCCTTCTTAATGTAACCCCACCATCGTATTCTATTCATGTCTCCCTTGTGTGCTCATCAAGCTTCCTAAATGCATCTAGGCTTGTGGTTTCAAACTTTTTACTCTGTTTTTGCTTCCATGTTAAATTCCACAGACTCCTACGTTCTGTGAAAATGCATCAGTATTGGGGCATTCAACGTGATAGAATCTCTCAGTACTGTATTGTGATATGGAATTACATTTTTTGAATGAGCAAAACTACCTCTTGTATAGAGTCATTAAGTGTACAGAGACAACATAGTTTTTAAAAGGGAAATTATTTATTAGAGTTCTTTGAGGAAGTAATGTGCAAGTTAGATAAAGGAGCCTTCCCTCAATCTAATGAATTTTGGAAAATTAAACCCAATTCATCAACTATTTCACTGGTTACTTCTTTTAAGATTCGCGGATGGGTAGCATGATGGCTCAATGGTTAGCACTGCTGTCCCACAGCGCTAGGGACCCGAGTTCAATAACTCTGTGTGGAGTTTGCACATTCTCCCCATATCTGTGTGGATTTCTTCCAGGTGTTCCAGTTTCTTCCCACAGTCCAAAGATGTGCAGGTTAGGTGAATTAGCCATGCTAAATTACCCATAGTCCCCAGGGATGTGTAGGCTAGGTGGATTAGCCATGGGAAATGCAGGATTACAGGGGTAAGGTAGGGGGGCAGAGGGTTAGTGTGGACTCAATTGGCTGAATGGCCTACTTCCACACTGTAGGGATTCTGTGATGAAATCCATCAGGACTTTGAGGACTTGTCAACTCCCAGTGCTAACAGTTCATTCTTAATACTTCCTTAATAATTGTAAATTTTTGGATTTCCTCCTTCCCTTTCAATTCCTGATTACAGCTAATGATGCAATATTACTTATATCCTCTATGGTGAAGACCAACACACAAAGTCTGTTCAATTTATCTGCCATCTCTTTATCCTCCATTACTAATTCTCCAGGTTCATTTTCTCTTGGAACAACATTTACATTGTTAACTCTTTTTCTTTGGATACTTAAAAAATTTTTTACTACCTGTTTTTAAACTTTTTGCTAACTCACAGTCTAATAATATAATTTCTCCCTCTTCATTTTTTTTGTAATTATTTTATTTTTTGTTATATTTTGTTCAACCTTCTGTTCTGCCACCCAACTTTGCGCAACTATATGTCTTTTCTTTAAGTTTGATATTATCTTTGTCGTTTGTAGTTAACCACTGGTGTTGAGTCTGTCCATTTAAAATGTTTCTTCATTGTTGAAATGTTATCTATTGTGTGCTTTCTGGAATATGCCCTTAAATGTTTGCCACTGCATTTCTATTGGTATGTCCCTTAAATGAAATTACCAGTTCACCTTCACTAGCTCTGCTTTCGTGTCTCATAGTTGCTTTTTGTTAACTTCAAAATAGTATTCATAGACCCCCAGTTTTCTCCTTTGAATTTTACATTCAACTTAATCATATTATGGTCTCTGCTACCTAGGGCACTTTCACACCGAGATCAATCCTATCTCGTTGGTTGAAACCAGGTGTTCTATAGCCTGCTTTCTGGTTGGTGCCATAGCCATTAGAGAATCAATACATTTTAATAACAGTTGATAATAATGGTCATAATTATTGAGACTTTTTTTTATATTTCAGATTTATTAATTGAGTTTAAATTCTGCCATTTCTTGAGCTGAATTTTGAATCTGAACCTGAATCTGCAGAACACCAGCCTTACACTTTGATTATTGGTCCAGTGTTATTACCACAATGCCAGAATTTCTTTCATGATGGATGAAACAAAAGTTTTGATATATTTCCAAAATGCACTACAGATGTTTGCTAAAAGCCCGTGTCCTTTTGGGATTGGAAAGTGCTAAGCATAGCAGATACATGGGAACACCCCTATCTTCAAGTCCCTCTGCAGGCCACTAATAATCCTGACTTGGAAATATATCACTATTCCTTCACTCACTGAGTCAAGATCCTCGAATTCCCTGCCTAAAAGCTTTGTGTGTCTACCTATAGCATCTGGTCTGCAGTGGCTCAAGAAGGTAGCTCCCTACCACCTTCCCAATGGCAGCTAGGGGGACAGATAATAAATACTGGCCAGCCAGAGACGCCCACAACCCAGGAATGAATAACAAAAACCTGTTCAGACATGTTATGACATACCCCTGGAGTGGATGGGCACATTGAAATTGCACACCAGTAGCTTTCAACAAAAGTTTTTAAGTTGATTGTTTTTGGTGGATCCCAAAAGTCTTCAGTGGTGAACCCCGGTCTGTGCTATTCACTTCAATTAATCACCTGAAATATTATCGAACTCCACTTCTTCCTTAGCTCTGCTTTTGAAACCCTCAGTTTAAGCCCACCCCAAATTTCACTATCTCCCAATTTGTATTCATTTTTTTTGTAGTTATCTCTGCAGTTGCTGACAATAGGCTCATGGTTGATCAATTATGTAATCTTAAAATTCTCAAACATGTTTTCAAATCTGTCTTTGACCTTGCTCCTTCAAATCAGTCCTACAATCCTTACATCTGTCCTGCTCCAACTCTGGTTCCTTGTGTCTTTGCAATATTGCATAGATCAAGCCATAACCTGCTGATGTCTTAAACTTTAGAATTTTCACTCTTTTTGTTGCTGCTTCTCTACTTCTGTCTTCTCCTTTAGGATCCTATCTAAAATATACTTTAATTATGCTTTGACCATTTGTCCTAATCTTGCTTTATGTGGCCCGGTGTCAAACTTTGCACTTTGGGATTGTTTCTGCATTAACAATATTATGCAAATATAAATAATGATGTTTGTGAATCACACATTCTTTTCACTCTCAGTAAACCAGTTTCTTCTGAATTGTGTTTGGTAAATATTGTAGTAATATTTGTTGTAGCTCTCAAACTTTGTAGATAGACAGATAATCATCCAAAACTAAACAAGAACGATATGACAAAAATCTGAAAATATCGTACTGCATTTTCTATTAATTGTGATGTTGTTGAGAGATAGAAATATCAAAGTGCGGTGCAGAAGGTGTAAGTAATTTCAAACAGTTTCAAAGTTGGCAACTGACTGAAATTTTACTGCAACCTATTTCAAAATCAGAAAGAAAATGCATGCTGGCTATCTCTTTATGGTGTCCTATATTTGCTTTCCTATATTGTAGGCGTTGCAAGAATTTTGCTGTATAATTCCAAAACATTTGTCTTGCTTGCACTAATTCCTAATCTATGGACACTTTTGTTATTGCTCTTGGCACAAATTGAATCTGTATTTTTTTTCTGCTTCCTCCCCTGCTGCGCTTGTTGATACTTCCACGTTCAAATGTTACAAGTCTTTGACCTCCACTCTGTGCTTTGCTGAATGCTTAATGATTTGTTCTTACTGTTGCTCAGTTATCACAGCCAACATTTATCTGCCAGCTGTTCTCGGCTGCAGCTGGATAATTTGTGAGCTGCATACCAACAACGCTTTGCTTGTATTCATAAGGCTGGTCTCTCTAACGGTGCAGCAGTGGGGCGATCATAGTTGATCCCAAGAGATAGCAGTGTTATGAATTATTCTGCTTTGGCCATTGTCACTGCTAATTATCTTGATATGAGTTTGTCAGGTTTGGGATTAAGTAAGCAATGAAGTGTTTTCTGTGATGAAAGTTAAGCACTCCAAATCTGTTAACAGATCTATGTTGAAAATGTTTCTGAACTCCTGTACAGCATAAGTTAATAACCAACATATTAATGGTGTGAATTTTCACTTTTGTTTGGTGTGTGTTCAGTGGAGCAAAAGATGCATGTAATTGAATGACACTAATTAAAATGAATAGAGCAGTTGTTTGTAAATTGTTTTATGCAGGCATTTCTGTCACTGATTATAAGTGAACCTTTTTTAGTTCTGCTGTAAAAAGGTATACTTGAATAGCCCATTATGCAGTAGCTTTAGAATTATTGTATTAATTATATTTGGTGCAAGACATTTTGTGTGTTTTCACGTAGCCAATGAGATGGTGTTGCTCAATGTTTTCCCAGAACTGAGTCCTTGGAGTAGAGTTTCCATATGTTTACTAATATTAGCACACTTCAGTTAAAATGAGCCAGATCAGCACAAAAATTGAGAAATTTTAAACCTAATTGAATTATGCACAAAACTACTTCCGTGAAAGTTATGTGTTCAGATCAGGTTCCATCCACTAATTCCATGCTCCAAGTTGAGCCAGAGTTATAAAAGGACATAGAGTTTTACAGCACAGAAAGAGGTTTATTATGTTTGCACCGATTTATCAAGCACCTCTTCACTTGAATCCTATTTCCAGCACTTGGCCTAAAGCCTTGTATGCTATGGTGTTTCAATGGTCATTTAAATGATTCTTAAATGCCTTCAAGGTTCCTGCCTCTGCCATTTCGACACTCTTTCAGGCAGTGAGTTCCAAATAGCACAACCCTCTGAGTAGAGGAGAGAACCTCCTGCTCCTTACCTTAAGGCTGTGTCCCCGGTTACTGACTCCTTGACCAAAGGGGAAAGCTTATCCTTGTGTTTATGCCCCTCCAAACTTTGTATACCTCAATCAGTGCCCACCTCCCCCCCAAGCAGTGTTCATTGCTCTAAGGCAAAAAAACCTCAGGCTATCTGTTTTCTCTTCATAGATGATACACTCCAGCAGAGGTGTCATCTGCAATCCCTCTCTTCATACTGTAACAGCCAGAATTGTACACAGTACTCCACCTGTCGCCTAACAAACATTTCGTACAGTTCTATCATAACCTCCCTGTTCTTGCATTCAATACCCTGACCAACAAAGGCAAATATCCCATGTGCTGCCTTAACCAATTTGTCTACCTGCCCTGCTGCCTTCAATGATCTATTGACATCTACTCCAAGATCCCTCCGATCCTTTGGATTTCTTAGTCTTTCAGAAGATTGTAAGCACTAGCATTGCAATGGTTCAGAAAGATTCCAAGAATTATGTTCATTTTATTTACTGCAGAAGTACCTTTTGAGATTTCACACATCAAAAAATATTGACTTTACTTTAAGATTAATAAGTATGTACCAGTTAAACTATGAAACAATTTGGTTTAGGTTTACAATGTAATTTTCAATCTGGTTACTTGGAGTGAAGGAATGGATTCAACATTTTTATTTTGTTGATATGCCCATTTTCAGCTATACAAATAAAGCTATACCCTGTGGCCATTCTCAAATACATCAAGAGATTGACTACAGAGTGAAAAATATAAACTAGTGTGTTCTATTGCACATGCTAATTGCAGTAGTTTATGGATGCTTTAACATTTTGTAATTATGCATTTTAGCTTTAATGGAATTGGGAACTGGAATGCAATTAACACATTTTAACCTCCTCAATTTTTCCAATCCATAGCAGGATTTCAAGTCCCTTGCATTTAAAATTATTGGGTGGGAGAACGGTGACTGATATTTCAATAAAATGTAATTGATGTGTGATATTTGAACATTGATAAATGAACTAGAGTGTAATAATTGATTGTTGTTCAGTCCTGGCTCAGGTCTGTGTAAAATACTATAAGTTAGTGAAATAATATTGGCTAACGAGGAGCTGCTGAAGATAGTCCTGTTAGAACCATTTCAAAGTGATGAAAAACGCTATGCATAAAATGCATCACACAGTTTAAGAGTATTCAGTGGTTTAAGCGTGTCAAACATTGATAAGCTGCTAGAATTTAACAAGTGGAATATGTTAACACAGCAAACATTGCAAAAAATGATGAGAGTGCCAAGCTTGCAAAGATTGAATATGGGGCTGTATGTATCTGGGAAATTTTACTTTTCTAGATCTGATAATTATGACATCTGTATCACTTCTTTTCCACATTCCTCATGTAGCATAAGTTGCTCTTCCCTTTGAAATTCTGTGTTCTTGTGACTGACCTGCTGAGTAAAGCTTTTACAGCATGTCTCTCTTTTCATAAATGCTCACACTTTGTATGACCAAGAGATTATTTGTCCATTTACTTAGTTCTAATACACAACTCTACCTTTTTTTTAGAATTGGCTGGACCCAGCAAAAGACATAAAGAAGCAAATTCGAAGTAAGTGCACTATTGGTTAAACATTAGTATATTTAGGGCAATTGAAGTTTAATTTTGGTATATATATAAAACAATTGATCTTTATGCTGTGTGTATAATCCTAATGAATACTTTTAGAAGCTATAATTAGAGGAAAAGATCAACAGGCAATTGGAGAGATTTGA
Organism: Rhincodon typus; assembly: GCF_021869965.1. NCBI lineage: Eukaryota > Metazoa > Chordata > Chondrichthyes > Orectolobiformes > Rhincodontidae > Rhincodon > Rhincodon typus. The sequence goes on along the minus strand of NC_063336.1, from coordinate 63,383,839 downwards.
GCTTGTTAAGGAGAGCCAGCATGGGTATTGCCTGACTAATCCAATTGAATTTTTTTTTTTTATGAATCAACAGATAACCTATTTGAGGGGAAAGGCTAGTTAAACAAATTGAAGCTCATGGAATAAGGGATCAGTGCAAGCTCTGCTACTTGGAAAAGGCAGGATAGTGGGATCAGTTCAGTTGCACATCCAGAGAGCTGGTATGGACATGACAAACTGAATGGCCTCTATTTGTGTTCTGAACATTTAGATGATTCTATGGTTTTAAAAATAAAATTCTTTTGGAAGATTAGACAGAAAATGACAAGTTGCGGTTAAATGTGGTTGTTTTACAGACTGGTGAATGGGAGAGTATGGCGTTCTCTCCTGCTGTACTGGGGTTCCTAATTTTTAAAGATATATGTATTCATGTTCAACTTCAATGTTGAAATTCGACATAAATTTTGAAAATTTGCTAATTATAGAAAGATTGGAAGTGTGGCAAATGGCGAGGATGATGTCATTCAAATGCACCTCTACAGAGGCTTGCAGAATGGACAGACAACTTGCAGATGGGATTTAAGAGATAAATGTGAAGTAATGAATTTTGGTGGAAGAGGTAAGGAGAGCCACTATACAGTACATGCCACAGTTCTGAATTGTTGGCGGGGGCATAGAAGTTCATGTGCTATATCTTTAAAAGTGATACGATGTACTGAAAGAGTCATAAGCTAGATATTTGGGATCTTGGACTTCATAAATAAAGACATTGAGTACACAAGAATGGGTGTTATGCATGCTGACCCCTTAGAAAGCACTAGTTAGGCCATAATTGATTAATATTATTAAGAAATTAGGAAAGGTCTGTTTGATAAAGTACCACACATTAGACAACTTAAAAAGATAAGAGTCCGTGGTTTTGGACGCTGTATATTAACGTGGAGAGAGGTTTGGCTAACTAATAGAAGAGAGAGAGTGGGGGTGAGGGGGGCATTTTCAGGATGGCAACCTGTAAATACTGGTGTGCCGCATGATCAGTGCTGGGGGCATAGTATTTAAATAAATGTAATGACTTAAATGAGAAAAAATAATGTACGATAGCCTCATTTACAGAAGACACAATACCTTGCAACCAAGCGGTGAGGATGACAGAGTCTGCAGAGAAATATAGACAGATGAAGTGAATGGAAAAGTCTTGGCAGATAAAATACAAAATGGGGAAACTTGAGGTTCTGCACTTTGACAGGAAGACTAGAGGAGCTAAATATTATTTAAATGAAGAAACACTACAGAAAGCTACAATACAGAGGATTTTGAGAGTCCACATTGATGAATCGCAAAAAAAACCACCATTCAAGTACAGCGGATAATAGAGAAGACAAATGTTGGCCTTTATTTCAAAGAGAATGGAGTATAAAATTAGGGAGGATTTTATTAAAACTTTGCAAGGAAGTTTAGACCAAAGCTGGAATATTATGAACTGTCTTGGGTCACTTATCTAAGGAAAGATCTCTGGACTGCACATTATGCCAGGATAAAGTTTACTAGGTTGATATCAGGTATGGAAGGACTGTCTAATGAGGAGTGGTTGAGTAGTTTGGACTTGTACTTGTACTTGTTGAAATAAAGAAAAATGAGAGGCATTCTTGTTGAAACAAATGGGATTCTTTAGGGACTTGACAGGGTAGGTGCAGAAAGGTTGTTTCCCCCTGCAGGAAAGTCTAAGACTAGAGGGCGTAATGTCAGAATAAGGAGTTGCGGATTTGAGACAGAAATGAGGAGGAATGTCTTCTCTGAGGGTTGTGAATCTGTGGAATTATTTACCATGGAGGGATTTTGAGGCTGGGACATACGTATATTCAAGGGTGAGATCGACAGACAGATTTTTAATCAGTATGGGAACAAAGGTTACGCGGAAAAGACTGGAAGATGGAGTTAAACATTATCAGATCAGCCATGAGGGTCCTATCAAGGACATAGAACAGATTAACCAGAAAAATTCCAGGGATTATGGATTTTAGCTGCAACATTAAGTTAGTGGCCCATGGTGGTGGTTCTTGGAGCAAATAATGTTGATGGGGAGATTTGATTGTTATACAAGGTTATGACAAGTTTAGCTAAGGGAAGAAAGAAAGCTGTTCACCTTAGTACAAGTACTGCAGGACACACTTAAGTTTTGAACAAGAGATGTGGAGGGATGTGAGGAAGGAAGTTGTTGTACTGAGGATATTAATGTCATAGACTTGCTCCCTATGAGACTGGTGTACTAGAGATCACAGAACCATAGAATCCCTACAATATGGAAGCAGGCCATTCAGCCCATGTCCACACCAACCTTCCAAAGACCATCCCACCCAGAGCACCACCGCCTATCCAATCCCTGTATATCCATGATTTCAAAAAGAAATTTGGTGTCAACCTGGAAGTAAGCCTGCAGGGCTACAAAAACAGAATGGGACTGACTGGATTGCTGTACAGAAAACCTGCATGTTATCAATAGACCTATGCTGTCATGATTTTTATGGCTTTGATTTGCTACAAGGCTTAATACAATTTGTTTTTAATTGCAGATTGTCCTTGGCAGTTTTCCTTTAATGTAAAATTCTATCCTCCTGATCCTTCGCAATTAACTGAAGATATCACAAGGTAGAAATGCTTTAAATTAGTTGAACAAGTTCTTGTGAAAATACTTTGTGTATAATCTTCTAAAGTTTCAATCTGAAATTCAACATAAAAAGGAAACTAGACTGTTGTATTATATAAAATGTTGTCTGTATGCATTACGACAATGTACTTTGCACTTCTGTTAATGAATTCCAAACAACAACCTAAAGTTGAAGCTAAAAATTAATTCAAGTCCTATGGGGAGAAAAAGACGAGTTAATATCTCGGTGTAAAACTAACACTGCAATTGTATTAGGAGCAAAAAGGCTGACGTTTAGGGCCTAGACCCTTCATCTGATTCAGCTGTGTTCATCCAGCTCTGCACCTTGTTGTCTCGGAGTCTCCAGCATCTGCAGTTCCTACTATCACTGCAATTGTATTATCTGCTTTTCCTCTTTATGGATGCCAAGACAATCTTTTCATATAGTTTGAGCATTTTGTTTAAGTTCAGGCAGCTCTATTTTCTTTAGTAGGTATTAATAACTCAAATATAATGTGGGTGGGAAATATGGCTATTCCTGGACTTGCAAACTGACTAGATGTGAGATCAACTGTGCAGTTCTCTAAATGAACAATATGATTCTTGCATCATAAGTCTGTCTTCTAGAGTTTTGGTGGAAAACCTTATGCAAAATGGTCAATGCCATCGTGTGATGAGGGAGGATTAGAGAAAGTTAAAGGTTTACAATCTGGAAAGGTGGTGACTGTGGAGAACTTCAAGTATTGAATTGCTAATTAGTATATGTGAAGTAAATGTAGGCTCTTGTTTCAGTTTGTTAAGAAAGTGGATCCTCTAAGCATGAATCAGTACAAATGGAAAGTAATCTTGGAAAAGATTGGGGAAAAAATATTTTCCAAAAAAGTATAATTTAAAAAAAAAAGTTATTTAAGCAGTTTCAAAGCAATTATGTTCTTTTTTTTTAAAGGGAGAGATGAGGTTTATTTGGCGACATACATACTTTTCAGCAGACTTTGCTTTGATTCTGGATTTACAGTTAATGGAGAAAACTCATGGTACCAAATTGATTTCATTCAGCAAGTGCAACGTATTTGATATGAATCTATATGCTACAATGGTTGGTAGGACCTTAGAGAATTAATGGACAAAAAGTACCTTCCTAAGTAATAGAAGTCATAGGTTTTCAAACTGGGATTCCGAGGTGGTCCCAAGGCGCTCAGTATGGCACACGTGTGTTTACTGGAAGCTATGCGTATTAAAACGCAGGGCTATAGATAGAAAAAGCATGGACACAGACTGCCTGTTTCACTTCAACAAAATAGATGACTGTCATTTTCTGGTTCATTTCTCAGGGCACTGATTGACTTGTCCAATCAGTGCCAATCTGCCATGTTTAAAATTTTAATGACGTTAACTGTCAGCCGACGTTAACTGGTGCATTTTCTATGGCAATACTTTTAGCAATCAAAGTCTGCTTGCCAAACAATCAGCATTCTCTTCTCACCCAATATAAATGTTGTTTTCTCTTTACTTTGATGTTTCTTGTGAATTGTCGTAACGAATGCAAAATGAACAGCTATAACAAAATGCGATTTTTCAGCAATAAATCGGTGACAAAGCCAAGAATTGACAGGAGATAATGTGTGTAAACTTTGATTTGTTTAAATAAGTAGCATTGTGTAATTTTACTGACCATTTTTAATGAAAATAGTTCAGATGAGAAACATGTGTTTGGCTATTTGTGATGTCCAACATACCAAGCATCTAAGCATTCACTGGTTAGATCTTCTTGCGGAATGGCAGATTTGAAATCCTTGAAAATAAGACTCACTTAATTTTGCTTTAGAAGCTGGTCTGAATAGTTTATTTTTATTGCTGTACTAGTTTGGTTCAGTATCATGATGCCTCAGCTGAAGTCTTAATCTGATCAGTTATTAGAATAACTAAATAATTCATTTAAGTTATTATTTATATTTACAGAGGCACAGTAATTAAATGAGTAGGGTGAGAACTAGTTTATATTGTACTAAAGAGGGTAGTTATTTTGTCCTCTAAATTCACTATCTTCTCTCCAACTTACTGCAGATATTACTTATGCCTTCAACTCCGTCAAGATATCGTAAGTGGTCGTTTGCCATGTTCTTTCGTCACTCATGCCCTTCTGGGTTCTTGCACATTGCAAGCGGAACTTGGGGACTATGATGCAGATGAACATAAAACCGGCTATGTCTCAGAATTACAGTTTGCACCATGCCAGACAAAGGAATTGGAAGAGAAAATCTGTGAACTGCATAAAACTCACAGGTAGAAGTTTAATGTTATTTCTTCTTCATCTCTCATGTGCATCTATTTATCAGATCTTGTTAACAAATTAGACACTTGTAGGGAATTGGCACTGTAACATGGAAATGAAGGTAGACTACTTGATTAAAGTATATGATTTTCTGGTCTTTTTGAATAGTACTGTACTTAAAATCTAATAGCACTGTTGAATAAATTAACTGTTAAAATGCTCCAGTTTAGTTGTTGAGATTTAATTTGGTTTTAGATTATTGAGAAGTGAAATATTGCAGCCATTTGGTACAGAGCCAGGTCCCACAAACCACATAAAACTGAGCATAGAAACATTAAAATTAGGAGCAGGAGTAGACAATTTGATCTGTTCCGCCTGCTGTGCCATTCAATGTGATCATGGCTGATCTGATTGCAGCCTCAACTTATCATTCCCAGTTGCAGCTAGTATCCTTTGGTTCCCTTGTTAGTCAGGAGTCTACCTCTGTCTTAAAAGTATTCATTGACTCTGCCTTTGCTGCACTCTGGGTAGGACAGTTCCAAAGAGATGTTCATTTCCATCTTAAATGGAAATCTCCTTATTTTCAAACTCTGTTCTGTAGTCATAGTACCTTCTACAAAATTCCCCTCAGGATGATTGACCACTTAAGGTCTTTTTCTTTTGTTTTTGAGCTTTGCAGTCTTGTGGCTGGAATGATGTGCTGGGGTTGGACTGGGGTAGACAAAGTCAGAAGTCACACGACACCAGGTCATAGTCCAACAGGGTTATTTGGAATCTCACAAGCCTTCGGAGCACAGCCGCTTTATCAGGTGCAGTGAGAGAGCAGAGCACGCAGACCCAGAGTTTATAGGCAGAGAGGTCAAGGGCAGAGAGATCAAAAGATCATACAACTGGTGTGAGTGGAGTGTCAGATGATAAGTCTGTTGCAGGTGACCCAGGAGTGGTAGATGGTGAGTGAAGTGTCAATAACCAGCGAAGGGATGACCTATAATCCGATTAAATGAGGCAGGGAGATAATTACAAAAAATTAAGAACAGGGAGGTGCTGGAGACAAACTAAATGACTGGCTGGAATGCCAGGTGTCTCTGCTGTTTGGAATGATTTTCATAATGGTTTATGCATCCACCTGTAAAGGCAGACTTTGTTGATTCCTTCATCTGATAGGTAGCCTTTCTGACTATTCTTTCAATACATAACAAATTAGCCTAGATTTAGGAAAACTTTTGATAAAGATCAGCTCACAAGGTTAGTAAACAAAGTAAAAGTGTATTGGAAGACAGGTAAGATCTGAGCATGATTTGAAGATTGGCTAATGGGCAAAAAACAGAGCATAAGAACAGATGGGATAGTCTCTTGTTAGCAGACTGTGACAAGTGGAGTGCTACAAGGGTCAGTGCTTGGGCCCCAACTGTTCACAAACTTTTATCAGTGGGAGTCAATAGTAACGTTTCTCAAGTTTGCCGGTGATACAGAACTTGAGTTATGAGGCAGATACAAAGAGGCGTCAAGGGGATTTAGACAGTTTGAGCAAGTGAGCAAGAGCATTGCAGATGGAATATAATGTGGCTTAAGTGTGAGTTTATCCAGTTTGGTAAGAGGAACAAAAGGGCAGGGCATTTCTGAAATGTTGCAAGATCGGTAAATGTCGAAAGGGACTTCGGTGTTCATAAGTCAGAAAGCCAGCACGCAAGTGAAGCAAGTAATTTGCAAGGCAAATGGTCTTAAGCTAGAGGTTTTAAGTATAAGAGCAAAGGTATTTTGCTTGAATTGTGTAGAATGTGCCAGGTATACTGTATGCAGTTCTAATCCCCTTGCAAAAGGGAGGATGCAATTGCCAGTGCAGCAGAAGTTCACCAAAACAATTCCTGGGATGGTGGGATTGTTCTATCAGAAGACCTCAAGGAGACTGGGCCTGTATTATCTTGAGTTTAGAAGGATGAGTGGCGATCTCATGGAAACGTAGAAAATTCTTCAAGGAATAGACAGTGTAGATGCAGAAAGAATGTTTCTCCTGTCTGTGAGTTCTAGAACCATGGTACATTGTCGTGGAATAAGAGGAATACTGTTGAAATACCGAGGAGGAACTTTGTCACTCAGCATGGTGAATTTTTGGAAATCTGTACCTAGAGGCTGTGGGAGCTTAATCATAAAGTAAGATCAAGAGAAAAATTATTAATTTCCTGTTACTAGTGACATCAAGGATTATGTGGATAGCGTAGGAATTTGACATCAAATAGATGATTAGCAAAGATCTGGCATAGCAGAACAGACTTGAGAGGCTGAATGGCTGAATTCCTGCTTCAATGCAGTGTTCTATCTAATTTTCTCGCTGGCTGGGCAGGCCTCCAAACATAGTGCACGGCAGCTACTTCCTAGCCGGGAAGTCATTGCCATGATTGGTGTGCGCAACTTAGAGGGAGCATTGCTTCTATGTTCCAAAGAGGACTGGTTTGGGAGTTTCGACCACAGTTTTCTGACTCAACTCGGAGTACAAGCCCTGAGGCAAATGCAAATTTTATACAGCATTTCTCAGACGGTGCATAACAGTTTTTTGTAAGTGAGCAGGAGTACCACAAGATGGAATGTTTAAACATCTCATGTTTCCTTTTTGATGATTTTTCAGATTTTACGTAGAATTACAATCAATACACAACATAAACATTAGATAATCAGACTAGCTATGTGTTTATATGCTACATGAGTCTCCTTATCTTCAATCTAATTCATCTGAACCTTTCACATTACCATCTCATTGTTTTTTTTTCTTTAACATGCCCCTCTATTTTCTTTTCAAAACCATCTTAAGTTATTTGCCTAACTGTTTCAGTGGTAGTGAGATCCACATTTGAAACTACAAATAAAGAACTTTGTAAGTACTGCTCCAATCAAAAAGTAATTTGATATTCATAGTCCTTTGTTTTGGATCCTCTGTTTTGGAAACATTCCACAATCCTTCTGTTCAATCCATTCATAATTTTAAAGATTTCACTCTTACCACCTCAGCATCTTATTCCTACAGGAAAATAAAACCCTGTCCTGTTCAAATTTTTCAATAACAGTTATCTCTCAATTCTGGAACTATCTGTATAAAATCATATGAACTTTTTCTGGTACTTTTATATTGATGTTACATTATGGAGACAGGACAATGCGCTGTGTTGTCTGACCAGAATCCTACATGACTTTAAATTTTTCAATACTTTTGAACAAATTTCATTTGTGAACTTTAAAACATAATACTGTTGATAATTTTCCTTATCCATGCAGCCTCTGTTCCAATGGGATATTTTTGTAGTCCCACCAGAGTCTGAAGAAAATATGCAATGCTTCTTTAGAATATTATTTCTTTTAAAAAATGGGCATCTTGTATGGTGTCATTGCCTGCTGTCATGTTGTATTGCCTGGATGATTCCTGTGGCTGTGTTGCTCGCAGAAAGTTGTGGATGACTTCGTGAAGAAACATTTGAATTTGCTATTCATTAAATCTGTTGGAAAATATTTATGATCCTATCCTACATAACTCCTAATTTGAAGAGTGCAGATTAAGTTTTTCCTACTGCATTCCATGTTGCAAAGTTGCCATTTCATAGAAGCCGGGTTGTGTATCGCAAGCATTGGTATTCATTGAGAATTGGAAAGTGAGTGTTTGCAACCTTTCCAACCACAGGAGTGGTCTATCCTTAAGTGATACCTTTATAAGAGAGAAATCCTGAATGACTATATTTTGCCTCCCTAAACCATGTACTGAAGCCAGTCCTAGCACCTTATCCATTATCACCACCAGCAATGTAACTTAGTTTATATGGTTTGGCTGTTTGTTACCTTATCCAGATGAGCCATTTAAGACCTAATCCCAATTGGCATTTGATAATTAATGCTAGCTTTACCGACAACATCCACAACCTTTGATCAAAATTAAAATGTTTTGCACTGTTTGATATTTTGAAAATGTTTTGTTAGGTTTGGCTGTGATATCAAATCAGTCTTCAATAACTTCAGGTGACATAACCTATGGGTCTATGGACTCGGAGCTGAAAGGTGGGATTAAATCTGATGGCTCTTTTATTTTTCTCTTGTATGTATATAAATATACATAAATAAAATTATGAAAAGGCATTCTAAGTAGTAAGGGACCCAAAGGTACATCTAAAGAATTGCAGTTTGTAAAAGAGGAGTCAGAGGGATGGGGTTCAGTATGGGTAATTTGTAGTACAGTAGAAAACTATAAGATCTAAGAGCAAAATTGGGCCATTCAGCCCTTCAAGTATACTCTGCCATTTGATCATGGCGATGTTTCTCAACCCCATTCTACCGCCTCCTTCCCATGACCCTTGATTCCCTTAGTAATCAAGAACCTATCTATCTGTTTCTTAACTATTCTCATTGACTTGGCCTCCACAGCCTTCTGCAGCAAGGAGTTCTGGTGACCACACCGTCCTCAGAAACTAGTTCCGGCTCATTGTTACTTAGTGTAAAAACATGATACTTGATTGCAATCCAGAAGGTGCCATAAAATAGACGTCTATAAGATATAGCAGCAGATTTGGGCCATTTGGTGCATCAACTCTACTCTGCCATTCGATCATAGCCACGTTTCACTTTTTTGGATTTGCACATTTAACTGTACATTTGCAAAGTTTAGATGTTACGGTCTGTTTCAAAGTTATAATAGTAACAAATGTTGACAGTTTCACAGCTATTACCACTGAAATGTACACCTGCACCTTTCCATAATTACAACATACAGGAATAGGCCATTAGATTCATCACCTGCTGGCTGAAGAAATTCCTCCTAATCTCAATTCTAAAGGGTCGTCCCTTCACTCTGAGGCTGTGCCCTCGAGTCCTAGTCTCTCCAACTAGCAGAAGCATCTTCTCTATGTCTACTCTACCCAGGTCTCTTCAGTATTTCGTAAGTTTCAATGAGATCTTCACTCATCCTTCTAAACTCCATTGATTACAGAACTAGTATCCTCAACAGCTCCTGATATGATGTCCTTCATCCCCAGGATCATTCTTGTAAATGTACACTGGACCCCCTCCAAATCCAGCACATCCATCCTTGGATATGGGGCCCAAAATTAGTTTCAATATTCCAAATGCAGTGTGACCAGTGCATCTCTGCTCTTGTATTCCAGCCCTTTCAAAATGAATGCTAACACTGCATTTTCCTTCCCAACTGCCAACTGAACCTGCATGTTAATCTTGAGAGAATTCTGAACTAGGACTCTTAAATCCCTTTGAACTTCAGATTTCCGAAGCCTTTCTGGCCTTTCCCCATTTAGAAAATAGTCTACTCCTCTACCTAACAAAGTGCATAACATACATTCCCACGTTGCATTCCATCCGCCACTTTTTTGCCCACTCTCCTGGCCTGTCCAAGTCCTTCTGCAGCCTTCCCACTTCCTCAACACTTCCTGTCCCTCCACCTATCTTTGTGTCATCTACAAACTTTGCAACAATGCCGTCAGTTCCTTCGTCCAAATCATTAGTGCAGTTGTCCCAACACACTCTGCTGCAGAACTCCACTAGTCACTGGCTGCCATCCTGAAAAAGACCCATTCATCCCCACTTTCTGCCTTCTGCCAGTCAACTAATCCTCTACTCATGCCAGTACCGTGTCCCTAACACCATGGGCTGTTATCTTATTTAGCAGCCTCCAGTGTGGCACCATGTCAAAGGCCTTCTGGAAATTCAAATAAATCCCTTCAAATGGCTATCCTTTGTCGAACTTGCACGTTACCTGCTCAAAGAATTCTAACAGGTTTGGCAGGCATGACCTTCTTTGAAGCTGACAAATTACAGTCATGGGATTAATCTAGTCCTTGAAGCGATTCAAACACGGAATCGTTAGAGCTTTTATTAAGAGCTTTGGCAGCCAAGTTAAAGGAACAAAAATTTTCATTTTTAATTAAAATTCTACAAAGAGTGAAATAAATGATTGTGGACAAGGGACAAAAAGTAGAAAGAAAAATGTCCAAAACAGCTTTCAAAAAGATAAATTTTTAAAATAGGTATTTCTTTGCCTTACTGAAGAAATTTGACATTTCACAAATATAAAATAAACTTTTCAGGACCCATGAAGCAATTCAATATTTATGAATTGAGTTATTGAGACATAGACTTATTATAGTATGAGGCCAGAGTGAGGCCACTTGGCCTATCTAGTTCATGTCAGCTTTGTATAGAGAATTCCAGTCAGTCTCATTTCAATGCTGTCTCTCCAATTGCTCCACAAGTTTATTAGAGAATTAGAATTAAGGCACAGGCCTTAGAGAACGTTGACCACTTCTAGTACCTCAGGAGCTATTGATGAAGAGATCAAGCATTGACTCCAGTATGCTAGTGCAGCCTTCAGCTACCTGATGAAAAGGGTGTTCGAGGACAACAACATCAGATCCAACACCATGGTCATGATTTATAGAGCTCTGGCCGTTCCCGCCCTCCTATATGGCTGTGAGACATGGACTGTCTATAGCGACACATCAAGGCCTTGAAGCTGTACCTGCTGCCTGGGCGTGATCCTTTGAATCCACTGTGAAGAAAGATGCACCAACGCCAGTGTCCTCGACCAAGCCAACAGCCCCAGCAGCGGGGTACTGACCACCCTTGATTGGCTACTATGGGCTGGGCACATCGTCTGCATGACCGACACAAGACTGAAAAGCAGATGCTCTACTTTCAGCTTTGAAATGGCAGGCAATCCCCAGGTGGTCAGAGGAATTGCTTCAGTCACACCCTGAAAGCCTCAATGGCAAAGTGCGGCATTCCCAAAGACACCTGGGAATCACTGACCCAAGGGCATCCAAAGTGGAGGAGGAGCATCCGGGAAGGCATCAAGTGCCTCGAGACATGCCTTCAGGAAAAAGCGGAAGCCAGATGTAAACAGTGAAAGGAGCGCAGTGCCACACCAACACCCCACCCATCCCTTCCTGCAACCATCTTCTGTCCCACGTTTACAGAGCCTGCAGAAGTCACATCAGTCTGTACAACCATTTATGGACTCACCCTGACGGTGGAAGAGAGTTATCACTGTCTGTGAGGGACTGCCAATAACCAAGTTTATTTCACTCGAGCATCCATCTGATTTCCTTTTGAAATCAATGTTTCTGGTGCCACCACTGTTGTCAGAAGCTAGTTCCCACTCATTATTATTCGCAAAGTAAAAACGTAATACCTGATTAAAATCTAGCAGGTATTTCAACAGCACACCCCATGGAGAAGCAAATAGTATGGTGGAATCATAGACAGCACTTTTAGATTTGCACGTTTAACTGTGCTTTTGCAAACTCCAGATGTTGCTGTTTGTTTCAAAGTTTTAAGAGTAACAAATGCTGACAGTTTCACAATTATTATCATTGAGGAACACACCTGCAACTTTCCATAATTGTGATACAGGAATAGGCCATTGAGACCCTCAAAGCTTTTCTTTCTTTAAATTAGATCAAGACTAATCTATAATTTAATTCAATTTTCCATTTGTTTTTCTATATTCTTTGGTACGTTAACCTGAACAAAAGAAGTAAATCTGCATTTCATATTTTTAATTGACCCAATGTCCACAACCTCTTGATCTGTCTCCTGTTCCCATTCACAAACTATGTTTCCTAACTGTTACCTGCCATTTTATGTATAACTCTGTTTCCTCTTCAAAGTTGTTAAAAATATACGTTTCTCAATATTGAATCTAGGCATCTTAAATTACCCAAATCATAATCATAGTGCAGAAAGAGGCCAATGACATGTTGTACCAGTCCAAATACTAACTCCTCAAGTAAAGTGATCGACTTAATTGGTATTTTTTAAAAATACTGCCAATAATTTTAGAAACAGTCTGAGCTTTTTCATTAGCCTTCATAATTTAAATTTCGAATTGATTACATAACCTTGTGCCGTTATGATTATACATTTAACTTCCTTGTTTCTCTATCAGGGGTTTAACTCCAGCCCAGGCTGATGCTCAATTTCTGGAAAATGCCAAGATGCTTTCCATGTATGGAGTTGACTTGCATCATGCTAAGGTAATTGCTTTCTCCTTATTCACTGGCAAAATGAGGGTGAAATATTGTTGACAAACATGAACGTCAGTTCAAGATTATTCCACAGATCATTTTTGAAGAATTGCTGGAAGACTTTGTCAATCTCAGGATTATTAAAATTCTTGAAAGAGCAAGATTTAAGAGGAGAATTCTGCCTCCCGGGAAGCTATTGATAATTTCATTGATGATTTCTACAGATTAGTGAAGAAATGCAACTGGGGTGACCTCAAGTCCCAACTGTTGTAGGAAATGTGGAGCAAATTAAGCTCCCAGGCTCCATTTTCGAGCAACCCTGTCCAATTGTGTGGACAGCAACCCAATTTACTCTGTATAAATAAAATTCCAGCTGTAAAGCTGTAGGACAATGTAGAGATTAGGAAACATGTGAATGAATTGTTAATTAAATTGCCCAGTTGAGAGAGTTTTATCTTCAGTGTTATTTAAGTAATTGGCTTCTCAACTTGTATTAATATAGGACAGCACAAAATTTTAACTGAGACAGACACTTAATTCCTTATGCTGAAGTTATTGTAGAATTCCCTTACGCAATTTACTGGCAATTAATTTTATTTTTACATATGTGGCTACTGTGCTTAATTTCAAGACTAATTAGACACCCACTGGAGAACCGTGAGTGCTTTTGTCATTACATGACATTCTGAAGTGTATGATCTGCCCCGGTCTCAATCTGGCCTTGTTAATCACACTTCAGCAGTAGAAAGAAAATCCATTCCCTCACGAAATAAGAAGACCTCTGGATCCAGCTCATTGTGTACACTTAACTCAGATCAGCAATGAAGTGTGAGGATGTTTTAGTTTATTTATGGATGTGAGTGTAATTTGTAAGGCCAGTGAATATTCCATCCTATGTTTTCATGTTAGGACAGGAGTGCATTGCAGTGGAACGTGTATTTGGCGGTGTTCCTATGCACTTCTACTCTTGTCCTTCTATGTGCTGAGATTGCAGATTTGCAAGTTGCTGATGAAGGAACCTTGAGGTGTTGCTGCAGTGCCATCTTGTAAATGATGCATGCTGCTGCCATGCCGAGGATCGAAAAATAAACATTTAACGTGTTGGATGAGGTGCCAATCAAATGCTTTGGTCTGTACAGTATTGAACAGTCCCATCTGTTACATTCTTCTCTTAGACATAAATGAATCAGTCACCATAAGAACAAAACGTATAGAAGCCGAATTAGGCCGTTCAGCCCATCAAGTCTGCTCCACTATTCGATTATGGCTGATATGTTTCTCAACCCAACCCGCCTACCTTCTCCCTGGAACCTTTGATCCCCTATCTATCTCCGTCATAAATACACTTAATGACTTGACCTCCATGGCTTTCTATTGCAAAGAGCTCAACAAACTCAGCACCCTCTGGCTGAAGAAATTCCTCCTCATTTCAGTTCCAAAGGAACATCACTCTGAAGCGGTGCCCTCAGGTCCTAGTCACTCCTACAAATGGAAACATCTTCTCCATATCCACTCTGTCTTGGTCTCTCAATGTCCTGTAAAGTTCAATGAAATGTCCCCTCATCCTTCTAAATCCAACAAGTACACACACACAGTCCTCGACCACTCCTCATACGGCCAACCTCTTTTTCCCAGGATGATTCTTGTAAATCTTCTTTGAACCCCCTTCAAGGCCAGCACATCCATTCTTAGATACGGGGCCCAGAACTTTTCACAATATTCCAAATGCGGTCTGACCAGTGTTTTATTTGGCCTCAGCAATATGTCTCTGCTCTTGTATTCTAGCCCTCTTGAAATGAATGCTAATGTTGTATTTGCCTTCCTAACTGCCAACTGAACCTGCATGTTAACCTTAAGAGAATTCTGAACTAGGACTCCCATGACCTTTGGTGTTTCAGATTTCCAAAGTGCTTCCACATTTAAAAAATAGTCTACATCTCCATTTTTCCTACCAAAGTGCATAACGTCCTACATTCTCACGTCGTATTCCATCTGCCACTGCTTTGCCTAATCTCCTAGCCTGTCCACGTCCTTCTGCAGCCTTTCACCACCTCAACATTATATGTCCCTCCAGCTATCTTTGTGTCATCTATAAACTTAGCAATAATGCCCTCAGTTCCTTCGTCCAGATCATTAATGAATAATGTGAGTACAGTCGGTTCTGCTACAACAGGTGTTCAAGCAATGCAAATTGGCTATAACATAACTGCCGAATAAGGAAACACTATTTCTAAAACGTGAACTACTGTTGGCTATAACATGATTCCATTGTTGCACGGAGTTCAAGATTCTCCTCATCCTGGATAATGCACCAAGCCATCCTCCCACCACTGGTGAACTTTCTGAAAACAAAGAGCTACTTTTACCCCCAAATACGACCTCTCTCCTTCAACCCATGGACCAGGGTGCAATAGCTGCTTTTAAAGCTTATTATTTAAGGCACACATTTAAGAAGCTGATTGCAGTCACTGACGGGGATAAGGACCGTGTTCTTCAAGTTTGGAAGAGCTTTAACATCAAGAATGCAATAGACATTTATCATGGAGGCCTAGGGTGATGTCAGTAAGGACTGCTTCTGTGGAGTTTAGCGGAAGCTTTTTCCAGATTTTTTTCAAGCTTTTAGAGGCTCTGATCTGTTAGAGGAGCTCCCAAGAATCAAAGAACATTGTGTTGACCGAGCAAAGCAAGTAGGATTTGAAGAAGTGAAGAGTGAGAATGTTGAAGAGCTGCTTGAATCCCACTGTGAAGACCCCTCTCTACAGCTGATCTACAACAACTTGTCGCTGAGGGGGAAGCGGGAGCTAGAGGTGAAGATGAAGTCCAGGATGCAGCACCACGAGAGCTTTCCACTTCTGTTTTTTCCTTCTATCCTGAGGGAAATTGAGAAGCAGTTGCAGCTCTTGGAGGACAATGATTACAATACAGAACACAGCAGGGTAGCAGTTCATGGAATAAGATCTTATTTGGCACCCTAGGAACAACAACTTCAAGAAAGAAGAAAAAGGGCAAAGCAGCAAAAACTTGGATGTATTTTTTTAAGACAACCCTGGAAATAGTCAGAAGACAATGAACCACAGCCATCCACTTCTGATTTAACTATTTTTCGCCCTTACCTTGCATCCGCAACTGTACCTGAAGGTGGTGGTGATGATGACGACCCTCAGCCCCTGCATTAAAAACAGAGCAACCTTAAAACCTCCTCCCCCAATAAGTTGTCATGACAGTTTTTCAAGGGAAGGTGTTAAATTTACTTTTATTTCATTATAAGGTATGAATTAAACATTTATTCAAACTGTGTTGTCCTTTGTGTAGGCTTTTGAGGTTTTTTGGTTGTCTGCCCCTAACCCTGCTTTTCCCATAGGCCCTGTTATTTCTACAGCGCAGTTTTCTATAACTCAAAGTTGCATTCCTGCGCATCAATGGCATTATAGCAGAACTGACTGTAATTGTGGTTCCGACGCTGACCCCTCCACTAGTCACCGACTGCCATCTGCAAAACACTCTTTTATCCCTGCCCTCTACCTTCTGCCAGTCCTCTTTCCATGCCAGTATCTTGCCCTAACACCATGGACTCTTATTTAGCAGCCTCCTGTGTGGTACCTTGTCAAAGGCCTTGCGGAAATCCAAAGAGATCACATTCACTGGCTCTCCTTTGTCTAAGTTGCTTGTTAACTCCACAAAGAATTCTAACAGACTTTGTCAGGCATGATCTCCCCTTGGCAAAGCCATGCTGACTCAGGAACAAAACCAAAGTTGCTGGAAAAGCTCAGCAGGTGTGGCAGCATCTGTGGAGGAGAAAACAGAGTTAACGTTTCAGGTCTGGTGACCCTTCCTCAGAACATGCTGACTCAGCTCCGTTTTAACCATGCACTTCCAAGTACTCTGCAATCTCATCCTTAATGATCTCGAATCTTTCCAATGAGTGAGGTTAGGCTATCCAAACTATAATTTCCTGTCCTTTGGCTCCCTCCCTTTTTTAACAGAAGTGTTGCATTAGCTATTTTCCAGTCCTCTTGGACCCTCCCTGACTCCATTTGATTCCTGAAAGATCATCACCAATGCCTCCACAATCTCCTCAGCTGTCTCCTTCAGAAGATTTGGATGTAGTCCAACCAATCTGGGTGATCTTTCCACCTTCAGACCTTTCAGCTTCCCCAGCATCTTCTCCTTAGTGATGGCCACTACTCTCACTCTAGCCCCAACTCCGGGGATTGGTGAAATTGAAATAATCTATGCACTTTATTTGAAGATTGCAATGCCAAGACAGACAAGGCTGTGGGTAAAGTGCTTGAAAATGGGATTTGACTAGTCTTATGCAAATTTTTCGATAATAATTTAATTCCCACTTGAATGCCTTAATTAAACCTGCTTCCACCACTCGGGCAATGCATTCTAGATCTTAACCAGTTGCAATGCAGAAGTTTCTTCGAATGTCTTCATTGCTTTTTTTTTAAACAATTACCTTAAGTCTTTGTCCTCTGGTTCTCAATCTTTCCACAAACGAGGATGGTTTCTTCATGCCTACACTGTCCAGAATCTTCATGATTTTGAACAGCTCCAACAGCTGTCCTCTCCACCTTCTATTCTCCAAAGAACATAGAGCATAGAACAGTACAGGCCCTACGGCTCACAATGTTGTGCCGAACTTTTACCCTAATCCTAAGGTCTATCTAACCTCTACCCCTACCTTATACTATCATCCATAAAGAGTATCGTTCCAACTTCTGTAATCAGTCTGCAATCCTTTTATGTCATTGGAATTCCTTATTCAGGGGAACCACTTCCATGAATCTAACCTGGACAGAGTTTAGCTCCTTGATTGTTTTGGAGTTGTATTAATCCAGGTGTGGTCGGCAGTATTCCATTGCATGGTCGTCAGTTAGTTGGTTTCATGGCTGGTTTGCAATGCAGAGTGACGCCAACAGCTTGGGTTCAATTCCTGCACTGTTTGAGGTTACCATGAAGGACTCACCTTGTTAACCACCACCAGTTGTCTCTCTCTCTGATGAGAGCGCCGCCCTATGGTCTGAAATCACAACGGCCACTTTTATTCCGTTGCACTCCTGACTAGTCCTGTGTAGATGGTGAATGGGTTTTGCGGAATCGGGTAATGAGTTACACTGTCAATATTTATGTAGCTGTTCCAGTTACGTTTTTGGTCAGTGACATCTCCAGGATGATGTTGGTGGGCTACTGGGTGATAGTAATGCTGTTGAATCTCAAGTGGAGATTCTCCCTCGTTGGAGCTGGAAAAGCACAGCAGGTTAGACAGCATCTGCGCAGTGGGGAAGTCAATGTTTTGGGTCGAGTCTAGCTCCCAGCATCTGCAGTCCTTACTGTCTCCTTCTCCCTTGTTGGAGGTGGTCACTATTTGGCAACTTGGTTATGTTTGGAATTCTGTTTGCTTTGTTGATTGCAACTCAACAGTAGTCAGGCTTAGTAAATAGCAAACCGAATAAAACTCCTCAATCCCTTTGTGCTTTCATTCACAGGTATGTTAACAGCATGAAGCTACCTACTTTGTCAGTTCTTTTCCTCCGCACAGTTTCTTTGTCCATATTAAATGCAGCTTACAGTTATTCTATCTAATTATGTTTCTTTAATTCAGTTTAGTTTTACAAGCTGCTCAGAATCAATTGCTCATGCTTGTTGTGTTTGTAAAGTTAACTATTTAATATTGATTGAACTTGAATGGTTTTGCCTTTCCATAGTTCACTTGTGAGCTTAACATATTGAAAAAGATAGGGATATTAGATCTGTCATAACCTTCCTCTTCTGTTTTATTAAGTTGTAAGTCAATCCAAATTAAATGGATTGCATTCTTTTGCATGCTATTTATAGCACAATTCCTGTTGTCTGCCCTAATTTTATGTACGATATTGGCCTGTTTCTGTCCACACGTATTCAGAGTCATAGAGTAATATAGCATGAAAACAGGCCCTTTGGCCCAAACTGGTCCAAGCTGACCATGGTGCCCACTTAGCGAGTTCGAATTGCCCACATTTGGTCCATATCCCTCTCAACCCTTCCCAGCCGTGTACCTATCCCAATATTTTTTTAAAATGTTGCTATTGTACCTACCTCAACCACGTTCTCTGGCAGACCATTCCACATACGCACCACTCTGTGTGAAGAAGTTGCCCCTCAGGTCCTCCTCAAATCTTTCGCCTCTCACCTTAAACCTATGCCTTCAAGTTTTCAATTCCCCAGCCCTGGGAAAAAGACTATATGCATTCATCCTACCTATGCTCGTCGTGATTTCATACAACTCAATAAGGTCACCCCTCATTGTCCTAAGTTCCAAGGAATAAAGTCCTATCCTGGCCAAGCTGTCCCTATAACTCAGGCCTTCTAGTCCTGGCAACATCCTCAAATCTTCGTTGCACACTTCTATAACTATATCTTCCCTATAACAGGGTGACCAAAACTGTACACAGTACTCCAAGTATAGCCTGATCAATGTCTTGTACAATTGTAACATAACATCCCAATTCTGATACTCAGTGCCTCAACTGACGAAGGCCTTCGTGCTAAATGCCTTCTTCACCACCCTGCCCACCTGTGACGCCGCTTTCAATGAGCTATGTACTTGTACTGCTAGGTCCCTCTGTTCCACAACACTCCTCAGGACCTTACCATTTACTATACAAGTCCTACCTTAGTTTGTCTTTCCAAAATGCAACACCTCACACTTCTCTGTATTGAATTGCATTTGCCAATCCTCAGCCCACTTTCCCCATCTGATCAAGAGCCCTCTGTAATTTTTGATAACCTTCCTCACAATCAATGATACCTCCTAATTTTGTATCATCCTCAAACTTACTAATCGTGCCCTGTGCGTTCACATCTAGATTGTTTGTGTAAGTAGCAAATAACAAAGGTCCCAGTATTGACCCCTGTGGCACACCACTACTCACAGGCCTCCAGTCCGAGAAACAAGCTTCAGCCATCAATCACCCTCTGCTTCCTACCATTGAACCAATTTTGAATCCAATTAGCTAGCTCTCCTTTGATCCCATGCAACCATGTACTAACTCACAAATATTTCTTGAGGTACTGGAATAAGTATCCATTTAACACTGGTGAGTTAGTCAGTTGGAGCCTGAGTAACCTCTTCTAGGGTTTCCATCCCACTTATTTCTGCTTAGATTCTGTTATCTGGCACATTTTGCTTATACTAAGTCAAGACGTGCATTACCTGTTCTGAGTTACTAATTAATGATCACTATACATTGCTCAAAGCCCTAATTATGTATTCACGATACATATCTGTTTGTTTTTATTTTAATAAAATGTTCAACAGTGCTACTGTTGGAAGTGAGAATTCAGTTTCAGCCAAATTTATTTTTTGTTATTATGACGTTCTTGGAGTTTTACAATATGGATTTCAGAAGTTACACTGAATCTCATTAGTAAAGATAGACTGCTGTTACTGAAACACTATTACCATAGGACAGATGGAGCAGATTTACAAATGACTTTTTTCATGCTTACCAGATAATTAAAACAAAAGGTTGAGGCAAAGGTTTCAAGAGCATTTGCATTACAAACATTGACATGGATCCAGTAATGTTACTGCAATTCTTTCTTGCTATGGTGCATTTAATTTCGAATAATGTATGAAGTCAGATGAATTTGGAAATTCTTGCTTAAATATGATAGCATATTTATTTATATTCACAAATTGTTAGCAGTTTAGCAGATATCACCATTAAAGCATATTACAAATTCATCCATATTCAGTGTGATTGGAGATATATTTGTCCTCGGGCACCTAAACAACAAATGGCAAACCTGCCTTTTTTAGTACCACATGAGTAGACATTAAGCATGAGTTGGTAGCATTGTTAATTGTTTAGTTTGTTTGTCTCCATTCACTTTAAGTGGCTCAATTTTTCTTTGATCCTGTATAACACATCTTTTGTTTCTTTATACAATTCAATAGTTTGAATAAAGCTGGAACATTAATGTGAGACCTGATGTATAGTTTCTTTTTTTTTCAAATAACGCAGCCATGATGTTATGCATTGTTTAGATATTTGTGCCAGACATGCCAGAAAACAAAGTGATGGCAAAGGAATCAAAGGTAATGTGAGGGAAAGTGATTTTTACACAGCAAGTTGTTAGGATCTGGATGTCCCTTGCTGAGAGTTTGGTGGAGGCAGATTCAATTATTGTTTCCAAATGGGATTTGGCTAATAATCTAGAAGAAAGAAAATACAAGACTTGAGTGAGAAGGCCAGGGAATGACCCCAGCTGAATAGCTCTTACAAAGAACCAGCAAGATGGGCCAAATGCCCGCCTCCTGTACTGTACAGTAACCATTCTATAATTAATTTTGTATTTTGCAATTTGATTAATTTAATAAGTAAAGCTGATGTGACAAAGCTGAAAAAGTAGGCATTGGCAAGAAGAAATGTTATCATCTAGTAAAGTCCAGAAGGATGCTTGACGCCTAATGCAAGTAGAGAAGAGTTGATGACTAATATGTTAAGGGCTAATTGGTGAGAGCTCCATTTATAAAAATGGCAAGCATAGTTATTGGAGTCTGTGTTGTAAGAGCTAGAAATTAAATTCTGAATAGACATGTATATGACTGGACTCTGTTAATATTGGTAGCAGAAGATGGTTAGCTGTTTGTAAGTCAAGAATTGAAAACTAAGCAGTCTTCTAACCAAGAGTACTTTGGAGAAAACTAGAAAAATGGCTGAATCTTAGTGGAAAGTATCAAGGTGTGATTAGCCTTCTATGCTTTCTGAAAATGAACCTTATTATTTGTGGATAAACAAGGTAACCATGTGGACCATGGTTACTGCCCTTCCAAAGAAGAAACATGGAATGGCTTTATCTTTTTTTTTGTTTTGATGCCAATACCAGGACAAATAACAGTTTTTTTTTTTGGAATTGACGTTTGATCATTTGAACACAGACGAAGGTTTGGGTACAGTAACTGAAGTGGAGGAAATGATCAAAAAGGTGATTTTTGAACTGCTCATGAAGCATGGTCAAATTTTGACAAATTTGGATCAAATGAAGATTAGATAGAAGACCAAATGGAAATCAGTACGATGTATACAAGATTCTGGAAATTCCTCTATCTGCGTTGGCATTTAATTCATTGAGACTATGCACAAGTATCAAGTATAGACACATTTCTAGTTTTGATGGCAGTTAAATTTGGAGATAGCCACACACTGCTTGAACAAATGTTGGAATCATTAAGAAATTCTTTGGAAAGCACTCATGGAATCATGGAATCGTACAGCATGGAAACAGACCCTTCAGTTCAACTCATCTATGCCAACCAGAAATCTTAATCTGACCTAGTCCCATTTGCCAGCATTTGGCTCATATCCGTGTAAGCCTTTTCTAATCCTAAATCCAGCCGGATGCCTTTTAGATGTTTTAATTGTACCTGCCTCCACCAGTTCCTCTGGCAGCTCGTTCCATACACGCACCACCCTCTGTGTGAAAAAGTTACCCCTCGGGTCCTTTTTTTTTTAAATCTTTTCCCTTTCACCTTATACCAATACCCTATCGTTTTAATGGTGCAACTAGGACAATCAGTCATAATAGGGAAAATGGAGGACACAATGTTAGTGGAATGCGCGTAGGAGGGTCAGTGTGGACTCAATAAGCCAAATGGCCTGCTTCTGCATTGTAGAGATTCTAAGAATTATTCCACACCTCTAAATCCAGTATAAAACAAGAACTTTAAATAAAATAAGGACAGAAATGCTTTTGACAATTTTGAAGAGCAAGATAAAAAGGGATTGAAAATGAGTGAACACCAGAAATGTCCAGGGTGTGGTTAGTTGACGTTTAAGGTGTAATTAAAAAATACCATTATGCCATGATTTGCCCAAAACCGTATAATAGCATTTCCATTTACACAACATGAAGCGGAGGATTTGGAGGAAGAAAATGGAAATATCGATCAAAGGGAGGCATTTGTATTGATCACAAGAAGTTTCAGTCCATTGATGAATATGTTGTAGGCGGAATCCTTCAGCTGTGACATTCGACAGCAGATGAACATTGACCATATGCGGAATAAACTGGCTAAATGCCACTTGGACTCTAAATAATAAGGATTGGAACAAAGTTAAGGAATTTGAGAGTTCCAGGTTCAGGACCAGTTTAGCACACTGAAATCTTTAAAAAAGAATAGTCAGTTCTTGTAAAATATGTTGAGAGAATTATTTGGTCAGTGTGGATGCAGATTGTTAATTTCAGATGTAATTGTTATTAAGTTGGCAATTAATGAAGAAATTACAGATGAAATTGGATGTGGAAAATAATGCTGGTGTATTTGGAAAACTTGTGAAATTGCTATTTACACAATTGAGACACTAATGTATTTACATAATGGAATATAACCTCTCCAGTATATTAAAAAAACAAATGGTCTTGATATCAGGGATGAGGAACTTTGAAGAAAAAGACGGTTGTGTTAAAATAGCATAGGCTATTTGCCCACCCACCCTACAAAAAGTTAAAAATGTTAGTAAAGGATGCAGAAATAAGGGATGAGAAATACAATAAGCTTATGCAAGGGACGTGATAAATGTTAGATTTGCAAGAAAAAGGACACCATCACAGTCGATGATAATTTGACCCTTGGGTGGTGGTCATGGATTTAAAGGTGTGGAATAATTCATAGAATCCCTACAATGCAGAAGCAGGCTATTTGACCTATTGTCCACACTGACCCTCTGACGAGCATCCCACTCATCCCATTTGGCGCTGTGAGGCAGCTATGCTAACCACTGAGCCACCATGCTGCCCCAAAATAAGAAGCAATTTTCATGTTACATTTAGTATGTATGGCTACTAGATATAGGGAGTCAAAAAATAGTAAAGTTAATGTTTCACATGACCATTAGAGGAGCCTTCATTCTTAGCTTGAATCACAAGATTTGTTTTCAACAGCTTCCAGTGGTTTGACATTGGACTATGTGACCTAACTGTCAGCATTATGGAGCGGCGCCTCTCACCTCTTCCCATGCCTGAAACTCCAGCTTGCAACCTTTTCTCGTGCCCAATCCTCTGACCTGCAGCCCCTTCCCATACCTGACTCAGTCTCTCATGACTTCTTTGTTCTAACCTGTGTTCCCTTTTGAAATTCAGATCAGATTCAAATTTAGAACTCAAATGTTGTGTCCCCTATCATGCAGAATTGCTCAACTGGAGCTGTTCTGGTCCAGAATTTTTTTTTTTTTTTTTAAACAATGACTACATCTGAAATTGGTGCTCCTGTTGCTTATGTAGGTAGTCCTTGCTCAAGCAGAGATTCAGGAAAAGGACAGAGCAAACGGCAGCAATTTAAAAAATGCATGGATCTTGAAAGAAATGCAGGTTCAGGAGATGAGAAGGGTCAGAGAGTGAGGTTAGAAGCTGGAGGTTCAGAGAGTAAATTTGAACGTGAAGGGAATAAGTTTTCAGCAACCTGGAGAATCAGAGCATGGAAGGTTTGGGAAGCAGGATTGATGATGAGTGGAAGGTTTGGGAAGCAGTATTGATGATGAGCAGAAGGTATTGTAACTTTTTCTTTTTAAAAAATGACAAGTATTGAAGCTATTTCATTTACCAATGTAGGAATTTTGAAATAGATTGGCAAGGGAATTGGAATCTAAAATGGTGCTCGGATTCCAGAGAAAGATGTTGAACTCACAAATGTTGAAGATTTGAATGTGCAAAGTGAGGAAAACAGATATGATTTCATTGCCATTACAGGAAAGGTGACCGAGATTAGAAACTGAATATCCATAAATAGTGAATTTTTTTGGAGAGATGGGTGAAAAGAAATATAATGTTGAGCAACACTCCTAAGGATGATATTAGTTTATTTGTAAGAGAAGCTCTTGTATGAAAAAATCAAAACGTAGGGCATTTTTTCCCAGCAACTACATGACTTGGGTATTGGTTTCAATGGCTAGATGAGAATCTCGCTTGTAAGTGTTGAGAGCCTGATTTGCAGACATTGACATATTATTATCTAATCCTGCCTCATTTATATCCAGGTTGCTACTCTCCCAAGAATCAATGTGAAACTATATGGTGAAAGTCAAGTGCTTATCCAACAGCTGCAGCTCACTGGTGTCTTCTCTACATCTTGTCCATTTTCTGAAGAATTGTCCAGACCCGAAACGTCAGCTTTCCTGCTCCTCTGATGCTGCCTGGCCTGCTGTGTTCATCCAGCTCCACACTGTGTTATCTCTGACTTCAGCATCGGCAGTTCTTACTGTCTCATGTTGTCCAACGTTCCCCAACATCACAGGGCACGTTGGATGGACAACAACTCCCTGGATCCTCCATCCCAAGAAGTCACTATCCACAAAGCATCAGCCGTACCACATCAGCATGGTATATCTGGGAGTGATTTATAATACAATCCAAAAATTTGGAGCTCAAAGCTTGCATTCCCACCCAGGCTTACATTATCAGTAAAATTAGATATGTTAGTAGAATAAAACAAAGAACTGTAGATGCTGGAAATTTAAAACAAAAACAGAAAGTGCTGGAGAAACTCAGCAGGTCTGGGAACATCTGTGGAGAGAAAAACAATTAATGTTTTGAGTCCAGTGACCTTTTATCAGAACATCATCGATGTAGATTGTAAATAGCTGAGGCCACCAAAGCTGATCTTTGTAGTGTACCACCAGTAGCCTGTTAACTTGAAATGTCCAATTTATCCCTACTATCTGCTATTGGACACTAAGTATTTACGTTATGATCTCTTTGAATGGCAGAGCAGACCTGATCGGCCAAATGGCCAATCTCTGCTCCTTTGTCTTATGATTTTATATGCCTGCCAGTTATCCAGTAATGAACCATAAAAAAGGCCATATAAAGGACACATAAAGTTAATTGTTCCGTATTTTGGAAACTTTTGCATTACTTGTGAGTAATAGTTATCTGCTAATTTACCTTGAAAATTAGTTTTAGTATTTTCAAGAATTAGCAATGCCATGTTGATATTTTAAAAAAATTTTTGTTACTTTTTAAATAGGATTCGGAAGGTGTGGATATTATGTTGGGCATATGTGCAAATGGCCTGCTGATCTACAAGGATCGTCTCCGAATTAACCGTTTTGCTTGGCCAAAAATTCTTAAAATTTCCTATAAACGAAGCAATTTTTACATTAAAATTCGACCTGGAGAGGTAAGGCTTTATCAAAATGCCATTTGTCTGTATATTTAGAGTTAACGTTAACTTATTTAAGATAACAGGGTGCAAATTAAAAGCAGAAAACAATTTGAGAAAGCTCAATGTTTGTGTTCCATGCTCTTAGGCTTTAACATTTGTGTGCTCTGACTTTTCTGAAAAAAAGCTTCATAGAATGTTTGAAAAGCACAAGCAACTGACGAAAGAAAAGTGGTTGGCAAAGCGATCTTCAGTTTCCCCAGTGTGGAGATGAGTGCCCTACAGCAGTAGGCAAGATGTATTAGAGTACAAGAAAAGCTTGTAATTTCCATCTCACCTGGAATTGGAATCTGTTGAGTGTTGTACGTCCTGCTACTGCATAGGAAATTGGATGATAGAGTAGACAAAGGCATTGTAGAGGCATTTCAAATGTACGTGGAGGTATAGTCATATTAGTTGTAGAAGATTATTTGTGAAATATGAAAGGCGGTAATGAAAATGAGTTTGAGAGAACTCTGATGTAACTGATTAAGATGGGTTGAGCTAAGAACAGAGGCTGAGAATTGAAAGTCAAGGGTCCGCGTGACTCCTGTGGGGGGCAAGTTTTCAGGGGAGCAGACATTTCAGAAAATATGGTGACAAAAGAGGAGATCAATCCTGTAAATGTAACAAAGATGAATGGAGCTTTCTGTGTGAAAATGCAGTGGGAAGAACCTTAATCCAAATAGTTCTGAAAGCAGATTCCTATGGAAAGCCCATTTCTTAATAGAGGAAGAGTCAAGTCCAGAAAGAGAACGTCAGAGATGATCGATGAGGGATGGAGGGAAATTAGAAGTCTAGTAAATTGAACCATCTGGATCAAAGTGAGAGCTTGAAGTTGGATGTAAATAACTCAGTGTCTTTATAGAGAACTTGGAAAGAACCAAAGTAGAATCTGGAGACAATTTGGATGGAAGTGGCTTGATAGTTGGCAGGAACTGATTTTTTTTTTTTGAGATGGGGTTATGTCTATTTTGAAATTTGATGGAATCGGAGAAATGAAAGCCATTTGCAATGTCAGTTAGTATGGAACTTAAAATAACAAGAAATAAATTCAAAAGCAAAATATTGTGGATGCTGAAACTCTGAAAAGAAAATGCTGGAAGTAATCTCTAAGTCAAGCAACATTTGTGAAGAAAGAAACCTTGTCAACAGCTTGATAGTCTCAGCGACATCATTGCCAATAACAGAGCTTCCTTGAGACCAGTCACTGGTTGGGGGAAGCAGAGCCATGCAAGCGGGATCTGACAGTTGGGTGGTGCACCTGCAGCATTATTGCTGTGGGATGGCCATTACCAATAGGTGGCACCCCGAAACTGGTTTGGAGTGTGCATCAAATTCTGGCTCTAAATGAACGAAGGCAGGTCTGGCAGCATCTGTGAAAAGAAACTAGTTAACATTTCAAGTCCAGTGTCTCTTCTACCAGAAGAGGTGGTGGAAGTAGGTACATTGAAGACATGTAAGAGGCACCTAGATGGGTATGTGAATGGGGAGGGAATAGAGGGATACGGATCGAAAAATGGCAGGTTTGTGTTTAGATTAATTAGGGCACGATGGTCGGCAGAGGCTTGGAGGGACGAAGGGCCTGTTCCTGTACTGTACTTTTTCATTTGTTCTTCAGAACTGATAGCAACTAAGAAAAGGTGGTAATTATGCTGGTAAGGAGGATTGGGGGTTGGGAGAAGGAAATTGGAGGAACAGCACCTCATATTCTGCCTGAGAACTCTACAGCCTAATGGTCTCAATGTGGACTTTACAAGTTTCAAAATCTCCCCACCCCTGACCTCATCCCAAGACCAGCACCCCCTCTCATTCTAGCCTCCTTGACCTGTCCGTCTTCCCTCCCACCTACCCGCCCCTTCCTCTTCACTGACCAACCCCCATCCCAACTCCCTACCCACACACACCTTTACTGGCTTCATCCCCACCTCCTTGACCTGTCCATCTTCTCTCCAGCTATCTGCTCCACTATCCACCTTCTATCATTGCCTCCCCCTCTCTCTATTTATTTCAGAGCCCCCTTCCCCTCCCCCATTTCTGAAGAAGGGTCCAGACCCGAAACGTCAGCTTTCCTGCTCCTCTGATGCTGCCTGGCCTGCTGTGTTCATCCAGCTCCACACCTTGTTATCTCAGACTCCAGCATTGGCAGTTCCTACTATCTCTAAGAGGAGAGGAAGCCCAGAGAGAGAGAAATTAAGAATAGGAAGACAAAAGGATTGTTGATACTAAGCCAAGGAAGAAAAGGAGCTAAATAGATGATAATGGGGTCAGTGCAGAATTGGAAATGGGCTGGCTATTCTGAAAGCAACCCATTTCATGAAGAGTCACCTGGACTCAAAATGTTAACTCTATTTGCTTTTCACAGATGCTGCCAGACCTTCTGAGTTTCTCCAGCAATTTCTGAATTTTGTTTTTGTTTCCGATCGCCTGTATCTGCGGGTCTTTGTTTTATTAAATTCTGGGTCTGTGTTGTATTGATAAGTATGAGTGAATCAGATTCTCCAGCCATTTGATTTGAGTGCTTCAGCATGCCAACTCTGCAGTATTCCCATTGCAGCATGTAGTTATATCTTGCATGAATCCCGAAGCCTGATCTTAAAACACTTTTGACAAATTAGAGCATGACCTTGTTGTAACCTGCTTTGTCAAACAGCAAAGATCTTGTGTCAGCATTGTCAGTTTACATATTGACCCCTGCATAACCAGAGCAAACGGTCGCAGGAATGTATGTGTTACTTGTACCAAGACAGATATTGACAACTGCTGAACCATTCATCATATAGTCTTGCCTATTAATTCCATCAATCTGCCTCTTAAACAACCGTTGAAACACTGCAGCAAGGAAATTTACATTGAATGTCTTCAGTATCCCACGAAAACAGATCTTCTTAGCTGGCTTCTTGTTTGCAGTCTCATTAATCCCAGCAGATAGGAGCTGCTATGTGTCCACACTGCCTGGTCCACTCTAACGTTCATGATTCACATCAAATCAGACATTTTTGGCTTCTATACCTGGAAATACAGAGATTGGTTTGTGATAGAGGAGTTAATCGAACATAGGTGCAAGGTGTTCACATACTGGAAGCATCACCACACTGCACACTCTATAAACAGCAGTACAACAAACAGCTGGATATCTTGTGAACAAATGGATGGAAAGAGTGCAGGAAAGACAACTGCTTGTCGACATCCTTGACGTGCATCGGTATTTCATCACTGTTCAGCTTACCTACACCCCAAATATTCAAGGGGTGCTCCTTGCCAAGGACAAAGGACAGAGGCATTCACTGCCTACTAGAATGAACGTTTCTAAGAGCACCCTCAACTGAGATTCTTTCTTGACCTGAGCATCCTCACTCCATCCCCAAGGGCACTATCCAGCTTGACGATAGTGCAGTGGAGTTTGAACTTAGATTCTGTGCTTGAGTAGTATACAGACAGGCAGGAAACTCTGTAGAAAGCCTTGGACTGCATACCAGGCAAGGATATGACCTTATTGATTGGCAGAGTAGGCTTGAGGCACCAAATGGCCTACTCGTGCTTTGAATTTTTCTGTCCATATACCAGCACTATCCAGCCTTGAATAAAAGCCATTCATTAGTTGAAAAACAACAAGGCCTATGGAGTAGATGAATCTAGTAAATTTCTGAATTGCAGTTGATAGCAAAAGCTCCATATTCCTTACCTGGGAAGAGAAGCTCTTGCCATGAGATCTTGAGTCACCATAATCATGATCATCTCCAAACAAGGCGTTAAATCTGATTGATGTAAAAACATGGGAGTCTCCCTGATTTTTTTGCATTAGGGAACAGCATTGCAAGAATCCTTCAAGATTCCAAATCCAAGGAGCAATATGACCATTGTACGTAACTTTTTGACCTCATGAAAGCCTTTGACTCTGTGATTCATGAGAGTCTATGCAGTGTCTTCCTCAAATTTGTTTGTATTCCAAAGTCTGTCACCATCCTTTTTTAATTATGTGATGACATGCAAATCTGATCCTTGCAACTGGTCCATTTCGGTTATCAAGTGCAGCTGTGTCAAACCTCTTTTCCATCTGTCTCACCATAGCTCTACAGTGCACCTCCAGCAGGTTCCCCTCAGTTATGGAGATAAGCAGATGGATGTGAAATTATTCAATCTTTGTTGCCTCCATTCCAAAGCTAAGATCACTCCACCCTCTGTCTGTGTACTGAAGCTTGATGACAAAGCTTCTGTATATGCCATAAGTTCCAAGTTATTGTTGATTCTTTCACTGTGATATTAAAGAAGATGGTTCTTAATTTAAACAACTAAACAACTAAGATCCTTTTGAACTCACTCCTAGAGCATAACATTACTCTGCTCATCGATTAAGATCCAAAGTGAAAATGTGAACCACTTTGCACATTTGCTAAATAATTCTAAGTGTGCAAAGGATTATATTAACAATCAAATTAGGACTATCAGGTAGACTTGCAATGTAGTCCATTTGTGTACTGGGAGCTACATATATTAATACAGAAAGCTCTGTTGTTTGTAGACAGAAAATATAAACATACAGCATCTGTTTCCACTCAACATCTAGCTACCTCACATGTTGTAAGTGTCTGCAGAATGCACATGGTTAGCCATATCTGAGTGCACAGAACTAGAGCGGAACCAAGACTTCTTTCGTCCTGAGGGACTGTTTAAATCATCTGTTTTACACATGGAAAAAGTTGAAATTTAATTGCTTTTTGTTCTTATGTTTTACAATCATAGAAAGATGAGTGTTTCATTTGTGGGTTAGCAAAGAGTTCTTCTTTTAAAAGAAGCTTTTATGTTTAAACGATTGTGCAAAAAATTATTTCTTGTAGAAGCAAATGCTTTTTAATTTATTTGGAGCCCCCTTTAACAGTTAGAAATTTATGATTATATTCCTTTCTAGACAGAGCAGTTTGAAAGTACTATTGGTTTCAAGTTGCCTAATCACCGAGCAGCAAAGCGATTGTGGAAGGTTTGCGTGGAGCATCACACTTTCTTCAGGTAAGGCTATTCTGTATTTGTTGGATTAGCCGAAGTTAATGAATGATGATTTTAATAATTCAAACGTAGGCAGTCCTAATATACGGGTATTTATGATAGTAATCGAAAATGATCCTTTATTAATGAATGCACAATTCCTCCCTTTGCTTTCATTTTTTTCTGACTTTTTACAATTTCCAGAGTACATTTTTATCCAAAACCCTTTGCAAATTGCTTTTTGCATAGATCTATACGATAAAGAGGGGAAAAGAAATTGCATATTTGTAAAATGAAGTACTCCCCACAACAAATTCATGCCTGATATGGATAGTTTCTAAAGGAAGCAAAATGAATTACAGAAGCAAAAAAAACAAGAGAAGTACAGCACAGGAACAGGCCCTTCGGCCCTCCAAGCCTGTGCCGATGATCGTGTCCTGACTAAACTAAAAAAACAAGCCTTCTGCCCTTATTTGGTTTGTATCCCTCTATTCCCTCCCTATTCATGTAACCATCCAGATGCCTCTTAAATGTCACTAACATGCCTGCTTCCACCACCACCTCTGGCAGTGCATTCCAGGCTCCTACCACTCTCTGCGTGAAAAACTTTACATATACGTTCGTACTCAAAAGTGGGTGATTTTATTTAGTTGGCAAAAATACAGTGGACTGCAAAAGCTCCCGATGACATTCCTTATTAAATTCCTTAAATTTAGAGGATGTCGGAACATATCTGTTAAAGTTGCTTCCTAAATTTGAACTAATACATGGAAATGTTGTAATAGTATGTAAATAGTGCAAAGCATTTAATTCTGCATGTATAAAACATTTGAAATCATTGTTTTCAGGCTGCTATCCCCTGAACAAACTCCAAAAAGCAAGTTCTTGACTTTAGGTTCAAAGTTCCGTTATAGTGGCCGCACGCAGGCTCAAACACGGGAGGCCAGTACTCTCATAGACAGGCCCGCACCTTATTTTGAGCGTACTTCGAGTAAGCGACTGTCCAGAAGTCTTGATGGAGGTAGGTGGCTCATGAATTACAATAAACCATCAAACTTTAATCTGTCCTTAGAAGACAAATCTAGAGAAATCATTTCTCTTAAATAATCTCCAACGCACCTTTTGTTAAAAAATAATTTTAGATTCAAATGTCTACTATCTTCAATTTTTTTTCTCCAGGTCATATACAGTTAAGTCATCCATTAGGCCATAAATGGGCATTACTTTGTATTAAATTGACTTGTAGAAGACTATCCCTATAAGCACTACTGATGGAACATGCAACAATATCTAGACTTTTTTCCAGACTATGAGAGTTATGGCATTGTTCTGACTTGATTTTTGACTCCAGTTCTTTGTCTGGGTGTAACTTTTCTCCTGGACACAATGTTTGAAACAAAAAATCAGATGGTGAGATATGTCCATTTTCCTCACCTTTTTTTTTCCTTGCACTATATCAGCCATTGATGTCAGAAATTATTTCCTTTCTCAGCACTGATCTCTTTTTTGGATAAGTGTATATATAACAGATAACCTACAGTATTAGTATGACTTCTGGACTCTCATGTGTGTAATTAACCATAATCCACACTAGACTTTGAATACCTCTATCTATTTGAGAGGCAGAATTGGTTATGTGTAGCTTGATGAGCACCATTCCACTAGGGGCAAGGACAGGACGCAAGCCTCTGTGAATTGCTACAAGAAGAATTGGGATTGAACCCACATTGATTGCTACTTTCTGCATTGTGTTCTAATTGAACTAATGATTACAAGTTTAAGCAAAAGGGTTTATTTTCTCTGACAGCCCCAGTAGATGGCATTAATGAGGTGGGCCTGCTGCAAGATTCCTCTTCTCTAAATGTTCCTCAGAGTTCAACAGCAGAGGTGACTGCCACCAAAGTTGGTGAAATTAAAGTAGAAGCAACTGATGAAAAGATAGAAGCAAAAGGCAAAACGACTCCTTCAAGAGAATCACAACTAGAAATGCCTATGGAAATGAAGGTATTGTGCATTTTTATTTGAAATTTTAGGCAACCAGATTTTTGTCTTAGCGCACAATAGTAATTGTAATACATACCATGTGTATGATACAGGACTTATTTATCCCATCCACTTCAAGTATCAGAAAGTATTTTTGGGAAAAGGGGTAAAAAGAATTGTTGTAAAATCTAGCCATGTGTAATACATTTTTTCAGAGGTGTTGGCTGTGACTGTCATTCCTTGTAGCTTACACCATGATTAAATCAATACTATGTTCTTGCATTTTCTATGGAGAAAAAATTCATGGTGTTTCTTAATTGATTCTTGGAGGGATGGAAATGATGAAAAGAGATTGAATACAGTGGGACTGATTCAGAAACGTTCTTTAGTTTGGGGAAAAGGCGGATGGAAGAAAATGCAATATGAGTATTACATCCTGCCAGTGAGATACATTTTTTCTCCTCACCTAAATCTTGTTTATTATCTGTAGTCATTTAATCTAACAATAAAGGTAGCAAAATTGATTGTGATTAGATATTATTTACTGAACAAATGAGAGAAAAGATTTGAGGGAGCAGAAAAGTAATTAATTCACTTAGATTGAATATTTCAAAATATTACCTGCTTTTAAATTTCTTAAAACCAGAAAGTAGCCTTTATCGGATGTGCTGACTTTTCCAACTCAGTAGTTTCTAACTCTGGGATATGGTAATTAATTATGGAGGTCAAAATTAATAAGAATGAATGTAATTGTTGAAAAGTTAGGGGCTTCCATGGTTCAGTGTTAAGGTATACTGGAAAGTCTGGATGCAGCAAAAAAAGTAGGAAATTTGGGCAGTTCGAACACACTTATGAAGAAACTACAATGTCGTCTTTTCTCTATTTTAATTTAATGTCACATAAATTAGCTGCGTTCTGTCATCAGCGCAACCTTTTGATATTTGTCGATCTTGAATAATCCTGATGTTGCATGGGAATCATGTAAAGCAGCAAAACTATTTTGAATTATATTTCAAGGGTCACTATTAAATGCTCTGTATTCTTAATAGCTAAAATTAATGCGATGTATAAGAGTGTAAAGGACCATGACTTATAAAATATAGCTGGGCTATTTGTAGAAAAAAAACTTGGCAATTTTACTATTGATGAACTATTTTCTCATGTTTTGAATTTTGAGGCATTTAGGGATGGGCAATAAAGGCTGGCTCAGCCAGCAAAGCCCACATCCCTTGAATAAATAAAAAGGAAAATGATAAAAGGAAAGAACTGGGTAGTTACTAAGCTAAAGTTTATTAATCATTATGCAAAAGATGTACGGTGTTTGCCTGTTTTTCCTTGTTGTGTTTACCCTCTCCGTCTTGCAAGGGCTAAGGTTGTCTGCATCCATTTGTTTGAATTTGTGGCACATCTTGAGTGACTTTCTGACTAATATTGTTTCTCTTTTCTTGTTTCCTTCTGTTCTCTCTGTACTTTCTGCAACATAAACATGTGTCTACTGGGTTTAATTTAGTTCCATAACACACATCCCCCATCTCTTACCTATTCTAGCTATTCCTCCTCTTTAAATCTCTTTCCTATCCCTGAGACAGATTTTCTCTCTGACGTTTCAGAAGGTAGTGCTTTTTCAATTGGTGAATTAGACGAAGAATGTATGTTTGAATCTATTTCTTTCAATCATAGTCTACATGTAACAACTCCAGAGCATGAAGCAGCATTATTAACTAAGCCTCATCAACCTGATCCTGTATTGACCGCACCTGTTCAGTGTAATAATCTTGTACAACAGGATCTGAAGGAAATACAAGTTAATGCTAATCCTGTAAGAAAGACATTGACTTTTGCATTTTTAAAGCTTTACAAGTGTTTTCCTTGTAAATTACCTTCATTGCTTGATGAGGATGGATATATAAGCTTTCCCAGCCTTCCTGATGACTGCTCAGCTTTGATTCCACCAAGCTTTCAAAAGTACATTCCTATTACTTCTCCATCACTTATTCCTTCTATCATCGTTATCTTTGTGCTGCTTTTGTCTGCATCCCAGTCTGTCCCTTTCTCACTTACCCTTTCCCTTCCTCTTGCTCTGTCTCTCTGCTACCTGGAGCCTAAGGCGACTACATTATACGCCTCTTATGACAATGACCTGAATGAGAAAGCAGAGGAAGAGGAGGTGTGTAAATTTGTCGCTAAATGTGTGGCATTTGAAAATAGATTTTTTTTTGGTTGGATAGTTTAAAAAAAATTTAAAATTGGCAGAAACCAAGAATATTAATATTTTGACTACTGTTGAATCTTGAACTGTTTGTCTGAATGTCCAGCCTACCATTGTCCACTCTAATCACTGCAAATGTCTATTTCAATCTTGAACCATCTGGACGCACACTCTCTTGTATTGTAGCATGAGTCCTACAAATTTAGAAGCAGAGATGTTCAAACCCACTGTTTGCCATGTCATTTGCAGTTAGTTTCCATTTTATTACTCTCAAACTGCACTTGAATGGATGTATTTGAGTTACTGAAATTTCAGGGTCAATGTCTTTTTTTCCTCGAGTATTTTACTTTATCAAGAAATAATTTTGCAATAGCTGCAAGGCAGGTGGCACTGTTCCACTTCAAAATAGGTAAATTTGTGCTGGAAACACACTATACAATTACTTCCAGCTCTCCCACCAACCTTTCTCTTCTCCATTCAATTTCAACAATTTGGTTGCTCATTTGAAACGTGGCAATCAACCAAATGGACCAAAGTAAGTGTTTAGGATTCCATTATATCTACTGAAGACATGATTGAGGTACTGAAGATGTTGCACGCCTATATCAAGCAAAGTGACATCACAAGGGACTGCTTTCAAACATAAATCCCCCCGTCCTCATTTTCCCAGTAAATAAGCACTGAATGTATTTGTTGACAAAAAGGAATGCTTTTAACTATTAATTACAAAAGGTATTGGGCAAACCACGTCTGAAGTACTGGATAAAGATTTGGTCTCTGGTTCAGAAAGGGTATGTTTGTAATTTAAAAGGTTCAGTGAAGGTTCACTAAGCTGATTTCTAGGATGACGGAGTTGCATTTTGAGGAAAGGGAAACTCATTGGAGTTTAAAATAAAAAGGTAATCTTAATTTAAGATTCTGAGTGAGCTTAACAGCTAACATACTGAGAGGGTATTTCCCCTGATAGAACTAGAAAAAATGGTTTAAAAATGTGATTTTACCCCTTAAAGAAGCGAACTGAAATTTCATCTTTCATAGAGTCTTTCAAGTTCCCAATGTCTGGTATGTGCTAGCACTTGTTGGTTGTAGGACCTATGTTGCAGTCTTCCCATAGGCGGGTAGTAGGCTGCGTGCGTGAGCTGCATGCATGGTTCCAATACTGTAGCTAGGTGGAGGACCAGAAAGACACGAGTCCCAACAGTTCCACCAGGCATTGCCTAGGCATGTTGACAGTTGTAAAGACTGCTCAAAATGCTGGTGCCTGTGAAATTAATTCAGCAGGTAGAAACTAGTAGTTCCCACTCCAGAAAGATTATTTGCCGTTTGAGGTCCAAACTGTATAAATTGGTTGTCTACCTCTGAGCATCACCGGCAACACTCCACTTCCCAGGTTGCAACAGGAAGGTTTCCCAGCAAAGGAATGCATTAATGAGCTAACCCTATTGGGCCTGTCTCTATGTCCCTGGCTTTCCATCCTGATCCTCCATCACTCCTAAGCCCACACCAGAGGGTTGGGCAAACAGTGCATAGCTTCAGTTTCCCAAACTTCAAGCCTGAAATGATAGACCAATAGAAATGGTATGTTTAATAAATCATACAATTAATTAATGTAAATTTGCATAGAGCATATGTCAATGCCTGAAATTACTATCTGTTCTAGCCTTGTTGTTATGATCTTGTATATGAGCACATCTGCAACAGAGAAATTTTCAAAGAGCAATTGTGGAAAGC
Organism: Rhincodon typus; assembly: GCF_021869965.1. Taxonomy (NCBI): domain Eukaryota; kingdom Metazoa; phylum Chordata; class Chondrichthyes; order Orectolobiformes; family Rhincodontidae; genus Rhincodon; species Rhincodon typus. Next base: position 63,346,840 of record NC_063336.1, on the reverse strand, counting down.
TAAAGTGGAGTAGGGCAAAAATACATTGGAAGTATAGAGGTAGCTGAAGTATACTAACTGTGGTTGATATATTATTTGTTTCATATTGTTGCTGTTTTTCGTTAACTACCTTTTTAAAATAGCAAAGAAATAATTTATATTTTCTTTTGCAATTTGCTGAATATATTCAGTCGGAACAAGAAGAAGAAAGAATGCAGCACCAAAAGGTTGATTCAACTCAAAATGCATTCTTTTCCATTTCAGTTATAGGTTTTAGTGCTTTAGAATGTCATATGGGGTGTGGTGGTATGCCTTCTCTATTCTTTTTTTTTCCCCTAACTTTTACTTTATTTTAGTGCCTGCATGTTTCATGTGAGTTTATTTATTTTTTATGTTGGAATTTTCTTCCCTTTTTCTTTCTCAATTTTACAGAATAAATCATTGAGCATAGAAGGAGAAAATATTTATATCAGACATAGCAATTTAATGTTGGAGGTTTGTATAAAATCTAAGTACATAGATGGGCTGATGATTTGTGCTGGATAATTTTTTTCACTAGCAGCCTGTTGCAATGGATTTTGCATGGGATGCATGGGAATGCAAAATAGAATGCACGCTTCACGTCCCAAAGTTGTATTTTTCAAATTTTGCGCTGTGATGGATTAGCTTGGTCTATTAGCATGCAATATCAACCACGTGCCAGGTAGAAACAAAAGTATTTTCGCTGCAATTACCTCAAGATGAATGAGCACATTTACTAACCAGAACTAGTAACTGGACTAATTGACCATTCAGAAATAATTTTGAGATTTTATTAAATAATATGTATAATCTATACTAAAATCAAACAGACCACTGCAGGGTTTCACACTAAATGTGCAATTACATATGCCTTGCCTCACTGAATATCTAATTTTAAATCTTGAAAGGAATTTGTTATTTACTTTTGTTCTTTAACTAAAACGTGTATCAACTTTATTTTTAGCATAGTTTCTAAAATTTACAAGTGCAAGAGGCCTAATTCTGTCAATCATGATTCTTTTTTAAACAAAGATACACCTGAAATGATCTTTGTTTTGTTGAAATTAATAATTAATGTTCCAAATTGCTAATGTATTCAACGCACTCTCTAAATTGTACTATTAGAAAATAGGCATCACTAGGCAAGTAATATCTGGTATTAAAGCTGGCCTTCTATATGTAACTTCTAAACAATTGAGGTTTACAATAAATAAACAAGCCAATTTTCTTCAATCAATAAGGAACAGATTTTCAGTGAGCCTAGGCATTCCTGTGTATTACTCATTTTTTTGACTAATTTAGTTTTCATCTATTGTGTCTCATTCTAATTGTATACGTGTGTGGAAATTAGGACCTTGATAAGACGCAGGAGGATCTATTGAAACATCAAGCTAGCATTAGCGAACTAAAACGCAGTTTCATGGAATCCACACCTGAACCACGTCCAAATGAATGGGAAAATCGACTAACCAAACCCTTATCACTGCAAACAGAAGGGGTATGTGTCAGAAGCAGAATCTTAGGATAAAATTGAAAGCTTAATCCAACATGGTGGATGTTTGTATTTGTGCAGCTTGTAATGCTTTCATACATATTAGAAAAATATTTGCAGTGCTAATTTGGATTAACATCTTTGTGTTTGAACAAATTATGATATTGGCAACCGACCAATCATTCCTAATTTTTCCTCCTGTTACATAATTGCATTTTTCTACATTGAAATCTAAACAGTTATTTCAAGCTCACTATTTGCAATAACTAATAGTTTTAAAGAACATGCAAAAGGAACACTTACAAATTAACATTCCTGCTTTCATTTTAAAACTTAACTCTGAAGCATTGTCAAAAGAATTATGAGATACAGTATTGTGCAAGATTTATCTTGCTCAGTTACAATAATTCATGAGAGATTTCCGGTTTGGACTTAGGCTAGTAATTGTAGGAAACTTAAACACAGTTTCATCATGGGCAGACTAACGTGATGTCAGATGCAATTTAGAAGAGGTTTGCCAATTCTACCTCCAGCAGCAACTCCATGCCATTAGGTGTTCTACACAATGAGCATGTAAGAATTTTTCCATTCTAGTGTTATGTCTCCTGTAAGATGTGTACATTTGATTCTTTTTGTAAATCTTCATGATCTGTAACTATTCCATGTTGTATTACTCTATAGCTCTATGACTATCTTTTCTTGTGTTGGTGTACTGTTTTTAGCAATGGAAACAGACATATAAAGTTAAATAGCAATTTGTCCTCATTAAAGGCGAAGGGTGTTAGTATTTGGAAATAAAGCATTTCTCCTTTGATTAACTATTAACTACTAAGCAACTGCCAATTCAGGAGTAGCACACAGCTACAGAATGAAGTTCTTTCTCACCTGTTGCAGCCTTGTATCAATACTCTGCTGTTTCTTTTTTCCCCCCACACCAGCTGTCCTTATGGTTTCTCTGGTATTATGATTGTCAAGTTAGGAGTGAAGCTGACTAAGAACTAGATTATATTTTTCTGAAATTGTTCATACTGTCAGTGAGCAAGGGGTTCTTTGAGTGTGGGTGAGATTCAACCTTCAGAGATCAAAAGGGTGTTTTGCTAACACAACACACAATCCAGGTCCAGTAAGCAATTCTTAAAATTGTTCAGTTAATTTTATGAACCCCTTAAAAGCTTTTTATTATTTTGTTATACTTCGGCTCTGATTGGTTTTAATTTCTCCTTTTCCACCTCTGGCTTTGTTGCTTTGGAAGGATCTTAATCCAGATGTTGCTCTGGCCAGTTTCTGGCATTTGTTCATACCAATAGATAGAATCTTTATATAAATAATGTAATGACTTGGTGCAAACAATGTTTATTGGGGTATGTTTGTAGATTTTCTGAGTTGTGTATTTCTTCGCAAAATTGTTTAATTATTATTTTCCAAAATGTTCATAATTTTGCTTGGAATCTGAGTCATTTTCAGCATGCCTATGAGAACACTGGTATTAAGTGAAATAAATAGCAGGTGTTAAGTTCCATGTTGTATGGAAATGCCTGTTTAATAACAATTCTGTGAACTCTAAAGCATTCAGCAACAAAACACCATGTTTATAATTCTAAAATTCTATTGTGTGGATTGAGGATTTGCTATTCCGAAAATATGGTTGAGACAGAATAGTCATTGTCCTAAAACCTATTTACTTATTATGTTTAGAAGAGTGCATGGATATTAAGATATGGTATGAGTATATGCTGTAAAAGAAAACCTGCATGTTTTGTTACTTACAACCAATAATACATAGACGCGTGATATGGTGTAACTTCTGTCTGTCTATTTTTCTTCTGTAAGACTGTTTGTTATCTTTGTTAATCTTTATTCTCAATTTTCTAACTGCGTAGAGCTTAGAAGAGGAGATAACATCGCTTTTACTTAGTAAAGAGAGCTTCTCACCAGGCTTGATGACTTCCTTCTCGTCTGCTATTTCTCAGGCATCAGAGGGTGCTGGGTTGAAAGAAAAAGCTGCTGCTGAATCTGTTTCTCTCATATGCTCCAAGCAGTTGTCTGAGGTGCTTTTAGAATGGAATTTATGATCGGTAGTTATAAAAGTCACAGTTTGTCTGACATGTTATTATGATTTGTGTGTTTCATTCCGGTCATTATTTGTACATCCTGTTGTATTTTTACGCATTTTTTAAAAACAAATTGCTCTGCTTTCATGTTGTGTGTAACTGTATGGTAATCTTTCACAGTTTTGCATTCTGTATATAATTACGTGGGGAGTGCTTTCAGCAGTTTCATCTGTCATAGTTGATTTATTTCCATCAATTAGTGGTAAAGACTACTCATTATATGTTGTTGTGACTGCTTACTGTTCTCCAGGATCATGCTTCAAGAACAGAAGGGTTTCCAGCAGGAGCCGAAGATATTGGCAAGGTGGTTTTTATTAAGTAATTCCACCAGAACATAGCCACTGTAACATCACTAATCATTTATTGTTTTGGTTTCAGTGATCATCCCTTTAAGTTTGCATGGTTGTATTTCGTGCTTCTTGCCTCATCTTTTTTTTCATTCATTTCCTTATGTAGAGCTCAGATGAGAAACAGAAATCCGAGACGGAGGAGCAGGCAGAGGTTGTAGTGGAAGAAACAATAGTGATTGAAGAGGTAAAGAGAGCACCTGGCCATTCAAAAATAAAACTTGAAAAAGCTGTTGAATGTAGCACAGTTGTGCCCGCCTGTAAGGTGCCATCAAAAGAGGGTCATGCCTCATCTTCCGATAGCCATAGTGAGAGTGAGGAAGAGGCAGAATACCACCCACAGACCAAGGAAGGAGAAAATGTAAAGAGAGAAAAAAATGAATTTAAGACATTAACAACAGTAGGGATGGAATCCAAGATTTCGGTCACAGAATTTGACAAAGTACGTTTTCCTATGGTACATAAAATGCAGGATGTCCCGGAGGAAAGTTTGCAAGAATTGCAAAATGGAGAACTTCAGGAAGCAAAGCACCAGCAAGAAGACACAAGACCCAAGCTAAATGGAGATGTTTCGTATGTTGATAGTGATGTTGTGCCAGAAGTTATATGTTGCTCAGAGGTAAATGTTCACGGCAATTGAGTTAGAAGTAAATGTTCATATCTGGAGTCCTCTCCAGTGCATAAATGCCTCTTTCTTGGTCTGTTATGGGTTTTCTGGAGCAACCTCAATTCACTTAGATTCAACAAGTTTCTTCCCTTCCCCAAAACAGACAAATAGTTATCAGCCGACCCTCTGCCTGCTTCAGTCTTGGTTTCTGGCTGCCTTGCTTGCACTGGAGGTCTGAGCAGCCACTAAATCATATATTTTGTGATGTTGTTTTTATTTTAGTTAAAAGTTTAATGTTTGTGTCCTGGTGTCATGCTGCCTGTTTAAAAATAAATGTCTTTAATTTTTCCATTATCCCACTTATGGTTCGAATATTTTCCATTCTTTTAATTTCACTTTATTCTTTTATATTGGTTTTTAGTAAAATCTGTTTGTAGTTAATTCTCCAAATTACTTATGGTTTTTACTTATTTAACTTTCTTGTTAATAGCCTCCTGTGGTAAAGACAGAAATGGTGACAATCTCTGATACAGTGAGTCCTGACAAGACTGAAATTGCAACTAAAGAAGTTCCAATTGTTCAAACAGAGACTAAAACCATTACGTATGAAGCTACCCAGGTAGACTAATCTTCCTAACAAAGTAATGAAGTTTCATTTGTCATTATTGCCTTACAGTGAGAATTTCCAATATTTGTATACCATGTAAATTGTAATTGACTGTTTATATACTTATAATTTTCCAGAAGTTCCCTCCATAATTTTTAAACTTGTAAAACTGTTTTGTTAACCCACAGCATTTTGAAAAGTTATAATTTAAAATTTATCACCATTGAAGTGTAAAGTAGGTTCATGGTTTGTGTTATCACTGTCCCTGGTGTGTTATATATTGATTCTTTCTCAATAGAAGGAATGGAGATGATCTTTGCCCACCTGTCTTTGTAACTGACTTGCTGGAGGGAGATTTGGGTAAAGATAAACTCTCCAATTGGTTCACAAAGCAGCTCACCACCATCTTGTCAAGGGCAGTCAGGGGCAGGCAATAAAGCTGGCCAACTAGTGACATCCATATCTTATGAATTTTAAAAAATTGATGATAGTCGTGCATTCTCCATTTGAATATTCAGATATATTTGCTGTCAGTGTGCAGCACTTTGTCAACATGTGTGTCTCCTCAGTTCAAAGTGACATTCAGAATTTTGATGTGTCCTAAAACATTGCACCTATATAGTTGTATCCATTCTTGTTGTATAATGAATTTTAATGTACAATCCTGCACTGTTTTATGCTTTTCATTGTAGGTAAGTACCCTGACACAGTAAGTCTGTATTGTAAATCCATCAAGTGTGCATTTAAGTAAGTGAGATTTGAAGCATTCTTAGTTTCTAGAGATGGAATCGTTATAACATAGAAATAATATTCAGTTTATGCTACACTTCAACTTCATCTGGTGCTCTGAGAGATCAGGGACACACCACTTGATATATTAATATATGTACCCATTATTAGTTCCCCCTGCAATGTTATTTATTTATTCAATATTCAGGCGACGAATCAGATGTTAATAGCTTGAAGACCATGTTAGTTGATGACTTCTGTTATTGTTTAGCTCCATCGAGCAATTGTGTTAAAATGTTTGTGTTTGAAGTTTTTTTAACACTGTGCTTTTGATTTAACAGATTTATCAATCTAGAGTGGGTATTTTATTTATTCAACAGTGCGATAATATTGTTTCTGGCCAAACTGATTGGACTTCCTTATTTTGTTGTATTTTAAGGGTGATGGCAGTGGAGACAATGAGCCTGGTGTCCTGATGAGTGCTCAAACTATAACTTCTGAATCTATTTGTACAACAATGACCACCCAGATTACCAAGGTGTGCAATAGATAGTAGACCATCGCATCAGAGTTTGGCCTGGCCAATACAATAAGTATAATTTTGTTTGCATGCTATCATTGAAATTTACTGCTGAATTTAAGCTCCTTTTCTTTCTAACTCTCATCTTATCTTGCTAACAAAACCTTTACTATTGTTGACAGCATTGCAGTTCAATTATCATGATTTACTTTGACTGCAGCTAGTGAACCATCACTTGTCATTATAATCAATTGGAAATCCTATCATTGGATAGTGTACATTTAAAAGAAAATACATCAGTTATTATGAATTTCTAATGTAGTTAATATTTTACCATAATAAACTAAAAGCAACATTATTTGAAATACCAAACAGTAAGCTACTAGTTCTCTAAACTACAGAAAAGCTCCCCTATTTAATTTTTCAACATCTATCCACTATCGGCATTCTGGAGATTACCAACAATCAGAAACTGAACTGAACTAACCATATAAATAGAGTGGCTACAACAGCAGGTGAGAAGGTAGGAATACTGCAGCAAATAACTTACCTTCTGACTCCCCAAAACCACAAAGCACAAGCCAGGAGTGTCACTGAATACATTCTACTTGCCTTGATGAGTGTAGCTGCAACAACACTTGAGAAGCTTGACACCATCCAGAGTAATGCAGCTCACTTGATTAGTGTCACCTCCACAAACATTCAGTCACTCCACCACTGATGTTCAGGTGGCAGAACTGTACACTGTTAAAAGATGCACTGTAGAAATTCATCAAAGCCCTTTAGACAGCATCTTCCAAACTCTTGACCAATACCATCTGGATGATCAAAGCAGCAGATATCTGGAAAAATCACCACCTGCAAGTTCTCTTTCAGGCCACTCACTTCCATTACTTGAAAGTATATTGCTGTTCTTTGTGTTGTTGGGTGAAAATCCTGGAATTCTCTCCTGAACAACATTGTAGGTGTACCTATGACACACAAGATACAGTGGGTTCAAGAAAGCAGCTCACCACCTTCTCAAGGGCAATTAGAGTTGGGCAGTTTGGTATGTCCATATCCAATGAGTGAATTTAAAAAGAATGCTGTATGTTTGGGAGTTCATCTTGGCAGCAAATATGACACCAATGCCTGGTCCAACTTCAGATGGTGCCTGGAAAGGAAATTAAGTCAGTAGCTAGGAAACAGAACTGTATGAGAATCAAAAACATTACTTCTGTCCTTCCTGAAAGGAAGTTTTTTGTTCATCCTAATACTGATCATGAAATAAATTGGCAGAAAATGTAGCAAGAATGGAGGAATTAACAGGTGGTGATGAAGTAGAACTGGGTGTTGTCAGCATACGTATGAAAACTAATGCTGTATTTTTAGATTTTATTTCCCAAGTGTAGTAGTGAAATGAGAAAAACGAAGGGCCAAAGATATAGCTATAAGAGAAACCTGAGGTCATGATGCAGCAGCTGGAAGACCTAGCAACATAAGAAGTATCAGAAGAAGATTGTATTGGCCTAAGTGCCTGCTCTACTATTGCAGTATGATCATGTTTGATCATTAGTCTGAACTCCTCATCCCCCTCCCTTTGATTGCCTGAGGCACTCAATCCCTCTATCTGAGCCTCTAATGATGGAGCAACCACTACCCACCGTGGAAGGATTTCAAGGATTCACAGCTCTGAGCGAAGGAAATTGCTCTCCTCAGTCGTAAAAGATAAATTCCCTTACCAGAAACTGTGCCTCAGTGTTCAAGATTCCCCTCCTCTCTGACATAAATGGCCAACCCCTTATTTTTAAGCGGTGACATCTAGCTCTACTTTCTCCTACAAGAGGAAATACCCTCTCCATATACACATTTGCAAGAACAGTCAGAATCTAATGTTTTAATTAAGTTCTCTCTTGTACTTCTAAATTCTCGTGGATACTTGACTAGCTTGTCTAAGCTTTCCTCCTAAGACAACCTGCCCATTGCAGGTGTATACCTACTAAACCTTCTCTGAAATGCTACCACTACACTCACATCCTTCCTTAAATAAGGCGATCAGTAGTGTATACAGTACTCCAAATGTGGTCTTGCCAATTGCAGTATCCCTGAAGTATAACTTACCTACGTTTTTATTCCTCTATCAATAAATGATAGCAATGTGTTTTCATTCCCAATTACTTGCAATATCTACATCCTAACCTTTTGCGATTCACATGGCAGTTTTACTATTTGTTTCTGCCTCTTTATACATCTATCTCTCTGTCTCACTTGCTCAAACCCTTTCACATCCCAGCCCCTCCAGTGAATGGCTAGATACTGTTTCATTACTGAGAGCAAAATCCAGCCAACTGAAACTGGCTACAAAAGTGACCTTAATTTTTAAACTAATCATTTAATCATGGAAAAAGAAATCAATGCTGACATTGTCTTAACTTGTCCTTAGACTGTGAAAGGTGGAGTCTCTGAAACAAGAATTGAAAAGCGAATTGTAATCACAGGGGATACAGACATTGACCATGATCAGGTCAGTTTTATCTTACCTTTTTATATGTATTTTGCAAATTGGCTTGAGTATGTCAAACATTTTTGAATAACCTAACAGTGGATCAGTAGTCGGTTGCAAGTAGAATAAAAGTTATGAATCTTGAATATATGGGAGCAAATTAATGTTGACTAATTTTAATGCAGAATTTTGAGCTTTTTGATGAAATTTTCAATATTTGCAATCCTAGATACTTTTGAATTTTCTGCACTTAGAATTTTTATTTGTGAAATATTTAAGTGGGTTAAGCAAGTTATACAATATTTTCTCATCTAAACTTTAGAGTTCACTTTGGATTATATGTGCGTTTATTGGGAAGATTACATAATTTTGGAGTCATTCATGTTGATGTCAATACTTGTTGCCTGTAATTCTGTGCCAAAGCATTAAAGAGTAAATAAACTTAACTCCATATAGTCTCAGTCAGTACTATTAAAGTGAAAAAATAAATGCTTGTGACTTTGAGCCAGTGAGGACTTTTGAGCTATAATAAACCATCTTCAGGTCAGTGCATCTAGATTTGTTCTGGTATTCCACATAAAGTTTTAAAGCAAAACGCCTACTTTTAATACTACAAAAACCTGAACATTGTATGAGTTGATCAACTATTGACTCTGCATTTTGGATCTGCGTCAGTAGCTGGATCTATATAATGCTTGTAATCTCAGTGAATACTTGTTTTACCCCATTGTTTTCTCTACAGTTGCTGAAATCTGAGATAATAAGATTTCCAATTGCCACCATTTAATTTTCCTGTATTAGTTAATTGAATAGAACTGTTCTTATAGAGTCATATAGCACGGAAACAGACACTTCGGTCCAACTCGGCCATGCCAACCGAGTTTCCAAACTAAACTAATCCCATTTCCATCATTTGGCCCATATCCCTTTGAGCTTTTCCTATTCATGTACCTGTGAAACATCTAAATACTACTGAAGTGTTGTGAAGGTTTCTGCCTCTACCACCCTTATAAGTAGTGAATTCCCACCACCCTCTGGATGAAAAGAATCTTTCTCACATCCCCTGTAAATCTCCTGAACCCTGCCTTAAATCTATGCTTGCTGTTCGTTGATCCCTGCTTCAAGGGAAAAGTGTTCATTTCTACAGTAAAGCATTGTTCAGGACTGACACTAAACATGAAACTTGATGCAACATCTCCTGCTTAGTTTCACGTATCCCTGATCCATTGCAACCAGAGAACCACCTCCTGTTACTTACCTTGCTGACCCTGCAGCATTATTTCTGCTGTCCTTTAAAGCGTCCATCCTTTTTCCCCTTTTGGCTGCGGCTTAGGTGATAAGTCATTCATATCTAAATCACAAAAGTTCTGGTCCTGCTCCAGAGTTTCAGCAAAAAAAAAAGTCATATCCTGACAATTATTTGCAGTGTTAAGGAAGCATTGCTCTGTTCGAGAAAAACAGTCTTTCAGATGAAATGTTAAATACAAGCCCTATCTGCCCACTCAGACAGATGTTAAAGATCCTACAAGTCTATGTTGAAGAAGAGAAGGGTAGTTATTCCTGGTTTCCTGACCAATACTTATCCCTCAATCAACATTACAATAACCATCTGATCACCATCTAATTAAAAAGATTATTGCTGTTTGTAGGAGTTTTTGAATGTAACTTACTGTCATGTTTCCTACATTACATAGTGACCACCTTTCAAAAAAGTTGCTTAATTAGCTATAAAACACTTTGCAAGGTCAAGTAGTGAAAATACAATATAAATACTATTTATCATTAACATTCTGCCCCTCAGTAAAATCATCTGAAATGTCACATCAAGTTTCATGTATACTATCAATCCTCAACAATGCTTTACTACAGAAATGAACTTTTCCCCTTGATGCAGGGATCAATGAACACTGAGCATAAATTTAAGGTAAGGGACAGGAGATTTACAGGGATGTAAGGAAGATTCTTTTCACCCAGAGGATGGTGAGAATCTGTAACTCACTGGGAATCCGTAACTCACTGCCTGTAATGGTGGTAGAGGCAGAAATCTTCGTAACATTTAAGAAGTATTTAGATGTGAACTTGCAAAGCTAAGGCACACAAAGCTGTGAGCCATGTGCTGGAAATTCAGATTAAAACAGGTAGATACTTGTTTTTGAGATAACAAGGTGTAGAGCTGGATGAACACGGCAGGCCAAGCAGCATCAGAGGAGCAGGAAAACTGACGTTTCGGGTCTAGACCCTTCTTCAGAAAAAA